>NC_054704.1:36759272-37454744 GCF_016097555.1 Gigantopelta aegis | reverse complement strand
ATTCTACAAGTAGATACCATTCTGCACTATAGGCAGAGATGCCAACTGTAGTTGGAGTGGAATCCAGGCCTTAAAAAATAGGAATCCCACACCCCAAAATAGGAATGTTATCAGTGATGGCCCCAGAGTGCGTTTTCCGACACTTTGGTAAAGTCAACGGTTGTCTCCCAAAGACCTTGAAATGAACACACACAACATATAGGAATGAAGCCAAAGGGTTCTGAAATCATACCTCTAGTTTGTCTTTCTCATCCAGCCACATATCCCACTCGTGAACCCAGTTGAGAACCGTGTTGAGAGGACACACTACTAAACACGTTCCAATGTTCGTAAGATCGTAATGCTTTATCATCGTGTGAACAAAGCTGACAACCTGCAATAACAAAGTGTCGTCAAAATGTTTAACACATATAATTTTGTAGCCTTTTTTAACATTAAAAACAAAAACAAACAAAAATTAAATTAATATACAAGATCTAGGCTCAGCTAGTAGAGTACGTTTAATGCACACCTCCACCCCCTCCCAAATTGAAGTCACAAAAGACATTCAAATGCAACAACTGCAATTAAGAAAATTACCATGGCAAAAAAAAACCCATGCCAATGAAAAAACCCTGAATGTAGTCCAAGCCAAAAACGTGCCATGGAGAATTAAAACCTCCACAGCATTGTAAATGTCCTGTGGGCAATTGTATGGGTTGGGTTGCAAGCAAATTTTCATATATCTGTATAGTATACAGCATCAAAAAAGTCAATACAAAATACAGGATCAAATGCAAGAGTTAAACAAGACAAAACCAAAAAAGAAGCAATTAATTTTCAGGAATCAATTGGCAGCTAACTTACCGATAAAGTTTTACCGAGACCCATACAATGTGCCAGAATGCAGCCTGATCCAGGCTGTTTCTTCAGCCTTTCAACAGACTCACAGCAACAGTCATACATGAACTGCACAGCTGAAAAATAAAATGCAAATACAAATAACAAAACCACCATATAATTTTACTTCTTATACATGTACATCTGCCAAAATATCATAGCATTAAAAAAAATGTTTTGTGCACAACTAACATCAATTTTTTTTTTTAAATAAAGGAAAAAACAAACAAAAAAAACCCCACCAGAATGAGTATAACCAATAACATATTTCTCATACTAAATAGTAATATTTGCACACAACCTTCAAACAGTCAGGCAGCACACAACACAGACATTTTCAAGTAACACAATAATGCTGAACAATCACATACCCTCTACTTGATGAGGTTTCAACTTGCGCACCAATTTCTTGTTGACTTCAATGATTGGCTCTTCACTTTCCTTATCTCTCTCAAGAATGAGCTGTGTCGTCATGGGACATTTAGTAGGGGAATTGTCATCAGTTATCTGGACTATATTGTTGAACTGCAAAATATATTTTGTTCAAACACTGAAAAAACTACAGCAAACAAACAGAAATAGTTTTCAAGTAAACAATAGGAATCTATATATTTTTTTATAAAATACATAAATAAAATTAATATAACAAGAAGAATCATTTGCCATTTTTTTAACAATTCTATTCTTCAAAAATCTTTTCATTAAACCAAACATATTGTTATAGTTTTAAGTAATATTTTCGTAACATGTGATCAGACTGAAAGTTTTAAAGTTTGTTTTTTGTTTAACAACACCACTAGAGCACATTGATTAATTAATCATCGGCTATTGGATGTCAAAACATTTGATAATTCTGACTCGTCATCAAAGGAAACACGATACATTTTTCTGCTAAATTAACAGCTGTTAAAACATGTAGATGTATTCTGCACTTAGTACACCTACACCTTGATACAGATTGAAATGTACTCTACTGAAGTATAAACAACAACAAAGGTGCTATACGGATGACGCCACTGAACTTTTGCTAAGCTTTCTCTTGCCAATTAAAACACAAAGAAATAACAGGTCGCAAAGTTGGACATGGAGGGGCTTATGGTCTGGATTAAATGTTAGTATGCCCCAAAACACCGTATACAGATTATACCCTGGATGTACCAGTTTACAAGTTATATCTATTCATTTATTCAGTAATAATTATTAGAGTCCCCCAAAAAGAAGACTCATTTCCAATGTGACAAAAATGTAGGCATCTCTCTTATTCTTTTCCTTTTGTCATGCCAAAATATGTTCAAGAGTAAAATCCACTTTGCCTTTGATTTCTCACCATTAAAATTATTAGATCATCAGTAACATGATCACTATGAAAACAAACCCCAACCATGTGTTTGCCCAACAATTACAGTGAAATTTTAACAAATAAATATTATCATCATCAATTTTTTTTTAAATCTAAATCGCTATATATTCTTCCATTTTTTCCCTAACAAAACACCTTATTTGAAAGGAGAGTATTATTTGCATAAAAAACCCATTCTGATTGTTAAAATGAATGAAAAGACAATCATGTGATTTACATAGACCAGGATCTTGGTTATCTATTTTTAATGCAGCAAGTAAACATGTCATGAGCATAAAGCAGACCTGTCAACCTTCATTCAAGAGAAAGCAGGAGATTGGTATTCAAAAAGAAGGAGATTTGGTAAAAAAAGAAGGAGATTTGGTAAAAAAAAGAAGATTTTGTTTATTGCATCAATACTCTAGTAAAATGCAGTTCACTGAATTAGCAACCCTTGTGTTCATCATTGTACACTTTCGTTGAACTTTTTGAACACTTCAGTCTCGTTGGAAAAAGTGTTCTGGAAAAAAAGGCTGTAAACAGTTTATTTTGCAGCTCAGCAGAGCACACACAGTCTCATTATCCAGCTCTGACCTCCCCTCAGTCTGGATTTGTCTAACCACAGAAAATAGCCTTTCAGTGTCTGCATTTGAATTTGGAATCAGGGTCAGGGTGATGGCAAGCTGGAGCAATTGTGTGAAGTGGGGAGATCCATCTAGTTCTTTCAGTTTCTTCATCTTGATCCAGTAAGTGTCTGGTTGGAGGGTATTTGATGGGAGCTCCTCTGGAGGACTCAAGGTTAAGTCTAAAAACTCTTCACTAAGGGCATCACTCAAAGGAAAGGAGACTCCTTCAGCACAGGCCAGGACTGCAAAAGTAAAAAATAAAATAAAAATCACAAGTATTTGGAAGTGAAACCTATTCAATAAAAGGTCAAGACTGCAAAGGAATAAACCAGTTAATATAAGAAAGAAATAAAGTTATAATATGGAAATCATACAACAAAATATCATAAAACTTTATATACCCAACTCTGTGGTGAATAAGCTGCACTTCTCTGGGTCAGGGTGAATCTATCCAATGTTTTTCAGAACAGGGTTCTGGAATGGAAACTTCTGCATCATTTTTTATCACAGACTCCACATAGAACATTCGAACATACCTGAAAAAACAACAAAAATCACAATTTACTTTAACAATTCAACCTATTTAATAAAATGTAACAATAAACATACAAAATTCATGAAATTCCTAATCCAGTTTTAAAGTAATTAGCAAAAATACTTACTTGAAGAATCTGTTGATGAGATCAGTGTTATCCAAACTGGAGATGAACCCTCTTGCTTTGAGGCCCACAGCCAGCAGGTTATCTGGGAGCTGGTTGTCTGCAATCTGGAAGGGAACCTCTGTCACTGGGCGACCTTTTATGACGGCTACCGTGACAAACTTTGCCAGATACTTCCGTAAAAGCTGCTCCATTTCTTGGTACAAGAAGCACACCTTCACCTCATCTGCCTAATAAAAATGCTTGTGTTAGAATATTGAAAATAATTTGTTTTCAATTGACAATATTAAACTAAAAGAAATGATATCATCTTGGATGTCGTATTACTTTCACATCTAATCAAAAAATTTTTTAATAACATTATAATAAAAGAAATCAATGATAGCCTTCTCATATTTCGTTCACAAACATTTACCTGAAATGTTGTGTTGAATTCGTTCAGGGGTGGAAGTATGAACTCCAGAAACAGGAAGTACAGTTGCATCTCATCTCTTCACTCTCCCAGTCTTCTCCACATCTTCATGGCTTGTAAAGTATGATCTCAGTGCTGGCCACTGTTCCAGGGTTCATTTAATGCATCGCTCAAGGCTGAGCCATCTTGTTTGAACATGTTTCAGAATCTTGTCTGGCTATACATCACAGAACTCTTGAAAGGACTTGTATAACTCAGTTCTCTTTGCACTAGAAAAGTGGAAAAAGAAATAGTATTAAAACATTACCATGCCACAGCCAAAACATAAAATAAAAAGAAACATACCTCACAAGGAAACAAAAAATAATTATGCTACATTAATTAATAAAATATATATATACCTTACAAGGAAATGGGAATAGATCTCAACCAGCATGTGATCCAGTGATAGCAGGAGTTTCTTGAGGGCTGCCTTGATGACAAGATTTGTCAGGTGACATATGCATCCCATGTCAAAGACGTTTGGCTGCTTCTGTCTGATCCTTGATAATACTGAGTTGTGTTGTCCAATCATGACACTGGCATTGTCTGAACAGTAAGCCACCAGGTTAATCCAATCTAAACCACGGTCACTGAAAGATAATTAGACAAATTAGTAAATTAATCATATAATATATAATTATATACCCTTTGGTCTTACCTCATCAAGATGAAAATTAGCACGTTATAATGAAAACTGGAGAAACACCTGCATTATATAAATATAATCCAAAACAGTTTTATTAAGTTTGATATGGAAAATATTTAAGTATTTATTCAAGTAATAAAATTTAATATTAACAAGTTTTTTTTAATGTATAATATATTTATAACTTACGTGAAACACTTGTCAATAGTGTTGAATAGATTCTCTGCATTGGCCAAGTTACAGACAGGCATGTCCAAGAATTTGGTGACTGTCTGCTCAATCTCATCATCCACACAGCGTACAAGAATTGCCAGATTTTTGTTGTCGCCACGATCGTTAGAGTTGTCAACCAAAACACTGAATGGGCCGTTACAAAGTTTGTTGACTTCGGAGTTAAAGTGAGGTGCCAGAGCTTTCTTTATAATTATAGTGGTTTTAGTTTTTCCACACTTGAAGTCAGATGCAATAGCACTATCTGGAAACATAACTGGTGCTATTCGCCTAAAGTGTTCGGCAAACTTAAACGATAGATTATGTTTGGCCACCATCATTGCAAAAAGTGCTTCTGCTTTTATTCCTTTGTTTTGAGTTGCTGCTGTGTCATTATTTACAAAACTGGAAATGGCTACCGAATGACGTACCTCTTTGGCAATCAGCAGATGTTTAGCTTAGTTTGTCGGGAGATTGGGACAAAGGTTCAAAAAGCAGGAGACTCCCGCATAAATCGGGAGAGTTGACAGGTCTGGCATAAAGTAGAAAACCAGTTAACATCCAACGAATCCCACATATATCTGAAGATTCCCGAATGTATAATCTGTGAACAGACTGATAGAGACATTGCAACACTTTTTCCTTCTCAACAAAAATACTCAGTATTAATTTTTATCTGGTTTAAGACAAACAAAATGCATCAATAATTAAATTAGCAGAGAGGTCCACGAAAATAATTTATATATATATTAGTGATTTCCCTAGAAATTTGGCAAGGCATGGTAGACCAAACACTTTTGGGGCATTTTCACCATTTTCAGGGCACTTGTTTTTCATTAAAAATACACAAAACTTAATTGAAATAACATTAATGTAATTTATGTGCTTGCTTTAATAAATGAATAGCAAAAGATATAAAAAGCATATTTCATTAATTAATAATACCTTTTTGGGCGTTTTATAAAGGCAATTTTAGAATTAATTTGTGAAAAAGGCTTTTTTAATCTCAATGCAGCATTGCACTGATTAAGGCAAGATGGTGCTAGACTAGTGAGGCATGGTGCTGCATCATGCTAAAACAAGCTAGGGAAAACACTATATATATATTAATATATATATATATATATATATATATATATAACACAAACAAAAATTGTGTTTATGTATGGCCATTTAGTCTGTAAGAACACTAGTTTAATATCTTGTGTGAAAACAAAATGTATTATTTTAGATTATACAAAATCTGGATTCTGTGCATTAGAAATGTTTTTACAATTGAAGAAAATATAAAACATACTGATCCTGATTGATCACTGTCTGATCCACCATCTTCATCAGACGAGTCTTTCGGAACTTTGATTCGTTTCAGTTTCTTCTTGCCTTTACCTCCTTTGCCCTTTTTCCCACGCTTTCCTTTCTTGGAACCTTTGCGCTTCTTCTTCTTCTTCTTCTTTTTGGAACTGGAGTCATCACTGTCCTCTTCTTCACTCTTTGATTCACTGTCTTCGTCACTGTCACTGTCACTGTCTTCCTCTGAACTACTACTGCTGGAATGTTTTCTCTTTTTGCTAAAAATTTATTAAAATTAAAAATAACGCAGAAATGGAAAATCTCTCTCTAGTCTGCAAGGTTCTGTACCGATCAAGTTTACTAGTCTGCCTGAATTTCTACTGGTCCATCAACTAATAATACAATACTGTTATAATACAAACCATACTAAAAATATTAGCTAATTTACTTTTGTGGTATTTTTGCTTGAGAGCAATGGCAGGAAACACAGCAGTAATTTTGAGGAATGGATAGCTGTCAAAAATAATCCAGCAGACAGAAAGTTAAACAGAGTATGAAAAAGAAGCTAACACTAAGTGGAAAACACTTCTTAATGATGAAAAATTAATGGAAAATGACTGAAGCAAGGAGAAAACTTCCACTGCTGCGACCGGGCGAAGTGAGCCCAAATTTTGCTCTGACCAGCCCGACTTCACCGTAAGCCGAAATCTGTGTCGCCTTTTCAAAAATGGCCATCACTTGCAATCTACACAATCACGGATGAATGGTGAAGAAATTGAGGAACACCTATTCATAGATAATTAAGTGTGAAGTGTCTGTGAGTTTGAAGAGAGACTGGCGCCACAAAATCATGCAACAGGCTCACACAGACAGATAGTTTTACGTAGACTTTGTCATAATGAATAAATTCAACATACAAAACAGATGTCGAAATTATAAAATAGTACAACCTGTTCTGGCTGATTTTTAATGTATATACACTCATAATAAGCATTGACCAGTCATACACACCCAGAGGCCACTTAAACTGGATTCCCAAGTCCCAAGTGTTAAACGGCCACTGTAAATTTTTTAAACATTTTATTTTTTACTGTAAACAACAGTGACAAGGTGCAGCAGATAAGCAATTTTCACACCTTCATGGATACTAGTACCCATTCAGTCTGACAACTCCACAGTGTATTAATTAAGAAACTGTGATAGTGGAACGCATTTAATTGCCTCTGGGTAATCTAAGCTTAACATTGGTAGATTATCTACTTGGACAATACTCTGCATGGAGTAGTTATTAAATCAAACGAGAAGACAAACTTGTGAGAGAAAGAATTGTAAACGGTCAAATGAGTACCTTTCAATTACATTTCATTATTTCTAAAGAAGGCGACATGTGATTAAAATAAACATCTATAGAGCACATATCCATCAATTAGCAGTACAGACCGTAAAAAAAACCCAACATAAAATAAAATACTGTATATTGCCGTGTATTAGCAGACTCCTTGTATAAGCCGACCTCTTAGTTTGACCCTAAATATCAAGTACAAAATCAGTTGTATATTGTATTGGTTTCAGTAATACTGTCAACAAATAGACTTGTGCTTTTCTTTTTCACACCGGCCTCGGTGGCGTCGTGGTTAGGCCATCGGTCTACAGGCTGGTAGGTACTGGGTTCGGATCCCAGTCGAGGCATGGGATTTTTAAATCAGATACCGACTCCAAACCCTGAGTGAGTGCTCCGCAAGGCTCAATGGGTAGGTGTAAACCACTTGCACCGACCAGTGATCCATAACTGGTTCAACAAAGGCCATGGTTTGTGCTATCCTGCCTGTGGGAAGCGCAAATAAAAGATCCCTTGCTGCCTGTCGTAAAAAGAGTAGCCTATGTGGCGACAGCGGGTTTCCTCTAAAAAACAGTGTCAGAATGACCATATGTTTGACGTCCAATAGCCGATGATAAGATAAAAAATCAATGTGCTCTAGTGGCATCGTTAAATAAAACAAACTTTACTTTTTTTCTTTTTCACTGTATTTTTTCCCCCTTCAATTATTACAGACACAGTAATAGTCATCGCAATGCTAACGTCTTCCATGCCGTGCAAAAATAATTTAGCACTGATAAATCATAACAGGAAAATAAACAATTCAAGCTGTAACAACATATCATTGCACATAAGTAATTAAATTATTCACTGGACAGCAAATAATAAACTCATTAAGGCATGTTTAATCCCTGTTTTCCCCTCCACACAGAAAAACAATTCTGTGGTCCATGGCGGTTGTTTACACAAAATTGTGTAATCCAATCAAACAAGAGCTTACAAAATGATATAGACAGAGGTGTCAAACAAAGATGGCGGAACACGTTTTTACCATTGAAATGACAATAAACAAGTAATTTTTACCATTCATCAAACTAATGACATTCAAGAACAAAAAACTAGTAATTTTGACGGGGTGTATTATTTATATTCACAAACTATTAACGGTCTGATAAAAATCAAGAAGTGTGTTTTCGAAAAAAACCAATTTGTTGCCTCCGTGTATAAGCATTCTTTTGGAAAGTATTTTCTAGACTTCAAAAGTCGGCTAATACACGGCAATATACGGTACAGATTTTAATAGTTGCACCTGTATTAACCTTCTGACTACTGCAGGCGAGATATCTCACAAGTCGATATACTGTACACTGTATTGTGCATTACCCAATTCATATTTCCCGCCATTTTGCACACGACACTGTGGAAACGGAAATATAATTAAAGAAAAAAGATTTTTTTTTCAAATCTGTTTTTGTTTTTGATTTTTCAATTGAAAATACGAAATTTTGAGTTCAAAAAGTGGTTTTCGGGCAAGTATTTCGATCGACATTTTAATGGCGGCACGTCGCGGTAATTTGGGATCGATAGCCAGCTCCGTGTATATAAATTTTTGATCGTTTACCAACAGACTACCAAATATTGCAATTCTTTTGGAAAAAAAAAATTCTGGTCTAGACTTCAAAAGTCAAAATGCTAATACACGGCAAATAATAACGGTACAGATTTTAATAGTTGCACCTGTATTAAGATAAAGTTTGAGAGAGAAGTGACTTCACTCTATGATTTTGACCTCGTGTGAGGCCTGAAGAGATACTTTCTAGTTAATAAATCTATTAACTTCTCAAGTCACCTCACCTCACAATCTTTCTAAAAATCATTTAAAATCAGAAGAGAGGAGTGTTAACATTAGGGGTAACTATTGCAGTCAGTTTTACTATTGCAATAGTATTGCAATACTAATAGTACTATTGCAATAATACTGTGAATTCTTAAATTGTAATATGAATAGATATTTCACAAAACTATTTACCTCAGTCTACCAATATGTAGTATGTGTGAGTTTGCATGTGTGCATATGTATGTATGTCTGTGTTTGTACTTAGTTATTTGTAATAATGTCACTACGCAGTGAAATCATGTGTTGGTCGTAGACTACATTTTTCTATGCATAATATCAATAGTTGAACAAACAATTGCAATAGTTATTGATAGTTGAATTAACTAATGATGTGTTGCTATCGAGGCTAGTTTGATGTATTGTCACACCACTAGTTAACATTATTTACCTCTTTTTGGATGACTGGAAGTACCTGTCTGATGAAAGACTGTCATCTTTGGCTTTGTCAAGTTTTTGTTTAGCTTTTTTCTTCCCAATATTAGAGTCACTTTCTGACAGTTTGGCATTCAACAACTTCGTCTGTATGGCTCTTTTTTTAGCTAAAGTTAGCAAATGTATAAATTCAAATGTTTTTAACTGAAACTAATCTATTAAAAACATATATACACTTAAACATTTTGTTGGTAAAAGAATGACATCCTTAAAAGAAAACAAATCATAGATAAATGAGCAAAGTATTATGCTCAAGCAAACCTTGTTTATAAAATGAAATGATCCAATATCAGTATTGGGCACTAATCTAGGATTGAACAACTGCTGACAACCGTGTGACATGAGTAAATGGTCGGGTATAAAAAAACAAGGTGCCATTTTCCCCACTAGATTAGTGTCTTCATTAAATAGAGACCTAAAAGAAAAAATATATTAAGTTCCCATTTAATTTGTATACAAATCACTTGAATTTAGCATGTATGTGTGTGTGTGAATATCTACCAGTGCATTAATTGCATTGAATGTACCAGACTTTTCTGGAGTAAATTTCAAAATTCATATCTATATTTAAATCTTATTTCAGGCAGTAATAAATGATGACATTTATCTGTCTCAACATTCAACATATTGTTAATTAAAAATCAGGTTGTTTCAGCAGAATTACTAACCTGTATCACTTGAATTTACATCACCATTCTCATCAGAATTCTCTTGCATGTCATCAAGAATCACTTTCTTAGCAAGTTCATTTTCATCATCATCTGCTTCACCATTCTCATCCATGGGTTCCTTAAAATATATCATTAATTTTTTTATTATTATTATGTATTAGAATATCCATAACCTATCAAAAATGATCTATTTACAAGTAAAAGTTACTGTGCATCCTCCTTGTCATGATCTGCCGACTATACTTTATTTTTGGGGAAATCCTAGTTTCCATAGGTATGAATCTTTCTAATGAAATTTTAGGGAAAAAATTTTAGAGCAGTAAACATTTAATAAAGACCACTGCAAAGAAGGGCTTCTCCACCTTCATGAAAAGTAGCATTTTACAGTATATTAAAGAGAGCATGTTTCATATTCTGTGGGTGGAGCGTCGGGTGGTCCAATTGCCCATTTCCAAATAGATTGTCCTCGATGCAAAATGCTGAAATAACTATACTAAATAGTAATAAATTTGAAATTTTGCTGGTGTGTTAAAAAAAAAAAAATTCTATTCAAAGCCTTTTATCACTTAACAAACAAAATGTTACTTAAATGTACAAAGTGAAAATCATCGTGATCACAGCTGCAAGTCACGAAATAATTTTTGAGGACCTCATGTAATAGAAACCCATAAAATTCAATCAATTTTAGAAAGCAAAATTAATTACCTCAATGTCATGGAGTTGCAAATGAACATAAAATATGTTAGTAGTATTTATGCATATAATGGAAGTGCAAAGATGTTGAAAATTGTGTTTTGGAAATTTCTCTAAACTTATCCATAACTACTGTATTAATTTTTGGCAAAAACCACGTTGAGTGGGTACAAGTTTATAATATTTACTCACATATATTCACTTAAATGTTTTATAAATACATAAAATAAAATTCATATTTGAATAGTTAAGTATTATTTTCATGGGTTTTTATAATTTTTATGATATTTTAAATCGGATGATGTTGATTAAAATTAGCAAAAAATCGAAAAAGTTGTGTTTACTTATGGGCATTTGTGGCCAGATGTCCATTATTCCCAATAACAGTGGTTTTCTGATCAGATTTTTTTTTTTAAATCAACTACGGATTTATATCCCAATATTTGGTGATTTTCGCTGTTGGTAAAACGATCAAATTTATTATCAAATTAGCTGTCACAATCAGTTATCGATCACTGAAAATGACCGCGACATGCTGCCAAATACTTGCCAAAAACCACTTTTTCAACTCAAAATTCCAAGGTACAATCTATTCAAAAAACAAAATCTAAAGAAACAGGAAGCTAATTTGTCTTCCATTACTGGTTAATAAATCGCTTCCAGTGAGTGTCGTGTGCAAAACAGCGGGAAATATGAAATGGGGAATGCATTGTATACAGTGTACAGTATGTCGACTGGCATGACGTCAGACGAGATATCTCGCCTGCAGTAGTCAGAAGGTTAAGTACGAGGGTGGGATGAAAAGTTTTGAACCTATCTATGATGGAGTGATACTAGAGCGATGAAACTTGGTAGGCATATAATACAACTTTTCTGATGACCAACTACCTATTTTGTTTGAAGTTTACAACATCTTTGGTGACTACAGCAGGACTCAAGTTTAGAGGTATCAACTTTTTGTGAAAATGGAGAAAACTGAGTACCAGGCCGTCCTAAAGTATCTGAATTTGAAAGGGTCAACTCCTATGCAAATCCATGCCGATATGGTCGGTACATTAGAAGACGGTGCTCCCTCATTTGCCACTGTGAAAAGGTGGGCAGTGGAATTCAAAAGGGGAAGCAAAAGCGTTGAAGATGAACCAAGGTTTGGCAGGCCTTAACTGCCTCCACACAGGAAAACATTAATAATGTGCACCAAATGGTGATGGATTATAGATGATTGACTATTCGCTCCATAGCTGCTGCCATTGGCATCTCCCATGAGCGAGTCGAGAACATTCTAACCAAAGAACTTGGAATGTTATAGGTTTCTGCTTGATGGGTACCACGCCTTTTAAACCCTGATCAAAAGTGCACCAGACTGACCATGTCTATTGAAAACTTGGCACATTTTGAAGCAGATCTGGCTGATTTCATTGAATGTTATTTGAATGAGGATGAGCGATGGGTCCATCACTTTGAGGCAGAGACCAAGCAACAGTCCATGCAGTGGAAACACCCAGGCGTCACCTCCTCTGAAGAAGGCAAAGGTTGTTTCATCTGCTTGAAAAGTGATAGCTTCAGTATTTTGGAATGCCAAGCGGGTTGTGTTTGTGGACTACCTTCCAAAAGGCCAGACTATCAATGAGAAGTACTATGCCAACTTGCTATGGCAGCTGCATGAAGCTATCAAGAAGAAACAACCGGGGAAGTTGACAAAAGGTGTCTTGTTCCACCAGGACAATGCCCCTTCTCAAGTCCATCATTGCAATGGCTACTGTCCATAACTGTGGCTTCGGCCTCATTCAGCATCTGCCATACTCCCCTGATCTGGCACCCTTGGAGTTCCATCTCTTCCCAAACATGAAGAAACACTTAGCTGGCAAGCATTTTCATGCTGATGATGAGGTCAAAACCGCTGTTCAAGACTTTTTTAAGGAAGCAAGAGGAAACCTTTTACAAAGCAGGGATCCAGGCGCTGCAGCACCACTGGCAGAAATGTGTGGACCGTCAAGGGGACTATGTTAAAAAATAACTTGTAAAGAAACTCATTCCAAAAGTGCAGCATAGTTAGGCTCAAAACTTTTCATCTAACCCTCGTACATAAGCTTGAGCAACACTATTTTTGGTGTCCAATGTTTACTTAAAATTACATTTTATATCAGTATTCATTTATATGATTGACTTTCTATTACTAAGCTTTTGTTTTTAAGTCATATGTTGATAGAATTCACAATATGTGGTAATGTAATCCATATATGATATATCACTTTAAATGTATTAATAACAATAGGCAGCATACAAGTGGGATATTTCTTTATAGGGGTATGCATATTCAACGATATGTAACACACATTATTGCTTAATATAACAAGTATAATCATATAGTTAATTATTAAAACAGTCAAATGTGACGGCTATTATATATAATTTTGTACCATCCCAGTGAATATGCCCTCTGGCGAGCCAATGGTTACGTAATACTCAACGTGTCACGTTTGGAATTAGTCTTAGAGCTGAAGAAACAAAACGTACCTGATCTTTGCGGATGCATTGCAATGTTCTGTAATATCCATCCCAGTAAGCCAGCAATAAGTATATATTATTTTTTAATACAAAATAAACCACCATTGTCAAAATGTAGAAATAACTGTATTATGTTTTATCCACGTACTGAAATAATAATCAGAGTGTTTTCTTAGTTAATTGGTCTTTTCTTTCCATAGCCTGTACCTGTGGTTCCTGATTGGCAGGTGTGTATTTAGATGGTCAGGGTTCTAGCTGCCGTTCGCCATTGTCGCCAATTGGCGAATTATCACAAATTTGGCTATAATCTGGTCAATCAGGCGATTTTTTTTTTTCAACCAATGTTTCCCGAAATTCGGATTATCTTATTTTCCTAATATATATATATATTTAATGTCGCCGCCATTCCAAAGAAAACATACGCACGAAACCCTTGCCCTCATGGGCGTACATAGGATTTTGAAAAGGGGGGTTCCAATACATAGGATTTTGAAAAGGGGGGTTCCAAAATAGATTGCAGAGATATTGGGCATATATTTCTATGTTGAGTAAATATAATAATGTCAGATATCAATGTCAAATATATTAAATTATAAAAAATGCGATTTCAGGGGGGGTTCGGTCGAACCCATCGAAACACACCCACCCCCATGGCCCTTAATAAAATAAAATGTGGATGCAGTGAATCGTGAACTAATCAAATCGTTAAAGGGACATACCCTAGTTTCAGCCCATGAAAATTAACACTATGTTTAGTTAATCTACAAACCTGTAACAGGTTTGGATAAAGTTACAACTGAGTGAAACACAAGTCTGTGACTTTGAAATGGTGAAATACTCTCTAAAAATAAACAAAAACTCAACTCCATATCTGTTATTTCTCAGACGTACGTGCGTTTTTAAAAATATAATAAATGCATTTTGTGATATTAAAAACACCAGGATGATCAAAAACACTTCGAATGTACGGAAATGGATAATCTAAACAATAAAATCTTAGTAAAGTATGATTTCAGTTATCAAAAGATGGCTATAATAGTAAAAATATGCCTTAGTGTTTAAAATCTAGGGTATGTCCCTTTAACGATTCCTCACGAATAAAATCTACATACAGGGCTCTGTTCGATCGAGTACTTCATTCGTATGAATATATTTATTTCAGTTTGCGTAAGCTCGGTATAACCTATTAAAACGCCAGATATGCGGGTCCACAATTTTTTATTTAAGTTTCACACCGAATTATATTCTTATGTTTTATCTACCAAGATAATTTGCATTTTGTATCATTGTTTAGGTTTAATTTTAAAACATTGTTCTAGTAAATCAAATGCTCGTTCAAATGCGATCTTTAATCACAGTTATCACGTGGTGACGCTAAGCGTTGCGGGACCGCCAATGATTACAACACAATGCCGTGACCAACCAAGTACAAACGGGATCGCGATTTGAAATCTCAGGTACAAATAACAGATATGCTTCTACCCGTTCGGGAAGTCCACATGGCTGACACCGACATCAACGAATCAACTGAAACTTGCGCCGCCACTACTGAGGATGAAACTAAAGATAATTATGACGGCATGTACCTGGTTGACATTTCGACCACCGATAGCGATACTATCGGCGATAGGCTTGTTGATCGTACGAAGAATCACAAATGTATTGCTCACTAGGACAAATACACCACATGAATTTGAGAATAAATTACACAAATATAAATATTAAAATGTTCAATCCGCTCTTTTGGCTATAAAATTTATATCGTGGCTATAAAAGTAAACATTTGGCTACAACTTTGGCTATTAATGAAAATTTTCCAGCTGGAACCCTGGACGGTCCTCAGTCAATGTGTCTTGACACACTAAAAATGTATGCCTCTTTTATTAAGATCACAAAGTATTGTGTAATAACCGCTCGGACACCCCTAAAATCAAATAATGGACATTATCAGCCATCCTGCTTTATTACTGTAAATAATTCTGTAAAACCCTTGATTAAGTAGACTTTCCCATCTAAAATCACAAAACTGACCAATTACATACTCCCAAAGAAAATAAAATTATCTCTTGTGTATCATGAGTGGTCATTTTTACTCCAACGTACCTACCAATAGGTCTAATAATATGCATTTTTTCTTTGGATTTTTTAAGAGAGAAAAATACTATAACTCCATTTCATTCTATTGATGCAAATTGAAATATATTTACTTAAATAGTTTATTATACTATCAAATCATTTGTTGTTTTACAAGTCAGGTTGATGAAAGCGAAGTGCCTTGTCGTAAATTAGAGTGTTTGTTTACATTGTGCATACAGGAGTTGATCGGAGCTGACGTGACTTCGCACCAGACCCCACAAAAATGAAACAAAATGGCTACCCCCAGTTAGCAGGAATAATCATGGTTTCTTATTAACTCTAAAATTATGCATTTTTCATTTGTTAAAGTGTCAGTATGTGTTGGTGGTCCGGGTATGCATCTTTCCAACATATAAAGCTCATACTGGACTTACAATTATCTTGTCATTTTTTTCACCATCATTGCTTGAATTCTTATCTTCATTGTCATCGTCATCGTCGTCGTCATCGTCATCATCATCATCGTCATCGTCATCATCATTAGAACTTGACGTTGAAGTTTTTTTCTTTCCTTCACGAATAATTTCCACGTAAAAAAACAACAAATTACTGATTGTAAAAATAGTATAGAATGGATGCATACACAATGAATGTACAGATTACTCAATATAGATACGTCTACAAGACAGTCAAATATTCGGTTATTAAGGCTACATGACCAAGATAACTACTTTTAAACACAAATTAGCGGCCATCTACACATTTCCAACCCGGATAATTAAGTTGACTACAGTAAAAAAAACTAATATATACAAAACATTGTGGGGAAAATGACTTGCAAAGTCCTTACTACTTTTGTTTGTGTTCTGAATTTTCTTTATAGCATTCTTCTGTGGTGTACCTGTATTCTGGGAATTATTGGCATCTTTTGGCTCAATCTGTTCCGACAAAATCCTATCTATGGCGCTGGTATAGGTTTCCAGTCCTTTCTGCAAAATTCCAGCATATCCAAGTCGTTTCCTATCCACCTTGACATCAAATGGACTCATCATGCTGTAAGGGAGTTCTAAATCTGTTTTCATAACTTCTAACATTGTTATAAAGGTGTTCGATATTCCCGTCAGCTTGCACACAACATCCTCGACACAAGAAGGAATGATCTTAATACTGGGTACTACACGCGTCTGATTTGATGGCGATGGTTTTGAATTCATTTTAGAGTTACTATTTGTCAATGACGTATTCTTTTTAGAGCTCTTTTCTGACTTTGGTGTATTTGCTGCTGTTTTTTCCAACTGTCGCTGCTTTTCAATTTTGTCCATCATGTCATCACAAAATGCAGTTAATTTCAATAATTGTGAACTATCGCATATATAACACTTCCATTTGGTGTCATCTGGAAAAAAAAAGAAGAAAAAAAGTGATAATTAAAAGAAATGGATGGATTTGTGGAGAGATAAAATGATCAACTATTAGTTAAGATAGCACTTTATGTGTTTTGCCACCTGACAATTAACACGAATGACATTCAACATTTTATTCAGTCCTACGTGCATCTTTTAACCTCAGCTAGGTTACATCTCTGCTAAAAATGAAAACAATCATTTTATGCTTTTGACATCAATGTGCAGTTATGATTTGAGGTTTCCTGATTTGTTGGCCCAACGTCACCACTATTGCCGTCGCTGGCCTAACGTTGCCACGACATTGGCAAATGGTTGGTTCTGGCCGATCTTGTCCCACCTTGTGACCGCATGACGAAAACTCTGACCTTCACCTTCAGAAGTCAATCATTTGTGTTTGAACAGAAAAAATTTCCAGCATTAATTTCGGGAATTTAACCAGTCACGTAAGTATTTGGAACACGATATAAAATCTTAATGAATATGAATATTTTCTGCTTCAAAAAATGTATGTATTTATATGTAAAATTACAAAGGTTTTGTGTAAATAGTAAACAAAATAAATTACCGCATTGAAGCATTTGCGCCGAATTTACTTCTGCTTCAAGGCGTCGGCTCAATGTTGGAAAAACAAATACCGGACATTATATTTGGTATCATAAATAATTAAACTAAAAAACAATTATCAACATTAAATATTTATAGTATGGAAATTCAAAACAAAAGATTAGGCCATTATAAATATTTTACAAAGGAAATTTTAAATAGACAAAATTAGGCCTCTATTAAAAAAAATATGTAATTATAATAAATTTATAATTAATAATTCTGTATTTAAATAATAGAAAAAGAAATCTCAGCTTGTTTGGAAAAAAAAAAAACCCACCCAAAAACAAGCAAAATAAAGCAATAAAAAAGAAATATTAAAAAAATCTTGTTAAGATTTCGGTATCTTAACCTTCCAGGGTACATTTTGTTTTCAAAATCTTGATTAGTGGTATTTCTTGTCTATTGAAAATTGATTAGCAACTACCGTTTAATATTTTAAAATTATGTAGCGATCTCTGATACATGTGTAGCAAATCATGATGCGATACTAAACAAACTGTTACCTGCATTCTCTCTTTCTTATCTCTCACTGTTTTCCTTTCTTACTTTATTTTTCAAAAAGCTAAACTTCTCTTTATGAATTATGCTATGATTATGTTATATATTTGTGTAATTTAATATATTTGATGATGTTAAAAACATATTGGCAGTGATTCAGGGCTCCCCAAGCCTAACACTGTCGTTGATCTGGGGATAATACAATTTATAATTAAAAACTATATGATATTTATATTAACACTATTGGCATCTAAAAAGTGATATTGAAAATTTCAGGCAGTCTGCTTGAAATTTTAGTAGTAAGGTGTGTGGACATGTTCACAAAAAAAAATCTTTCAAAAGATTTATTCTAAATCCTGTGACATATTCTAACAAATAGTATAAATCTGTAATGTGTGATTTTAATATGTATGTTAAGAGCTGAACAATTAATATAACATCCACTTGCAACATATTTGATGATATTTAATGCTGCTGTATTTATGTATTACATATAGGTTGCCTATTTGAATTCTTTGGACGCATAACAATAAAGGATGTAATTGAAAGAATGACGGAGTGCATATTCACTCAGCCCTTCACCTGTCAGTACAACTGGGTTGGTAGGAGGAAAAACAAAAAGGCATCAGGAAATTAATTCTCAGAAAGATGATGAAAGGTATTATTACCCCTGATATTATGGTTCAAAATATCTTGGTACGTATCAAAGTTTTACGTCCCACTTGATGTCACAAATGATCACCGTCTGCATTCTTATATAATGATTTCTCAATTTAAAACATAATTATTTGGGTAATAAATAGGATATTAAGGCAAATAAAAATCATGTCCTTTGTGACATAAACTTGATAAGAAATGGATCACACTCATTTAAGATCCTATAATAAACTGTACACGGACATGAAATATCTATTGTTTGTTAGAAATTTGTTAGTATATATTAAGTTTACAATGATTAATTTTGCTAATAATTTAAGTTAAAAGCCATTAATTCAATAATGTTCAACTTCTAATTTCTTCAGGCTATAATTGGGGAACTGCATCTTTGAACTTGGTTAAGATATGCATCGGACCAAAGAGGGGGCCGCAAAAGGAAGTGAGTTTTTGCCATCAGTTTATAATTTTATTAGGGCTATTCCTTTTAAAAGACATTTCAGTATTTTTTAATAATGGTGAACATAGCAGAATCTGTATAAAGAAATCTATCCCCACATTTAGAAAAATCTTCAGGCTTACCCCCACCCATTTTAAAAAGAAATAGCCCTTATATCTTTTTAAACATATTTAATGTGTAACACTGAATAAGATAAAACAAATCAAGAACTAAGTCAATTAAGTAATGTCCATCAACATGGAACAAAATAAGGGAAAGTCTATAGTTGTATATCACATCTGTATGTGGCAAGACTTGTAATAACTAGGTTAGTTAATTTTAGGATTATGAATATGTAGTTTCATGGGGCGGGATGTAGTCCAGTGGTAAAGTGCTCGCTTGATGCACAGTTGGTTTGGGATCGATCCCTGTCAGTGGGCCTATTGGGCTATTTCTCGTTCCAGCCAGTGCAGCACGATTGCAGAGTATGACAAATATTTTGAAAAGTCACTAGCCACAGGGCTAGTGGGTTTGTGAAAACCACTAGCCCACCAAGATAAAGCACTAGCCCAAATTCTTGATCAATTATAACTGGATTTTTATCTAATTTTTGTAAGATTACACATTTACGACTATAACAGTAAAATAAAACAAACACTTAAATTATGTTGTAACTTTCAGTTTTGTCGTGTTGTACGTTTGGTCTTTTGTCAAGTGTGAGCCATCGTCATTGTCCCGTTTTCACTTTTGCCCTCTCCCCCGGGGAAAATAATTGAGCTCATGATTGGTATCTAAACCCACTATCAAAATAATTAAATTTAAATGAGGGTACGACAGTATGACACGGTAATAGATGGTTCAGTGTATTTGGTAGTGGGTTATACATTAACATTTAGGGCCTACTATTTAGGTCGCCAGGAACGCTGATGCCAATTGCTCAAATACAGGGCATCATCCCGTGTCAGATCAGTATCAAAAGAATATAGCGGCTATATCTAATCCGTTGTTAATTGATGAACAAAAAAGGTATTATCTTGTAGCCTATCGGCAGCTGCGACATATTATCCAAACCATTACACGTAATAGGCCAAGCCGAGTCGTTGCATGTGCAATTACCATTAAAGAAAATAGTTTTTCTGGTTGCCGATAACCATATGTAAGCGAAGTGTTAAATTAGAAAACAATAAGGTAAATAAAACAAACACTGAAATTCAAAGCATGACTGGGGTTTACTTGATTGAGATTAACCTGTCGTTGCGATTGGTGATTTCCAAGTTCTTAGCCTAAAACATATGTGCGAGATTAACTACCACGTGACGTTTCCAACCAATCAAAACACGCACGTCATTAGACTTATTTCCTGTGCCAGAAATTTGAAAGGGAAAAGTAAACAATGCATGCTGTAACTGTGACGATGTAGAGATAGCATGTTACTGCAGTTTGCAGACCTAGTTCAAGTGGATTATTATTATATACTGATGGCGTTGTTGATACTATTCGATGACAAACGTCACAATCAAATTTATTAAATGAAATTTCAGCCGAGAGAAAAAAAACAAAAACACGATTGAGCGACAAGGAGAGGGGGTGGGAAGCCACTAGCCCTGTGGGCTAGTGGTTTTGCGTTTCTCACTAGCCCGAACTTAAAAACCACTAGCCACGGGCGTCGGGCTAGCGGATTTGTCGAACTCTGACGATTGGTATATCAAAGACCGTGCTATGTGTTATCCTGTCTGTGGGATGGTGCATATAAAAGATCCCTTGCTACTAATGGATAAATATAGTGGGTTTCCTCTCTAAGACTATATGTCAAAATGACCAAATGTTTGACATTCATTAGCCGATGATTAATAAATCAATGTGCCCTAGCAGTGTCGTTAAACAAAACAAACTTTAAATACTTTCATTTTAACTTGAGGGAAATGTTATATTTGCGTATACTGAATACACACGAACAAACTTTTTATTCAGTGGTACATGTATATACTTTAATTTTAAATAATTTCGTTATCTTCTGCATTTGTAATTGCAGCACTTGAGGAGGAGAGGCAACGTGCAAGGCCAGCAGCGATGGAGATGTAGTCGGAATCCGAAAAAGATGATGAACAAGACTGGAGAGTGTTTTCTCTTTTATAGAGATATTACCTGTCCTCAAAACAAGTGCATTCCCCCCCCCCCCCCACGCAAGTGGACTGGTCAGATCATCTCAACAAATAATGGGATGGCCTAAATCTTCTACAGCATGCTCCCTTGTAGTTCCGGTCATGTGACTATAGCTATCTTCTTTTACACTGAGCACATCACACGGATGACGGGAAGCAGGGAGGCACGGGTGGGAATAAACCCTTGAGGACAGGTAATATCCTCTGTGGAGACGTCCCTCAGGTAAGAGTTGACAAGATGGGAGTCCATCGCTCAGAAACAGCCAGTGAGTATGTGCTGGATAGGAGTGTTTGCAAAAACATGGTGGTGGCCAGTGCACGCAGTTTGAGGCATGAGCCAGGGTTTGAGGCAGAATGTGCAGGCAAACCTGCAGTCTGGTACGCCGACAGAATCGTAGATCCAAGCCAAGGAGCCACAGTATTCTTGATAATGACTGTTAAGTGCGTCTGGTGACAAGAAAGGAACAACTTCGAACGGCATTGGCAAACGAGCAAGTCCTTTCAATATAGTGGTTCAGAGCTCGAACAGGACACAAAGCCAAGACTTCAGTATCAGCCGGACACAGGATGGACGATAACTCTTGGACCACATACATTCGCGGCGGTTGATCAGGAAGCTGATTCTTCGCCACAAAATTCATGAGGAACCCCAAGGTAACCAACATGCATTCACGGTGAAACCGAACTAGGTCCACATCCAAGGCATGTAGTTCAGAAACACAAGCAGCCGTTGAGAACCCCAACAAGAAGACAGTCGTCCGAGTAACAGCTTTCAAGGACTCTTTCATCGGCTCATAGGGTACCACAGTCAAGGACCTCAAAACCAGATTCAAGACCCACTTCGGAGGATGAAGCGATGAACTTGATCTTCTGATTGAAACCCATGAATCATCTTATGGATCTCCGCGATAGCAGATAACTTTGTACCAGTAGCAGGATCACGGACAGTAGCGAAGACCGAGACGTAACCTGCAATCGTTGAGCCCTTGAGATTCAGAGATGTACGGAGGTACACCAGGAAATCAGCCAGATGAGGTACAGGAACCGTCTGAGGCTAAGTTGATACTGCAGGCACCATCAGACATTGTACGTTGCAGTAGGAGATGATCAATGAGCCGTCAAAATTGCCGCAGTAGACAGAAGAAAAACCCTGCTTCGTCAGACCTATGGCAATAAGATCCATGTGTGTAGCTGGCAGAAGCGTGATTGCGGATGGTAGAGCCGAAATGTGGGATGCAGCAGCAGATGAACCCACTCTGGCAGAGGCAGTGAAGAATGTACATCGGTGTGATCAACAGCAGACAACAGTTTTGTTGAAACCACTGTAGCACCCTGGGCAGCAGGATCGGAAGTGGGAAGGCGTATGCACCTATCTGATCCCAGCTGATGGCGAGAGCATCTAGGTCGATGGCATCTGGATCTGGAACTGCCGACACATAGACCCGAAGTTGAAGGTTGAACTTTGTGGAGAACAGGTCGATGTTCGGTGTCCAGAGATGCTCGCACACCCATTGAAAAGCCTCCGGATGTAGCATCCACTCGGTTGATTGAGGAGATAACAGCCGGGATAAACAGTCTGCTAGGACGTTGGAGACCAATGGAATATGTCGTGCACAGAACTGCAGAGGCACATTGTGCACAAAGTCGTACAGGCGAAATGTCACCTGCAAAAGACTGCTGGAGTGTGCCGCCCTGTCGATTGATATAAGCCTGGACAATGTCTGGTCATTGAGGTGACACATCGGCGAACAGATGATAAGTCGCCTGGTATGGTCGCAAAGAAACTCCGTCGAAGACGTTCGCCTGGCATTGCCACCATCAGGGCAACTGGTAACCGGATCAGCAATTAGTACTGAATGCATGGATTCAGAAACAACTGGATACGGCGAAGCTGGAGTCGACCTCTAAGCGTCAAATCTTGTGCCGACATCAAAATCACTCTTGCAATGATACTTCATGAAACAGTAGTAGAGTAATGCAGGAACCAGGACATCGGAAACAGTGATCCCATGAAACAGTCAAGAGCCAATGACAGCATAGAGACCTGCTACGCTACATGCCCGATATACATGGAAGTGAAGCAACGCAAACAGCAACCGGCTAAAATCCACGGCCGTTACACCACCCAGTGCGAGACATAGGCAGAGACAATCTAGACAGCATTAGTCAGAAATGCTGGCAGTAACAACAGTGAACGTCAAGCTGCAATGATAAGCTGCAATGAACCGTAGTAAAATGATCGCGGTAAAAACCCAGTACCACGTTATGGTAACTGGATGACTTCAGGAACCAGCGGAAGTAGCGACTGTCTTGCATCGCCACCGGATATAGTGAACGATCTGCCGAATATCGCTGAACTTTCCTCGAGCAACAGATGGACTGATGCATGGGGTCCCAACACAAGTGACCGGACCAATAGACTGTCTTCATCACCAACCCGGAACGCTTGTAACGTCGAACCCCTTCACGGCAAACAGCTTGGATGTAGACCACAGGTCTGCCAAGATGTCCGGCTTGTTGAAAGTCAAGAATGGATCGCTTCAGGCAAGCTGGCTGACGATAGTGTGCAACTGTATTGGACATCGACGTCACAAAGAAGTAAGGCAGACCAACATCGAAGGCGACGGCTGGAACATCTGGCATCTTGCACCTGAGGAGCTATGGATGCCAGGAAAACATCAAATAGGACAGCATGTACAAACATCTAAGCTGAACTGAAGCCATCGACTGGACGTGCCGATCTGTAAGTTCTAGGTAGACGTCTGGTCTCGCCGGAAACAGCGTCATCCAAGGCCAGTGCCACACCGTTGAAGGATAGGTTGAAGATGGGATTCGTTTGGGGAATGCCACAAACGAAGCCGACTCATGGAAACCACGACATCGGATCAGTCATCAAAATGGAAACCTTCTAGAATGGTGCCGTGCAGTGACGAAAACATCTCACACACCGCAGTGAGACAATCCTCAAAGCCATGTGGTTCACTGCGTCCGGATCTTCTATCACAGAAGGCGCTGACGCATCATCTGGAAAATCTGGCACAGGCAATTCAATCCAATGTACTGTCTGCAATCAGTGTGGACGGTCCGATGTACTGACTGCAAACGGAACACAGACCATGGACGGTGTCGTCAGGAGCCGGTGTAAACCCTGAACGCCGGATCAGCTGCCGACCAGTGTGGACGGTCCGATGTATTGACTGCAAACGGAGACACGGACCGGCAGAACCCTGGACGCTGTACCACTTCGATCTATCACGGGACGACGGTACCGAACGGTGAGTCGATGATGCAATCTTCCAGTTCGTTACGTGGCTCCATCTGCTTGCTGGAAGAAGTGATCTGCATAGGCCGGTTACTGGTAGTCGTGTAAACGATCGAATGACGACATCTGCCAGTGGAACCTCCGTGGCGATCATCGGAACCGGACCCTTCTTGACTGGAACCGGACCCTTCTTGACTGGAACCGGTGGATGGGCCAGCGATGGTAGCATCTCATATATGACCGCCAGACAGTCCCTCAGTGACAGGTGGTCCATCACATCCAGATCTTCCAGCACCGCAGGAAGTGATACATCATCAGAAAAGTCACGTAGCACCCGTGAACAGGCAACCCGGTCGCTCTGGTCATGGCCCGATGGAGACCCAGACCGTGGATGGTCCCATCTGGATACCAGAGAACTGGACCGTGGGCAGTCCCGTGTGGATACCGGAGAGCCGGACCGTGGATGGTCCCGTCTGGATACCGTGGACCCCGCATCCGCAACCAATACTGGTTGCCAATGACTACGGAACACAAATGTAAATCAAGGTGCTGTTCTTACTACCACACCAGGATTTTATATTCGCTTAGTTTCGTCGCTATCTTCTAACCTGGTTAAATGTGCACAATATGCGATCAATAAAAGTATGCAGTTTGGACGTTCCATACATCACTATAGTAAGGCATGACAACAATTAGATGTCACCTAAAACAATAAACTCATTTGCTTAACTTGACATGTTTTCCTAGTATTCCTAGCAAAATTTGAACACTATATTGATAGACATTCATACCACATTTACATAGACCACTAACTTACCATCACCATTGACTTTGGACAGTTCTGCTCGTCCAAAATTGTGTAGTATACACTGTTTACAAAAAGCGTTGTGGCAGTAATCACACCCCACGAGTTTGCCTCCCTCTGAACACCAGCGGCACTGTTCGTCAAGGCCATCACTGTCCTGGGCTATCTCACCACTTTTATAGTAACTGTAGCATTTCTAGTGAAAAAAAGGAGAAGTGAGAAATGTATATATCGGAGTACAAATACTAAACAAAGCATACATGGTACAAACTCTTCTTTGTGTAAGATAAAACAATTTTTTTTTAAACATGTTCCTGGAAACATACAAATTTGTTTTATTATGCCCAAGATTACTGAACAGTATTCTGGTGATTTACATTGTGAGCTAAATGTTGCAATTACCAAGATGTCAGATACTTAATAATCAGTTATTAAACAATATACTGGGCCCATATTTTTGAAACCATCTTAGCGCTATGAAATCGTAAAACCATTGTAGGATGTGATGTCACTATAGCACACACCATACTGACGTCATAGCTTATGATGGTTTTACGATTTAGTCTGCTAAGATAGCTTCAAAAATTAGGCCAAGGAGCGTTGTTAACGAAAATCCATTCCTGGATTTTATGATGACTGCAATATATGCAGATCTGTATCTGATAAATGTCTGCAATGTGATGTGTTCCTAAAACTGGTATAATGGACCACCCACCTTGCAAATAAGAACCCCAAGGTCTGGATGTCTTTTTGCTGCTCCTTTCACATTGGGATTAACTTGTCTATTGCACGCTGTACAGTTAAACACATCCAAGTTTCCCAAAGTTGATGAAACTGAAACCCAAATGGCGAAAAAAAGTGTGCTCATAAATATTATTAATAAAACAACATTTTACTGCAATAATGGTAACAGACTTTGGGAAATCAACACAAAGTTAGGGAAATTTTATTGATCAATTTTAGGAGTCCGACATGCTGACAGATTATGACTGCTCTCTTAACTAGTCTTTACAACAGTATTCTCAAGGCATGCAATTCATATTTTTATTACATAACTACAGAGGTTCTAGAATACTGTGGCCAAATACCCAAGGCCAGTGGTTTTTGGATTCAGGCCAGTAAAAGTTACTTTGTGAGATCCCAATGGCAAGTGGGCCAATTTTCGTTTTTTTTAAATCTGCAATGCTAGGATCGTATGAAAACTTGTCCAATAAATAGGAAATGCATATTTATCATATGTAAGAACTCTAAATCCAATAACCAGGATTCCCAAAATGAATGGGTTGGACTGTAACAGAATCAACTTTAAAAAAAAGTGCTTATAATCTTAAGTTTAATAGTGACATAGCAGCTAAAAAGGTAACCCGCAAAATGTAGGTTACATTTTTAACTAATCAATTTTAAGGTGCCAAGATCAAAAGGACAGATGACAGTCATCAAAACAAAAGATAAAAAGATAAACCACAAAAGTTATTAAAATACCAAATTCTGATTTTATTAATATTATTATAAAACTTAATTGCTATAAATTATAATCCATAGATAAGAACGATAGTTGAATATTTTTTATTTTTTTTTCAGTTCTCATGCTGTACCATGAGTTAATTCCATCTGGATGTTGTGATCGACATAGGAAGCACTCAAACCTACTTTGTGCTGGTGAACAATGTTAGATTTCATAACATAATTTGTGCTGGTGGTAAATTTTTTATTTCATAATTTTCCCATCCAGTTTAGATGATGAAATCAACCTTAGTTGAGGCAAAATCTGTCAAAGATTCTCATCCAAGACGAGAAAAATTAATAGCATTGGTTACGGTAAGTAGTACTGAGATTAATCACTGGTCCATGATGTTCATGAAACAATATTTTCCTCTCATATACTACCCAACTGTCATTAGGGATATACCAAATATATGTCATGATAAACAATGTGTGCACATCTTTAATTTGTGTAACATGTGAGAATGCAATTTGGATGTTCCATACATCACCATAGAAATGCACGACTACATTTAAATATGTCATCAATTGAACACAATAAATGCAGTTGCTTTACTTGATGTGGTTTTTCGAATATCCCTAGCGAAAGTCAAGTAGTTGATTAGTTATTGTATCCTTGATGCAGATAAAACGGCTGATAAGTTTGTAAATCAGGTCACTCCATTGTACCTTCAGGCAATTCTGGAATGGATTCAATGTCAGAGTTACAAGGTGATGCTGGTTTCAGTGAATTTTCCAAATCTGAGAATTCCTCGGAATCGGAGCTGCTGGCAGCTTTACTCTTCTTGCCAAAAGAATGACGTACTTTTAAAGTGGATACTGGTTTTCTTTATTAGAAAAAAAAAAGAAAACCAAATTTATTAGCACATGCAAAATACCAAAGAAATGATAAATGCCTAACATTTTGAAAGTCATTAAATTGCAAATAGTTGCCAAAGAACAGTCAATTATAAACATATGCCATAACTGTGCTCTTAAAGAGATTTAATAGCAACCTATTTTACTGAGTCTGTCAAATATACCTTGAACCCAAGATTTTAAACATGATTTTACACTAAGTACCGATTGTCCTTTTCTTTATGTCACAGGACTCGAACTTATAAATTTGTCACCCACGGCAATTTGAAAACAAAATTGTTGTGGGTGAAACAGCCCACCGACGACAATTTAAAGCCTGCTCATGGCAAATGAAAAAAAAGAAGAGACTTTTGGAGCAAATAAATAAGACTGAAAGGTTATTTTGTTGTATGTAGACATATTTTAAATGTATTAATGTTATATACTGACAGTTAATATACACCAGATGTAAACACTTTGCCGTTATTGAGGAGCTTTACCAACAGCAGTTTTGTGCCATCTGCGATGCTCCCGACCTACAGCAATTTGTATCTCAATAACTGCAATTGCCGTCGATGCCGTCGAATAAGTTTGAGCCCTGATGTCATGTTATTATATTTGCGTAACTTATTTAAATGTTTCAACTACCGTTATTGAAAGATAAACTGACATATGTTGGGGGTGTCACTGATGTCACTTTGTGCAGATGAAAAAAGAATAGTGAACAGTGTAAAAGAAACATTATGTAAGTGTTATTGCAGTTCCTAAGACATGTATTGCTCCTTGCAATTTCAGGGCACAATATTTCACGAGAACCGTTCTGTTCGTGTGTCAGTTATGCAATTTTAAAATCACGTGAACTGCCAATTGGTGAACAATTACGTGGTGAACAATTAATTTCTAAAACTAAAAGTACCCTATCAGAAATTAAATTGAAAATCAGTTTATTTTTTTAAAACATTTGAATCACCAATGTAGCATAGAACCATAGTTCAAGTGGTTTACTATTAGGTACATGTAGGTCTAACTCATCGGTTACTAGAACTATAGTCACGTAACCAAACAATTGGTTACCTAAGTAAAACTCATGACTTCCACTTACCTAATATTTTGAAATACTGTCCCCTGAATTCTGTACATTTGAAAGAAAAAAAAAAATCAATTTAGCTGCAAATAAAAAAATTACAATTTCTGTAGGCAGCCTCAAAATTGACATAGCTGAGCAATTTTAGTTGTGGAGGACAAATGCTTAAGTTTGAGCTCTGAAACAGTATCTTGAATACTTGGCAACTGATTGGCAGTTAGCATGAATTTAAAGTTTCATAACTGACATGCAAACAGAATGAAGGTTCAAGTGCAATATTGTGCCCCAAGATAATGTCACAAAACATTTTAATACATGTAATAATAAAAAAAGTTTTAAAATAGTACCTTCTTGCTGAACCACTTCTGCTCTTGCCCTGTAAATAATTAAGATGCACAATGTACCAAAATACATGTGAGAACAAAAAGATTCTGTCACTCCAAGTCAGGACTCGGAACTATTAACATGCCCCTATACCACAAAGGTTTCAGACACATATACTGTAAATCATGAAATTAATGCGAGCAAGTAATTAATGCGAAAAATGCGGCGAACACATTGACTCAATAATAACTTGATGCCATTTGTTTAGTCTCATTCCCAATACAAAAAATTTGCAGGATTTTACTATAATACTACTAAATAAAATAAAACTTTTATAATATAAAGATGAAACAAAATATAATATTTTTTTTATTAAATGTCTTTTTGTGAATACTTCAAGAATCTTTCTTTCGTTTCAATGTTGCCATTCTATTTTTACTTTCCTGGAATATCATAGTGGTTATATAATACAGTGATGTTCCAAATGTTTTGTTTTTAAAAAGCTCATTTTGCGATGAGAGTATTTTTCAAATTTTCTTACACTTCTGGATTACTGTATACATTTAAACTGTTTTGAACATTTGTAAAATTATAATCAACAAATTTTATTACTAAATATATTCCTTTAAAAATGAAACAGTAGAAAATTATATAACCACAACCAACAATCCGTGTGTGTTTCTTCAAACCATTTGGCTCGACTCTATACATGGCATTTAATTTAGACTGGTCGCAAGTTGTCACTGTTGCAATATATCGCATTTGTTAACGTCTATTTCTGTGCTGCGCATCAAGTGTATAAAATCAGTCTAAAACATTTGTTAGAATAATACGTCTGCGTTTGCGTGAAATATTATGCCCTGTAATAGCGACCCGTTTACCTTTTATTCCTACTGGTGGATTAATTAGAAGCAATCACCACACAAAAGTGCGAGGCATACCCTTAACAATAAGGTGTAGTTATACTAATTACACTACTTTAAGTAATTAGGGATTCCTGGTCGACCCACCATGCGATTAGCTTCAGATTATGTAGTAGCTGTAAAAACAACTACTGACATCTTTTAACATAAAAGATGAAGCCCAAACAATATAATAACAACACAACTGTGGTTTTTATGTGATGTGGACTTTTGCCCCACGCATTAATAAAAATATGCATTTTTGTTCACTCATGTACGGACGCAATAATATCACGACGTATTAATTACATGATCTACAGTATACAAATTTACCAAGCAAATTCCATGACTTTCTTCGACTTTCCCCACAACCTTTTGAAGATTTTTTTTTTTTTTTAGGAAGAAAAAAAAAGAGAAATGTTTTATTTAACGACGCACTCAACACATTTTATTAACGGTTATATGGCGTCAGACATATGGTTAAGGACCACACAGAGTTTGAGAGGAAACCCGCTGTCACCACTACATGGGCTACTCTTTCCGATTAGCAGCAAGGGATCTTTTATTTGCGCTTCCCACAGGCAGGATAGCACAAACCATGGCCTTTGTTGAACCAGTTATGGATCACTGGTCGGTGCAAGTGGTTTACACCTACCCATTGAGCCTTGCGGAGCACTCACTCAGGGTTTGGAGTCGGTATCTGGATTTAAAATCCCATGCCTCAACTGGGATCCAAACCCAATATCTACCAGCCTGTAGACCGATGGCCTAACCACGACGCCACTGAGGCCGTTTTTTTTAGGAAGAAGTACAATGTACTATATTATGGACTAATACAGATAGACTATATCCACGGGATTTTTAAAAAAAAAACATGAGCAGATATTTAGCAATTTGTCAAACTTTCATATGAATAAAGAGACACATGATAAAGATCCCTGGACGATTTATATTGCATTTCTTTATTTTATTCTTTGAAAAAAGAAGACGTTTTTAAAGGAATGCTCACACAAGGCCTTTGGACTATGTATATTCAACAATATATAATGCACATTATTGCTCAATATCAACAAGTATATTATTATATTTAATTAATAAAATGGTTAAAAGTGATGTCTGTTATATATATATAATGGGTGAAGCCATTTTGTTCCATTCTAGTGAATACGTCCTCTGGCGAGCCGGTGGTTAAGTAATAGGAATGAGTCTTAGAACTAGAAAAACTAAATTATGTACCTGGTTTTTGCGGGATAATAAAATTGGCATGGATTGCAATGTTCTGTAATAATATCCATACCAGTAAGCCAGCAATAAGTATATATTATTTTTCAATACAAAATAAACCACCATTGTCAAAGTGGCTACACAATAAGTCAAAATAATAGTACCATGTTTTGTCCATGCATTAACCTATGTACTGAAAGGATACACGGAGTGTTTTCTTAGTTAATTGGTCTATTATGTTAGTTGCCTCAACCGGTGATTCCTGATTGGCAGGTGCATATTTGATAGGTAACCAGACGAGCCAATTAATTACTGTTGTCTAGACACAAAAATACATACCGGTATTGTGTAATAACCAGTTGCCCCTAAAATCGTAATTGACATGGTTTATTACTGTACGAAGTTCTGTAAAACTATTAAGTAGACTTTTCCATCTAAAATCACAACTGACCAATTACGTAGTCCCAAAGAAAAGAAAATTATCACTTGGGTATCCAGGGTTGTCATTTTTGCTTCAACGTAGCATACCAATAGGCCTAATAGTGTACATTTTTTCTTTGTAAGGAAATGTTTTATTTAACGACGCACTCAACACATTTTATTTATGGTTATATGGCGTCAGACATGGTTAAAGACCACACAGATACTGAGAGAGAAAACTCGCTGTCACCACTTCATGGGCTACTCTTTTTGTTTAGCAGCAAGGGATCTTTTATATGCACCATCCCACAGACAGGATAGTACATACCACAGCCTTTGTTACACCAGTTGTGGAGCACTGGGTGGAACGAGAAATAGCCCAATAGGTCCGACGATGGGGATCGATCCTAGACTGACCACGCATAAAGCGATCGCTTTACCACATGACAGGAAAGGTGGGGGGGGGGGGGGAGAGGAGGGACCACCTGCACTGGCAGGTGCAAGGGAGCACCAGCAGCCCGATCAAATCGGTAGCAGGCGGGTGGGGGTGGTGGTGGTGGTGCTATGGAATTTGAATGGAGCAGTTAAATGCCAAAGAAAAAAGGGTGCGCAATTTTGATTGAGGGAATTTGGCGCAATTTTTAACGGTCGGTTGAAAGGTAAATGGCCGAGCTAATATAGGTTTTGATATTAGTGATATTATGTTCTATGTTTTATGCTGTGTTTTATACGTTTGATTTATCAAGGGTTACACTGCGTCTAATCTCTCTGGCAGGAGTAATACGCTGTATATTAGTAATCCTTATACATTTTAACTTTTTTACTTTTGTTCTTAACCATATGTGATTAATAAAAACAAAATTATTTTAGGTATTTTAATAATTATGTGACCCCTGTTGGAACTACATCTCGTTTGGATTGGTATCCTTATTGGGATTCCCGAGGGGGTTTAAAAGTAAAGTAAAGTTTGTTTTATTTAACGACGCCACTAGAGCACATTGATTTTTAATCTTATCATCGGCTATTGGACGTCAAACATATGGTCATTCTGACACTGTTTTTAGAGGAAACCCGCTGTCGCCACATAGGCTACTCTTCTTTACGACAGGCAGCAAGGGATCTTTTATTTGCACTTCCCACAGGCAGGATAGCACAAACCATGGCCTTTGTTGAACCAGTTATGGATCACTGGTCGGTGCAAGTGGTTTACACCTACCCATTGAGCCTTGCGGAGCACTCACTCAGGGTTTGGAGTCGGTATCTGGATTAAAAATCCCATGCCTCGACTGGGATCCGAACCCAGTACCTACCAGCCTGTAGACCGATGGCCTGCCACGACGCCACCGAGGCCGGTCAGAGGGGGTTTAACATTAATATTGCCCACAATTTTACTTTACTTTTATACGACTGGACACTAAAATATAATCCACCTTTTCCCTTTCTACTTACATTAACACCTTTTAATTTACTACTATGACATGTGTATATAAATTTTTTTTTTTTTTTTTTTTTTTTTCTTATTTAATTTTTTTATTATTATTGTTTTATTGTTATTTTATTATTTACCTTTTCTTTTTTTTTTTTTTTTTTTCTTTTTTTTTCTTTTATCCATCTCATTGTTTTAAATGGATGTTAAAAGTTAGGTGATAGCTCTTTTGACTTAAGTTAAGTCACAGCACCAATCACATGCTGGTTCATGTTATGGTTAATATAGAGATATCATTCATCAATCTCCACTTTCCAATTCTTAACATTTCCATTATGGTGGAGGTGGTGGATGGGACGGACTAGGGAAATGAATTAAAAATGGGGCAGACCTTCCCGTCTACTCTCCTCCGACATAAATACCAGATTAACCAGACATATTTTTTTTTTAATATTCTACTTTTTACGTAATCATTTGTAAAAACCCTTTTTAACCCTTTGTAAAAACACTTTTTAACTTCCTTGTAAATAAAGTTTATTTAACCATTAATTAGTATTTTTATCTAATCATTTGTATAAACGTTTTTAATTTAAAAAAAAAATTTTTTAACTAACACTCTCCCCACCCCTCTCGTTGTGAGCACGGTTTCTGGCCCTAGTCAGAAATCGTGCTCGCAACGAGTGTGCTTGAACATTAAATTGATATAAGCACTTTAATTCCCGACATCTGATCTGACAGTCATTTGTGGGCATACATACACATACATCGCAGTTCACACCTATCATAATGTTGATGTGGATGTTTATAAAAGTTACGAAACCTAATGAAATTCAGAAAGAACTGTTATGACTGCCAGATCCCGTAAAGGCATCAACAAAATGGGAAGCAGATATAACAGAAGTGGCAAACACAGAAATTGTCAACACCGTTTCCGAAAAAATTGACACCATCTTTACAAAAAGAGGGATGAAATGAAAACGAACGAACTGTCACTACGAACCAGAAATGAAAGAGAAGATTGGGAAATATGCGGCAGAACATGGCAACACAAGGGCAGCACCAAAATTCAGCAAGAAGTTAAAACAAAAAATAGGAGAAAGTACTGTCTGCGTCATGAAAAAGCAGTACATGACGGCAATCAACACATCAAAGGGAAAAAAAGGTCACAGCTTGGACATGTGCAGAGAGGTCGTCCGCTTTCCCTGGGAAGCATGGATAAAGAAGTCTGAGCAGCATGAATAAAGACGTCTGTGCAGCATGGATAAAGACGTCTGTGCAGCATGGATAAAGACGTCTGTGCAGCATGGATAAAGAAGTCTGGGCAGCATGGATAAAGACGTCTGGGCAGCATGGATAAAAACGTCTGGGCAGCATGGATAAAGACGTCTGTGCAGCATGGATAAAGACGTCTGGGTTGCATGAATAAAGATGTCTGGGTAGCATGGATAAAGGCGTCATGAAGCATTTTAAGTCGATACGTCAAGCTCGTGGAATTGTCAATCAAGCCATCGTCATAGCCACTACTAAAGGTATCATCAAACATAAAAACTGTGCTTTACTACAAGAAAATGGGGGTCCCATTGCTGTCGATCGTCCCTGGGCAATTTCGTTCCCAACAGAATGGGTTATGTAAAATGAAAAGGCGCCAAAGCAGCTTGAAGGATGCCAGTTGATTTTGCACAACAGAAAGAAAGTTTCTTTCGTATCGTGAAAGAATTGGTAACAGATGACATAAAGTTCCCCAGAACTTGTTTTCAACTTTGATCAAACGGGTGTGAAGATAGTACCAGTATCCAACTGGACAATGGCTGTGGATGGAAGCAAGCAAGTCAACACTGTAGGCCTGGAAGACAAACGTGAAATAGCAGCACTGTATGTCATCTGGATCAATGTTGTCTCCTCAGCTGTTGTATGCAGGTAAAACACCCATTTGCCATACCCGATTCACCTTTCCAGATGAGTGGGACATTCACCACACTGACAACCACTGGAGCAACAAGGCAAGCATGATATGTTATGTTGAGATGGTGCTCTCTCCGTTTGTGGAGAAAACAAAGAAAGAATTGTGACTGTTGTCTGGTTTTTCATGCTCATCGAAGTGAAAGTGTGTTGAATGCACTGAAAAATGCCAACATCATCCATGTTAGTGCTTGCAGGTTGTACCGGAGAATTGCAGCTCATGGACTTTAAGTGTGTATGAAGGCCTGTTTTACAGAGTGGTATGCAGATAAAGTGGCTGAAAGTTTAAAGCAGGTAGCTGAAACAGAAAACGCTGAGTAGTGGTTCAAGCCTTGAGAGTAAGGTTGATTTACAGCTTTCTCTTATGAACCCATTGTACGCCAGATGGATTCTCAGTGTGTTTGACAAACCTAAAGTGAAAACGGATATGATTCGAAGTGAGTGAAAAATAGCCGGACTTACAGATGCCACTGCTATTGCGCATGCTCTGTTCCAGTGAGATTCAGGATGAACAATTTACTTTAAAAAAACTGTATGTTTTATTTGACGTCACTTCGCCCCAAGCTAGAGTACCGGACGCCTCGAAAACAAAAGAAAATGGCTTCCCCTTGTTAGCAGGAATAATCACGTTTTTTTTTTATTAACTCTAAACTTACGCGTTTTTCATTTGTTAAAGTGTCAGTATGTATTGGTGGTCCGGGTATGCATCATTCCAACACAAAGCTCATGTTTGAGTTTACTCTCTCTTTAAAGCCACGTTTTTAAATGTTGGTAAAAAAATCTCATTTGCAACAGTACAACCACTAATATGATATGTGTTACTTTTGTATTGATTGTAAATCGGGAAACACAGTAGGGTCATTCTACAGAAATCATCACTTTTCAAAATACAAATTCAAGATAAAACAATTAAAACATATAAGGTTTTATTGTTAACGTTTGGAAGCTAGATGAACAAGGAAACATAAAACCATGCAGTTCTGTAATCCACCTGCACGTGCAGACACATCGTACTCCATGAGCAAACTCTTTATGTCATTGGTGTTACCAGACAGGTGGGATAATTCAGCAGTGTGATCTAATTGGTTTGTAGTGATCAAAAGCACATAGATATGTTATTTGGGTGTCCCTAATGGAGTAACTTTAGCAGTAACAACTATCCAAGGGTGTAATTTTGCATTTTCACACATATATTCTATATGTGACTTAAATTATACACTGTGGCAGTTTTGATTAGTTAAAAATATGGAGTCTATGAAAATAAATTTTATCAAAGTCACAAAGGTGGAAGCTATGCTTTTTAATAAACAATTTAAATTTCAAACATAAAGTTTCTAGAGAAATGACAGTTAAAATATCCTTAAGTAACACCAATGACAAAAAAGTAACGCCAATGACAATGTATAACCCCAATGACATTTAAGACTGGATCCTTGAAACACTATTATTCTTGAGACTACTACTACTTTTAAGCAAACGTATGTAATTAATATTTCCTTAATTAAAAAAAAATAAACATTTCAACCTACAACTATTAAAGGCCTATTAGAATAATTGTGTGTTACTGGGAACATTGATAAAAGTTAGATACGGCCAGTTAGACAGTTTAAAAAATACACTAAATTCAGATACTGAATTTTAATTTTTGTTTAAATATTAAGTTAAAGATTTATTCATTCATTCATTTATATAGTTATTTTCATGCTTATATTAAGACCCAAGCACGCTGTCCTGGACACACATATAAGCTGTCTGAATCAGGTATCCAGAAACATAACTTAGTTCAGGTCTATGTTCAAATATGAACCAGCAGTAAATCATACAACAAAGGACTGTCAGTTGCATACCTCTATATCAGTATGAGCTGTATGGTTTAAAGCTATTTCACTATAATTAAATTTTCTTTGCGTCTATACACTTTACAGCAATCTGATTGGTCCAGAGGTGCATACTTTTTTTCGTTCATATCTTGATGAACCGAAAAAATTTAAGCCACGCCTACTACCCCCCCCCCCCCCCAACTGACTCGCACTACTTTTGTGCAACAAGCCGGATTATTTTGAAGAAAACACACGTGAAAGCTACAAAAAATGTATATGTTAAATTAATGGAAAATGCTATAGCAGAGTAGACATGTAGATATATACGCATCGATTTAAAAAAAAAAAAAACACTCAAAAACCCCAACCTCTTCACTAATCATGACATGAGACTCGGTCAGTGGCCAAAGAAATCATGTAGGAAACTTCACTTCTGTAACTTACTTGTAAGCTATGTTCTATAGCTGTTGGCGAAAATTAAACGGTTCCACCAACAGCATAAATGTTAGACATGTTCTCTTCCATAAAATATAAACTAAACACGAATAGGACAATTCCTTCCAATATAACTAAACGATCCGTGAAAATGCACAGCAGCTAGAGGAAATGACGTCATTTAATAAAAAAATCATCTGATTCAAATGATAGTGAATGAACGTTTACACAAACAATACTACAGGCATATTTAAAGCTACACAAAATAAATTCAGTTATGTATTGTTAAAGTATGCATATAAATTTAATTTAAACGATGTACACACTTTTGTATGACCCGCTACGCGGGCTCATACAATGTGCACATTGTTTTTTCGGTTCATACTTGCATGAACCAAAAAATCATTGTGGTCAATTCTTAAGTATACTGAGTAAAAAAGTTTAATCCTACTTTTGCTTTCACGTATGCACTCCAAAAATCTACACTAAATGTTCCAATTTTTTTTCCACAAAACAAGGACGCCGTATAAATATGTGATGTTATTTTAATGTGTTCAGTACATACACTATACAGCAAATCAAACAAATTGTGTCACCATTCACTATATTTAATAATTTTTTAAAAGAAAAAAATCAGTTTGTCCAGCGTTCCACTCAGGTCCGTGTTTTACCCATAGCTAAAACTTGATCTCAATACAGATATGTATTATGGTCATACCAGTGAATAGATTGTAAAATATCAATTTTGTAATGAACTGATTCTTAATTAACACAATTTATACACTCAAAATTATTTACAATTGTTAAGAATGGATTATATGTTTACTATTCATTACAGTCGAGGCACAAAAATGCAACATACCTTTAGCAGATCGAATATAATACATGTAATTGAAAACAAATTCTAACAATAGGGGGCTAAATTTCATAACAAATAAATGATTTGGCCTTGTTGATCTAGCACGTGAGGTTATGTGACACGCACCGAATGTTAATTCATCTACCTCCATTTGAAGTCAACTTTTACAGTTTAAGAGGACCCGATATCGGTAATTTTAAGGAATAAACAAAAGAGTAAATTTAAGTTTTAGGAGTTTGTAAAATTTTGTATTTAGATACTTGTCTAACTTTATTGTTGATGAAAATGTTCATGACCTGTGAAGAAAGACCTCACAAATGAACGACAAGCAGACGACAAATTGGATGTTAATAGCACGAACCATGCATGAAAAACCCCAAACTGGAAGCATAACGCAGTCAGGGATGTTGACGATATACTCCTTACATTAATCTATGATGCTGCACATGCCCCTTTAAGTTTCAAATCATCCTAAAAATATATGCTAAGCGAGAAAAAGGGCATCTTATTAAAACGCATTGTCATTGGAACATGTATTACTAATAGTCATTGGTGTTACTCAGTACCTGGTAACACCAATGACCAGTAATGCCAATGACAAAATGAGTAAATAATTAATTCATGCTCTGTAAAGAAACAGATGAGAAAACTGAAAAAGTACATGTTGTAGCAGACATACTACGTCTATAATAACATACAAAAAGTTTCTTAAAATAATTAACCATTATATAAATAAGATAGCAACACCAATGACTTTGAATAAACCTACTTTTATATTTTAATAACACATTCATGACATTTAAACAAAAATACTCAAAATTCTTCATACATCTCTTGGTTTTGACAAATTTTTGATGGCCAATATCTACTGGTGGAATGTTTCATCCAGAGAGCATTTATTTTGTTTTCTCACAAGTATATATAGTAACACCAATGACATAAAATTCAGGGACAAGCTTATATTGCCCACCATCTTTTGAATACGGAAAATATTTACAAGATTCCTTCTTTAGTGAGTAAGTCAGCCATCAGTATGTATTACATTAAAGGTATTCAGTGTTATGTCTTCTATTATATATTTTAACAGTGCACGTTATGTATAGTGATGTGCTGATTAGTAGAGAGAAAAAAATTGCTATGACAGGATGATATTATTAATAAAGTATCATTAAAGACAACAAACCTTGTTTTCTATATATAAATACAAAAGAAATTGTGTAGAGACATAAAAGTGAAAATTTCTGTAGAATGACCCAGTAGGGTTAACCCCTAATTTTTAACTGTTCAGATAATTTGGCATTAACATGGTGCATTGTAAAAACGAAATGATGCACTAATGCTTCCTACGTTAAGCTGTATCCACAGAATGTAAAACAACTTACCTCCATCTTGTAGATTTAGCCAATAGACATTTGGTACATGACGTTTATCGGCACATGTCCTGGAAATAAAAGAATAACGCTAACAGGGTTTAAGTAACCAAATTCCATTACACATGGATTAACAATGGATCACAATTCAAATAGAACAAAATAAGTGAAATACTGGGGGGTTGTGGGTTTGTTTAAATCTGCAGTCTCAAGTATTTAGCACAGATCATCAAAATCAATGATTTCAATAGTAAATTGAACAAAGTAAAATATTATTTCGTCAAATCGATCATACATTACAATGTGCGTGCACACCATCTATTTCCTGTTAATAAGCCGGTTCATGCTTACTAAAGGATATAGGCTGAGTATTCTGACTGTAACAGAGCAAGACGGACATTTGGAAAGTTATGACGCTCTCATTACGGCCAGAGCAAACTGTATATCAAAACTGAGCAATCTATGATTACCAGACAATTCCACTTTAATACAACAACAATCCTTTACCACTCTAATACAACAATCCTATGCAGGGCTCGAACTTAAGAATTTATCACCCACGGCAATTAAAAAACAAATTGCCGTCGGTGAAAGGGCTCACCAACGGCAATTTTGAGTATGCCAAAAGCATTTTTTTTAATGGACTTTTGCAGCAAACTTGACTGAAAGGGTATTTTCTGTATGTACATGTAATCATATTTCTTCAATTTATGTCAATAAACTTCAATAAACAAGAATTTATATAAATGGAATCATGGACTACCAACATAAGCTAACATTTAACGGAACCTGGTGTTTCTGAGGCGAAGTTGCCCAAGATTTCGGAGAATATGACAGGAAAATTGTTCTATGGATGACATAATCATTAAATTGTATAGTGTTCTTGCTGGAGAGAGGTCACACGACCCCACCCCCCTACCCTACCATTTCAAAAAAAAGAAAAAAAAAGAAGAAAAAAAAGGGGGAACGTTTAGTTACCATATATCATTGTGTTGGTAAACTTTCTGGAAATACCTATCCCTTATTTTGCCCCTCAGTATCTGGTACTGAAAAGTTGGTATGATGTACAAGCTGCCTTATCTTTTATGCACTGTTAGTTAAAACACAGTTCAGTTAAAACGGAGTGTCGGTCTGACAATGACATTCACGGGTATTCATTTAGCTAAACACTATAAATAAGAGACCGCATAGGAAGACTGGTAGCACCACACACTGCCACCAGTCCACTGCAGTATTTCTTGGTTGAAAACCACGTTCGTTTTGCAATAATTACAACATTTATTTGTAGTACAACAAGAATATCATTTTAATTGCTATTTTTTATTTTATTCAGTGGCAAAGTCAGAAATTTAAGGAACTTGCCTCTTGTTATTGAAAAATAGTGGTGTTGTCATTGTGACAAATGTCTAGTTTTGTGATATAACTGTTGTTAATCCATTGTTGATTGACTACAACATAAAATTTAGATTTTAGAATTATTAGATAACTTTGATGGCATGAAACACATCTCCCTGTTGGTGCATTTTCTGTGGGTCCAAAATGGCGGACATTTGTTCATAAGTACTAAATTTCAAGTAACTTATCCATCTGATGAGGTTAACCATCCAAAAATGACCTATTTTAACAAAACTTGTTGGATCAGCGTACATATTATTTCAATATGAGCTATTGTGAATAGACATTTTTATCGTCAATGTTTAAACATCTGCAGTTGACCTCAACTGTACTTGTAAGTATATTAAAATGTTGGTAATATCAGTCACTGTATTCTTAAACTGGCCAGGACCATATACATAATATAATGTATATACATAATATAATGTATATTATCAGGGGTGGATTCATGAATTTTTTTAGGGATGTTGCAAGGTTTAAAAAGGACAGCTATAGTATTCAGTGTAGATGCAATGTAGAAAAAGAGCACCCAACAAAGTCAAAATTACAATAACTGGCATTACATAATAAACTTCTGCAAAAACATCCAGCTGACCAAGCTATTACATAACCTCACTAATTTTATTATTTTTAAATTATACATGTATTTATCTGTTACACTAACCCTTCCCTTGGATCCGTGGTTAATTATTATATATGTCTTATGCTATATAATGTCAAATTATATTGATTTAATTAATTTAGAAACCTTATTAAAAGGGATATACTGGGACTGAATTCATGTACCATATTTCCGACGCCATATAACCGTAAATAAAATGTGTTGAGTGTGTCGTTAAATAAAAAATGTCCTTCCTTCCTTCATGTATCATATTCTTGGGTGTTGGTAAAACGTGGACCGGATGGAATGGGATGGGACGAAACGGAACCAGATACCTGTTGCACGTTTTTTTGTTTTGTCTTTGTGTATGTGTGTGTTTGTTTTGTTTTGGGGTTGTTGTTTTGTTTTGTTTGTTTAGTTTTTTTAGGGGGGGGGGGATTTTGGGGGGTTTTTTTTTTTTGGGGGGGTCACGATTTTAGTTTTTCTTTTTGTATTTTTTATTATATTATATTATAATAATTAAATTTCCTTTGTGTCTATACACTTTACGGCAATCTGATTAGTCCAGAGGTGCTTACTTTTTTTCGTTCACATCTCGATGAACCAAAAACATTTAAGCCATGCCTACCCCCCCCCCCCCCCCCCCACTGACTTGCACTACTTTTGTGCAACAAGCCGGATTATTCTGGCAACCATATTTAGATATTTGAAGAAAACACATGTGAAAGCTACAAAAGCAATTTTAAAAAATAAATTAATGGAAAATGCTATAGCAGAGTAGACATGTAGATTCTTATGCACTGATTTAAAAAAAAAAAAAAAACGAACCTCTTCGCTAATCATGACATAAGACTCGGTCGGTGGCCAAAGAAATAATGAAACTTCACGGCTGTAACTTAAGCGATGTTCTACAGTTGTTGGCGAAAATTAAACGGTTCCACCGACAGTATAAATGTTAGACACGTTCCCTTCTTTCACTTTCATAAAATATAAACTAAACACGATTAGGACAATTCCTTCCAATATAACTTTCATACCCCGATGAACGTAAATAAATTACAGAAAATCCTTATAATTAAATTTCAAACATACAGTGAAACCCCTCAACACCGGACCCCCTCTAAACCGGAATCCCCTCAAAACCGGACGTTTTCCGCGGTCCCGTGATTTACACATCTTTTAACACTATATTTTACTCCTCTAAACCGAAAACCCTCTAAACTGAACACCGGACAAACAATTCGGTCCCAATGTGTCAACTTAGTGTAAATCCTACCCCTGAAAACCGGACGATCAAACCGATACCAATCAATATGGCGCCCACCTGTCTGTGAACACCGATGGCTAGTGCAATATGCGCATGCTCGAGATCGCTGTTATCAGTGTAATCACCGCTGCATACAGTACAGGTACCCGCTCAGCAGTCAATATTAGCAGCTTGACAATAAACAGTTAAAAGGACTGATCGCAAGCTTTGGTATGGAGTTAACTACTGTAAACACATTGATTGTGTTGTAATTATGGTTAACATTAGCGGAGTTCGGGTTTGGGTTAGATGTCTTTATTAAGTTACGAGTGTGTTTTAAGGTCTTAAATGTGATCCTTCACAAACATGTCTCATGATTTGCTTCAAAGATTGACACAAATAACAGGGAATGTGTTGGGGTTTTTTAAACGTTTGTTTAGCGAAATAAAGAGTAAGCAAAAGTATATGTTGGCTTTGCGTAGTCGAATAGATGTTAGTAGTGTTTCATTTTCATGTCGATTTTCAACATGACGGAACGTCCAGCTAAACGTCGCCGTGTTGAACTCTCGCTCGATGATAAACTCAAAATAATTAAAAGTTTCGAAATTGTACCTAAACCAACGTTAAGATCTTTGAGTGAAAAGGTTAGTATTGGCAAATCAACATTTGGAGATATCATCAAAAAACGAGCAGTTTTATAATTGATTGACAATTTGTGGACTTTTTAATGTATTTTTTATTCAATATTACTCCCATGGATGTTTTTATTTTTCTAAATGCTCATAAATGCACCATTTTTCAACATATTCTTGTTGTTCTTGTTTTAAAACACTTTAACACTTTACCTATTTTATGGAGAACGGAAGGTATTTCCGTCCAGGCAGACCCCTGAAAACCGGACACCTCTATAAACCGGACATTTTACTTGGTCCCATGGATGTCCGGTATTGAGGGGTTTCATTAATAATAATACTAAAAGTTCATATTTTATTTTGAATTATTTTATTTGTTTCTTAAACTTTAACGCTCAGAAATACAAGATATAAATATAAAATAAAATGACGTCATCAGATGTTGTGACGTTGTAAAGTTTTTTAATGCACTCACGAGAAGAATTCAATGTTCAGCATCACCAGTAAACAATTCACACTTAATTTAATTATTGCCAATTGCCGCCAAACTGGAAAGTGCAATTTTGAAAAGAAGAATTAGAAATGAACCCGCTTGGTGTAAAATTGTGCCAACTTGACTGAACTGCTGGATTTTCAAATGGAACAAGCATTTGAGGTGCCGGAATAGTAGACGAGACAAGTTTCTGGTTTGCCGTGGACTACAAAGTTGTGCTAATTTGTTTTTTCTGTATGGATGGGAAATCTCTGTTATAACTTCTAACAGCAGATTCACTTCGATGCCCACTCATAAACATGATGTGCCTCACTTCAAAGCCAGCATCACTCATTGCCTGGATGCTTGTTGCTCGCAAGCAGTGTGCTGTGTATATGGTGTTAGTTTTTAACAGCCTGCAAATGTCGGCCATGAAGCGAGTAAACTGGCATTGTTTCAACGGAATTGTGGTGTATCAGACAGATTCAGTATTTGGTGAATTTAAGGCATCCTTTGAGCAATGATTAAATAGTGATTTGGCGTCTGGGTGAGTTTTTTCAATTAACGAACGAAGTGCTCCAACTGGACAGTAAGTATCATTAGTTGCATACATCCGTTTGTCAGTAGGTGCTTCCACGTTATCAACACCATAGGCACTTGATGACAGGATAATGTAAAATATTGTCAATATACCACAATATACCCCTCAAAAAACCCTCTTAGCACGCACTAGCCTACATACAAACCCCTGAAAATATTGCACTAACACGTAGCCTATATTGTTAAAGGCTTAACAAGCGTTTTCCCTACACTGAACGCAAAAATATAAATTTGAAAACTGACTTGAAATAATTTATGTTTAATTAATTAAACATTTTAAATCTCTGAACTGGTTTATGAAGTTGCAAAAAAATGTCAAATGTAGATATTATGCAAAGTAATTAAAGAACTTACATTTTCAAAGTCGAATATATAAATTTGAAAGATTTTTAACTGAGTTGTTGGTGGAATTCTAATCCACGACTGATGAAGTGGACTGATAAATTGAACCAATTTCTAAATCGCAAGATCACCGGGTTTGAGCTTTCATGAAGAAAGGTACTTAATTTCTGTAGGCCAGCTGGTACTTTCCTCTCTAAAACTGTCAGAAGTATGTTTCACATCCAATAGCCGATGATTAATAAATCGAGATGCTCTAGTGGTGTCGTTAACCTACCACTTCTAAGGACTGCCCGACGCGAGGTAGTGTATTTAATTTTAGCGCGCTGAATGTTGAATGGTTATCACTGTTTACATCCGGCAAGTGATGGTATCTTGTGTTGTCAGTCTCTAAATAAAATACTCTACGGAACTTCTAGAAGTTAAGTTCTCAAAGTCTGGCAGAAAGACGAAATGATTGAAATAGGTGTAAAAAGGAATTCTCGTTCTACACTATCTGATAGCGCATTCACAAGATTATTATGAACGGATCTATTTCGTCGCTTCATCCCGCGAGCACACACACACCCACTTAAATGACAGGTTTTACCAATGTCTCGGTAGCTCAGTCGTTAGCGTCGTCGACTTGAGCGTGAAAGGTACGTCGTTCGTATCTCATGTGGTAGAAAAAAAAATTCTATTATTATTTTTTAAATTAGTTTATTTATTTATTTATTTATTTGTTTTTATTTTATTTATTTATTTATTTGTTTGTTTATTTATTTATTTTGTTCAAGCAGAACCCAATACAAGCATCCTCAAATAACTCTGTGTGGACGGGACGTAGCTCAGTGTTCCCTTGATGTGCGGTAGGTCTGGGATCGATCCCCGTCGGTGGGCCCATTGGGCTATATCCAGCCAGTGCTCCACAACTGGACAACGACCGTGGTATGTGCTATCCTGCCTGTGGGATAGTGTAGGATCCCTTGCTGCTAATCAGAAGAGTAGCCCATGTAGTGGCGACAGCGGGTTTTCTCTCAAAATCTGTGTGGTCCTTAACCATATGTCCGTAAATATAAATAAAACATTTCTTTCTTTCCTCAATCAATATCTGTGTGGTCCCATATGTAACCGTAAATAAATGTGTTGAGTAAATAAAACATTTCCTTCCTCGTAAAATAAAGATTAATTGAATACAAACATTTATTTTTAGTATTTTGTTTTAGTCATAGGGAAAGAAAGACATATTTGTCTCGAAGAAAGGAATGTTTGTTAAGAAGAAAGGCATATGCGTTAAGGAGAAGAAAGGAATATTTGTTAAGGAGAAGAAAGGGATGTTTGTTAAGGGAAGAAAGGAATGTGTGTGTGTGTGTGTGTGTGTGTGTGTGTGTGTGTGTGTGTGTGAAACATCCCTAACCCACTGCTTTGAAGAAAGAACGCGTGACTGCAACTCAACCCTCCAACCTAACCTATGATCTTTTAACTGCATTTTAAACACAAGTATTTCCCTAGAGTACAAGCCTTTTTACAGGACGTTTTAATTACCAAATGGGTAAATACAGTGGTCGATCTAGGATCGATCCCCGTCGGTGGCCCATTAAGCTATAGCCAACCAGTGTATTATGTCTGGTATATGAAAGGTCGTGGTATGTTCTGTCTTGTACACACAGCTCTTGCTACTATAAAGTAGCGGTAGAAATATCCAATCACAAATCTAGTCATAGAGTAAAAAACACAAAAAACAAACGCAATGGTTTGGTTTTTCATTTTTTTTATTTCTAAATTACAATCACTGGTCTCTCTAGAGACAACTACACATGAAATGGACACACATTGGGTTACATCGAGAGGCCTTAAGGGCGACATGCGAATAATATGAGTGTTCATTTCTCTTCATCACTGTCGTCCTCCTCATCGTCGGTATCGTCGTCGTCTTGTTCATCCAAATATTCGCCGATCCATGAACGATACTGATTTAATTTAGAACGAATCTTTGTCTGGATTCACAAACTGTAAAATGTTCCTGGTGTTGGGACCTTTGTCAAAGTAATGCATATATGTCAGAAAGCGAGAGTACGTATCTTTAAATAACTTCCATTGCAATGTCTTCATGTTTCTTTCAATGGCATCTTGGGACATGTTTTTTTCTTCGTAGCGTTTCCTCTTGCTTTGGAGATAGTCACGATTGATGTCGAATTCACGTTCCACCATGAGACGAATGCCTTCGTTTTCCAGGTCGGGCGACGGCTCTCCATTTCCCTTTTCGCACGTTTTCACGTGTCGTTGCAAGTCGCTTCCGTCTTTAAAGACCAGACCACACGTATCGCAAGACTGCATCCTCTTGACTTTTTTCAGATAGGGTTCTACCTCATCATCTTCTTCTTCGTCGTCACTTTCGTAGGAGGGTATGCTTGGTAGTTTTCTCTTGAATGCGCCCCTTTGCATAATTTGCAGGTAGAGCTCTTTCTTCGACAGTGGTTGCACGTCTTCTGAGACATTCGCCGTTACGCTCGTGCTTTTATACCATTCGGACGGCCCCGTCTCTAAACCATTAGGCCGAAGACGCCAATGTTCGGGTGTGGTCGGTTTCAAGTCCACCAAGAGATGTCCGTAGGGCCTGTGGGTAGCTTCCTCAAACTGATGCATGAAATGACTAGTGTTTTCCGGATACATCTGCCGTGCCAAAGTCAGAACTTGCTGCTTGTCGATGGGGTTGTTGAACAGCGCTAGATAATGGCAGTTTCTTCTCTGTGTCGGGTCCTTGCTGTGATACAGGTTCTGGTTGATAGCGATGACGGATAAGGTTCTGTGATGACTTCCTTCTGTGAACAGGTCGGTGATCCTTGGGTCTTTATTAGCCATACACATCAGGTCGTCCAACACGATGAGATTTCTGACTCTGGGATCCAAATAACGATCCTTTTCCAAATTCTCAGGTATACCTTGAACAAATTTCACTCGAGCAACCTTTTTGATCATATCATAGAGAGGGTGCCATCGTTTGTAGAGCCAGATGATGCGCTGGGGAGGCGGCTGGATTTTACCATCTCTCAACAATTTGTATACCAAAAATGTCTTTCCACACGACGTGGGTCCCGACACGATCATGGTGAAGGGATGTAGCAATCTTAGGGGATGCTGCTGCTGCTGCTGTGGTGGTGGTGGTGGTGGTGGTGGGGTGCTGCTGCTGGTGGTGGTGGTGGTGGTGGTGGCTGCTGCTGTGGTGGTGGTGGTGGCTGCTGCTGCTGTGGTGGTGGTGGTGGCTGCTGCTGCTGTGGTGGTGGTGGTGGTGGTGGTGGTAGACCTTTAGCATGTTTTTGTTGAAAATGTCTTAACATGGCGTCTCCCCTTGAGAATGTGAAACCACATTCTGAACATGTGCTCTGCATGACGACTCTAAATGAAATGACCATATCTGACCCACATAGTTCCTTTTATAGCTTATTTAGAAATGCTTCTGCAGTTTCGGGGCTTTCCAACCCGTACCACTTTGTTGTTGTTGTTGATGTTTCCGTTTCAGATCGGCTTTGGCTTGTTCTACCACTTGTTGTGTTGAGGAGACCATGACGACTTTGGGTGTCGGGGACTTGTTCTGTTCCTCTTTTTCTTTTTTCCACGTGGGATCGTAGAGTTCTAGACATCGATCCACACTGTACATGATCTGACTTTTCCCACCACGTTGCACTGGAAAATGAGGTTGAAGTTTACCTTCTGCCTGCAGTTTATAGAAACGGGTCCACTTATTCACGTCGGGTACATATAACTTGTACTGGTCTGACATGTTGCTCCTCTGAAAGTTCTACCTCAAATGACGAGTTTTCCAAAACTATTTTACTTATATACCTTATGACGCATACAGATATGGTACAGGAATGTTTGAATGTGTGTGATACGTATGACCAGTGTCCCTCCTCCCAAGCACAAATCTCATCGTGCGAGCTCCCAAAAATAATCGTTACCAAAATATTACCCTTTACCAGTGTTACTACCATAGGGACACGTCCAGAGACACACTCGTGGACCCAGGACATAAATAAGAAAGCAAAACCTGTTATTCACGGTTTTATTCACAACATACAACATGAAAACATAGCACACAAGTGTCTAAAACATTTAATGTCTGAACAGGTTGTTCACATAAGGACATCTTGGAGAGAGTCTGTAATGTTCCATCACTGGGTCGTCTGTCTTCTTCCATCGGTAGACGCGAAGTCCGCAACAGTAGCAGGTGATGGCATCGTGGTCTCCCGTGTAGTAGAAACCGGCCTTGGCAAGTTCTTTTGGTTTTTGACGTAATTGTATGGGCCACCGAACACAGAACACGTAACGTATCGAATAGCAATCTTCCTCACAGGCAGCATCTGTTTCACAGGCAGCATCTGTTTCACAGGCAGCATCCGTCTGATCTGTGGGTTCATCCACGAGTTCGCCATCTTCAGTTCCAACCCCAATGTCACGTGTAGCATCCGTTTGATCCGTATAATGAATACTCTTCTTCTCCTCATCTTGTTTTGGTAGTCACTCTTTTGATCGTATGTCTTTCTGAACATTTGCAGACCAAGACGTCGTCCTCGTCGCTACTGCTGCTGCTACTAACACTGCTCGAATATCCCGATGTCATTTTCTTCGTACCAGAATATCTTCAAACTCCAAAGCAAAAATAGATCTCGTTCACAGAACTTTCGGCAAGCGAATGACGCTACTAACAAAACACCCCTTTTTATATCTAAATACGAGCCTACATAGGTCAAGACCAGTCGTAAGTAGGGCAAGGACAATAGTCTGGGGGACAGTCCAAGGGCACAACGGAACTAGTCTAAGTAGGTCAGGGCATGACTCATACCAAGGCCAGACACCTGCCAAGTATGCCAAGGGCGGTCCATGACTCACACCAAGGCCAGACACCTGCCAAGTGTGCCAAGGTCGTTCTTTCTTCAAAGCAATGGGCTGGGGATGTTTCACACGCACACACACACACACACACACACACACACACACACACACACACACACATTCCTTTCTTCCCTTAACAAACATCCCTTTCTTCTCCTTAACAAATATTCCTTTCTTCTCCTTAACGCATATGCCTTTCTTCTTAACAAACATTCCTTTCTTCGAGACAAATATGTCTTTCTTTCCCTATGACTAAAACAAAATACTAAAAATAAATGTTTGTATTCAATTAATCTTTATTTTACGAGGAAGGAATGTTTTATTTACTCAACACATTTTATTTACGGTTATACGGACATATGGTTACGACCACACAGATATTGATTGAGGAAAGAAAGAAATGTTTTATTTAACGACACAACTCACACATTTTATTTACGGTTATACGGACATATGGTTAAGGACCACACAGATTTTGAGAGAAAACCCGCTGTCGCCACTACATGGGCTACTCTTCTGATTAGCAGCAAGGGATCCTACACTATCCCACAGGCAGGATAGCACATACCACGGTCGTTGTCCAGTTGTGGAGCACTGGCTGGATATAGCCCAATGGGCCCACCGACGGGGATCGATCCCAGACCTACCGCACATCAAGGGAACACTGAGCTACGTCCCGTCCACACAGAGTTATCAGAGGATGCTTGTATTGGGTTCTGCTTGAACAAAATAAATAAATAAACAAATAAATAAATAAATAAATAAAAAAAAAAACAAATAAATAAATAAATAAACTAACTTAAAAAATAATAATAGAATTTTTTTTTCTACCACATGAGATACGAACGAGGTACCTTTCACGCTCAAGTCGACGACGCTAACGACTGAGCTACCGAGACATTGGCAAAACCTGTCATTTAAGTGGGTGTGTGTGTGCTCGCGGGATGAACCGACGAAATAGATCCGTTCATAATAATCTTGTGAATGCGCTATCAGATAGTGTAGAACGAGAATTCCTTTTTACACCTATTTCAATCATTTCGTCTTTCTGCCAGACTTTGAGAACTTAACTTCTAGAAGTTCCGTAGAGTATTTTATTTAGAGACTGACAACACAAGATACCATCACTTGCCGGATGTCAACATTCACCGCGCTAAAATTAAATACACTACCTCGCGTCGGGCAGTCCTTAGAAGTGGTAGGTTAACGACACCACTAGAGCATCTCGATTTATTAATCATCGGCTATTGGATGTGAAACATACTTCTGACAGTTTAAGAGAGGAAACCCGCTGCACTTTCCCATTAGTAGCAATTAATGATCTTACACCATCCCTGACAAGGCTAGGCGATGAGTCACACACCAAGTACGTCAAGGCTATGACTTACACCAAGGTCGCACACCTGCCCAGGTATACCAGTCACTGCCTTCTAAGTCGGTCAATGCTAAACAAATCGGTCAGGGCCAGTCCAAGGACATCAGTACCAACCTAAGTCGGTCAGGGCCAGTCCAAGGACATCAGTACCATCCTAAGTCGGTCAGGGACACGGGCGAGCGTTCACCCTAGTAGACCACACCACTATGACTCACTCCTGCCAAGTACACCAAGGTCAAGGTCACGAAAAGTAGGTCATGGCCCCAGGAAGGCCTTGTTACTACTCACCAATCTTAAAAATATAATTGTAATAATACTAAAAAAACAATTAGGGGTGCTAACACAATTTGTAATTGTTTTCATACAGAGATTTTATCGTTTATAGGTTTATGTTTGGTTTTATAATGTGTAAAAATATATCGTCCAGTTTATGATCACTCATCAGATGTAGATTTAATTACACCGTCAACGGAAAGCTGATGACGTAATGGACTCTGTGACGTCGAGGTTACGTCACTATGCAGGTCTATAGGTGATGTGTGGTATGCGCACAGAAGGTATTTGCGTCTGTGTCGACATGCTGATACGAGTTCATTCTTGGAGTTTAGTGTGCTGGTTTCAGGTTTATACATTATGAACAGTTTTTCCTTCAGGCAGAGGTTACATCTTTTGCTCGCTGGAGAGTATGATTTTGCTTTGGATAAAATTTTCCACTTAATGGTGTATGGGGTGAATCTATCCTTCAGTGGTCAATATCGGGAAACGCATCGATCTGTATTAACCGTCTCTTATCATTAAATAACAGTATGAAGAATTGGAAAGAAAGAAAGAACTGTTTTATTTAACGACGCACTCAACACATTTAATTTACGGTTATATGGCGTCAGACATATGGTTAAGGACCACACAGATTTTTTTAGAGGAAACCCGCTGTCGCCACATAGGCTACTATTTTATGACAGGCAGCAAGGGATCTTTTATTTGCGCTTCCCACAGGCAGGATAGCACAAACCATGGCCTTTGTTGAACCAGTTATGGATCACTGGTCGGTGCAAGTGGTTTACACCTACCCACTGAGTCTTGCGGAGCACTCACTCAGGGTTTGGAGTCGGTATCTGGATTAAAAATTCCATGCCTCGACTGGGATCCGAACCCAGTACCTACCAGCCTGTAGACCGATGGCCTGCCACGACGCCACCGAGGCCGGTATATGAAGAATTAAAACACATGATCCAAGTCATTCGTCAAAGGTACCAGACGTTTCGTCTAAGCCAGTTCGCTCCCAGTTTTCCCAGGCGGGATCTAGCTTAGTCGGTTGAGCGCTAGCCTGAGGTAGTTGCGTCATAGGATCGAATCACCTCAGTAGACCCATTCTCCGATTTTTTTTAAATTTATGTTTTGCTGTCTCAACTATTTCTGAGTTCGCCCCCACCCCCTCCCCCGTTAATATGTCCAATATTAAATAAAGATGATTTTTGTGAAAGTTGTTTGTTCGTTTCACCAAGAGGATCAAGAAATTAGGTTGCTGCTTTGATGATAACACTATTATGCATGCCTCACGCGAGGTCCAAATAGAGCGAAGTCACTTCTCTCTCAAATTTTGAGAGGGCGAATTTTTTTAACAAGAGGGAGCCTTGATTTATTTTTCATTTAAACATAAAAAAATTTACTCAGTCCCTTCTGTGTTGTGTTATTAGCTATATTTCCCTCGAACTGGTGATACATCAAATATCAAATAGAAAACCACCGAAAAGGACCAACAATTGCCGCGCTTGAGCAGTTGGTTATTACAACCTTTGGATTATAATAATTTAGGCGGAACGAGTTATAGATGGATCGGAGAATCGCGACACTAGCCAAGCAATCCTTTCTTTGCCATACCTGTCATGTTGTGTGTTCAGCCAGCGGCTGTCGGTAAAAATCTTTCAAGTACAGCTAGTGTCACGGTGCCTTTTCGATGAACCGTGATACCAATCAAACACTTGGCCTCGGCGGGAACGTTACTCTGAACACGTCTACCAGACCAGTTTTCACTGAAACCAGGGACTCAGCTATTATCATTTCGGCAAGGGCTTCTGCATCACACAATGGGAGTCATTTCTAATAAATCCTTTCACTCTGATATTTTTTTATATAACACATTGATGAAATGTTTAAGTTTGCAGTTACCAAAATAATATGGTAACAGGTCGTTTCGCCCTTATTACTAGTTCACCCGAGTCGTTTTGAATAGGGTTGATTCGTACCTCTAACCGAGTCGTTTCGCCCCATGTTTTGATTCGCACTAATTTTTATTTTGTTAATAAAGTACATTTATTTATTGATTTGTCCTATATACATTGATTTTTAGATGTCACACATTGCGTGTTTATATTTACAGATAAAAATAATATTATAATTTTGTTTATTTCCAGTATCATTTACTCAAGTCATATACATGAAATACGTACAGGCCATAGATAATATACAGACAATGTATTCACATTAATAATTAATTTATGAACAGTCACACTGCACTATGTGCTGTGGTTTCTTATTAAATATACTACTGTCACGGGGATCCTATAATACCCGTAACTGAATAAAACACGATTATCCAAATCTCTCCTAACTGTATATCTATTAGATCTCTCTGTAACAGGCAGTTATACCCGCTGGCTCGTCTAGGTATGATCAGAGATAAGATCTTATATAAAGTATATATTATTATAGCACGTTTAGTTCACTAGAAAACACAACAAAAACACAATACACTTTGGAATCTGTATTAACCTACGCTGACAAATGTACTGCCGCAGTAGTTAATTAACAACAACAAATAATAACAACCCAGAACTGATCACTTAATTCGTTAATCTCTAGGTGTCTAGTTTACACAATATTGTAATCACTTCACCGTGACACAACACCCACACGTGTGATAATTGAGAAACGCTTCCAGGAGAACTTAATTAATACGGGAATTACAACTCTATTCCTAAATTATTGCAGCTTTTTAATTACAGCCATATGTTTTCATAACTATTAAACACACATACAAAAAGCAATGTTACACTGAAAATTTTGAGCCTTTTAAAAATTGAAATATCTAGATTAGTTTATTATTATTATTGTAGGAACATGTAAAGTGATGTCATTCGAATACTGACGTCATTGAAATTAAAACACGTGTGAACGATGGGACATAGCTTTCTAGGTAATCTTTACCCCCTGTCAAAACAATTGGTTGTTCCACATTGATCAGACGGGGACCAGACAACTCGGACCCATGGACAACTCGGCCCAGACAACTCGGCCCCGAGTTATTGATACGGGTTCATTGATACTTGCGGAAAGCGGCTATATGTCGAAATCAGATTTTCAAGTAGCAGAATTGAACAGTTTATCCTAGTATTTCTCAATCAATACAGTATTTATATGCCAAAGCAGTAAAATTACGACATGTACAGACCAATTTCTGTTACATCAAAATGACTGCCGCAACGTGCTACATGCAGGAGTGGTGTATTAAAAAACCCGGGAAGCAGAACGAGAAAGTACATTTTCTCTTTTATTTTTAATTCGACCACCTACATATATTTTATAATACAGAATCACCAAAAGAACATAGAAAGATGTGATAAAAGTCAGTGGGCAACAGGGGCGTAGAGTTTCCCACAGGCTGATAAAAACCTAGACGTCGACACGTCACCAGCTTCATGTGTTAACTGTTAACACCCTTTGGTAGATGAAAGAATAAACGATTAGTCGCCATCGATTGAAGTTACATAAAATAATTAACAATTAGTCGTCATCAAGGACAGCTGGTATATATGTTTATCGTTTCGCACTTAGGATTCAATATAAAAAATATACAAATGACAATATGATTTTTTTTTCCAGCACTATTCGGCAAATATCACCTTTTACATGATTTTCTTATTTTTATTTGTATTCCTTTCTCCAGTTGCGGTCCACATAGTCTATAGTGGTGTTACCTTTTAAAACATTATAATACAACTTTCAATAAATTGAATTATGACTGTATTTTGTTTGTGTTTGGAACAAAAGGAACACGGATATGTCGGCATGTTGTTGGAAAGTGATATTAGAAAGGAAGGAAGGAAGGAAACTGTGTTTAACGTGCCCCTATCCACAGAGGTTCAGGCACGCCCACTTCGGATTTAGCCTCTGACTTCGCCAGTGACTAACTCCGGAGCAAGGGGGGGGGGGGGGGGGGGGTAAGTTTGAGGTGGGCAGAATTTGGAAAATAGCCAGTTAGTAGAGTCCAGCGAGAACGCGGACCAAATAGCAGACACCAAGTGAGGCCGAGCTGTGATTGGCTGAATTTCGATTCCTTGGGAAACTTGTCAAAAGTCTAAGTCTGCAGTTTGAATCCAGCGAAAGCGCGGACCAAATCGTAGTACGAAGTGGGGCCAAGCTGTGATTGGCTAAGTTTCGATTCCTTGGTGAAAACTTGACAAATTACGACTACCGAGAACAACTGCACCGAAGAACATGTCTGGACACTAAAATTAAAGCCAAAAGTAGTTTAGACTGCTCGGTCGAAAGGTTTTTTAAGGTGATTGTGAGCAATTGAACGGGCGCCAAAGTAAAATGCGTCGGACTATTTATAAAAAAATAAACATAAGAATTTTGAACAACCATCGAAATTGTTTAAGTCCAACTAGCCCAAAAAAGGAGATTGTTACCTGTCCTAGCAAAGGTTGGCGCCGCAGGACTTATGGCGAGTTGATGGTCTCTCCAGGCTTGAAGTTAGGTAGATTGGCAGAAAGCAGCTCGATGTTTCTTTTGATGGCTCCCTTGTAAATACCCCGGAGTACGATCTTTATGATGCGTTGAATTGTGGCGTTGGGCATCTCTCGGGTCAGGTAGCCTTGCCTGTAGAGGCCGTCCTGGTAAGCAGTCACAAATAGGTAGTCGCTGAGTTCACCGTCGCCGTACTGGATTTGGTATTTCCCCTGTCCGGTGGGGAGTGAACGCCAATGCTGGTCTGACCAGGGACCCGTCAAGTAGGTGGTGTCCGAAAAGTCACCGATGACCGCCCCCCGGTACTTGGCTGGTAATTGGTTGCAGACGAGCGACCAGTTAGAGGAGTGATGGTTCCGTTTCGGACGCCGACGAAACCTTTCTCCTCTTGAGTTCTGGTCGCCCAGTCGCTGGAGCAACAACAACAGTCGGAGGTGGTGGACTGGCAGGGGGCTCAGTGATGATCACGTGTCCCGTGTCCATTTCTAACGGTGGGTCGACAGGAGGGATCGCCACTGTCAGTCATTCTGTACTTTTTGCAAGGATGAAGCAGGACGTATGTGCCTGCTCTCTTGAGCTACCCCCCCCCCACCTGGGGGGGGCTCATTGCTAGCTACGGAGTGCTAGAATACCGCGTCACGTACACCGGGCCACGGGCAACCGTGACCTTGGTGTACGGGGACCCAGTGAGGAAACCACCCAGGAGGAGAAGGAGGAGGAAGACGGACGCGCCAGGGGCGGACCGGGGGAGGTCAAAACCGGTAGCTCAACTACCGGCGGCGACTTTTCCCGTTGTTCACACACAGCACCAGTCAACACCAGCGAGGCCAGATGTTCCAGCTCTGCCGGATCCAGATGTTGACTCGCCAGCGGCGGACTCGGACCTCAACCAGGCCCTGATGGAATCGCCCCCCACAACTCCAAAGACTTTAGCCCCCGGGACTCCAGCGTTGCCACCTCCACCCAGGAAGAGTGCCGCCGTAGAGTCCCAGGCCCGTCTTGTGGCCGTTGGAAAACGGAAGGCGATTGTGTCTCCAGGCGACCAACCAGCCAAGCCAAGTCCGCCGACACAACCGCCGTCACCTACTCCACCCCTAGCAGAAGATCCGCCTTCTGGACAGCCTTGGTCAATGCAGGCAGGCAAGTTACCAACTCGCTACTCGAGGCTTGTGAAGACCAACATTGGGGATGTTCGCCAGCTGCTTTGTGAACCGAATCAGGATACGTACGAACCTCTGCCACGAACGGAAGGAGAGTACACGGTGCGCAGGATCACGATGAATGATGGGCGTGGGATCTGTCTCACTGTCCGCCGGAGGGGACTCTTCCACCAAGGGATGCTTCTCGATGAAATGGACAACCCGACCATCCACCGCGTCATTAAGACCGTTGCCGGGGAAGACTACCGTCCGATCACCGAGATCATCGCCAAGTCCACACACCGGCACGCCCTCCACCATCTGGATTCGTCCCTGTTCATCGCCTCTCCTTGACGACATCCCCGCTAACAACCTTTCCTAGGACAGGTAACAACCTCCTTTATTGGGCTAGTTAGACTTTAAACGTTTTCGACTGAGTTCAAAATTCTTAAGTTTATTTTTTTATAAATAGTCTAACGCATTTTACTTTGGCGCCCGATCAATCGCTCAAAATCACCTTAAAAACCTTTTGGCTGAGCATTCTTAACTATTTTGGGTCAAATGTTAGAGTCCAGACATGTTTTTGGATGCAGTTACTCTTTGTAGACTTAGGTAAAATACAGGCTTCACCGAGGAATCGAAATTCAGCCAATCAGAGCACGGCTCCCACTCGGTGTTACTTCAAGTTTGCGAAGTGTCTGCTATTTGGTCCGCGCTCGCGTTGACTTTACTAAATGGCTTTTTTCCAAATTCCGCCCACCTCAAACTTACCCCCCCCCCCCTGCTCCGGAGTTAGTCACTGGCGAAGTCAGAGGCTAAATCCGTAGTGGGCGTGCCTGAACCTCTGTGGATAGGGGCACGTTAATAGAGTTTCCCAGTTCCCACTGTCAGTTGAGCTGACAGCTTTGGTCCGCTCCTGGCGAGTGTTTCGGTGGTGTCGCTGCGGGCTGTCGTGCAGAATGATCCGCCCCCGGTGGTTTAGCCACCGGGTTTGGGTCACCCTGGGTCGCTCCTGCTGGTCTCGTCCGCTGCTTCGAGACAGGTGGGACTGCCCCTGGCGGTTGAGCCGCCAAGTTAGGTCCCCCCTATGAAGACTTGGGTCGCCGCCTCCTTCTTCTTCCATTAGCTGCGGGTGATCTAGTAACACCGTAGCACAGTGTTACAGTCGCGTTGTCCCCATTGTGCTCAATGCGGTACTTGGCCAGTGAGCCAAGTTCACGCATTACAGCTCCCGGGGGGGGGGGGGGGGGGGGGGAATCACCACCTTCTCGCAGAACAACCTCATCGTTCCGAAGTCAGCTGGAAAAGTGGAAAAAGTACAGAATGTATTAAAAAGTGATAAGTCCAATAATTCGGACGGTTATATACATTATTTGAAAATGGCATCATGCTCACCAATTGGAATTACTTCTTAAAAGCAGGAAGTCAGGAGGCTATGTCCGCGAGTGTTGTTACAACGATAAATAACTTTTGCATGTTTTTTCTGGGATCATCTTCACTGATTGTAGAACAAAAACAAATTATTCGAACAGCGGAAACTATCTTCAAAGATAAATGGATCAGCAATTTATCAATCCGACATGACACTTCGTTTCGGGACGTTTATGTTAAGGTGAGACTAATTCAAAACTAACAAAAAACACACTCTTTTATTTCTGTGAGAATACTTTAATTTAAAAAACAACACTTGTTCAACAATATTTTTCAACAATAGACAATATTGTGCATGTGCCGAGTCGTCTCTGGACTCCGGGCCGAGTTGTCTTGCGGTGGGCCGAGTTGTCTCAGAACTCTGGGCCGAGCTGTCTCGACGTGGGCCGAGTTGTCCACGGGTCCGAGTTGTCTGGCATTCGATCAGACAAGGACACTTAGTATATTTATATTTTTTCATAATGAATAGAAAAGCTTAAATGATGAAAGCTAAAAACTATACAAGCTGTAAACATGACATATAAAATATTACAGTAATATGTGATTTATTTATTGTGTGCGAAACCAAAACGATGATGCCGCAATGTCCTGTCATCAACTCTAGTAACATAATGTGGCATGTTTTTGCAACTGCCTTCTCCCGCTAGTTTTTGTCTTATTGTTTTCACTAATTGTCTCAATATTTTACGCATCATAATCTACAGTTATCTAACATTATCAGCAAATCGTATTGCTCACCTTTCCTGTTTATTGCTGTTCATTTTTGAAAATTACAGAAGCACTAGCCGTACGGACAGGAAAATTTAATGTTGACAACAGGAAGTACATTTACTTTACACTGATTAACTGCACTTAACCCTGAGTTATTGAAGACTAACCCTGGGTTAGTGAAAACTAATCCTGAGTTTACTAACCCAGAGTTAAAAGTGTGTTTCAGCAACGGTTTTTTAACCAGTGATTAGCCAACCCTGGGTTAAGGAATTTAACTCATAGTTAGTGTTAATCAGTGATTAAGTTAACCCAGGCTTCGAACAACCGGGCCCTGATGAGTGAGAGCAATTCCACTCTCTCACGAAACAAGCCTGTCATGTAGAGATAAACATACACTTTTTAACAATATATCTGGCTCCCACACGGTTGAGCACTCTATAAAATAGCGTCTTTCAACTCGAAAACAACTACTATATATATATATATATATATATATATATATATATATATATATATATATACACACACACACACACACACACTTATGTTGAAATATAAATATACAGCGGCTAACACATACCTTGTTTGGAGTCATTCCTCGTTGTCTTATGCAGGTAGAATAGCTCCGAATTTACAATCTTGTAGTTTCCGGCCTTCTGTCAGAAGTTCGCCTTTTTACTCCGATCTCCAGTGCACCACTCTGGGTACTGTTTGGTGTGTAAGAACGTCCATATTTCGTCGAAATCCATGGTTTGAAGCAGTGGAACGGAATCCATGGTTTGAAGCAGTGGAACGGGAACGGGAAACTCTATTAACGTGCCCCTATCCACGAAGGTTCAGGCACGCCCACTACGGATTTAGCCTCTGACTTCGCCAGTGACCAACTCCGGAGGGGGGGGGGGGGGGGGGGGGGGAGGAAGCAGTGGAAAGGGACATTTCGCTTATACGGTATATATAACATATTGGCAAGTTTACTCACCTCGATCTACCTACTCCAAATCAGAGAACTTCCGTTTGCCCCTTACATAGATTAAAACAGTATGCAGTTTAATAGCACGACCATTAATTTAGAGAACGGGATTATCCTTTAATAGGACCAAATGGTCCCGCCCTCGAACATCGCATGAATGTAAGTTCCGGTCATTTCGCTTATACGGTATATATAACATATTGGCAAGTTTACTCACCTCGATCTACCTACTCCAAATCAGAGAACTTCCGTTTGCCCCTTACATAGATTAAAACAGTATGCAGTTTAATAGCACGACCATTAATTTAGAGAACGGGATTATCCTTTAATAGGACCAAATGGTCCCGCCCTCGAACATCGCATGAATGTAAGTTCCGGTGAGAAGATTAGGATGTGTTGATTGCAATGAGCTCACACACAAGCAAATATATGGTAGTGTTTGAGGGTGTCCTACCAGGCTACCTGATCAACTATTAAGTATAATGCTAGAAGAAGAAGAGTTTATTTAAGTGTCAAGCGTATATGAAATAAAGCGCATGTTTACACAATAAATGAAAACACACAGGCATTATTATTGACTTATGAGCCACTGTTAAAACTGTACATACAAATGGTTATAATAAAACATATACATATATGAACATTCACCATACGTAAGCAATACGTATTCAATTAGGCCATATATATAGTTATTTGATTCCCTCGTTTACGGAATTTTCTGTGATATAAATAAACATAATTGTAGCTCATGCCACACTATAGCATAAACCAAAGCGCTTGTATCCACATTTGCATTCATAAACAAACATTTAAAAAAAAAAAAAATTTTGATATTTAAATTTTGTTTTAGTTATTATTGTTATTTTTTGTTTATTTTAGTCTTTAAATTAGAGAATATTGGACTTGTCTGTCAATCGTCAATCTGCTACTATATATACTAGTATATGGTACTATATATATATTATATATATATTTCAACGACACTGATTAATAATGCATGAAATTTTAACTTATTCACTTGCCATTAATGTTACTGTAGTATAGAATTATATCAATAACAAATAATATTCATAATATATCACATGCTCTATATTACATCTTACACATGTTACCGATTTGATCGGGCTGCTGCTGGTGCTCCCTTGCACCTGCCAGTGCAGGCGGTCCCTCCTCTCCCCTCCCCCCACCTTTCCTGTCATGTCTTGTGCCCACGACAGGCGTGCGCTACAACAGCTTGTTCTGAATGTGCACGTAAAACCCTGTGATATGACATGATAAATCGTTCTGCATTAATATACTAGGGGGAGTGTTTTGAGCCTGCAAAGGGGGAGTGATTTGAGCCTGAGGGGAGTGATTTTAGCCTAGGCTCAAACCACTCTAGCGTGATTTGAGCCTGGGGAGTGATTTGAGCCTCCTACACCGGATCCGTCTGAACGAGAGAGAGAATCAGACTAGGGTATAGTCCAGTCGTCATGGGTTGGTATAGTCGTGCGGACGGGCCCGACTCCGGAGGATACGAGATGGTATAATAGTAAAACAAAGTAAAGTCTAGAAAAGAGTAGTAGGGGCCGACCCCGCTTCCTATTTCTTCTTAGAGTGGGGCGGTCAATCTTCCAGTGCTGCTAGGACAGGCTCGGACATGTAGAGACTAAACGCGAACAACCGTGGCGTTCTGCAGAATGGCCGTCATACGAGTCACGAACAAAAACAAGTCAATATAGTCAGACGGAGAAATGACGTGGAGGCAAGGAATCTCGCTAAAAAAGAATCCAAAAAAAGAATCCAACCTGGTGGTGCAGACTGTCGAAACGAGAAGCGTTCCAGCGTTCAATCAGTTCCAATGGCCGCATACATCCCAGTAGAAAACTTCACTTCGTTGACAAAAACAACAATGTGAAGGATCCCCAAGTCGAGCCGCGAAAGAACGTGCAGTGTGCACAAGCGAAACAAACACGTCTTACCGCGTCGAACTCCAGACTGGGAATGCGTGGTTGAAAATGGGCAGAATTTTGAAAATATTTCCATGGCGGGGTTTAATATAGGTAATATCGACCAATTACACTTCGCCTTTTATGGCGTTCTTCGGGAGCATACAAATTCTAAAAATATCGAGCGAGACTATTTATGCAATATGCGAACTTGTTGATCTATTTCAACATTAAAAAACAGGGGGAAAGTGAGGTAATAAACTCTGGATTGTATACTAGTATAAACAGATGTTATGGCTATACCATCACGGGTTTTTTTTCGTCTTGAAACGAATTTTATATAAAATTGTATATTGAAATTAGTTTCCGGCATACTTCGTAATATATATATATATATATATATATATATATATATAATTTTTTTCAAGATTTATTAAACAACACTCAGACACATTACAATGTGTAACAAGAGGACATTTTCAAATACATAATTAACATACATGACAAGAACAGGCGTCAACATAGAAGTATCTATAATTAACAGAACACAAGATATGCAAACAAAATAGCTAAAATATGCGGAGAAACGTCAGTTCACAAGACAAGATAATGTTTTAATAAATATAGCTAGGTTTTTTAATAATGGTGCATTACATAATGATAGCATACTTTTCATTTTAAAAACGCTAGGATTAATTCTATAATATTGTTTTATATATTTTCTTCTAATATTTTCAATATTATCATTTTTACAATTAAATAAATAATGGTATTCATCTCCAATATCGGTAGTACAAAGTTTGCATATTCTATTTTCTCTAGGAACGTTAAACCATCTGCCAGTTTCGATTGGTAATCTTAAATTTGAGGTACGCAATTTAGTTATCCAGCATCTATTTTGGTATGATAATCTCGACAAATAGGTTTCGAAATAAAATTCTGTTTTAAATAATGTATAAAATTGACCCCTAGAAGAGTTTGTAATTTCCGAGAACCACTGTTGTATAAATTGATCACAGAGGTATTGTTTTAATTCTTGTTTATACGATTTGAAATCATTATTTTGATTGGTATAGATGTACCCCATTCCCGAGTTATCGAAAATACTTTTTATGAATTTCAACCATTTAAATTGATTTCCTTCACCACTGTTTAAAGAGAACATTAATTTATATAAAATACTACTAAGTTTATTTTCGTCTTTAACCAGTTTACTCCAAAATTACACCATTCGTAACTTTACTTGTATTTCTAAAGGTAACCTTCCTAATTCTCCATATACCATAAAATTTGGGGTACTTTTGTTTACCTTCAAAATCCGTTTGCAAAACTGGAGATGAATTTTTTCTATTATTTGTAAATTTTCATAACCCCAAATTTCTGATCCATATAATAAAATCGGTTCAACCATTGAATCAAAAAGTTTTAATTGTATATGAACTGGTATGCTATTGTTCCGTATTTTTTTGTATATGGCAGAAAATGCTTTTTGAGCTCGGTCTACAAGATGTTGCTTTGCATTAGAAAAATTCCCATTATATTTAAAACAAATTCCTAAATAACAGTAATAATCAACAATTTCCAATCGTTCATCTTGCAGCATAAATTCAACATTAGATCTCGACTTCCTCTTGCTAAAAATCACAACTTTTGTTTTACTCACATTAATGCTAAGATTCTAAGAGTCATCAAATATATCTAAAGCATGTTGCATACCTTCAGGAGTTTCGGAGAAAATTACAGTATCATCTGCATATAATAGTACGAAAATTTCAATAAATATATGTAATTTGTTTTGGCAATTTTCTTTAATTATTTCCAGAGGAGATCCTTGAAGCATTTAAAAAAAAATCTTCAAGATCATTTAGAAATATTGAAAATAAAAATGGTGATAAATTTCCCCACTGCCTCACGCCTGTTAGACAAGGAAAAAAATCAGATTTCTTATTATTAATTTCAACGCATAATTTAATGTTTCTATACAAATTAAAAATTATTTTGAAACATTTACCTTTAATCTGACATTTTTGTAATTTTCTCCATAGCCCCGTACGCCAGACAGAGTCAAAAGCCTTTCGAAAATCAACAAAAGTACAGTATAACTTTTTACCAAACGACAGATAATATATCGACAGTAAACATGCATACAATGTATGTTATCGCTCGTTGAATGACCTTTGCGAAATCCAGCCTGATTCCTGTTTATTAAGTTTACTTCAGTAGCAAAAAGGTTCAGTCTGTTATTAATAATGGCAGTAAACAGTTTACCAACACAACTGATAGAATTATAGCTCTATAGTTGTCGGGATCCTGTGGGTTACCTTTATTTTTATATATTGGTTTAATTATCCCCACTGTCCAGCTGTCTGGTATGATACCCGTGTCTAATATAATATTAAACAACTTAAAATAGACAGAGGAGAAGATTTTTTTAGATATTCGTTAAGTATTCCATCAGCACCTGGAGCTTTGTTATTTTTTAACTTTAAGATTGTTTCAGATATTTAATTTTCAGTTATAACACCATTAAGAATGTTGTCAAACAAGGGATTTTCACACAATTCGTTTATGTTTATATCGTCCGTTATATCATCTATATCAACATGCGTATCTGCATTTAACGTTTTAAAATATTCATATAATGTATTTATTGGAATATCATGGTTTTTACGCTTATTATTTGAAAATTTATTCCAAGTATTCCAAAAGGCTTTTGGGTTGGATTTTGATAATGAATCAAGTTCTTTGGCCCCTTTTTTTGTTTGATGTTTTTTATAATTTAAATTAAGCTCTTTCTTGTATTCTTTGGATCTTTTTTCAATAACCTTTTGATATCATTAGACTTATTTGCTGAGTACCTGTTTTTTACTTCATGAAATGCATCTCTCTTTATTTTACACTCCTTGTTAAACCATGGCTTCGAATTACTAGAATTATATCAATGTTTTGATAAACCAAACACACTGGTTGCCGAATTCATAAATAAACTACCTAGATCGGTTACAATATGATTTACCTGTTCAGTTGTATCACTATCACTATCACTAAGGCTATCCAAAGCTCCATTAATTTTTGCTAACAAATCATCGTCAGTAAGTGCCTGTTTAAATTCGTCTGCTTTACTTTCATCCCATCGTAAGTGGTTACGGCGTATGTCAGGGTTATCTGCATGAAGTTGGGCACAGTCATTGGAACTTATTACAAAGTGTAATTGCCTGTGCATATCGGAGAACATCGGGTTAAAACCCTCGGCATAATCTCGAATATTTTCAAATTCTTTTCAAATCACTGGCATGATTTTGCAAGCAAGGTTTTGATTGGTCAAACAAAAGGTCAACTGGACATGAGCTCCAACGGGGTGCTGTTAGATCCACAGGTAATAGTAATTAACCAGTGGAGCTAATTTTAATTAGATTTGTTAGCGGCAATTAAAAAAAATTCTTGTTGTTAAAAATAGTTTTTTTAAATGTATTCAATCACTACAGCAAAAATCGTTATCATTCTTGTCATATTTAGAAAGTGTCCGCGGTCCTACTATAGTATAAAACAGATCAAAGTTTTAATATTATTATTTTAATAATGATTTTAAGATATCTGAAAAATAATAAAGAGATTTTTTAAGTGATCGCCTACTGTGGGATAACATTTTCCTGTTCTTTTTATTTCCATCTTCATCGAATGAGACCGGCCTCGGTGGCGTCGTGGTTAGGCCATCGGTCTACAGGCTAGTAGGTACTGGGTTCGGATCCCAGTCGAGGTATGGGATTTTTAATCCAAATACCGACTCCAAACCCTGAGTGAGTGCCCCGCAAGGCTCAATGGGTAGGTGTAAACCACTTGCACCGACCAGTGATCCATAACTGGTTCAAAAAGGCCATGGTTTGTGCTATCCTGCCTGTGGGAAGCACAAATAAAAGATCCCTTGCTGCTAATCAGAAAGAGTAGCCCATGTAGTGGCCACAGCGGGTTTCCTCTCAAAATCTGTGTGGTCCTTAACCATATGTCTGACGCCATATAATTGTAAATAAAATGTGTTGAGTGCGTCGTTAAATAAAACATTTCTTTCTTTCATCGAATGAATCGATCGCATTGATATTGCCAGCTGGTAAATATAGAATATCAGGATACTACTTTTTGATATCGTGTTTGTTTGCTAGGTCTAATGTTTGCAGCATACAGTTGTGCACACATTCTAGTCAAGTTATCTTAAGTTAGTCGTGTCCCTGCCTAATAGTTGGGTATCAAACATTTTATAAAAAATGGCTCAAATAACCCACCTTCTGGGGTAAGATGTGCCAGATCAAGGGGCAAGTTTATCAATATACTGTACTTCACTTGAAGATTGTTTTATTCGAATGCAAACAAATTCAAACATAATAAAGATCGTAATTTGAAACTCCAAACATATTAAGCACATACCATAATAGGAATGTCTGATAAACATATTGTAAGACTGAAAACATTCATTTTAATTATGTCTCTCTATAATAGTCTACTACGAGAGATTTCTCGAGAACATATCTCACAAATAATAATATGCTTTCATGACTATATAACATACCACCAATCACATTAAATCATAGATGATAAAGTCAAGATAGTAAAATATGTTGTGTGATAACCTTAGGGCCATTCAAATATTACGTAACGCTTGAGGGGGTGGGTGGATGTATGTACAAACGTTATGTAGCGTTACATGGGATGAGTGTACTGAACAACATTACGTAACGCACTTTTTTATTACTAAAATATTTTGTTTGTTTTTAATGTGTTTTTTACTGTCACGGCAACAGTATTTAACGTAGCTAGTTATAGCTATAGTTCTTCCCACAGGGAACGCCTTTTTCATACTATAAAATTTACTACAAATTATTTATTTCTAAGCGATTGTTTTCTAAACTCCACACAAAAATAGTAAAAAAAAACCCACAATTTTTATTTCCAAACCACTTTTACTTTTCTTGTTAAGTAAAATTAAACTGAAATTATTTACAAAAAAAAAAAAAAAAAAAAAAAAAAAAAAATGTGTAGGAGGATGGGGCAAACTATGGATGTAAACACTCGATGATTATAAATAGAGTTAAAATACATACATATCTGCGCCATTGGCGTAGCCACGATTTTATACTGCCCCCCCCCCCCCCCCCCAAATCCTGGCTACGCCAATGGCGCAGATATGCATGTCTTGTATATGCAGGTGACTCGTGTGTGTGTGGGGGGGGGGGGGGGGGGGGGGGGGTAACCAACACTATGAAAGTATGTATGTATGATTTTATAAAATTTAATAGTTTAAAAAAAAGTTTGATTGGTGGGTAGCATGACCCCGTGCCCCCCCCCCCCCCCCCCGCACGTCATTGATCAGCGCTTTCTAAACCAAATCAAATAAAATCAGTTTATTCATAAGTACATAAACTGCACCTTAAAATTATATTACACCCATAGTATGTCTTATTTGGAAATGAGGGAGGTCTCCAAGCTTTAAATAAAAAAAATATTTAAATTTCGGGGTCTATGGTTTAGCGGGTGTCTTAATATTGATACAAATATTTGAACGGACCCTTAGGCTGTATCCATTTTCCTTCTTAGATTTGTGATTTTTTTTTGTTATTAAAGTATAAAATTAAAGTTTGTTTTGTTTAAAGACACCACTAGAGCACATTGATTTATTAATCATCGGCTACTGGATGTCAAACATTTGGTAATTTCGACATATAGTCTTAATGAGAAAACCCGCTACATTTTTCCATTAGTAGCAAGGGATATTTTATATGCAGTTATAATGCACCACCCATAGACAGGATAACACATACCACGGCCAGTCGTGGCACACTGGCTGGGACGAGATATAGCCCAATGGACCCACCGACGGGGATCAATCCCAGACAGACCGCACATAAAGCGAGGGCTTTACCACTGGTCTAAAATATTCATAATCAAATCATTTTAAAAGTTGAATTATGTGTATAGTACTGTGTGTTCTGGGTATTATGTAACCTAATCACTGTTAACCAGCCAAAAGAAGAGAAAATAATGTTGGACGTCTTCCCCACATCCGAAATTAAAATTTGCAATTATGTGGAACCCAGGTTTCCCTTACGGGGCCTCTTTGTCCGGGGTTCGGACGCTTGCATAATATCCATTCTGCCAAGTCAGCTGTACCGAGATCAAGTTTAGAGGGAATTTTCTTGATGACGTCACCGAGAAATACCCCATCTTTTCTATCTCCATTTAATGAGAGTTCCCATTTTTGTTTATGACAAATAATTGAAATATCGTAAATCATGACACACTAAGATAACTTTACGATACCTTCGAAAATCTGTCGTATCTTAAAATTCCGACATTCGTATTTTGCTCGTAACTAGCTACGATATGTCGTAGCTAAGATGGCTTCGAAAATACGGGCCCTGGTTAACGTCAGACCTGTTGAAGGCTGTTCCCAATGTAAACATTCTTTGCAGGAAGCTACTTGCGTTTTAGCTTCAAAATGTTTAATTAAAAACGCTAGCTAGTTCCGAATGGGAGCGAATAATGGAGAATTGAAAAATAAGAGGTAATGAGTGCTATAGAGTGTTATATTTATTTATGCAGTTCAACAATTATTGCTGTAAATGGATGTTCGAAAAATGAGAAAAATATCTTGGCCCTACCTGAAAATTGAAAAAACAGTCGTCATGCGCATTTCCTAGTAGATAACACTTCTTAGTGACACGATAACACTATCAGGTTTCGCTTTTGTAAAGGCGATGTATATATTATATAAATGATTTTAATAATGAACACTACCACTTCCGTTGTTTTTATAAGCGGTGGTATCTCCCCTCCCCCAATATTAAACATTTCTAATATTTAGTAAAGAATTGATGAATAAACAAATGACAGTATGTAAACATTATCAGTTACGACCAGTTAAATCAGCAATTGAGGATAAAATATCAGACACGAGTTAGTGGACACAAAAGACAGAATGACCGTTCTGATCACCTTCCCACTCCTGCTTCCTACGCCAATGTATTACCTTATTGGCAGTTAGAGTTAAATATTCCACATGGTTAGTTGCAGTTTGTTTTGGACCCATGGGCCTGATTTGCTTCAGTTTAAGCGTGATGCATGTGTTGTAATTATATCTTAACAGCCTTTTGATTTTGATGAGTGTCATTTCAAGTTACTCTCTTGTTATGCAAGACCCGGTTAGCACTTCATATTATTATGTAAATTATTTTCACACCCTGTTGAGTTGCAATTGACTTTTCATCTTTTAGTTGATTAGTAACTTTGCTGATTTCCACTGGTCTAATCAGTATTTCAAGATATGTATATATCTAATGCAATAGTACCTACTATCATGTCGAGATAATATAAAAGATTATTTGTTACTAAGTGAAAATAGTAGCTGTCAGTAGTAGCATCCTGAAGGCACATGTTAATCTTCTTTTGATACTAGATTGTGTGTTACAGATATTATTTATTTAATACCTAATAGAAATAGGCACTGATTAAACAATATGTTCTGAATTTACGAAGCTTTTTTTTTTTACCTGCATGCATCTAACTACATATATTTACAATGAATAAACACAAGAAAAACAGACGTCGTAAATTCAGCTTAATGTATTATTTATAAGTATAAAATATCCATTGCCAGGGCTTGCACTGTCGGTAGCCAAATTGGCCATTGGCTAATTTTTACAAAAAATGGCTAATAAAATTTACAAGTGGCTAAATTTTTGGCTAAGCCATTTTCTGCCTTCTGATGTGAACAAACGGTTACATAATCTATCATACACCTCAAACATAATAATAATACCAAATATTCAATTAGCGTAATAGCGATCTCACGACTGGTAACAGAAACATGTCATCCAGAATAATCATCCAGGCCGAATGATGTTTGCTTATCTTAATAATCACGCCATTCACGGTTATTAATTTTAACGGCATGCATTCAACATGTATGACAGCAATGTCTGAAAGATCTGTAACTTGTTATTTTAACTTTGTAAAGTCTTTGGACAAAAGTAATAAAAACAGACCGACAATGCGTGTCAATTTGAATACACATGCCAGTTCAGGGCCGAAAGACATGTAGACTATCTCATGGCTGAGTTCAGCCAGACCGAGCGAAAACAAAACGTTCGCTAGACTGGTTTGTTCGCTTCACGTTAAACCAAATGGACACGACGAACACCAAATATACTACTCAAAAGAATTTAAGGGTCAAAAATTTATAACCAAATAAGTTTCAGAGTGTATTAGATTGATGATGTAAACTACACCAAAAATTTAATTTATTGTTCCATATTTACAAAAACCCACAAATAAACGTCACTGTATACAAGAAAGTCACATGACATGCTGTCAAAGTTGAAGGTTGTCAAACATGGATTTTACACATTAGAACATTCGTTTAATAGTGTGTGAATCCACCCCTGGCGCGAATACACTCGACACATCGTTGCCTCATGTTGTTGATCAGACGTCTGAAGAACTCTTGGGGAATGGCCTGCCACTCTGCCATAAGTAGTTGACCCAGATCATGAAGGTTGGCCGGAGGGGCATGGTTATCCCGAACTCTCCTGCCTAATTCGTCCCAGGCGTGCTCTATTGGGGCCAAGGCAGGCGAATATGCTGGCCAATCCATCCTGGCGATACCTTGTTGTCTGATAAAGTCCGTTACCACCCTGGCGCGGTGGGGTCTGGCATTGTCATCCTGCAGAACAGCCCCGCCGCCAATCTGCTGAAGGCCTGGGAGAACCAACGGCCGGATAATCTCATTCAGATAGCGGATTCCATTCAGATTGCCATCCACCACATAGAGGGGGGTCCTGTGGTGGATAGAGATGCCGCCCCACACAGAGCGTCGTTGAACTGGAGACTAAACCTGGACTCATCAGTGAACATCACTCGACCCCACTTAACACGTTGCCACCGCAGATGAAGTGTGCACCAGTGACGTCTGGCCGTTCTGTGACGTGGTAGGAGTGGTGGTCGAACAGCCTGGCGACGGCAGCGTAGATTATTGGCTCTCAGACGATTGCGTATGGTTTGATCAGACACTCGAGTTCCTGTCGCAGTCCGCAGATTGTCACGTAATCGGCGTGCAGTGGTTGTGCGTTGACGTAGAGCCATATTGGTGATGTAGCGGTCCTCTCTATTTGTAGTGCTTCGGGGTCTTCCCGAACGTGGACGATTTCGAACAGAATTCGTTGCTTGGTACCGTTGCCACAGTCGGCCAACGACACTCTGACTGACACCAAGTCTCAGAGCAACATTTCTTTGCGTATTGCCATCCTGAAGCCAAGCAATAGCCCTTCCTCGATCTTCGATAGTCAGTTGACGTCGTACCATTGTCGAATTTGGAGTGTGCACCGTACACGAACGCAAGCTCCAATTATACGGAAATTCAGCACTGGGAACATGGAATACACATGCAAAGCGTGCAAATAAAGCGCTTTGTGAAAAGGCAAGTTATGGACACTTAGCAGACCTTTCGCTTTCGCCCTAATTTACGTGCAAATGTAAGCATGTTTTCGCCATTAGAACTAGTCGACAGTGTCAATGACAGTGGATTTTAATTCATTTATGGGTTGCTTAGACCCACTTTCGTCAAAATGGAACAATATCATGCGTGACATTATGGTCTAGCTAATATAATTGACATTCAGAAAATAATGTCGAAAATATCGTCTGACCCTTAAATTCTTTTGAGTAGTATAGTTCGTGAACATTAGGAAGAACATTCGTTGGCTGAACTGAGGACAGCTATGTGCGAATATACATCATGCTTCAGTCAGCTGACACCCACGTGTCGAGAGATATCGTTGTGGACATTAAACAATACGATTACACAAAAGTAAATTTGTAGAAAAACAACAATTGTTCGCATCAATGAATACCTAACTGCAGTTTTTGTTTATTTCCTTTGTCTTTGTTAATTTCGTACACATGGTCGAGAGAACGCATTCAGATCGCGATCGTGGAAAATAGAACATGCATTTATACAAATTGCAGTACACTGAATAAAATTAGTTTACAATAATCATATTTGTTAGATAATTTTAGGTATAAATTTGTAAGACTGTGAGGTGACATTTAATAAGTTAGCTGAATTTTAAAATTTTTTATTTTTTAAATGGAGTATACCGTGAAGTCGGCATTCTTAGCCGAGGTATTTTGTAAGCAGAAATCACAAGCATTTAACACGATGCTGAAATCACAGGGCCGTACCTTGACCAAAATCCATGGGGGGGCACTAAATTTTATAAATAATTTTTAACATACTATAAAGATTAAACATTTCTATGCTATTACTGGAGATATATAAAAAAAAAAAAAAAAAAGGACAAGATTCTCAGGGGGGGGGGGCAGCTGCCCCCCCCTGCCCCCCCCCGGAGGGTACGGCCCTGAATCAACAGCAACAACATGGCACAAATTATGAAATTGTCTTCGGTGGGGAATTGATGGATTACTTAAAAAAAAGTTTAAAAAAGCAACAAAAAAAAAGCAATTCAAACTAACATGAAGATTGCTATTTAAAGAAATAATGAGCTCTGTATTAAAAAAAAGTTCTCAATTTTTTATTTGGGAAAAAAGGAAGAAAGGAAAAATAACACCCTCCATAAACATCCACCCACCCCCATACTTCTGTATGTTTGTTAATTTAATGCTATAGGCCTTAGAAGTGGGGGTGGGTGTACTGGCTTCCAACTCTGAAGATAATGCATAACCCAATCCCCCCCCCCCCCCCCCCCCCCCGCTGAAAAATCGAAGTAATATATAAACTGCCCCTACCCCCATTGAGGTTTTGTTGTTCAGATTTATTCCAGTTTGTACACAATTAGCTGAAAAAGATGCATTTTCATATTCATATATAAATACTCTACAGTACTGCGTAAAACAATTTTGGCTAAAGCATTTTCAATATGGCTAATAAAAATTCCATTTGGCTAATATTTTGGCTACAGGTATTTTCGATCCAGGTTGAGCCCTGGATTGCTGCTAATGGAAAAAAACCCATGTCTTGTTATCTCATCCCATCAGCCTGTCACTTGTTCTCACATGGGTTCATATGAAAATATTTGTTTCTATATAGCCTTAGTGGCTATAACATTTTTATTAATATCAGCAGGCCCGTGGATTTTTGTATGTACCTTTGCCTGCCTGGGGGACACATACCCTGAAAAGGACAACCCCTGTTGTCCAGGTCTTTCTCCCAGTATATTGGTTTAAACAAACACACCCTCTAAACCAGGCCGGAGTACTCCCATTTTACACAAAAAGCACTACTTTTGCATGGGCCGGAATTACCACAAACAAGTCTTCAATGTCAACAAGTTACACATGTTTACAAACTTCATGATATCCCCTGTCACTTCAGTCAAATAGTTGCCACTTCATAGCTGTCTGCCATGAAATAATCACAGTCAAACAGCAGACTACTTGCGCAGTCAAATTTCCGGATTTTGGACAACCATATGGGAAGATAACTGTAATTTGAGGCCACATGATGGTAAATGGTAAATTTGTCTCAGCTACATTCATTTATTTTAAAAAAGCATTTGACATGATAGATCATGATATACTCATAAAGAAACTAAGCATCTATCACTTTGATTCAAAATCTCTAAAATGGTTTGAATCATATTTCTCAGGTAGAAAACAAACTGTTGTTGTTCTTGGCAAAGCCCTGTCTGATCCTCTTAATCTCTCATATGGCATCCCACAGGGATCAATACTTGGCCCCACTTTGTTTGCATTATATATCAATGATCTGCCACTCTATGCAAAACATTGTGTCATGGATCTGTTTGCTGATGATGTAAGCTCCACATCTGTAGCTGATGACATATTTCTGTTAGGAAAACATGTCCGGTTAGATTTTAATGAGGTGAGTCTTTGGTGCAACCATAATAAGATGTCTCTTAACCTAAATAAAACTAAAATCATGCTTATTGGTTCTTCTAAAAACTGACCTTGATTGCAGAAACCACAATAGCATTGACTGTATATGTAGATCACATACCAGTGCAATGTTCCACTTCTGAAAAACTTCTTGGTGTACACATTGACCCAACACTGACATGGGCTAACCACATAAATGCCATTATTAAAAAAATCTTATTTATTATAAATTTTTTGACAAAACAGAAAATATCTTGACCAAAAGACCTGATTAATATTCTACAGCTCTTACATATTACCTCACTTAAACTATTGCTCCACAATTTGGGAAACCTGTTCAAAACATTGTATAGAAAAACTTCAAAAATCCAAAATCAAGCTGCAAGATTTATTACTGAAAAAAGCAAAGAAAAGTCCACTGCAGAAATAATCAGCTCTCTCAAATGGCTTAAAATCAAAGCTAGAATTGACTTTAGAACCTGCTAGTTTGTCTTCAAAGCCCTCAACAAACTAACTTCATCATATCTAGACACAATGTTTCAAACAACTTCAGAAATTCACTCCTTGAATTTGAGGTCAACTCAACATAGTCACCTTTATGAATTAAAACCAAGAACAGAATTTTATCGCCATAGTTTTTCTTGCAAGGGGGGGGGGGCTAAACTGTGGAACACACTACTTTCAAAAATAAAATATTCTCAGTCCCTCGCCTCATTCAAATCCAGTTATTTTAAGCACTATTCAAATAATAATCAATTTTAAGATATACCTTTGTTGTTGATTTTGATGTGTTTGTTAAAATAATTATGATGTATTGAGTTATCACTGACTCAAGTTTCTTAACAAATTGATTTAAATATTATGTAAATATTCATAATATGTGCTATTGTTGCTCATGCTATACATATTACATGTATGTTGATGTTGTTTCTTTAAATGTATGTATGTATGTATAATATCACATATAGATTAGAGAGGGCCTCATGGGAGACCAGTCACCTTGTACTGAATGTGTTTACCCTCTGAAAATAAAGAATTTTATTATTATTATTATTATTACAAAACATTGCTTTCCTTTTTTTATCTTTTTTTTAATTTGCATTTACAACAATGCACCAGATTGTTTAGAAACCACTGACCAGCAGGACTTTGGGGCGTTTTTTCAGCATTTTATGGTTACTTATTTTCAGTCAATGATTTTTAAATGTGTGTGTAGATGAACGAGGAAAATAAACTTAGCAGAATGCTCCAGATCTTTCATATGTGCATGTGGCTACTATGAAGAGGCATATTATATAAACAATTGGCTTTCAGATAAAATAAAAATAAAAAATTGTAGAGTATACAAGACACATTTATGGCATATTATGTTTTCTGTAGGCCAGATGGAGTTACAAATAATTGAAATTCTTATTTAAAAATCATGAGAAAAAAACATACCGGTATGTATTTAAAGTACAACAGTAAATACATGTAAGCTGTAATATATACTACTACTATTATTACTACCTCTATCTGCAACTGTTACTGCTATTACTACTACTGTATGTGTATGTAAAGGTCAGTATAATTTGTAGATTTCTTTTGAGGCTTTAAACTTATAGGCTTCAATAACACAAAAGAATAATGATAATTTTTTTTTTTAAATTTAAAGTGGATTTGCGAAATTGCTTTTTAAAAAATGGAAAGAAAGAATGACATTGTTGAGTAAAAAAACACCCAGCAATAAATACTGATAAAATGTCATTGTTTTTTCTCTTCATAATTAATTCAGCACGGTGCTAGTGAATCATCTCGGCTTCATTAAGTGGGTCTCATCTTCAATTTATATCCACATCGGTGTTGGCCACACTTTGATTGATTCAGGCAGCCGGTGTGGGAGAGAAACCTGCATATTTTCCAGTAATTTGTGCATTTTCCTCATTAAAACACAACTCTGAATTGCTAATTTGACAGAAAACGTGGCCCGCTGTTATGAATGTTGACTTGCATCTCATCTTACTCTGTGAACAGTAATTATGGACGCGTTTGGGTCAAGTCTTTAATGCTCCAGTTGCCCAGTGAGCCTATGTTTTATGTAGCACTTGTGTTTTTTAAATGGCTGTGATATTGTATTCAGTATTCATCTTACTATGCAATCGTTTAATGATAATTATGATGTCTGGTTTGTGTTGGTATTAAATTAGATCAGTGGACCATATAATATATCTTTAAATTCAAATATGTGCCTGTCTTGGGTACATAGTGGGCCATCCTTCTTGACTTCCTCACATAGATTTGCTCAAGATTACAGTCACATTGTCTGTTTTGTCATGCAACAACTTTCTATGAATGACTCCTTGACTCTTGGGGCAGGACGTAGTAAAGCACTCGCTTGATGCGCGGTTGGTTTGGGATTGGTCCCTGTCAGTGGGCGCATTGGGCTATTTCTCATTCCAGCCAGTGCACCATGACTGATATATAAATGTTTTATTTAACAACACGCTCAACACATTTTATATATGGTTATTTGGCGTCAGACATATGGTTAAGGACCACACAGATATTGAGAGAGGAAACCCGCTGTCGCCATTTCATTGGCTACTCTTTTTCGATTAGCAGCAAGGGATCTTTTATATTGTCAGTAAAAATGTATTCCTCACATAACGATGAGAATTTGTGGCCAGTAGTGATTAAAATCATTAAATGCTAAAATGTATCACATATTAAAGCAGGGGTGTAATTTTGTGTTAACTTTAAATGTTCAGAGTATAAAATTATATAAATGGCAAGAAACAATTTATTTTATTTTATTATTACATGTGTATGTGTTGAAATGACTTTGATCGTGAACTAATTGTAAATAATGCACAATGATAGTGTGTGCCAATGTGTACAGAATGGCCTTAAACGCTATGCAAGTTCACCAAAGAACATATCCCATTCTCATTGTGAGTGTTATTATCATCAGATGTTTCAAATGGATTATGTACAGTTAAACTTGTCTATAAAGACCACCTAAGTAACAAGAAAAAAGACCTAATTCACAAAGCTTTCTTGAGCAACACTGCACAGTCCTTGGGACTCCTTGCATATATTTTTGCATTGCATTGCGAGATCATAAAGGTATGAGAGTTTAATTAATTAAGTCCCTGGGTCCCTGTTAACACCAGAAGGGCCATGTGAAAGTTCCCTTTCTAATCATACACTCAGCAACATTAATTAAGGCCAGTAAATACTTTCTGCATTTTTCATTACGGTACAAAAAAGGTTTTGATTTTGATTTTGGTTTTATAAAACATACAAAGATTGCATTTTTGTTCATTGTTGTCACTGGACAAGATTTACTCAGACATTTAGAAGTCATCTGTGATTAAAAAGTGATGACAAATAATACATGTATTAGCAAAAACTTAAAAAAAATTCTACTGGTCCTTAATTAATTTTGTTGAGTATAGTAGTGTGTGATGGTACATGCTCTTAATTTCTTTTCGCCTGTGGCGATATTAATTGTTTTAGAGGGCCGTGTGCAGTTCCATATGCACTTAAGCCCAGGTGGCCAGTAGTTACGTAATACCTCTGCGAGTGCGGTTTCGACGACCGTGATTTTGGCGACTGGCGACAGAATGTCTGGTCATCTAAGAAAATATACCGACTCTGGAAGAGGTGGAAATATCAGATGATAGGTGAGGTACCGCGTTGTGCCCCCAGGCGATATTCGCTGTCTCTGAGAGTTTTGAATAAATAGCTAGGATTTTAAAGATATCAGGGAGAAACATATTGGAAGGCGTCCAGGGGGAACTTTAGTCCGTCCGGACTGGTAATTATATATTTTCTGCTCTGTGTATAACCTTGATGTGATTGATGTGACTTTAAATATTTTAATACTGTATTATACCAATATTACTTAGACGGTGCTGCCGGTCATCTGACGCAGTAAACTGTAGGCTCACTGTCTAAATAAATATATAAAGCTTAGCCAGTCATCCTAGAGGACCTAGGTAAACTGTAGGTTATTGTCTTTATTGTGATAGGTACCAGTATTAAGTCTGTATTACAAGGTTATTGAATGAGTAGTTAGGGTTAATTAAAAATTAACCAGTTAGGAATAGAGTTGTAATTCCTTTATTAATTAAGTTCCCCTGGAAGCGTTTCTCAATGATCACACGTTATTGAACGAGTAGTAAGGGTTAATTAAAAATTAACCAGTTAGGAATAGAGTTGTAATTCCTTTATTAATTAAGTTCTCCTGAAAGCGTTTCTCAATCATCACACGTGTGGGTGTTGTGTCATGGTGAAGTGATTAGCATATTGTGTAAACTAGACACCTAGAGATTAACTAATTAAGTGATCAGTTCTGGGTTGTTATTATTTGTTGTTGTTAATTAACTACTACGGCAGTACATTTGTCAGCGTAGGTTAATACAGATTCCAAAGTGTATTGTGTTTTTGTTGTGTTTTCTAGTGAACTAAACGTGCTATAATAATATATACTTTATATAAGATCTTATCTCTGATCAGACCTAGACGAGCCAGCAGGTATAACTGCCTGTTACAGAGAGATCTAATAGATATACAGTTAGGAGAGATATTTGGACAATCGTGTTTCATTCAGTTACGGGTATTATAGGATCCCCGTGATAGGAGTGAAAATTGGGGCGCTCGTCCCGGATCTGAAACGGGACACGCATATTTAAAAAAGTATTGTTTGTAAATGGGGGCTTTATAAATTATTTTTACAAATAACTAGAAGTAGCAACGTTGTTCACTAGAAAATTAATTAATAATAAGTGCGTCATATCTAAACATGGATAAGAATTTGCTGGATAGGTCTACGCTCAGTGTAGTGAAGATTAAGCGAGCACGTAAGGCCGAGTTAGTTGAGCGAGTGAGCGAGAAATTGATTTAACATCAGCTAAAACCTTAGGAGATATAAGGACAATTATTATCCAGGAAGTTTTTGGTGATAGTCCTGTTATGGAAGACAGTGAGATTGTTCCAGAGATAGAGATAAATGAGTTAAGTGTAGAACAACAATTAGCTTTTAAAAAGCTTAAGTACGATAGAGAAGATAGAGAGAGAGAGAGAGAAAGAAGATAGAGAAAGGGAAGAGAGGGAGAGAGAGAGAGAGAGAGAAAGAGAAGAGAGGGATAGAGAGAAAGAAGAGGATAGAGAGAAAGAAGATAGAGATAGAGAAGATAGAGAGAGAAAGGGAAGAGAGGGATAGAGAAGATAGAGATAGAGAATTCCAGTTAGCAAAATTAAGGGTGGAACATGAGTTAAAGTTGAATACTGAAGAAGTTAGACGTGAGGCAGGAAATGGTTTTAACATGTCGGAGGCTTATAGATCAGTGCCTGTATTTTATGACCAGGAGGTAGATATGTTCTTCCAACTTTTTGAACGGGCCGCTAAGCAGCTAAATTGGCCGCAGTCTAAGTGGACATTGTTAGGCATGTCTAAGTTTAAGGGGAAGGCTAGTGTAGCTTATAATTCAATGAGTGATGAGCGAGCAAGTCAGTACGACCTAGTTAAGGCGGCAGTGTTGAGGCGTATGAATTACGACCTGAGGATTATCGTTTACGGTATAGCGAGTTGAGAAAAACGCAGTGTCAGTCTTATAGTGAGTTTGTGGCTAAGAAGGCAGGGATGTTTGATACATGGGTGGTATCTCATCAGGTAGAGTCATATACCGAGTTACGGGAGTTGTTGATCTTACAGGACATTAAAAATGGATTACCAGTTAGCTTACGTATTCATTTAGAGGATCGTGATGTCAAAAAGATAGAGGAGGCAGGCATAGCGGCAGATGATTACGTGTTAATACACAAAGCTCAGGCAGTACAGGGTAGCTCTTTACAACAGGGTGATAAGAAGAAATTTCAGCCAGGTTTTTCCCGGGAAAGTAACTATCGGGGAGGGTCATCTAGTTGGTCAGCTAGTCAGGCAAGGTTTGCACCTGGTGGGCAAAGTAAGGATAGGCCTGCATTATCAGCCAATGCACGAACTTTTCGTCCACATTGCAGTTGCTGTAAAAAGGATAACCATCTTGTTGGGGACTGTTTTAAAAGGAAACGCGATAATACGCAAGTGGTCGGTTTAGTGAGGTCAGCTCCGTTAGCGAGAGAGTTAATGGTTAGTCCCATGGCAGAGAAAGTAAACCCGTATGTGTCCACTGGTATGGTTTGTGATGTTAAACAAGAATTGAGTCCTAAGGCAATATCGATCTATCGAGATACCGGCTGTAGTCAGTCGCTGATAACGTCAGAGTTTAGCTGGTATAGAGAATTCAGATACAGGACGTAGTTTGGCCTTAACCTCGGTTACTTGGAAAAATTGGTTGTCCGGTTACATAACGTTTTCTTGTGTTCGAAGTTTGTGACGGGACCAGTCATTATGGGTGTTGTAAAGGACTTGCCTGTTGAAAACATAGGAGTTTTGTTGGGTAATGATTTGACTAGTCAGTGTTGTCAGCCGAAATGTGACCAATTGTTAATTAAAGACAGCCCTTTACCAATAGAAGAGAGTGAGGTTGATGAGATTAGATATCCTGCGTGTGTAATGACTAGGGCTATGGCCAGTAGGGTAACACGATACCCAGAGGATATTTGTGATTTGTCTGATACGTGTGTGAGCCATGAAATTGGAGTGGATGAGGTTATCAGTAAATGGGTAGATAAGTCAACTGACGAACTAAATGTGGTGGAACATGTTGACCTCCCGCAGAGGGTAAATGAACCAGTTGTGTTTGATAGAGGGGCCTTACCTTGTAATAGACAAGAGTTAGTTCTAGAGTAGGGGGCTGATCCAAATTTGTTGGCAGCTCGCACTACCTTGTTAACTGTGGACAAGGGAGTATTAATGAATAAGAGAGTTAGAGATAGAAAGGATAGGAAGCAACTGAGCCATGCTCAGAGCAAAATAAAATCAGTGTTTGATAGGAAGGCTAGGAGTCGGGAATTTAAACCAGGGGATAAGGTGCTGCTGTACCTTCCCATTAAACGGGGTTCATTGCAGAACAGGTATTTCGGGCCCTTTGTGCACAAAAGGGTTAATGAGACAGAGTATGTGATAAACACTCCTGATAGGGTTAGGAAAAGTAGGTATTCAATTTGCTAAAACGTTATTTTGACAGACTGCCGATAGTTCCATTGCTACCTGTCCAAATTGAGAGTCACTCAATTTTCTGTGATGACGTCAAGACTGCAGAGGTCAAGTTGGCCAACGGCCAGATTCTAGCAGAATTGAGCCCCCAGCGAGCAAAGTTGACTACGTCGAAACAAGACAATGTTTCCATTTGTCAGGACCTTCCAACGGTTACTAATACCTTAAGCCAGGATGTGCGCGTGGAACCCAACGCTACACCGATTCAACAGCATGCCTATCGGAGAAAACCTGGAAAACGTGCGACACTGAAAAAGAAGGAAACGAAGTTCCAGTGGTCAGATGAATGCGAGAAGTCATTCAACCGTCTCAAGCAGATGCGCTCCTCGTCTCCCGTGATGGCAGCGCCAGACTACCGAATGCCTTTCAAACTAGCTGTGGATGCCAGTGACGTGGGAGCTGGAGCTGTGCTGTTCCAGGAAGACGAAAATGGACTGGACCACCCTGTAAGTTTCTTCTCCAAAAAGTTTGACAAACACCAGGTGAACTATTCCACTATAGAGAAGGAAGCCTTGGCCATGGTACAAGCTCTGAAGCATTTTCAGATCTACGTGAAATCGGCAGTGCATCAAGTGGTGGTCTTTACTGACCATAATCCGCTCACTTTCATTCACAGAATGAAAGCCACCAACCAGAGAGTTTTGAGATGGAGTCTTCTTCTGCAAGAATTCCCAGTTACCATCGAACATATCAAGGGCACTTCTAATGTAATCGCTGATGCCCTGTCCCGAAGTTGAACGTTATGATAATGTGTTGACATGCTTGATTTCTGTTTTGTTTTTATATATATTATATTTGTATACCAGGGACTCGGAGACTCAGTGTGATTACTGGTAGTCCCCTTATTACATGTGTTATAAATGCCCGGATGCGTCGGTTAACGCACTTTTTGTTTTAATGTAGTATATTTCCCTATTCCTAGAGTAGAGGAAATATCCTTTTTGAGGTGGGGGTGTGTGACGGTACATGCTCTTAATTTCTTTTCGCCTGTGGCGATATTAATTGTTTTAGAGGGCCGTGTGCAGTTCCATATGCACTTAAGCCCAGGTGGCCAGTAGTTACGTAATACCTCTGCGAGTGCGGTTTCGGCGACCGTGATTTTGGCGACTGGCGACAGAATGTCTGGTCATCTAAGAAAATATACCAACTCTGGGAGAGGTGGAAATATCAGATGATAGGTGAGGTACCGCGTTGTGCCCCCAGGCGATATTCGCTGTCTCTGAGAGTTTTGAATAAATAGCTAGGATTTTAGAGATATCAGGGAGAAACATATTGGAAGGCGTCCAGGGGGAACGTTAGTCCGTCCTGGTAATTATATATTTTCTGCTCTGTGTATAACCTTGATGTGATTGATGTGACTTTAAATATTTTAATACTGTATTATACCAATATTACTTAGACGGTGCTGCCGGTCATCTGACGCAGTAAACTGTAGGCTCGCTGTCTAAATAAATATATAAAGCTTAGCCAGTCATCCTAGAGGACCTAGGTAAACTGTAGGTTATTGTCTTTATTGTGATAGGTACCAGTATTAAGTCTGTATTACAAGGTTATTGAATGAGTAGTTAGGGTTAATTAAAAATTAACCAGTTAGGAATAGAGTTGTAATTCCTTTATTAATTAAGTTCTCCTGGAAGCGTTTCTCAATCATCACGCGTGTGGGTGTTGTGTCACGGTGAAGTGATTAGCATATTGTGTAAACTAGACACCTAGAGATTAACTAATTAAGTGATCAGTTCTGGGTTGTTATTATTTGTTGTTGTTAATTAACTACTGCGGCAGTACATTTGTCAGTGTAGGTTAATACAGATTCCAAAGTGTATTGTGTTTTTGTTGTGTTTTCTAGTGAACTAAACGTGCTATAATAATATATACTTTATATAAGATCTTATCTCTGATCATACCTAGACGAGCCAGCGGGTATAACTGCCTGTTACAGAGAGATCTAATAGATATGCAGTTAGGAGAGATATTTGGACAATCGTGTTTCATTCAGTTACGGGTATTATAGGATCCCCGTGACATAGTGGTTGTATAAGGTTCTCTTTATATCAAGTTTAACTGTATGTTATTCTCATGATCATGTTATCTTGAATTGCCTCTGTGAATTGGTACATTTTAGTCATATCTGCTGTGAGAAGTCGACAGATTTTACAAAGTAAATTCACATTTTGTAATTATTACTAATAAATACTGATAAAGAATTTTGTACATGGCCTAATGCCAAATAAATATTATTCAAATGCTTTCATGTTGATTTTCTCTTTAGTGTTTATAATAATGATATTATTGTTGATTAACAGTGGGGTACTAGTATTGAAATAAGAAGAAAATTAAGGTCTGCTGGGTTTTTTTTTAAATAGGCCAAAAGAAATATGGCTGTCGGAAATAAGACAGCATGGGGTGAGTGGAGGGTTGGGGACAGTGTGTGGAAAATTAGGACCTATGAGATGGGGGGGGGGGGGGGGGTCAAATTCTTTATTATCCCCAGAAATAGGTCATGTCAGGGTTGGGGAGCCCCAAATTATCACTGTACAGTATTCTTCCTTATAAGTCTCACCAACACTGGGAATAGAACATTTGGCAATTTAATTATTATTAATTATATCCAGAGCAAGTTTTAATGACTCGGTGGATACATATGTAAGGCCACTAAAATTATTAACCTAACGGCCCATACAGCTGACTTATAGCCCAGGACAGCGTGCATGAATCTTAATTGCATAAAATATGAAAGTAAGGTTTAAATGAAAATAATTGACAGTTAATAAGCGATCTGTGATTGGTGAAAGAAGGGCTCCCAACTTGTTCTGACTACTCAAAGAAACATAAAGTCACTGATGATGAGAGAAGAATAAAAGTTTGTTTTCTTTAACACCACCAGTAGAGGAAATTAATTAATTAATTAATTAATCATCTGCTATTGGATGTCAGACGTTTGGTAATTCTGACACGTAGTAATAAGAGGAAAGCTGCTACATTTTTCCTAATACAGCAAGGGATCTTTTATATGCACTTTCCCACAGACTGGAATGCACATACCACAACCTTTGACCAGTTGTGGTGCATTGGTTGGAACACGAAAAAAAATCCCCACTCGGTTGAATGGATCCACCGAGGTGTTCGATCCTACGATGCAAGCACCTCAAGTCAGCACTCGACCGACTAAGCTAAATTCTGTCCCCGATGGTGAGAGACGCAGTGAATGACAAAGCACGGGGATAGACTGTCGAGTGATTCTACACTGGAAAATGTATTGGGGAACAAAAAAATACTTGAGCAAAGGTTCAGCTCCCAAACCCCTCCGCCTGAATACACATCTGAATGATAAATATATTGGAGAAATACGTGACTATCAGTTTACAAGGGTTGGGATTTAGAAAGTCTTTGTATAAATTTAAGAGAATGTATTAAATGGGGAATCCTTGGCCCAATTTCACAAAATATCGTAAACTTAATTTTGCACCTAAATGTAAATCTATGACAAAACCACACTTTTTTCTATTATTAAAAGTACAATAAATATTGTTTGAAGTACACATATTTCAAATTCTTTTGTCCGTAAAATCTTCCAATATGATATTCTGTATGAAATAGATGCCAGATACATGTAAAGTTATGGTAAACGTATGACCGGTATAACTGCTTGTCGCAGATGTAAACTTCCGATGTTTTGTGAAATGGACCCCTCCTCTGTGATATATTAATATTATATTTACAGATGTAAACTTCCTATGTTTTGTGAAATGGACCCCTCCTCTGTGATATATTAATATTATATTTACAGATGTAAACTTCCTATGTTTTGTGAAATGGACCCCTCCTCTGTGATATATTAATATTATATTTACAGATGTAAACTTCCTATGTTTTGTGAAATGGACCTCTCCTCTGTGATATATTAATATTATATTTACAGATGTAAACTTCCGATGTTTTGTGAAATGGACCCCTCCTCTGTGATATATTAATATTATATTTACAGATGTAAACTTCCTATGTTTTGTGAAATGGACCTCTCCTCTGTGATATATTAGATGTTTTGTGAAATGGACCTCTCCTCTGTGATATATTAATATTATATTTACAGATGTAAACTTCCGATGTTTTGTGAAATGGACCCCTCATCTGTGATATATTAATATTATATTTACAGATGTAAACTTCCGATGTTTTGTGAAATGGACCCCTCCTCTGTGATATATTAATATTATATTTACAGATGTAAACTTCCGATGTTTTGTGAAATGGACCCCTCATCTGTGATATATTAATATTATATTTACAGATGTAAACTTCCGATGTTTTGTGAAATGGACCCCTCCTCTGTGATATATTAATATTATATTTACAGATGTAAACTTCCGATGTTTTGTGAAATGGACCCCTCATCTGTGATATATTAATATTATATTTACAGATGTAAACTTCCGATGTTTTGTGAAATGGACCTCTCCTCTGTGATATATTAATATTATATTTACAGATGTAAACTTCCGATGTTTTGTGAAATGGACCCCTCATCTGTGATATATTAATATTATATTTACAGATGTAAACTTCCGATGTTTTGTGAAATGGACCTCTCCTCTGTGATATATTAATATTATATTTACAGATGAAAATGTTCTGGATTTTCATGGAATTCCAGAGTTTTATGCTACATAAAAGCTGCTTATTCCCTTGTAGAACTATCAAGATTATTTTGTCCAGTGTCATTTTCGTTTTTTAATATTAATCTTTATTGCATAGTGCAAAGATGTTTTGAAGCATACCACAGAAAACGTAGGAAAAAGAAAGAATATCTTACTTAACGAGGTACTATTAGTCTTATTCAATTTACTGTGCTACCACACCATAGCACTAGGTAAGTATGAATAATAATAATAATAATAATTAAATATAAATGTTCTAATTTTGTCTTTATGGGGTCAGATATAAGATTGAGGACCACAGAGATGAGAGGAAACCTGCTATCGCCACTGTGTGGCTATTCTTATTAGTAACAAAGGATCTTTTATATGCACCACCCCAGACAGGATAGTACATATCATGGCTACTGTTACACCAGTTGTGGAGCACTGGCTCAAATGAGAAATATTCCAATGAGCCCACACATCCTGCCCCCATCCCTACCAGACTTGAATCAATCATAAGCAGATTGTGCATCAGGCGAATATTTTACTACTGAAATCCATGTAGCCCGAGTGCTCTGTTTGAGAGCTAGACGGACATTTGGACGATCATATACATATATATATATATATATATATATGTAAAATATAGGGGAAAACCTTAGAACATGTATTAGTATGTTATAAGTATCGCACTAGTCTTTGTAGCTCGTGTGTCAACTATATATATGTTGGTTTACAAGGCTGGGCTAGAGGACACGCGAACTATGTTCTGTGAAAATGCACCTTTAATGTTTGGAATATCACATTTCAGATCCCTAGCCAGTGGCATAGCATAGCGAGGGAGGTCAAAGGTGCCATGCACTCCCCCCACCCCCACCCCCCAATCAAACCTTTTTTCTTCTTTTTAACTATTAAATTTTATAACTGGGTTCACAATAAAACAAAACAAAATTGTCTTTCATTGTTTATATAAAACTTAGACTTTATTGTGTTTCTTTTTGTCTGTGTCTGTCACGTATAGAATATCATAATACAATATTATTCTCTCAAAATTTCTGTAACTTCGAATACACACAATAATCGCCAAGGTAACGATGAAGGAGAGCAGAATAAGGGCCGCAACTCCTGCCAGAATGTAATGCGCTACAGTAAGCACGGGTTCTGCCCTTCGAACACGATCTGAAATTATAATTTATAGATGCATAAATCTGCTATAAATATGTATATACAGTAATAATTTTTTTTAAATTAACTCCGTTACAAAAACACAACACCCCCCCCCCCCTTCCCCCAACAAAAAAACAAAAACCCCACCCTAAAAACATCCAGAACCACCAAAATAAATGGATAAATAAAGGACTATGGCCTTGCCGTGGAGTCGATATTTTGTTAATTTTATAAATATCATCGAAATATTTATTTCTAATCGTGGATATCATATGAACATACGTTTCACTGTTGTCCAAAACTGCAAAGAGAATCCACTGGCATCGCTACCGAATGAAACCGCTTGGAATGAAAAATGAGCGCTGTTCTGAGTAGTTTTGTATATTTTACTAGCTGGCTTTTTTCCACACCATCTAATAATTTTAGGGTCCAGTCTGTAGGAACCTGTAAGTACAAAATATATATATAGACATAGACATATACAAATCAGTGGCGGATCCAGAAAATCCATTTAGGGGGGCCCAATGACTTGAGGAGGAATGCTAAAGGAATTTTTGGGGAGGTTTGGAGCGGGATTGTAAAAAAAATGAAAATTTATTTATAATAAAATTATAACTGTCGCAAAATTTAGACATTATTCTCATGTGCGTACAAGATCGCATTTGTGTATGTGGTTCGGATCCCAGTCGAGGCATGGGATTTCTTATCCAGATACCGACTCCAAACTCTAGTAGGTAGGTGTAAACCACTTGTACCGACCAGTGATCCATAACTGGTTCAACAAAGATTATGGTTTGTGCTATCCTGTCTGTGGGAAGCGCAAATAAAATATCCTTTGCTACTAATCGGAAAGAGTAGCCCATGTAGTGGCGACAGCGGGGTTCCTCTCAAAATCTGTGTGGTACTTAACCATGTCTGACGCCATATAACCGTAAATAAAATGTGTTGAGTGCGCCGTTAAATAAAACATTTCTTTCTTTGTGTATCGGCGAGGGGTTGTGGGGAGGGGGGGGGGGAGGCTGAAACGAAAAGGTCTGAATCTGGATAACAACTAACATTCTGAGTAGAATGATGGGGAAAGTTTGCAAGCCACTTCATTTTATTCTAACATCTCCTTCGGTTTTGCAGTACATCAAAGGCTGTGGTACATGTATGTACTATCCTTTCTATGAGATGGTGCATATAAAACATCCCTTGCTGCTAATCGAAAACGTAGCCCATGTAGTGGCGACAGTGGGTTTCCTCCCTCAATATTTGTGTGGTCCTTAACTATATGTCCGACGCCATATAACCATAAATAAAATGTGTTTAGTGGGTCGTTAAATAAAACGTTTCCTTCCTTCCTTCGGTTTTGTCCGAATTCGAAGATTTGCTTCAGCACTTAGGGGTGGGGACAGCAAACCCCTCTGATGTTCCATCTCGTACGAATATGATTAATCTGTTCAAAGACGTAACCAGACATTTGAGCTGGTCTAACTCTATACATATTATACAGTCGAAACCGAGAAACGTGAGCCCGTGAGATGTTTACAATGCTAACTATATGCGACCAAAATGAGGGATATGCTATTACTACAAACAACTTAATATATACTCTTCAAAAGAAGAAACGCAAAACCACATTGTCGTAACATTTGGAGAATTGATTTAATTAATGAATGGCGAGTCCGATAATTACCAAATGTTGCAGGATTGTTCACAATTCACTCTAGTCCATTGTGAGTAAGTGATAGGACACACCACCAAGGTCAAGGTCATCTGGAGTCAATACCGGGTGTGGCCTCCGCGTGTGTTGACAACTGCCTGGCACCGCCTGCCCATTGAAGCAACCAGAGTACGGATGACGTCCCGGGGGATGGTGGCCCACTCGGCCTGCAAGGCTGCTGCCAGCTCGGGCAGGGTCTGGGGCTGTGGTTGTCGCTGTCGGAGGCGTCGGTCCAACTCGTCCCATAGATGCTCAATTGGGTTCAAATCCGGTGATATCGATGGCCAAGGAAGGACATTAATGTTGTTGTTCTGTAGGAAAGCCGTTGTGAGACGTGCTGTGTGAGGCCTGGCGTTGTCATGTTGGAACACTGCGTTGGCGTTGGCCATAACTGGAACGATGTGTGGCCGGAGGATCTGGTCAATGTAGCCCTGTGCATTCAGGTTGCCCTGCATGTGGACCAGGTCAGTTCTGCCAGTGTGTGAGATGGCTGCCCACACCATGACACTACCCCCGCCGAATCTGTCCACTTCCTGCACGCAGTTTGCCGCATAACGTTCAGCACGACGCCTATACACGCGACATCTTCCATCATGACGTCGGAACAGAAATCGGGACTCGTCACTGAACCACACCTGTCTCCATCGCAGTTGAGGCCATTGTCGATGAATCTGGCACCACTGCAGTCGGAGTCGACGGTGTTGTGGTGTTAAGATGACACCTCGAACTGGACGTCTGGCACGAATTCCTACCTCACGTAGGCGGTTCCGTACGGTCTGGTCGGATATCCTGCGCAAACCTGGGATTGCTGCGGCTGTGAAGGTGGCAGTAGTCAATCGTTCCCGAAGGTGGCGTACCCGGATGTAGCGGTCCTGCCCGGGGGTAGTGACCCGTGGTCGACCGGATCTAGGGAGGTCACGTGTTGATCCATGTTGCTGGTAACGGTCCCACAGTCTGGAGATGGTACTTGGGGACACATGGAATGCCCTGGCAACGGCCGTTCTGGATTCGCCTGCGTCTAGTCGGCCGATGGCATTGTTTCTCTGCGGTTCACGGAGACGTGGCATGTCCAGGATTGTCAACTGTCGGCCAGATACAGAGGCCAGGCAAGCGAACACCCTGCACTTTTATACTGTCGGTGTTCATGTTGCACGTGCAGACAACGCACGTGCAGTGGTGACATGGTTTGCACGTGGCTGCGTTTTTGCGAATATTCACATTTTGGAACTTTATTGTACAGTAGATGCGTTTTATCGAATGTAACCGTGGGAATGTGTTTGGGACATGCAATGACCTTATATTCACAAAGCATGAACCGGTAGGAAACATAAAATCGGAGTTATAACCCATTTGTACCCTTTTGCGTTTCTTTTTTTGAAGAGTATTATATATATTTGTGTAACCCATATTGCCGATTGTTTATATATATATATATATATATATATATATAGATGGATTGTTTTATCGGTATATGTGTATGTATTTCTGTAAGTCATTCTCCACCATTGTTCCGCACTATTGTACATAATATTGTATTTCATTGTTATAATGCTGATAAGTTGGAAAACTTAACGCAATAAAGAACTTGAACTTGAACAATGCTAACTATATGCGATTAATAAACAAAAATAAAAGAAGTAATAAAGCATATACCGTCTCTAATTTCTAGGTAATCGGCGTAACAACTTGCAGAAGCGTCCACTGAAAAGTTTACTATTCTAAACTGGACTATCCCATCATCTACGTTAGACTGTACAATCCATGTGCAAGAAGAGGTTCTGAAAAGCAAAGCGTGCATTTTTGTTTTAGGACAGACAAATAAAGAAACGAACAAACATAAGCAAATAAACAAACAAACAAAACATATATGTAAAACCCGAAGTTATTTGCACGTATACTTTTGTGGGGTTTTGTTGTGTGAGTTTTCTTTGTTAGTTGGAGACTTTTGTTGTTGCTGTTGTGTTTTATTTGTTTGTTTTTGTGTTTTGCGTTTGTTTTGCTTTGTTAAATAAATTGGGGGGTGGGGGGTTGGTGGGTGTAAATACAACATAACAATACAAATATTTCTTAAAAGAAGCATAATCACACGGTGTTTATACTATACACATATAATTTTTGGTAATCAGAACCATAATTTTTGCTTGAAAAAAAAAACCCACCAATAGGAATTAAATTAACATTTGAAACCTCAAAAACCCAAATAAGAATAACAAAGAAACAAAAACGAACAAACAAGAACAACAATCATACTAAATAACTAATAACTAAATAAATATACAAATCAGTTTTGGGTGCAGCGGGGATTCTGGGTTCGAATTAGATTTTTTAATGTATACTACTCAAAAGAATTTAAGGGTCAAAAATTTATAACCAAATAAGTTTCAGAGTGTATTAGATTGATGATGTAAACTACACAAAAAATTTAACTTATTGTTCCATATTTACAAAAAAAAACCAAATAAACGTCACTGTATACAAGAAAGTCACATGACATTCTGTCAAAGTTGAAAGTTGTCAAACATGGATTTTACACATTAGAACATTCGTTTAATAGTGTGTGAATCCACCCCTGGCGCGAATACACTCGACACATCGTTGCCTCATGCTGTTGATCAGACGTCTGAAGAACTCTTGGGGAATGGCCTGCCACTCTGCCATAAGAAGGTGACCCAGATCATGAAGGTTGGCCGGAGGGGCGTGGTTATCCCGAACTCTCCTGCCTAATTCGTCCCAGGCGTACTCTATTGGGGCCAAGTCAGGCGAATATGCTGGCCAATCCATCCTGGCAATACCTTGTTGTCTGAGAAAGTCCGTTACCACCCTGGCGCGGTGGGATCTGGCATTGTCATCCTGCAGAACTGCCCCGCCGCCAATCTGCTGAAGGCCTGGGAGAACCAACGGCTGGATAATCTCATTCAGATAGCGGATTCCATTCAGATTGCCATCCACCACATAGAGGGGGGTCCTGTGGTGGATAGAGATGCCGCCCCACACAATGACGCTGCCACCACCGAACCGGTGACGTTGTCTAACGTTAACGTCAGCGAAGCGCTCCCCAGGACGTCTGTAGACACGAACCCGACCGTCGTTGAACTGGAGACTAAACCTGGACTCATCAGTGAACATCACTCGACCCCATTGAACACGTTGCCACCGCAGATGAAGTGTGCACCAGTGACATCTGGCCGTTCTGTGACGTGGTAGGAGTGGTGGTCGAACAGCCTGGCGACGGCAGCGTAGATTATTGGCTCTCAGACGATTGCGTATGGTTTGATCAGACACTCGGAGTTCCAGTCGCAGTCCGCAGATTGTCACGTAATCGGCGTGCAGTGGTTGTGCGTTGACGTAGAGCCATATTGGTGATGTAGCGGTCCTCTCTATTTGTAGTGCTTCGGGGTCTTCCCGAACGTGGACGATTTCGAACAGAATTCGTTGCTTGGTACCTTTGCCACAGTCGGCCAACGACACTCTAACTGACACCAAGTCTCAGAGCAACATTTCTTTGCGTATTGCCATCCTGAAGCCAAGCAATAGCCCTTCCTCGATCTTCGATAGTCAGTTGACGTCGTACCATTGTCGAATTTGGAGTGTGCACCGTACACGAACGCAAGCTCCAATTATACGGAAATTCAACATTGGGAACATGGAATATACATGCAAAGCGTGCAAATGAAGCGCTTTGTGAAAAAGCAAGTTATGGGCACTTAGCAGACCTTTCGCTTTCACCCTAATTTACGTGCAAATGTAAGCATGTTTTCGCCATTAGAACTAGTCGACAGTGTCAATGACAGTGGATTTTAATTCATTTATGGGTTGCTTAGACCCACTTTCGTCAAAATGGAACAATACCATGCGTGACATTATGGTCTAGCTAATATAATTGACATTCAGAAAATAATGTCGAAAATATCGTCTGACCCTTAAAAAATTTTGAGTAGTATATTTGGCGGGGAAGCATAACTCCGGGTCCTCCTCCCCTAAACTTCGCTCACCGCCCCACCCCCACCCGGCCTGTATACCATTGCGTGAATTCTAAATCTGCTTCTGTTTTTTTGATAAAGGAACGAATTGTTCCAAGTTTTTCCCCGTCCCAACCAGTGACCCACGACTGGTATAACAAAGGTTGTTGATGTGCTGTCCTGTCTGTAGAAAAGTACATACAAAAGATCTTTTGCCACTAATGGAAAAATATAGCAGATTTCCTCTAAGACTGTCCAAAATTACCAAATGTTTGACATCCAATAGCCTATGATTGATAATTCAATGTGCTCTAGTGGTGTCGATAAACAAAAACAAACTTTAAACTTTGAAGCCTATAAAGACCATGTTACATTCTATTCTCCAGGTAATAAGTGAACACTGTAATAACTCACTGAAGATCACATTAACCAACCTAACCATGCCAAACCTAGCCCGTTTTAGAATAATAAATCGTTCGTGTTTTCTGAATTCTAAAACAATACAATCTAAAGACTGAGTGGACACTGCGCAGGGCTTTGAATTATATCGGTTTACCTAGGATACGCCACGGGAAAGTTGGGTGATGTGATGTTCTGTGGTATTTCTGTCGCTGTGAGCAGGGATAACCCTGGGCAGTTTTTTCCTGTGAACAATTATAACAAAATCCGTTACATTTATAGCTACAATAATTTATATCTATAACATATATTCACTCTTATCGTTTATTTTATACTGATCAAAACTAACAACGAACAATTGTTTTAAAAGCATCGACTTATAGACTAGTCCAATCATGTCATAAATTATTTAATGTTAGTACATAAATATTAGAATGTTTTTTTGTTTTTTTAATCTTTACATATAGGTCTATATAAATATTTAATAATTTTTATCATTCAGTATCAGTAATAATATATGTCTTTATTATCATAATCGTCTGCTTATCTCTATGAAAGTTAAACTCAGATAAAAACTACAAAAAGAGCATTAAATTACTGAAAATATTACGTCTGCTATAGTATATAAAATAATCTTGAAATCCCAAAGCGTTTTAGAAAGGACATACCTAAAACGTTTCCTAGGGTAAATACAAACATCAAATGCACGGCTTCTGGTACTAGCATTTCTAAATAAAAATAAAGAATGAATTATATTAAAATAAATCAATAGTTTTTTTCTTTTTTAAGTAAATGAAAAGGGTTAACTTTTTCTTTTCGCATCATTTTAAATATATTTGCAGATACGACACGAGCTAATGTTTGCATTATATGTATATATATTAAATGAAACATCCAAATGTTTTAACATTTGTTTATAAAATACATACATATTTATTTTAAATATATTAATTGGCATAAAAGACAAAATATTGAAATATTTTATAAAAAGCAGAACGGGAATGAATTTAATTCTACTTTTATTCTACGTTGAAAGAATTTTAACCAGTTGATGAACCTACCTTGTTTAACCTGTCTTCTTCCCCAGAAGTTGGCCTACAAGAATGTTTCTACAAATCTCTATGGCTCTAATGCACATATAGCTTGGTCAACCAGAAACTATCGATAATACTCGATCAATGTTCACTTCACTAACAACATAAACCGCACCAAAGGTTGCCGCAGTACTTATATAGTTTAACACCGTACTGGATTATTACTGAATGGAGAATTAGACATTCTTGTCGTACAATTCTAATATGTATTAACAGGTAACCGTTTTTTGTTTGTTTTCAGACTTGTGAAAAAGCAAAAACAGAGAAAGATTATATGTTAATTTCGTTAATCCCTACCGATAAGCTACATATCCTGAACAAGTCAAAAATCTTAATTCATTGATTGAATATTGTAACATAATAACATTCGAAGAAAACAATTAAAACACGTTTTATTCTGCACTTCCAAATTCAGGGAGAGAAGAAAAAAAAACCCGAGTGCAAACCTTATTTTTTAGTTATTCATGTTCCTATTTTTAAACATGTATTATGGTGAGAGAGTGAGTGAGCGAGTGAGAGAGCGAGCGAGCAAGCGTATGTAAAAGTAAAGTTTGTTTTATTTAACGACGCCACTAGAGCACATTGATTTTTATATCTTATCATCGGCTATTGGACGTCAAACATATGGTCATTCTGACACCTTTTTTTTTGTTTACAGGAAACCCGCTGTCGCCACATAGGCTACTTTTTTATGACAACCGGCGTCGGTAGCGTCGTGGTTAGGCCATCGGTCTACAGGCTGGTCGGTACTGGGTTCGGATCCCAGTCGAGACATGGGATTTTTAATCCATATAAATGTGTATCAATCATTACTACTGCACTAAATCATTAATTCTATATTCATGGCAAAGGTGTCTGGTCAATCACTGTATTAATCCAGGCATGCAGATTCATGACGTTTGGTCCCGCCAGATCTCACCGATTACAATGGGCGTATACTATCCTATCTGTATGTATGCTAAAGTACTTGTGTACATTTCAACAGCAGGCAGTGGACACTGCATCCACCCAAACTATGAAGCTGAAGGGGCCACAGTATACGTTGCCAAACCCCCTTCCCATTAAAAGGTGATCTAAATATGGGTTAGAGTGTAAACTTTTGTTTCACTTAATTCTGGCAGTTCAAAGAATGTTCATAATTCTACACACGACCTTGTATTTAATAATACTCACCATCCCCGAGTTACCAGCATTTTCAAACGCTTATGAATTCAAACCTTCAATCAATGTTTATATAAAAACAAAAACAATTGCATACCAAGATGTTTAATTCAGATTTTATCATTTTTTATTTCGTTTTTTAAAATTTCAGACAGTGACAGGTTTTCAATGATAATGATGACTAAATGAATACTCTTTACAAGCCAAATGACTGTAGACCAACATGTACAATTATTTTCTTCAAATTCATAAATATAAATAAATAAAACCATTTTAAACAAATATGCACATGATAGGCATGTATATGAACGGACAAAATGCATTCATGTCGTTTCCATGTGGGTTTCATGATAATGTACACCAAACATTCTGTACATGTTATTAACAATATGTATTTAGTATAGTGATTAAAAATTTAAAATACAATGCCAACACACACACCCCTCCCAGGAAACAAAAATAGTTTCATTTCTATTTTGGAAGTGCTAGGAATTTTTAAAAATATTTTAGGAAAATATACATGTATATTCAACAGAACGTTTTTGAGATATTTTTAAACAATGCTATTTGCTCAAGTATATATACTGTATATATAATATTATATATAAGACTAGAAATTGTCCAAGCAATGTTAAAGCAATATGCAATATATTAATCTAAGATTAACTTATTATCACCATCTTCCTTGCTGACAATGTAGGCAGGGTATTACAGTTTTAACAGTGATTCTAGACAATGTTGTTGCACTCCTACCACTTCAAGTTGATTAAGTTCTCATAATGATGAATCAAGTCAAAAACTATACAAGAGAACTATACATAACCCAGTCATACAAGGCAAAAGCTACGAATGAACATTAACGACTGAATGAACACTAGGTTACCGTTAATGATATCTGTACATGAAAAATAGATGTATATGTATTTGAGTGTGTCACACAACTATGATATAAACGTATGGATGTATTAATTTAGATCACAATAAATGAGATAATTTTCATAACCCCACTAACAAACTCAATTTTTTTTAAAATCAAGATTGTAATACATTCTAATTGTAGAAAAAGAGGATTGCAAAGTCTGCTAAATGAAGAATGACATGTACTTTAGAAAAACATCTACAAATGGCTTCAAGTTAAGGCTAGGTAGTCTTTCAGACAGACTGATGGTACACATGTATGTCTGTTGACAAATGAAAATCTCTAACATGTGGTTGTAATACAATTTCTTTTGTACGAGGGGCAGACATAGGATAAAACACTTTACTACACATTTGTAGTCCTTGTTTTTCATCCAACATCAATAATTAAGGTCTATAGTGTGTCCCATCCACTTAAAAAACCCAGAAAAATTTGTAAATTATTTGAGTTTGTTTATGTAAGAAGTAAAAATGCTTTGAAAATTAAAATTGTGTGCAATTTAGAAAACAATCAGCTCAAAAATAAACAACTTGTAGTAAATTTCATAGTATGAAAAAAAAGAAGGCATTCCCTGTGGGAAGGACTATAATCATATAGATTTTGAAGATTGATACAGTAAAGTTAAAGTTTGTTTTGTTTAACGACACCACTAGAGCAAATTGATTTATTAATCATCTGCTATTGGATATAGCATTTGATAATTGTGACAATTTAAGAGAGGAAACCCACTAAATTTTTCCATTAGTAGCAAGGGATCTTTTATATACACCATCCCACAGACAGGATAGCACATACCACAGCCTTTGATATACCAGTTGTGGTGCACTGGTTGGGACAAGAAATAGCCCAATGGGCCCCGACGACTGGGGTCGATCCTAGACTGACTGCCCATCAGGAAGCCGCTTTACCACTGGGCTACGTCGTGCCCCCGATACACTAAAACAAACTGGATAAACATTAAATACACTGGTCTCACTAAACCTGATCCACTTGGGACTGGGCAAAAATGTGCTGGTTTAGACAAAACCACAACAAACACTTTTTCTACTCTGTAAATCAGTTTTCAGCATATACTTAATTAAATGAGCACTTTAAATGAAAAGTACACTAATTAATACACACACTGCTAGTTTTATATATTTTGCAGACACCCAAGAATTTGTTTGGGATTGTCATTCATTAATAAATATCAGCAGGTTACAACTATATCTGTTTTCAAGATCAAAATAATCTTAAGACAAAACAAAAAGAGAACACTTTGCAGGGTATTGAAAAACAGAGAAGATTTATTGTGATTTAAAAAAAATTAAATAACAAAGGCAAGAAAATGTTTTCGGGTTACACTAAAATTTGGAATTCTGATAAAACCAAGCAGCTTTTTAACCTCTATATCTATCCCAATTGTGTTGTATTAGGCCCCACTAAAAGAATTGATTACAAAACTCAGGCACATTCTTCATTGAATAAAAATTAATAAAGTTTTAATAACATTTTCATTCTAACCACATGATGCATATTTTTACATTACCTCCTTGAAGATAAGAAGGGTGAAACACAGGAAATGTTTTATTTAATGACGCACTCAACACATTTTAATTACGGTTATATGGCCTTACACAGTGTCAATATCCATCACCTAAATGAATGATTATTATTTTAATTGTTTTAACAAATCACTGGCTATTTAGATCCTGAACATTTGGTATTACAGGAAACCTGCTATATTTTTCAATCAGCAGCAGGGGATCTTTTATATGCATTTTCCCCACAGACAGGCATTGGTAGGGATGGGAAAAGATTTAATTAGAGAATGGGTCCACCAAATGGGTTCGATCCTTTAAACCAAGCACCTCAGGAAGTCCTCTACTAACCTTAATTGGATATCCCTCTCTACTAACCCCAAGAAGAAAATTTGAATTTTTTTATGTATGCATTGTTTATCGGTAGTATCATTCAACTGTGATTAGGGTTGAAATAATGACAATGATTGAAGCACTTCCATTTTGGACGTAATGTCGAATATTTTTCGCGGAAATAATCTTAAAATGAGGAATGGATATATATATAGATATATCTTATTTTTTATATGTATCTTATTTTAATCCATTGAGTATATTTATATATAAATCATTGATCATCAGAACTAAGTTAAAACCCAAATTGTGTTTGCGTCTTTATAACTTTAAAACCTAGCCATTTCTAGTAAGAATCCGGACAATATAAACAATCAATGAAATTAGACTGTCCAGTTACATCAGAACTTGACTCAAGGTCTGTTCGAATATATCTGTAGGGTATATTAATTTTTCTATAAAATGACAGCATATGTTAATATATTTATTGTAAAACCATTTCAGATTGAGAGATAACCAATATATTATGCCTGCATGTCAATAATTAAAACAGCCCTTTTACAAAACAGTCACACAAAAAAAAAACCCTATACATTGCTAAATTAGAGAGATTAACAAAGGTTGTGAAAGGAAAATTGTTTTACTTACATTGATCATTTCAAAAAAATGTGAAATCTGTTACTACATGACCAACCATACTCATGTTTTAACTGAAAACAGTACAACATATTAACAAATGTCTAACCATAGTTTTATGGTAATGTAACAAGCATTCTGAGAGTATTGCTAAAGCAATACATGCCCTCTAGCGGGCCCCAACACATTTTTTTTTTTTTTTTTACTTTTTTTCGTACTTATATCCAATTACGGTTCAACAGGGCTTCTAGATTATGGTAGCCCCACTCCCGTGGCTAGTGATATTCAATGTTGGGCTAGTAAATAATTACAATTGTCATGCCCGACGGCTAGTGGAAAAATAAAATTGTCAAATGTTGCAGTTAAGTCCGAGTTCGACAAATCCGCTAGACCAATGCCCATGGCTAGTGGTTTTTAAGTTCGGGCTAGTGAAAAACGTAAAACCACTAGCCCACAGTGCATTTTCATATCTCCTAGGCTCAAGGTAAATCGTCATGAAAGTTAAACTTGATTTGTAAAGCTATACACAGCTCAATATCTCAAGGAGTTGTGTATATGAGCATATATATATATAAAAATCCAGGAGAACTATATGTGGTACAGTTAGAAGGACCTATAGTCCCTTCCAGTTGGACTAGTAGATGACTAATAAACCAAATAAACATCTCAACACAGGTAAATAGACAATTCTTACTACTACTGTATCTGCACCATTCCAATTCTCCACGATCAGTGATCTGTATGTCAACCAAAAAAACCGTAACAATTTTCTATGAAATGTAAACATTTGCTCTTTCTCCCCTACAGTATTTATTCCTTCCTAATTGAATGTAGTGTGATAACTTGTCATAAATCTTTGGAACTGTTAAAAGTCTACAGATTAATAGATATGAATAATTAAAAAACATAAAAGTTAACTGATCCCACACGTTATAATTTCTGGAAAAACTCTTGTTTTTCCACAAGTCAAACCTGCTCAACTGCCTAATTATTTAAGAGATATTTTACTATTCTTTCAAAGCATCTCCTATGTTACAAAGTGACCTGTATTAAGCAGCCAGTAGTCTACAGGCAGTGTTTTAACATGGCCTTATTGACTGCTTAAAACAGAATTGACCCCCCCCCCCCCCCCCCCCCCCCCCTTACAAATGCTGGGTACCATAAAAGGAAATTCACTGGCACTTTTTTCCCTGGTCTTTATCCATTAATATATTTATTGAAATATAAATATATTGAAACAAAAAACAAACCTATCAGACAAGCTTTCCATGCTATCCTCATCTTACAAAGACCAGAAGGACTCAATAAATAAAACCGACTCCCAGAATATTTGTCTGGTGTTGTAACACTAGCTTGACCTACACACACTTTCATCATACAACTTTCAAACTAACCAATTCCTGTGTTAAAACAACCTTTGACAATCAATGCTCTAAAATGGTCACTAGTTAAGACAAGTCGATAGTTTCAATCACATTATTTACAGGTGGTTTTTTCGTTGGATCAGAGGATCCTGCAGTCCCATTTGTCGTCTGCTTATTCCGTCCTCCCACGTTACTGCCCCCTTTGTTACCAACTCTGTTGGTAGCTCTTTCCAGTTCGGCCTGAAGCATGGCAAGATTTTTCTGGGGCATTGAATTTTTCAGGCCTAATGCCTGTTGCTGATTCATGGATTGCATCTGTGATAACATTGGGTTCCTCCAGTTCTGAATGTTACCGGCATTAAACATCTGCTGACCTAACAGTCTGTTCTGCTGCTGGCTAATCTGGTTCTGCTGTTGGTTAATCTGTTCACGAATTCGACGAAGACGTTCCATTTCTAACATCTTTTGCTGCTCAATCTACAAAGATATACAAAAAATTATAGAAAGAATTTTGTAAGCACTATTCTAATTAACTTAAAATACAAGTGTTTTAGCAATGCCTTAGTACTTTTTAAACCACAGGCATTAGGTGTTTAACAAATGACAACCATGATACTTAGTTTATGGTTAAAGGACAAACCTTTTACTACCAAAAATGATACACAGCTGACAACTACATTTACACGTAATTCAAAATATTCAATTCAATAAACTTTACTTCTTGTGTAGAAACTACAGAATCATTATTACATGCCATATTCAAAGTAAAGCCAAAAATACCACAATAGTTTTCAGATGCAGCAGCCCGTTACTCGACCATTGTGTTATTGTAACCATTCCTGTTATCAGCAAAGTTGGTAAATAAAAATAAATCTGTGGTTGAATACAGCATCTAATGCTCTGAATTTAATTTAGCACTCACACCAGTCTCTTATTTTACTAAGAATAATTACTACTATCCTGAACAGTCCACAGGCAATTTTTCTTGTAATGCTCCATCTGCAATGATAATTTTTTCATTCCGTTACCTGTCGATTCTGTATTTCCTGATTCATCATTATCTGCCTCTGCAAGACACTCTGTACTTGAGCTTGGAACATTTCAGGTGGAAGATTGGGATACTGAAGACAAACAATAGTAAGGTGATACACAGATGATTTAAAAAATTAAAACAAAGATTACTCTTTATTAATTTTATAGTGGGAATATAAGTTTTTGTAGAAATAGTCCAATTGACACATACAACAAAAATATTAAATACTGTAAAATTTGAATTGAAAAAAAAAAAAAAAAATACAACTGAATTTAAAGATTTTATGTAGGTCTTCAGCTGCATTTCTTACATTTAGTGAGCACCATGACACACAAATATGTGCTATTTGTTGAAGTCAAAAGATTTAATTACAAGCAAGAAACTGGAATCAATGTAATAATAGCCAATGTCAAGCTTTAATGTTATCTTTAACTACTTGTCCACATTTCAAAGTCAAAAGTTCTAACTGGTATATTTATCTTATTTTTAAAAATCATTCAGTGCCTGCATTTTTTAATAATCAGCCCATATCAATATCAGTAGACAATGTCTTGATACTTTACAAGTTTGTATGGCATTTTTGATTTCATCATGTTTTAAACATCATGATGTTACTATAACACAGATATTAAACTTTGAGGCATTTTTTTTTTTTCTAACCCAGAGGGAATGGTGATTAAAAGCTAACTTGAAGCATGCAGACATTACAGAATTACTAACCTGTGCTCGAACCATCTGTGCGATCTGCATCAGATTGTTGGGACTGAGCAAGCCTCTGCCCATACCCATTCCCATGTTGCCAGGATAACCAGTCTGGACTGTAAAACAAAAAAAATGTCACGCTATAAGAAACAAGATTTTAACAAATGATATATATATATATATATATATATAAAAAAGACCATGAAAAAAGAATGAAGAAAATGTGCATCAAGATCCATCAAATCATTAAAAGTGTAAAATTAACCATATTACTGTAATGCTATTTAATATTGTTGTATAAGAGTGGTTGGTTATAGAAAAGAAGATTATGTCCTGCATTTAGTGTTTATCCTTACAAGGTTTTGTTATGTTGGTGATTTTAAGTTGTTGTTCACCTGCTGTACCATTGTGACACCCTGCTTTCGGCTTTCAGATAACAACCTGAGATTGGTATACTAAATGGCTGTAATTTTAAAACGTGCTCTGGTGTCAACTAAAATTTCTGTCATTTGCTTACAGATTTTTTTTCAATTGGCTTTTGGGGGCCCATGGTACAGGGAAACAGCACATTGTCACAGGCCAAAGATAACCTTGACTAAGGCTAGATTATGTCCATTAAAAAAAAAGATTCTACACATTTTATGACACCCAACATCAGTGTTCAAGATTAAAAATTTTGGGCAGTATCCCAGTTGGATACTAACATTTCAAAATCTGGAATCCCACCTGAGAATTTAGTATCCCACTTAAATGAAATTAATAAATAACATCGTAACAAACTTGGACGACACTGTTACTTAATTTCACCAATAAATGACGCCTTTCATTGTTTCAGCGAAAAATAAAAATGCAGGATTAAAAAACCCAACAACATTATATGGTATCCCAGTGGGATACTGGGTTATTGAAGTCTGGTATCCAAAATTAAATTCTGGTATCCCCGGGATATTGAGATACCGTTAATCTCGAACACTGAACATACCACACTCACACTTATAACCATACAAATCATGCATACACTTCTCATTCTCTATTAATGATCATACCTCTGTTTGAAATTCCCTTCTTCTCGTTTTCGTATTCCTCCCACGCTGCCTTCTTGTCTTCTTCAGACAACTCCTGGTCCACCTTGTTCTCCAGCAGTGAGTCGTGTGTGTGGTACGTGACCACAAGGTCCTTCTGAGACTTGATCACTTCAGCCAGCAGAACATCCTATGTGAAAATACACAACAAATACAACTGTATTTAATGAACAGAGATGACAAAAAGACATCACTTCAGTTGAATATAATTTTGATCTGAAACATGTACAAACGTATGTATGCCTAAACTATCCGTATGTCTATTAATTAAGCCTGGTTACCCAAGATATATATAGCAGGGTTTAGGCCGTCATTTGCCAAATTCACAAATGCAATGTAAAGTTGAATTTGCAAATATATTTCATTAACATTTCGCAAAAAAGAAGAAGCTAATTCGAAAACTGTATTTTGTTTGTATTTTTTAAAATAATTCTGTTTAGCTTATTGTTACTTGAAATTGGCTACAGATTTGCTGATCAAATTTGCCAAATTGCTAATATTTGTCATCCAGTTTCTTCTGAGATCCCAAAGCCATGCTCAGACTCCCTGTCTTGTTCTCGCCAAGAAGTCTGCTGTCCAGCTTAAACACTACCTACATAGACATTTTGTTGATAAATTGTTTTCCCCCATTAAAGACTTGTTCACTGTTTTATACCATTAACATAAAAACCTATTTTCATATACACCGAGACAGTTGACTTCCAATAATTAATTCATTTGCAAAACAAAGATATCTGGGTACAAACTATACCTATGGTACTCATTCTGCTAGACATTAAGGGCTGAAATTACGAACCCTGTTTTTCTTAAACACAGGTCTTTAAAGCATTATAAATGTATGTAGTTACACGTGTGTAAGTCTAAAACAGGCTTTGTAAATTTGGCCCTAAATCTTGTGTAAAATATGTAGATAAATATTACCTGTGGAAGAGCCAACAAGGGTCTGTCTTGTTTATCTGGATCGTCCAGTCTGTCGGGTCTGAATTTGTACAGTTCCTGGAGATCTGCGGCAGTGAAGTGACGATCAATCTGATGTTCGTCAACCACACGCTGAGCCAACGACTGCTTCGTTACCTGTCTTTCATAGATTTTTTCTTCCATCGTTCCCTGAAACACACACAGAATATGTTAACAATCATTAAAACAAAAACTACACACGATTCAGGTTTTATGAAATTTAACTGATGGACAAGTTGAATGCCATAGGCTCCCATCAGATTTTTTACTACTGAATTTGATACAACAATTACACACAGTAGCCATATATGGGTGGGTATGGGACGTTTCTTCGTATACTGAAATAAGGTAGCTTAAATAAATTAAAGAATAAAAGGTTAAAACAAAAAAACATAAACAAAAAGGTTGTATAACTCAACCAATATTTAAACTATGAAGAATTATGAATAGCAAAAATCAGTACAATACACACCTGTGCCAATAATCGGTATATATAGCAAGGTTTTGTTTGTCCGAATCTGTAAACTCGGAATATGGACTGGATGTCATGAGATGGATTCCACGATGCATCGAAGATGATCACCCTGTTTGCTGCCACTAAGTTAATCCCCAAACTGCCTGCACGTGTCGAGATCAAAAACAGACGAGCTCTAAAGAATAATAATTAAAAAAAGAATTTTTTTTAAAAAGGGTAACAATAAAACAATGTACTCTAAATCATAACATATTTTGTTACCTTAAACAGAAAATTAATACAGGGTACCCACAGAATTTTCAAATTAAAATACCCTGTATTTTGCCTGTTGCAAAAGATGTTTCCCTATCTGATTTTTTATTGTATACAAGGGCCTCCTGCCACCCCTAATAGCCGTGCCTTCACCTCCAAATACAAAGATCAACATTGTTACTAACTATATATATATATATATATATATATATCTCTTCAAAAAAAAGAATATATACAGGGTATTATACTCGATTTTATGTTTTCCTACCGGTTCATGCTTTGTGAATATAAGGTCATTGCCATGTCCCAAACACATTCCCACGGTTTTTTTGTCATCGTGCAGTTTGTGTGCGTGTACATTTCAAATGGCTGGCCGTCATTAATTTGCATTTATTTTACCACAACTGGATCAGTGTTAATCCAGTTACTGTTAATAGATTAAGTCTGGTATATGTAGATCAAATACATGAAATTTTTCTTGGTGGTACAATTTGATAAATTGACCAGATGATTTCTCAATAAAAATAGATAGATAGGTTTTCAAACATACACTAGAAATCATCAGTAGCTATCATTTAATAGACAAAGGAATCAATATCTCAGGTTTATAAGATTTAAACATGATTTTGTATACATATCCTTGTATATACAATATAGGACTCAACAAATTCCCTGATATTTTTTCCCAGATTACCCATTACGTTTCCTAATTATAATTCCCTATCTTTTTCCCGTAATCAAACAAAATTTTTTTTTACAGTGTGTCCAAATTCCCTGAATTTTCCCTGCAGGGGTTAAATTTTTTAAAACAGTTTTCCCTGTCCTGTGGGTAACCCTGTAATACAGCATGAAAGGACAGAGTGCTACCTCACAAAAGAAAAAAAAATGTTTTAAAATGATTACACCTATTTATAATTCCCCTATTTCTCCCGTATTTATAGTCATGTATTTGAATGGCAAAACAGTCCTTTCCCCCCCCCATTTTAAAACTAAGGTATTTATTACAAAACATAAAACAGGCACAAATTAAAACCTATTCTTCACACACCAAATTTATTTGCAGAGCTTTCATTCAAGTTGACAGTATTACTGGAAATAAGGTACAACTGGACAAAAGATGACTTCGGCTTTATACATGAGGCCGATGATTTTGTATTTAATATTTGGTCAAATTAAGAGGTCGCTTATCCAAGGAGTCGGCTAATACACAGCAATAGTAAGTGTTTCAATGTTCACATGACTCAATGTTTTTTAAGACTTAGATTTCACAACTGATTTTTATAAGCATGGGTAAAGTGGCAGATTCAAATCTTGACGCAAAGATTAAGACTAAAATCCAGATTATTAACTATAGAGACAAAAGCTTTAGAAGCTTACATTAAAAAAATACATACATTATTTTATATCAATTCTAAAAATATTTCTACATCTTGTTGCTAATTAAATCCAATATATATATATAAATACCTGTAATTTTCAGGATCATTGAAGTGATTAGACCAAGCATTTCTAAGCTGGACACTAGTGGAACCATCCATTCGGAAATAATCAGCACCCTTTGTCCAACTCTTGCCGAAAGCCTCAGGCTAATGAAAAGTAAAATGAATATTTCAAATATTGGTTTTAACTTGAATCCCACAAATTGGCTAAACTGTAACTAAAACTTGGATCCTCTGTTTTTGTGAACAAGTAATCAAAGATTATCAGTTTTAATCAGAATTTGAATTTACAGATAAAAAATGTGTTTCAAAACATACAATATTCAAATCATAGTATTTAAAATGAGAAGGAAAACAAGCCTAAAATAATGAGATACTGGGGCATGCTCCCCTGGAAAATTGTGAAAATATATGTCCTGAAAGATGATTTCCTAGCATCGGAGTAAAAAAAACATGAATCCTATTTTCCAATTATCAGTTTAGATAATTTTAAGGGGTTTTTTTTGGTGGTTTAGCAATATTTTTTTTTTATCTTAAATTTCATAATAGAGTTTATATTTGTCCCAAAGTTGACACACACGCACATTAATTACCAAGAAACATCTTTGCAACCGTGTGCAAAATGTGTACCGGCAAAAATATTCTAACATTCTTTTTGTTTATTTTATGTCAAGTCTTCAGGCTAAATGTTACATTAAAACAAATCATTCGTTAATTTTCAGAAGTATTTTTCGTCTAGGACTTTGTATTATTCATTATTATGTTTAAATGATGCAGACTGATTGCTTTTATTGGAATATGCCAACAAATTTGCAGCTGTCACTTGTTTGGCTGATCCGTTACGCGAGGGATCGACATCGACCGCTTTTGTCCAAACAAATACACACATTTACACTGCTAACAGATCTCAGAGATCAAAACTGACCAATAGTGATGAAGATAACATACATGGATAACATAACCAAGGCCATGTTGGAATCGCCAAAAGGGTGGTTGGTATAAAATCCGGGCAAGTATAAAATCCAGATTGCTGGATTGGTATAACACCCAGACTGCTGGGATGAAACGTAGCAATTTTTTTTACAAAACCCAGAACAAAACAAAAATAGGACAGCACAAAAATCCGGAATATTCTCATCTATGACAAATGAATATGAAGTCATTTGAAGTTGTTAACTGCAGGTAGTATCGTACTGATACTGTAACAGCAACGAAGACTGCAGTAGGACCTAACTGCTAATGCCAACTACAGTTTAAGTGCCAAAGGGAGATAACTGACAAACATCTCCCATTACCAGCTCATCTTCATCATCTGATTCTTTCTTTTTCGTCATCTTTTGTTGTCGCTTTCATCACCATCCTTTTTCTCTCCTTCATTTTCATTGGTATCCATTTTGTTTTCTGCTTCCTCTTTCTTTTTTTTGCCAGCTTTTCCTTCTTCTTCAACTCTGCTTGAAGTCTTTTTGCTTCTCCTTCTTCCTGATTCTTTTGGTCAACGTCGTCCAAGAAATCTTCAATAATGTTTAGAGACAACAAGCTTTGACTAAAAACCAAACTGTAAGAGAAAAAGATAAAGTTTATGTAAGATGAGACATACAGTTAAAACGTCTTTGTTTAATAACACCACTAGAGGACATTGAGCTATTGGATGTCAAAACATTTGGTAATATAAACCAGCAGTCTTCCGAGGAAACCTGCTACATTTTGTTTTATTAGCAGCAAAGGGATCTTTTATATGCACTTTTCCCAGATAGGACAGCACATACCACAGCCATTGATATACCTGTCAGGGTCACTGGTTGGAATGGGAAAAATCCAGACACTAGGTGACCAAAAGAACCTTATGTGATGCTCTACTGAATGAGTTAGATCCAGCACACAGATATTAAAAATGGAACCAAAATTAGACAGATATTATACTTGCTGCAAATATGTTATTGTGATTATGTCCGAATTCCTAAATGTTTAAATGCTAACAAAACACAGCGAATGTGCAGCAAATTAAATGAGCAACTGTACACTTTCGTAGACAGAAAGCTGTGATTCACATTGTAATTGTACTTACACTTTGTCGCCAATCTCTTCAGAAAGCCTGAGAATCTCAAAAAGCAGTGTTAGCTTGCCACTGAGTTCAACCTTGTGTGCATCCTCTAGCTTCACAAACTCCGCCCACCACTCACTGCTCACAGGTGTGCACCTTGGTCCTCTAACGCCTTCGATACATCAAGATCAATACCATCTAAAAAACAGATCAATCACATCTAAATACTTTCGCCCATAAGACAATCTTGGCTACAAGTTTTGGGTCTCAATTTCCAGCCCTGAAAACTTTCTTCCTTATTTTTTTTAATTTTAAATTGACTCATTTATAAGTCGACCCATAAAAAACGATCTATAAATATTAAAAGTATTTCTAGAGAATCATAAATGGCTCCTACATACAATATATGAACAAAAGAAAAATGTATTTTATGAACTTTGGGGCAGTTTGGCTTTGTACATTGTGCAATATTCTTTTGTATTTTGTTTCAATCAAATTTACTTAAGATCAGAAGGGACCATGTCCTTAGCATGGTGACGACTACTTCATTGTTATAGGATATTTGTGGTGCTAGGAGACAACCTTTAATTTTACCATCAGGACATTGTTTACATGTATTCCTGTTCAGCTGTTGTGCTAAAGGGTGTCAGAAAAATGACAACACTGGACATCTGACAATAAATGTGCAAATGTTTGCCTGACTAACTATATATCATCACCCCAACAATTTTTACTTTTTAACAGACATTTAATTTTATGTGTAAAAAATTCAAATCAAATCAAATGTGCGAGCGACAATTCAACAAAATCTTTAACCATTTCCATTTGTATTTAAAAAAAAACAAAATTCAATAGTCCAAATGTTAACTGATTTTTATATGTAGCGGTCAGATATATAAAAAACATTTTTTTATATACAGTGGTAACCTCTCAAAACCGGGAATTCCCTTAAAAACTGACATTTTTCCACAGTCCCCCCTTTAAAAAAAATCAGTAAGGAACTTAACCTCTCTAAATCGGATTACCTCTTTAAAACCAGAAACCATTTTACTTGGTCTCGAGGGGTTGTCCGGTTTTATAGGGGTGTTTCACTGTATATATGGCAAGTTGAAAACTGCAAACAAATCTATCTCAAACGAAATTGGGAATATATCCAAGCTAAAAAATGTCACAATAAGTAATTATCTTACCTATTTCCCCAAAACATTGTTTTTAATGGGATTGAAATGGTGAAATGCTTCTGTAACAAAATTACTGTGCCATTTAATGGTTTTTTCACATCTATGCGAAGATGTTAGAGAATATTACATAAATGGCTGTTTTGATGTCCCCACTAGTTGTTTCAAAAAATAATTTAACAAGCAAAAAAAAGAGAGTTGGATATCTTTTTTAAACAAAACTGTAAGATAACAGTATTCACTGGATAAAAATATAGATTCCTACTTTTACAGAGCACATCAGAGCAGTCATTTTAAATTGTGCTTACTTCAAAAAATGGTATGGCTGTTAGTGGATCAGATCACCTTAAAAGCTACCAAGACTAGACTTAAATCGAAAAAAAAACATATAAATAAGGTGTGGCACTTTTATAGTCGCCCATGAGAGTCAAAATAGTGTCAGGCCAAGTCAAAAAACCGTATCACATGTCACCAACCTGGCAAACTGAAAATGTCTACATATTGTATTTATGTATCAAATGTAAAAATAACATAATGTTTGTAAGAAGGATTGAAAGTTATTTTTTATTTATGGTTTTTCAACTGGTTCCTATTAGTATCTGTGCAACAAAATCCATATAGGACATAATTAATAAGCGACCACGTTCCCAGTCTATTAAAACAGTCCCCTAAACCATTCTGAAATGCCTCGGCCGGTTTGATAATGTATGTTCGCAAACCTTGGCCACGTAAAATGTTATTCTTAGGTTTCATCAAAAAACAGACAAAAAAAAAAATTTGGGGGGGTCCCCCCCCCAGTGAGTCCCCTTTACTTTCCATTTAGTTTTCAATCGTAACAACTCGTCACAATCCGTTACGCGTGGTTTCGCAGAAAGATTTTGTTTATGAACCAACCCGAGGTTTTCCCAACAGTTACATTGTTGTTGGAAACGTTTTTCGTTTTTCTTAACTGGAAATAATATACGAGTCTACTATACCAAACACACCAACTGTCACCTGCGAACGATGTCCAACAACAGCCTATCATTGCCCATGTATGTGAGAGTATTCGTGGGAACTTCAAATTAACTGTGAACTCCTTGACAGGTCACTCAACGACTGTTTGGGGGGTTTTTTTTTTTATTGTGAGTGACCTGTTCAACAAAACGAGGTTGTTATTTGTCTGTTTTGCAATCTTTTTTGCACGTACTTAAAATCACTGAACACATGCCCTGTGGGTAACAGGTTTAATGGCTGTTTATGGTAAACCGGTTTTTAACTGGTTCGCAAACGTCATTTTAGGAAAATGTGGCCTTACTCCGGTGGGTGTGTCTGAGCCATGTTTTTTTTTTTTAAGATAAAACAAAAAAAAAAAAAAAAAAAAAAAAAAGTGTACAAAGCAGCAGAGCAGAGAGTAAGAAAATACATGTTGTCATGGTGTGAGGCCTTCCGTGGCCTACGACACGAAGATGGGGAAATGTTTTTTTGTAACATTTGTATGCAACAAGAGGTGACTCTCAAAGCACACAAGACTGCTGGTCCTAAATGTTGTGATTTATTGTTTTGTATAGATGGCTGTCAGCCTTAGGAATTTTTTAAATTCCTCGTCATACGGCCATAAAAAGCACCTTATTCATTTCCAAGACTGAGCCTTGGTAAAACATTCCAGATGTTTGATTGTGTGGGTCCCCCCCGTGACAATATAATAAGATTTAATCTTTTATATAAATCAAGTTTATCAAAGTAACAAAGTCTATTGTTTTATTAAAATAAATTATTAGAATTTTATTTGTAATGGTTGTTTCTAACAATATAAATGTATTGGGTTTAGTAGTGCCTTAAACAGCATTTGTTATAAGTGACAGTCATGTAATGGCGTGACGTAGTTTTTAGATTGATAATTTTTTTTAAATAAACGTGCAAGCCCTTGCCGGCTAGTTGATTGGTGTAAAATCTAAGAAAAATTTATAAACATTGATTTATATATGTTTTAGGAAAGAAGAAATTTTAGCAACGTTTAAGAACAGTGTAATATATTTTCAACAGTGAATGACATTCTTTTTGGAGACAAGAACAACATTGTTAGTTTTCAAAAAAGAACATATTTTAAGTTTTTCAACAGTGTGGATAGTGAAGACAAATAATATTATTTCTTTAATGAAGAACTGTGTTATAATAATTATAATTTAATTACAAGTTTGTAATAAAACTAAAACAAGTTCTGTTTCCTTCTTTTGTGCTGTTATTTTGTTTGTATATGAAATGGTAGCTAAAAAATTAAAGAATAAAAGGTTTAAAACAAAAAAACTAAACAAAAGGTTGTATAACTCAAACATATTTAACTTGAAGAATTGAATACAAAAATCGTAAATCACACCCTGTCCAATAATCGGTTATATACAAGGTTTTTTTTTCCCAATCTTAAACTCGGAATATGGACTGGATGCTAGAGGATTCCCGATGCATCGAAGATGATCACCCTTTTGCTGCCACAGTAAATTGACCAGATGATTTCTCAATAAAAATAGATAGATAGGTTTTCAAACATACACTAGAAATCATCAGTAGCTATCATTTAATAGACAAAGGAATCAATATCTCAGGTTTATAAGATTTAAACATGATTTTGTATACATATCCTTGTATATACAATATAGGACTCAACAAATTCCCTGATATTTTTCCAGATTCCATTACACCTAATTATAATTCCCTATCTTTTCCCGTAATCAAACAAAATTTTTAAATTCCCTGAATTTTCCCTGCAGGGAATTTTTTAAAACAGTTTTCCCTGTCCTGTGGGTACCCTGTAATACAGCATGAATACAGAGTGCTACCCCACAAAAGAAAAAAATGTTTTAAAAATGATTAATATTTATAGTCATGTATTTGAATGGCACTCCTTTCCCCCCATTTTAACACTAAGGTATTTATTACAAAACATAAAACAGGCACAAATTAAAACCTATTCTTCACACACCAAATTTATTTGCAGAGCTTTCATTCAAGTTGACAGTATTACTGAAATAAGGTACAACTGGACAAAAGATGACTTCGGCTTATACATGAGGCCGATGATTTTGTATTTAATATTTGGGTCAAATTAAGAGGTCGGCTTATCCAAGGAGTCGGCTAATACACAGCAATAGTAAGTGTTTCAATGTTCACATGACTCGATGTTTTTAAGACTTAGATTTCACAACTGATTTTATAAGCATGGGTAAAGTGGCAGATTCAAATCTTGACGCAAAGATTAAGACTAAAATCCAGATTATTAACTATAGAGACAAAAGCTTTAGAAGCTTACATTAAAAAAATACATACATTATTTTATATCAATTCTAAAAATATTTCTACATCTTGTTGCTAATTAAATCCAATATATATATATAAATACCTGTAATTTTCAGGATCATTGAAGTGATTAGACCAAGCATTTCTAAGCTGGACACTAGTGGAACCATCCATTCGGAAATAATCAGCACCCTTTGTCCAACTCTTGCCGAAAGCCTCAGGCTAATGAAAAGTAAAATGAATATTTCAAATATTGGTTTTAACTTGAATCCCACAAATTGGCTAAACTGTAACTAAAACTTGGATCCTCTGTTTTGTGAACAAGTAATCAAAGATTATCAGTTTTAATCAGAATTTGAATTTACAGATAAAAAAATGTGTTTCAAAACATACAATATTCAAATCATAGTATTTAAAATGAGAAGGAAAACAAGCCTAAATTAATGAGATACTGGGGCATGCTCCCCTGGAAAATTGTGAAAATATAATGTCCTGAAAGATGATTTCCTAGCATCGGAGTAAAAAAAACATGAATCCTATTTTCCAATTATCAGTTTAGATAATTTTAAGGGTTTTTTTTGGTGGTTTAGCAATATTTTTTTTTTATCTTAAATTTCATAATAGAGTTTATATTTGTCCAAAAGTTGACACACGCACATTAATTACCAAGAAACATCTTTGCAACCGTGTGCAAATGTGTACCGGCAAAAATATTCTAACATTCTTTTTTGTTTATTTTATGTCAAGTCTTCAGGCTAAATGTTACATTAAAAACAAAATCATTCGTTAATTTTCAGAAGTATTTTTCGTCTAGGACTTTGTATTATTCATTATTATGTTTAAATGATGCAGACTGATTGCTTTATTGGAATATGCCAACAAATTTGCAGCTGTCACTTGTTTGGCTGATCCGTTACGCGAGGGAGCATCGACCGCTTTTGTCCAAACAAATACACACATTTACACTGCTAACAGATCTCAGAGATCAAAACTGACCAATAGTGATGAAGATAACATACATGGATAACATAACCAAGGCCATGTTGGAATCGCCAAAATGGTGGTTGGTATAAAATCCGGGCAAGTATAAAATCCAGATTGCTGGATTGGTATAACACCCAGACTGCTGGGATGAAACGTAGCAATTTTTTTTTACAAAACCCAGAACAAAACAAAATAGGACAGCACAAAAATCCGGAATATTCTCATCTATGACAAATGAATATGAAGTCATTTGAAGTTGTTAACTGCAGGTAGTATCGTACTGATACTGTAACAGCAACGAAGACTGCAGTAGGACCTAACTGCTAATGCCAACTACAGTTTAAGTGCCAAAGGGAGATAACTGACAAACATCTCCCATTACCAGCTCATCTTCATCATCTGATTCTTTCTTTTCGTCATCTTTTTTGTCGCTTTCATCACCATCCTTTTTCTCTCCTTCATTTTCATTGGTATCCATTTTGTTTTCTGCTTCCTCTTTCTTTTTTTCCAGCTTTTCCTTCTTCTTCAACTCTGCTTGAAGTCTTTTTGCTTCTCCTTCTTCCTGATTCTTTTGGTCAACGTCGTCCAAGAAATCTTCAATAATGTTTAGAGACAACAAGCTTTGACTAAAAACCAAACTGTAAGAGAAAAAGATAAAGTTTTATGTAAGATGAGACATACAGTTAAAACGTCTTTGTTTAATAACACCACTAGAGGACATTGAGCTATTGGATGTCAAACATTTGGTAATATAAACCAGCAGTCTTCCGAGGAAACCTGCTACATTTTGTTTTATTAGCAGCAAGGGATCTTTTATATGCACTTTCCCAGATAGGACAGCACATACCACAGCCATTGATATACATGTCAGGGTCACTGGTTGGAATGGGAAAAATCCAGACACTAGGTGACCAAAAGAACCTTATGTGAGTGCTCTACTGAATGAGTTAGATCCAGCACACAGATATTAAAAATGGAACCAAAATTTAGACAGATATTATACTTGCTGCAAATATGTTATTGTGATTATGTCCTGAATTCCTAAATGTTTAAATGCTAACAAAAACACAGCGAATGTGCAGCAAATTAAATGAGCAACTGTACACTTTCGTAGACAGAAAGCTGTGATTCACATTGTAATTGTACTTACACTTTGTCGCCAATCTCTTCAGAAAGCCTGAGAATCTCAAAAAGCAGTGTTAGCTTGCCACTGAGTTCAACCTTGTGTGCATCCTCTAGCTTCACAAACTCCGCCCACCACTCACTGCTCACAGGTGGTGCACCTTGGTCCTCTAACGCCTTCGATACATCAAGATCAATACCATCTAAAAAACAGATCAATCACATCTAAATACTTCGCCCATAAGACAATCTTGGCTACAAGTTTTGGGTCTCAATTTCCAGCCCTGAAAACTTTCTTCCTTATTTTTTTTAATTTTAAATTGACTCATTTATAAGTCGACCCATAAAAAACGATCTATAAATATTAAAAGTATTTCTAGAGAATCATAAATGGCTCCTACATACAATATATGAACAAAAGAAAAATTATTTTATGAACTTGGGGCAGTTTGGCTTTGTACATTGTGCAATATTCTTTTGTATTTTCAATCAAATTACTTAAGATCAGAAGGGACCATGTCCTTAGCATGGTGACGACTACTTCATTGTTATAGGATATTTGTGGTGCTAGGAGACAACCTTTAATTTTACCATCAGGACATTGTTTACATGTATTCCTGTTCAGCTGTTGTGCTAAAGGGTGTCAGAAAAATGACAACACTGGACATCTGACAATAAATGTGCAAATGTTTGCCTGACTAACTATATATCATCACCCCAACAATTTTTTACTTTTTAACAGACATTTAATTTATGTGTAAAAAAATTCAAATCAAAATCAAAATGTGCGAGCACAATTCAACAAAATCTTTAACCATTCCATTTGTATTTAAAAAAAAAAAAATTCAATAGTCCAAATGTTAACTGATTTTATATGTAGCGGTCAGATATATAAAAACATTTTTTTATATACAGTGTAACCTCTCAAAACCGGAATTCCCTTAAAAACTGACATTTTTCACAGTCCTTTTAAAAAAAATTCAGTAAGGAACTTAACCTCTCTAAATCGGATACCTCTTAAAACCAGACATTTTACTTGGTCTCGAGGGTGTCCGGTTTATAGGGGTTTCACTGTATATATGGCAAGTTGAAAACTGCAAACAAATCTCAAAACGAAATTGGGAATATATCAAGCTAAAAAATGTCACAATAGTAATTATCTACCTATTTCCCCAAAACATGTTTTAATGGGATTGAAATGGTGAAATTTTCTGTAACAAAATTTACATGTGCATTAATGGTTTCACATCTATGCGAAGATGTAGAGAATATTACATAAATGGCTGTTAGATGTCACTAGTTGTTTCAAAAATAATTTAACAAGCAAAAGAGAGTTGGATATCTTTTTAAACAAACTGTAAGATAACAGTATTCACTGGATAAAAATATAGATTCTACTTTTACAGAGCACATCAGAGCAGTCATTTTAAATTGTGCTTACTTCAAAAATGGTATGGCTGTAGTGATCAGATCACCTAGAAGCTACCAAGACTGACTTTAAATCGAAAAAACATATAAATAAGGTGTGCACTTTATAGTCGCCCATGAGAGTCAAAATAGTGTCAGGCAAGTCAAAACCGTATCACATGTCACCAACCTGGCAACTGAAAATGTCTACATATTGTATTATGTATCAAAATGTAAATAACTAATGTTTGTAAGAGATTGGAAAGTTATTTTTTATTTATGGTTTTCAACTGGTTTCCTATTAGTATCTGTGCAACCAAATCCATATAGGACATAATTAATAGCGACCACTTCCCAGTCTATTAAACAGTCTAAAACCATTCTGAATGCCTCGGCCGGTTTTGATAATGTATTCGCAAAACCTTGGCCACGTAAATGTATTCTTAGGTTCAATCAGAAAATGGCCATGTGAGTCTTTACTTTCCATTTAGTTACAATCGTAACAACTCGTCACAATCCGTTACGCTGTTTCGCAGAAAGATTTTGTTTATGAACCCGAGGTTTTCCAAAGTTACATTGTGTTGGAACGTTTTCGTTTCTTACGGGAATATACCGAGTCTACTATACCAAACACCCAACTGTCACTGCGAACGATGTCAACAACAGCTATCATTGCCCATGTATGTGAGAGTATTGTGGGAACTTCAAATTAACTGTGAACTCTTGACAGGTCACTCACGATGTTGTTGTGAGTGACCTGTCAACAAAACGAGTTGTTATTGTCTGTTCAATCTTTTTGCACGTACTTAAAAATCACTGAACACATGCTGTGTACATGTAATGGCTGTTATGGTAAACCTGTTACTGGTCGCAAACGTCATTTAGGAAAATGTGGCCTTACTCGTTGGGTGTGTCTGAGCCATTTTTTTTTTTTAAAGATAACAAAAAAAAAAAAAAAAAAAAAAAAAAGTGTACAAAGCAGAGAGCAGAGTAAGAAAATACATGTTGTCATGGTGTGAGGGCCTTCCGTGGCTACGACACGAAGATGGGGAAATGTTTTGTAACATTTGTATGCAACAAGAGGTGACTCTAAAGCACACAAGACTGCTGTCCTAAATGTGTGATTATTGTTTGTATAGATTGCTGTCAGCTTAGTATTTTTTAAATTCCTCGTCATACGGCCATAAAAGCACCTTATTCATTCCAAGACTGAGCCTTGGTAAAACATTCCAGATGTTTGATTGTGTGGGTCCCGTGACAATATAATAAGATTTAATCTTTTTATTAAATCAAGTTATCAAAGTAACAAAGTCATATTGTTTTATAAAATTAAATTATTAGAATTTATATTTGTAATGGTTGTTATAACAATTAAATGTATTGGGTTTAGTAGTGCTAAACAGCATTGTTATAAGTGACATCATGTAATGGCGTGACGTAGTTTAGATTGATAATTTTTTTAAATTAAACGTTGCAAGCCTTGCCGGCTAGTTGATTGGTGTAATATAAGAAAAGTTTTATAAACATTTATTATATATTTGTTAAGAAAGAAGAATTTAGCAACGTTTAAGAACATTGTATATATTTTCAACAGTGAATGACATTCTTTTTGGAGACAAGAACAACATTGTTAGTTTTCAAAAGAAGAACATTATTTTAAGTTTTTCAACAGTGTGGATAGTGAAGACAAATAATATTATTTCTTTAAATGAAGAACAGTGTTATAATAATTATAATTTAATTACAAGTTTGTAATAAAACTAAAACAAGTTCTGTTTCCTTCTTTTGTGCTGTTATTATTGTTTGTATGATATGATAACATGTTTTTAAAGTGCAATTTAAGCAAGTTTCTTTTGTTTTTATAAACAAAATTCGGTTGCAGGCCATTCAAAAGTTGTACGGGCAAGTCAAAGGGTTGCTGTGAGTGGTCTGATTGGCCAGTCAAAAACTCCCAAGTGCATACCATGAAATAACGCTTAATGAACATTCTCAGCTGATTTATGGAATGCTACCTAGGAGTACCTCTATTTACATAAAATAATAATCTTACCTCCATCACCTCCTCGAGAACGTGTTTTCCAGTCTTTTACGACTTCTTCCCCATCACTTTGAACAGGATTACGACTAAAAGAGATGTCATATTCATTTAAAAAACCCACCTGAACTGATCTTCTATTGAAGTAAAAACAACCAACCCAGCTGCCACTCATAAAATCCTCCAAAAGCTAATACTGTGTTCATTAGAAGTCATGAATATCATATACTACTCAAAAGAATTTAAGGGTCAGACGATATTTTCGACATTATTTTCTGATAGGGGTGCAACGATACGGTCAAAACCGTATTGCGATATAAGAAACCGTATTGCAATATGTATTGCAATATAGTTGATATTATTTAAATTTAATATTTATGGGTTGGGTCTTTTTTTTAAATGAAAACAGAAGGCATAACTTTTTAATGATTTTTATTAGTTTCAGCTGTCAGGCTAAATGTTTTAGGCCATATTTTTATTTTTTAACACATTACTTGTCTACTAGAACACCGGTGTGACGGTGTCAAACTATTTATAAATTGTCACATTCGGAAATCCTTACTATCGGGCTTTTCCGTTGCTGCTCGCTTAACACGGAAATGTACGTATTGAGTCGCTATGTTTCGGCAGATCGACCAAACCAGAGCCGAGGTTATTAGCCGAGGTATTTTGAACGATCGGCTGAAGTATTCCGAGTTCAGTGAAAAACAGCGAAGTGTGATTCTCACTTGTTGGTTTATTTCTTTGAAGATGATAGCCGTAGCCGTATTCCAACGTAAATGAACAATGAATGATAATGTGTAAGTAACAAAACATTTATTTGTAATTATCGTTAACTGGTTATTTTCAATGGACATTAAACACGTTTTGTTTAGAAGTTAGAACCAAGTATAACCGACCTATCACTTCGTATGCCAACAAGTAAGCCGACTACGCTTAACGTGATAGTTACACTTCCTGTCACCACCAATTAATAAAATGATGTGGTTTTTGTTTGTTTATTTGCCTATTTCAAGTCAAATAAAATACAAGGAAAAAAAATAGCGTATAAAAATCGCGATACGCAAAACTGTACCGCGGTTCGTATCGAGCTGATCAATTATCGCGGTATACCGGTTTATCGTTGCAGCACTATTTTCTGAATGTCAATTATATTAGCTAGACCATAATGTCACGCATGGTATTGTTCCATTTTGACGAAAGTGGGTCTAAGCAACCCATAAATGAATTAAAATCCACTGTCATTGACACTGTCGACTAGTTCTAATGGCGAAAACATGCTTACATTTGCACGTAAATTATGGCGAAAGCGAAAGGTCTGCTAAGTGCCCATAACTTGCTTTTTCACAAAGCGCTTCATTTGCACGCTTTGCACGTGTATTCCATGTTCCCAATGCTGAATTTCTGTATAATTGGAGCTTGCGTTCGTGTACGGTGCACACTCCAAATTCGACAATGGTACGACTTCAACTGACTATCGAAGATCGAGGAAGGGCTATTGCTTGGCTTCAGGATGGCAATACGCAAAGAAATGTTGCTCTGAGACTTGGTGTCAGTCAGAGTGTCGTTGGCCGACTGTGGCAACGGTACCAAGCAACGAATTCTGTTCGAAATCGTCCACGTTCGGGAAGACCCCAAAGCACTACAAATAGAGAGGACCGCTACATCACCAATATGGCTCTACGTCAACGCACAACCACTGCACGCCGATTACGTGACAATCTGCGGACTGCGACTGGAACTCGAGTGTCTGATCAAACCATACGCAATCGTCTGAGAGCCAATAATCTACGCTGCCGTCGCCAGGCTGTTCGACCACCACTCCTACCACATCACAGAACGGCCAGACGTCACTGGTGCACGCTTCATCTGCGGTGGCAACGTGTTCAGTGGGGTCGAGTGATGTTCACTGATGAGTCCAGGTTTAGTCTCCAGTTCAACGACGGTCGGGTTCGTGTCTACAGACGTCCTGGGGAGCGCTTGGCTGACGTTAACGTTAGACAATGTCACCGGTTCGGTGGTGGCAGCGTCATGGTGTGGGGCGGCATCTCTATCCACCACAGGACCCCCCTCTATGTGGTGGATGGCAATCTGAATGGAATCCGCTATCTGAATGAGATTATCCGGCCGTTGGTTCTCCCAGGCCTTCAGCAGATTGGTGGCGGGGCAGTTCTGCAGGATGACAATGCCAGACCCCACCGCGCTAGGGTGGTAACGGACTTTCTCAGACAACAAGGTATCGCCAGGATGGATTGGCCAGCATATTCGCCTGACTTGGCCCCAATAGAGCACGCCTGGGATGAATTAGGCAGGAGAGTTCGGGATAACCATGCCCCTCCGGCCAACCTTCATGATCTGGGTCAACTTCTTATGGCAGAGTGGCAGGCCATTCCCCAAGAGTTCTTCAGACATCTGATCAACAGCATGAGGCAACGATGTGTCGAGTGTATTCGCGCCAGGGGTGGATTCACACACTATTAAACGAATGTTCTAATGTGTAAAATCCATGTTTGACAACCTTCAACTTTGACAGCATGTCATGTGACTTTCTTGTAATATTGTATACAGTGACGTTTATTTGTGGGTTTTTTGTAAATATGGAACAATAAATAAAAAATTTGGTGTAGTTTACATCATCAATCTAATACACTCTGAAACTTATTTGGTTATACATTTTTGACCCTTAAATTCTTTTGAGTAGTATATTTACAAATTGTGAGGAGTGTTCGTTTGACAAAATAACCCGTGAGCACAACTTGTGAAATGGGACAGATTTTGTCTCTATCTCCCCAACTTGTGGGGATAATGGCTTAACAAACACAAATCATTTGTGCAGTTATGAGTTGGGGTGTGTGAGATTGTTGTCTATAAATTGACTGAACGCTCGCCACTTGGTGAGTTCATGTTCACATTTTGGAACTTGTGAATTCATGATAGTCACGAGCACTAAATGAATGTAACATTAATCACAAAGATAACACTTTGATTGCTTCAACTAAGGATGATAAAAAAAAAAAAAACCCACCACCAAGCAGTAAACAAATGAAACATAAGTAATCACTTTAATCATTATATTATCAATTCAACTAAACAGGATTAAACAACTGCAACACCTTCAAATAACAGCACCTTAAAAAATTAAACTAGCAGCTGGTCAAGTCCACCATTCCACTAGCAGAGTTTCTGCCAGAGGGTAAAATGGGTATGGCGCCATACTGTATGATTATCTTAACCCATAACCAATTTTCTTTCCGGGGAAGGCCCCCATACACCCTGTTGACTGTGGTTGCATTCAATTCCATAGAGCCATACCCAAAAACTTCTTTCTAGCAGAAACACTGACTAGTTACATCCAAAAATGTACTTGAACAACTCCAAAACTGTGATGTAAACAATCAAAGGGACTGGATGACATAGGATTACACTTTGTTAAATTGGCTGCAGCTGTTATAATCCAATCACTTGTAACCATGATGAAGAAAAGTATAACACAGGAGATATTTCCTGAGTAATGAAACATGCATAAATAACTCACTTTTTAAATCTGGGGATAAGCAAAAGTGTGAAAACATTATACCGTTTTCTGTATTACCAATAATGTCTAAAATAATGTCCAAAAAATATGCATAAATCAGGGTCAGAATTCTTTAAGAATAAGAACACTTGGTCAGAGCTATGAGAAGACCATATGGACCATATTTGGTAAAAGTCTGACAAGCAGAACTTAGAGATAGTTGAAAATATGAAAAATTGATGCACGGACCCTACATAAGCTCATATGGCCCTTTGAGTCAACTGAGATAAATATAACGCACTTTCCAAGAGAAAAAACAGAACTACAACCAACTAACATACCACATGTGGAACATGTTTAACGACACCACTAGAGCACATTGACTTATTAATCATCGGCTACTGGATGTCAAACATATGGTAATTTTGACATACTATTAGAGGAAACCCGCTACATTTTTCCATTAGTAGCAAGGGATCTTATATATGCACCATCCCACAAACAGGATAGCACATACTACAGCCTTTGATATACCATTGGCCAGAACGAGAAATAGCCCAATGGGCTCACTGACGGAGATCGATCCTAGACCGATTGCGCTTTACCACTGGGCTACGTTCCGTCACTCTACCAGTGAATGCAGTAACATGAAAAAGAAGATTCACAAACCTTCTAGTGCTGCGCCTGGCACCACCACTTGTACCTTCCCCTCCACTGTGTGAATTTTCACCCTTTTTGTTTTTCTTCTTTTCTAACAAACTGTCACCACTGTCAGAATCAGTCTGCGCAGACAACTCTTCTTCTTCCTCATCATCCTCATCATCAATAAATGAATCCAAATCGGATCCATCATCATCAAGGTCATCCTCATCATTATACTGTCTCTATAAAAAATAATAATAGCAGTGAGAGAATATGTATAAATATACTGTCTTTAATAATAATTTAAAACACAGTGAGAGAATATGTATAAATGTCCTGTCTTTAATAATAATTTAAAAAACAGTGAGAGAATATGTATAAATGTCCTGTCTTTAATAATAATTTAAAAAACAGTGAGAGAATATGTATAAATGTCGTCTTTAATAATAATTTAAAAAACAGTGAGAGAATATGTATAAATGACCTGTCTTTAATAATAATTAAAAAAATAGTGAGAGAATATGTATAAATAGTCTTGAATAATAATTTAAAACAATAGTGAGAGACTATGTATAAACAAGTCTAAGATAAACCAGTCTGCAAGGTTTTTAAAAAAGAAATATGCCCCAAAGTATGACACAAGAAAAAAAGAAGAAAAGTTTGTTTTGTTTAACAACACAACTAGAGCACATTGATTTATTAATCATAGCTTACTGGATATCAAACATTTAGAAAATTTGTTTCTAATTTTCATTATTATTCATACTTACCTAGTGCTAGCACAACAAATATGCTATTCAACCTGAGTCATACCTACACACTGCAGAATTCTCTCCCTTGCCGGATATGCGCAATGCTATCCTTGCAAGGGGCTACCTGTAACTTCATTCTCGGTTCAAAGTCCTCCCAAACTCACCGAGGGAAAGCCTCATAGGGGTGGGTGGGAGGTATAGTTTGTTGTGCTAGCACTAGGTAAGTATGAATAATGAAAATTAGAAAAAAAAATTCTAATAGTCTTATTCAACTTACTGTGCTAGCACAACAAATATGCTATAACGGACGTGCAATGACATTAATGGGAGGAGGTAAGAAAATAGAGGACTTACCCGTACCCAAAAAGCTCCTTTGAAGTAACGACATGGATAGGATGAACCACGACATACGGTAACAAGGAGTAAAAAAAAAACAAAAAAAAACCTCATCCCTCAGAAAAGGGAGTGTTAAACATGTCCGAAGCGTGAATCGATGGCAGTCGGACGGAAAAGAGGTCGACCCCTTTCCGTTGCCCTGCGCACAGACACGACGTGTTGAGCCGCAATGACTGTCTAGATCCTACGCGTACCATCAGGACCAACCGCCATATTCCGCAAATAGAAACGGTCAAAAGTGTGCCGTCCTTTCCAAACCCCTGCATTCATGACCGTTATAATATCTAAAGAGTCATGAAAATTCAGGGAAGCAGAAATGGCTCGGATTTCATGTGGTTTAACAGAGAAATTCCGCAACACCCGCCATCTCATATGCTAACTTGATGATAGCTGCTATCCATCGAGACAAAGCATTTTTTGTGACATCACCCGGCCTAATGGTATAAGAAATAAACAATCTCTTTTTACCCTGCCGCCGGTTTTTCGTACGCTCCAAATAATACTTCAATGCTCTCACCGGGCAAAGAAGTCTATCAGAGTTGTCAGATAACAGTGTACGAGATAAACTGTGAATTACAGTAGATGGAAACTCTTCCACCGGAGACTGGTTTTTAGCAACAAAGATAGGGTCGGTACGTAAAGTGACAGACCCGTCCGAATTGTAATCAACCAAGTCATGCAAAAAAGCATGTATCTCACTGATCCGACAAGCAGCCAGCGAAACCAGAAACAGTCTTTTCCACGTCAAGGCACGAAGACTAGCAAACCTCAACGGCTCATAAGGCGCAACCTTAAGAGCATGTAACACAAGAAAGACATTTCATTTCGGAATAATGGAAGGTCGTTCAACCGTGGATTGCAATGATTTAAGTAAATCATGCAACAACAAGTTCGTAGAAAAGTCACGACATCCAAACATCGCAGCTCTGTGAATTTTCACTGTCGTGACTTTAAGTTTCCTTTTTTGGACCAACGCCAGAAAGTACTCCGCTAAATCGTTGACAGTAGGCGATAAGGAATCAAAATCCCGTGCGTTCGCCCAACGAACCCACATACGCCAGTGACACTGATAAACCGACTCGGTAGATCTGTGCTTTGCTGGAGAGACGAGATGCGCAATTCTTGTCGAAAAACCTTTGTGTCACAAGGAAGCCCTGATAACCTCCACGCGTAAAACCGGAAGACCTCTGGCTTCGGATGCCACACCGTCTGACTCAGTCGCTGGCTGAGTAGATCGGACAACACTGGTAACTGGAACGGGACTGCCACTAACAGTGACAGGAGCTGTGGAAACCAGGGCTGCGCCACCCACAGAGGAGCTATCAACGTCACGTGACAAGGTTCCTGAACCACTTTGGTCAACACCTTGCCGAGTAAGACAAGAGGAGGGAAGGCATAAAAAATCCAGTCCCGTCCAATCCATACTCAACGCATCGTACTCCAACGCTAATGTGTCCGGTACCGGGAACACGAACACCGGCAATTGGTTGTTCAACCGTGTGGCAAACATGTCCACCTGTGGACTGCCCCACACCCGAAGAACCGCTGCGACCACCCCTTTGTTCAACATCCACTCCGTCTGAACAGGGGTATGTCGACTGAGGGCATCGGCTAACACATTCACCAATGAAGGAATGTGTTTCGCCCACAGAGTTGTCCCTAGTTGGTCGCAGAATTCCAAAATCGCAAGAGCTTTGCAAAGCAAAGTCTCCGATTTGGTTCCACCCCAATGATTGAGATATGCCACTACCGACGTATTGTCACATCTCAACAAAATTCGACGGTGTCGAAGAACACACTGGAAATGAAGACAGTTAATCTCAGAGAGATTCCATACCCCTGAAATGTGTTGATCCAACAGATGCGCCCCGTACCCGTGCAGCGACGCATCCGTGAAAAGGATCAGATCCGGAGCAGGGGGGTGCAACGGAACCGATAGGGCCATGCACTTGTCCAACAGGCACTCCTGTATCGGATGAGTGAACCATGGGCCCAGAGGCACTATCGTGTCCCAATTGTGACCGTCCCACCATGGGGACAAATGCCACTGGAGTGGTCGTTTGAATCGTCTGAACCGCACGATCAATGAGGCCAGAGATTCGAGGTGGCCCAACACCACGTGGAGAGATCGTACCGCAGTACTTTGCTCCCCCATCAAACGTCGTGCCGACGTTTGAAAATTGTGGATACGCACATCGGTGGGACGAACCGACGCTACCACAAGATCGAAACCACTCCGAGATATGTGAAAATCTGAGGCGGCGTTAACTCCGATTTCACCCAATTAGGAATAAAACCCAATTGGAGGATCGTGTCCAAAACCAACCCGACATTGGTCTGACACTCCTGTTGCGACGAAGCTGGGATCAACCAATCGTCCAAATAGGTATGCATCTGAACCCCTAACGGATGAACATGACCTACCACCGCTTTTACCACACGTGTAAAAGCATGGGGACTCGTCGCCAAACTGAATTGGAGCACACGAAACTCGCACACTTTCCCGTCGAACAGGAAGCGCAGAAACTTCCAAAACGCCTTGTGCACCGTGACATGGAGGTATGAGTCTTTCAGATCGATCGACGCAGCCCACTCCCCAGTTTGAAGCAGGTTCCGGACCGAATGAACCGTTTCCATTTTCAAATTTAGGATTGGTCTCCATTCCCCATTTTTCTTCTTGGCGAAGAAAAGATGAGAATAAAATCCAGAAGTGTCCAGACTGACTCTCTGGATGGCCCCTTTGTCGAGAAACTCGGCAATCACTCTCCACTACAACGCGCCGATGCGCGGACGGTAACAGCGGCATTCTCGGAGTGGAAGTAAGAGGGGGGCTCGAAGAAAAGGGTATTTTGTAACCGTGTCGGACGACCGACAGAACCCAGGGGTCAAGACCCGGCAGCTTGCACCAATTTCGAAAGCAACTGCCGATCGTTCACGTACCCTCACCCCAACCGCTTACCACCCGTAGGCGCAACGCCTTTGGTGGACTAAGAACGGAACGCAGTATGACGTTTGCGTCCTCGTTTAGTGGAAGACGGGTTGTTACCTGGTTGCCTCCTAGTGCCAGGATCCCATGGGATCTGAACCGACTGTAAAAAAGCAGCCTTTTTCACGGAGGCGGCTTGAACCCTGAAAACGTGGACCGACAATATTGGTTGAGGGTTGAGTGTTCGGGACTGGTCGCGACAAATCCTTGTCTAGGACAATATTAAAATCGGGACCGAAAAGTTAATTTTCCCGTACCGAACGTGTACGAAAAAACGTCTTCGCAACGTTTGACGCACTCAAACCCGCCAGGTAATGGTCACGCCGTAACAAAAGACTGTTCGCAAACAAATAGCCAGATAACTGAGCGATATGCTTAGAGGCTTTTGACGCAACCTCCAAACAGCCTTTCGCCATCGCGGGAAGGCTCTCGACAGCCTTATCCAAGCCAAATAGGAACGTACCTAAATGATTATTAACCTGGAACATCGACTTAGCCAGCTGTTCGAACGATTTCAGATCCGCGATTGGCAATGACACATGCAGCGATGGGGAACAAGCGGCTCGGACACTAGCGGGAACGACCGCCGGATGTTTAAGAAAATCCGCCCCAAACGTCTCATAGGAGTCGGCACGAAAAATGCGCACTCTTGTTAAGATTTTCCCCGTAGGCAGTGCCGTTGGGTACTCATCAACACCCACCCCCAGGATACGATCACTGTCAGTGATCAACGTCACAAAGTGAACTGTGCGCCTCCTGTGCAAGTGGTAAACCCGACACATGAGGAGTGACCAAATTCAAAGAACGGTTCCCGAAGGAGACACCCTTCTGAGGTATAGCTTCCCCGCATACCTGTCAGACCTGGTCCCTGACAAAAGCCAGAACCGCTGGATAATCGCACTCCTCCTCTACCTCCGAACCGAAGTGAGAGAGAGCTGGCTCAGCGACAGAATCCGGTCCAACCGACGCTTCCTCTGAAGCCAGGTCACTGTCCATTGGATCCCGAAGATCTACATGGACTCCTCTCCCTAATTGAGATGCCCCTGGGGCAGCGTCTCCCAAGACGGAAACAATAGGAACTGAACGACAATCCCTAACCGCATCGTCAAACTGCTGTCGAGACGCAGTCTCTGCTGGTTTTGGCAGAAAACCGAGGGGGAGGGAGAGAGAGAGAGAGAGAGAGAAAAAGAGAGAGAGAGAGAGAGAGAGAGAGAGAGAGAGAGAGAGAGAGAGAGAGAGAGAGAGAGAGAGAGAGAGAGAGAGAGAGAGAGAGAGAGAGAGAGAGAGAGAGAGAGAGAGAGAGAGAGAGAGAGAGAGAGATGGGAGCCGCACCCAACGGTCCCGTTTGCAAAAGCAATGATCCCAACTGAGGCTAAGCGTTCAAAAAATCCACAAAACTCCAAAACAACGTTTCCTGAAAACATAACAGTCATTCCTGCGCCAAGTGCGGAACGGTTGGAGTTTGCGGCCACAGAGTACCCCCAGCCGAGGGGTATCTGCACGAACCTCGTCCTCTATCGAGTAAAGTCGAAGAGGTAGGGACCAAAGACGGTGCAAACTGTGAGGAGATGTCCGTTGCTACCGAAGTCACCGGACCCTTGGGGTAAACATATGCAAACGGAGGACCCAAACGGGATGAGTCCTCCACCCAACGATAAACATCGGTCGGGATGCCATCAGAGACAGATCCTGGCATCGGAACAACTGGCTCAGTTCGAAGCAAACTGGCAAAACTCTCCTCGGGCCTTGAGAATGCTGAGGTGCCGAACTGACCGTCAGCAATCGAAGGCAAAGTCAGGGCCACCTGCTCTGCGGACGAAGCAGTGGACCTATGCACAACGGAGTGCATGTGCTCGGTACTTTTCGAAGTGTCTACAGACTTATGGGACCTACCCACTAAGTCCGACTTGCTGACTACTGCCGAAGCAGACGACAAGATTTTGCTGGTACCCGAAACCTGAGTCTGCGAACCGAACCGAACCCACTGGTCAGGAAAGAAAGAAAGAAATGTTTTATTTAACGACGCACTCCACCAGTGTCGGGAGACCACGTGGCGCAGATCTCACACTGACGGTCTTGAGAACAAGACCGACAGTCCGGACACAACACGTGTGTGTCTTTACGTCATAAAGGAAATTGACAACCATCTCGCACACAAACTTTCCGTGCGCTAGCTGTCAACTAACTCGCGTAGGACATGGTAAATTCAACACAGAATTCCCAACTACCAACCGTATGTCAAGTTCAACCGAAAAACAAACACAAAATTACAAGTAAAGAAAACTTTTTGCCAAAGCTTAAACAGGTGTTAACAGGTGGACTGCAGAATTGAGAATGAAGTTACAGGTAGTCCGTGCAAGGATAGCATTGTGCATATCCGGCAAGGGAGATAATTCTGCAGTGTGTAGGTATGACTCAGGTTGAATAGCATATTTGTTGTGCTAGCACAGTAAGTTGAATAAGACTATTGGTATATGATACAAGAAGCCAAACTCACATTAAATACAAACATTTTAAATGACAGAGGCATCGTTTGGTTTCCTTTTTTAAAATGTTAAATGTAAATCTGAATGACAAAACCAGTAGCAAATTCAAGTCTGTATTTTTAGCCAAGGCAACCTACAAGGGTATTTTGACAAGACCAGTCACTCTAGTGAATTAATGTCAAGTCTATTTGATAAACTGTAAGTCATTTTCATTCTTCAACTTAATTTTGATAGTAACAACCAGATATAGAATGAGCTAAACATAACAAAATGACCACATAAATTGCCATAATTTTAAAATTAATTCCCTCAACATTTACTGATTTTAATATATTTTAAAAGAATTGAAAATGTAAAAAAACCCACCACACAACCAAACCTGGCTAAAACAAAGACAGCATTTTAAATGTTTACTACACAAACACTATATAAAAAGTTCTTTGATCGTTTTCTCGTCAAAATAATTCTAACTCACACTATAGACAATAATAATTTTTAAAAAAAACCCCACAATGTATAAATATTTTACCTTTGCCTCATCTCTGATTTCTGCCAACTTCAGCACCCATGGATGAGTCCAGATCTTCATGAGATTATGATAATCTGAGAACAGACGTGCCCCTCGGCTTATGATCTGTCCCTCCTGGGCCTGTCCAGTCACTTCCAGGTACTTCTCGTACAGCGTGATCTGCATGGGTGTCAGTCGGACCAGGATTACATACTCCATCTTTGGTGGCAGGAATTTCGTCAGTGAAGAATAGTCACGTCTCTGAAATTAAGATTTTAAATACTATAATTAAAACCTCCTAGATTACAATATTCCCAAACATGTCAAAAAAACTTTAAAACAAGTATTCTGATAGTACTGCTAAAGCAATTCATGTCTTCTACTGGGCCAAATATATTTTCTTATCTCCTAAATTCCAAGGGCCATAACTGTCAAAAATGGGTTAATTGCCATGAAAGTTAAACTTGATTTGTAACAATACATGATAAGAATTATATACAAAATAACATCTCAATATCTTCAAGCACTGCCAAAAAAAAACAAGCAAGAAAAAAGCCGGAAAACAAATTTTTGTATTTCCTAACTCAAGAAAAATTTGTAAATTGCCATAAAAGTCAAACTTCATCTTAACAGAACATGATAAAGTTCTACAGAAAATTTCAGCTCTATATCTCAAGGCATTGTGAAAAAAAACAACTAACTGGAAAACCATACTTGGGACAGACGAACAGACAGACAGAAAGAAAGAATGGAGATGAAGCTTATAGTTCCCTCCGGTTGGACCAGTAGAGGACCATTATTAGCATATTCATAAACTATATTTAAGAACTTTTTGTTTTGTCATAACGAAATCTACTTTTAACATACCACACAAGGCACACATAACCCAAGCACTCTAGCTAAATAATTCAGTCCAGTGGCAAGATCTTGAAAGTCCTACAGCCATATATAATTACCAATCAGCAGCATTATCATAAACAAGATAGCAAATGGGTCAAAGGGAGTTTCACCCTATATTCCATCACACCTAGTATTAATCACCGTACCATGTCCCTTTAGGCAGCTTTTAGGTTTTACAGGCACATTCTAACTGCATATGAACTGCAGTATTGTTTTGATACCAATTAGGTAACAATACACATGATATGTACCTGTACACAACCAGCTAACATTTCGTGGATGATGTGTGCTCTTCTCTTCATGATTTTGACATCGTGAGGTGTCGAGTCGGAACACTGACCGTTCACAATTGGGTTGACGAATCGGTTAAGAAACTCTTTTCTGGTACCAAGCAAGTTCGGCTTCACAAAGCTTACCATACAATGATCTGAAATTTTATCAATAAAATACAATAATCATCTTAATATCAGAAATTGATCTTTCAAAAAAAAAAAGAAGAAGAAAGAAACAAAGAGAAAAGATGCAACATTCAGCTGGCTAATACAAAAGCAAAACAAGTAGTTGAGTGGTGTGGTGTGGTGTGGTGTGGTGTGTAAAGCTCAATTAGTTTAAATGAATTAGTGTTCAACTTTAACCAGTCAGCATGTTAACTGGTGTATAGAATAGCCAGTCGACATTCCCCAATTCATATTTCCCACCGTTTTGTACACGACACTCACCGTAAAAATTTGTATAACAAGAACAAAAGACAACTCAGCTTCCTGTATCTTTAGCTGATTTTTTTTCGATTCAAAATAGCTTGTTTTCGGCAAGTATTTTTAACAATGGCGGCATGTCGCGTTCACTTTCAGAGATCGATAGCTGATTGTGACAGCTAAGTTGATTGTTTTACCAACAACGAAAATCACCAAAGATTGGGATATGAATCGTAGTGCATTAAAAAAAAAATTCAGGTCACAAAACCACTGTTATCGGGAATAATAGACATAAATACTGGACAGCTGGCCACAAATGCTGGTACGTAAACACAACTTTTTTTTTTGCCTAATTTTAGTGAACTTTAACTCTTTAAGTGTTCTCGATGAGTAAAAATTAAAGGAAGGCAGTCGAGCGGCACCACACCCTTCAACCCTTTCAAGATATACAAAAAACAATAAAGGTGTTTGTAAAGTTATCCCCTAATGTCGGATACATTTTTTATTTCCATCTTCATCAAATGAATCGATCGCTGTGATAAAATATTATCGCCAGCTGATAAAAAGTAGTTTCGTTTTTGGATATATTATTTGGCACCCAAGATAAATGATTTTAATGATAAACACTACCACTTCCGTCGTTTTTACAAGCAGTGATTATCCCCCCAAAATAAAAAGTTTACAATATTTTAAAAAGAACTGTTTAATAAACAGAATGACAGAAATAACAGAAAGTAAAAATCATCAGTTACAACCAATTATATCTGCAATTGAGGACAAAATATCAGCCGATAGTCAGTGGAAACAAGACAGAATGACCGTTCTGATCACGTGACAAATTTGGCGCCCAATAAGTGGAGGGGTTTTCAATCAGAGATTGCCGAATCCGTAAAAAAATTTTTTAAATGTTTTCATTGCTCAAATAAAATATAACTTTTATTGTGTGTATTAAACATGTAAATGGATACAGGTATGGGACAAAATAGGTTGTTAAAAATACTGTTAAATTATGATACGGTAACTGTCGTAAATGTTTCGTCAATTGCTCTTTTGTACAATATTTTATAGTGACAAGACAGGCTTTTAAAATACACTATTAAAACAAAGATTAAAATTCAAATACATTTATAAAACAATTGGAGTACAATTCATCATAGGCAAGACAGACTAACTGTCCAATAGTACGACAAAAGCAGACACGATTCATCGCCCTTGAATGGGTTTTAGCACTCTTAATCATGAGGTCAACCATTTCTTTGTTTTACTGTTCAAGTTTTACACAGCATGTTTCCTTTGATGTCCAGTGTGCAGACTGATTGTTGGTTTTTTTTGTGTGGAAAATAGCGTGCATTTGGAAATGGCGGAGATAGGTGCTATAAATTATGGAGGGGCGCAGAAAAATAAAGGAGGGTGGAGAACATGAAAGGAGGGCGGCAAAATGCAATAGTGGGGCGGGCCGCCCCGCTTAAATGGAGCAGTGAGAACACTGATTAACCGATCTAAAATATCATAAAAATTATAAGAACCCACGAAAATAATACTTACCTATTCAAATATGAACTTTATTTTATGCATTTATAAATTATTTAAGTGAATATATGTGAGTAAAAATTATAAACTTGTACCCACTCAACATCGTTTTTGTCAAAAATTAATTCAGTAGTCTGAAAGTTAATAAAAATGCTGAGAGAGAGAGAGAGAGAGAGAGAGAGAGAGAGAGAGAGAGAGAGAGAGAGAGAGAGAGAGAGAGAGAGAGAATTGGTTGATGGTTGTATAAATAATATATTATGATACTTACTGTGATATAGGAACCTCATATCACGATATGTTGATATATGGGAGACAGACAGACACTAAGCCAGAATATGTGGGATGCAGAACAATGATTTTTAAAAAAAGGTTCTTAGTTTACTCACATTCAACAAGATTGTTCTGCAGTGGTGTGCCAGTGAGCACAATTCTTCGTCTAGTTTTCATCATATTCATAGCCTTTGATATCGATGATTGATCGTTCTTTAAAATATGTCCCTCATCACATACAACCATATCTGGTCCTGACAAAAGAATTAAATACAAAAATGAATACTTAACAACTTCAAACAAAGTAACAAATATTTATGTCAACCTAGTTGTTTGTATTATTTGTAACATTCAGTTCCCTAGTAAAGTATTATTCTACCATCACTGGAAAATACATGTTTCTATTCTGACTGACCATATAACTCAAATTAGTTGTTAAAATTTACAATAACCACCTGATTTAACTAAACCTCTTTACTCATGTCAAAAAATTAATCGGTGTTCACAAAGAAACATGACTGTTTAAGAAAACCCAACATCTGACACTGGTAAGCTGAATGACATATGTAACATCAAACTCAAACGGTTATCAGATACAACTGACAAGAGAAGAAAAGAATGAAAGTTAGCACACTAATTGCATTTTAATAAAACATATTGTGTACAGTACAGCAGCCCAATTAATGATATGGTTGACATTTTTGTCCTATACCAATAGTCTGTTCAATCCTAATCACAATGCGTTTTTAGACAGTTCTAACACATTTTAGTCCTGGTAGAATGGAGTTAAACATACTCCGATTTAATTTTTGAGGTAAGTTAAGAGTTGATTTAATAAACAAGCCTTTGGAGACAAAATTCAAGACTTTTCAAGGCCCAGTTTTAGATTTTTCCAAGTATCTCTTACTAAAAAGATCTTAACCAACTGGTGTACCTAAAGTAATGTAATTACCTCCCTTGGACATGTATTGCTAAGTTTTGCAGATGATATGTTACATATTGGGGGAAAAAACCCACTGCACTCACGCACACACACAATGTCATAAAACTGCTCAGGTTGTTACACAACGGCATACGAGGCCCATACAACAATATTTTACAGTGACAAGACGGGCTTTTAAAATACGCTATTAAAACAAAGATTAAAATTCAAATACATTTATAAAACAACTGGAGTACAATTCATCATAGGCAAGACAGACTAACTGTCCAATAGTACGACAAAAGCAGACACGATTCATCGCGCTTGAATGGGTTTTAGCACTCTTAATCATGAGGTCAACCATTTCTTTGTTTTACTGTTCCAAGTTCGCTGCCACTTTCTCGGCATATCTTAGGAAGGTTCAGTTGTAATGATTGTAATGTTTAGCCAGATTTAGGTAACTGTACACATTACATAAATGATTGCTACAAAAATATGCTTTGAGGTGATCTCACGAAAAACACTAGGGACCAAACAGGTTAACTGATGTGTACACTGACATGTTAGTGAGTTGATCTCCTTGAAGATGCCTGTAACTTGCATTTAACCATAAAGTACATAGACACGTGTTATTAGGAAAGTAATATTTCATATGCAGGTCACTCACATTAACTGCATTTCAGTCTGCCTACAGTTACTCACATTAATTTCAGGATCTACAGTATATCATTACCCACTAGACAAAATACATGTGTCTATGATTATAATACTATCCTAAATTTACCAATTAATATTACACACTTTCTGTGACCACTATCAAAGTATTTTAGTGTATTGTGACAGGTCGACACCAGTATCCAAGAAAAGTTAACAGGACATATAGACTGACAACCATAATGCGACTCATTAAAGAGTGGCATATAAAAAGGTAGATATATTTACCAGGATCCACAAGTGTTTCAGCAAATACTTTCTTCATTTTCTTGCCCTTCACTCGACAACCAGTGGACAAAGATCGGTACATTTCATACCCCACTATCATGATACCTCCATTTTTGTGCCAGTCTTCAAGGTAGTGCATACGCTCATTGTTACCTTTGACACCAGCCATTTCATAAATCTGAAAGCAAAACCACACTAAATATACACCCCCTAATAATCCAATAACCTAATAACCAGTGCAGTAGCCTAAAATAGAACAAATCCCACCACCCTACCCCAGTCCCTATATGTTGCATTATGATTTCTTGATCAGTTTGTCCTACTAAACTAAATTTGCTTATTCTTTTGTTGATCTGTCTGTATTGTTGATTTTGTATGTACGAGATAAAAAATAATAATACAGAAATTAGAATTTAAAATTTTGCAAGTAGATACCATTCTGCACTATAGGCAGAGATGCCAACTGTAGTGGAATCCAGGCCTTAAAAAATAGGAATCCCACACCCCAAAAAAGGAATGTGATCAGTGATGGCCCCAGAGTGCGTTTTTCGACACTTTGATAAAGTTAACAGTTGTCTTCCAAAGACCTTGAAATTAACACACACAACATATAGGAATGAAGCCAAAGGGTTCTGAAATCATACCTCTAGTTTGTCTTTCTCATCCAGCCACATATCCCACTCGTGAACCCAGTTGAGAACCGTGTTGAGAGGACACACTACTAAACACGTTCCAATGTTCGTAAGATCGTAATGCTTTATCATTGTGTGAACAAAGCTGACAACCTGCAATAACAAATGTCGTCAAAATGTTGAACACATATAATTTTGTAACCTTTTTTAACATGAAAAACAAAAATAAAATTAATATACAAGATCTAGACTCAGCTAGTAGAGTACACTTAATGCCCCACCCCCCGAAGTCACAAAAGACATTCACATACAACAGCAGCAATTAAGAAAATGACGATGGCAACAAAAAAAACCCCATGCCAATGAAAAAACCCTGAATGTAGTCCAAGCCAAAAACGTGCCATGGAGAATTAAAACCTCCACAGCATTGTAAATTTCCTGTAGGCATTTGTATGGGTTGGATTGCAAGCAAATTTTCATACATCTGTATAAAGTATCAAAAAGGTCAATAGAAAATACAGGATAAAATGCAAGAGTTAAACAAGACAACACAAAAAGAAGAAGCAATTTTTAGGAATCAATTGGCAGCTAACTTACTGATAAAGTTTTACCAAGACCCATACAATGTGCCAGAATGCAGCCTGATCCTGGCTGTTTCTTCAGCCTCTTGACAGACTCACAGCAACAGTCATACATGAACTGCACAGCTGAAAAATAAAATGCAAATAACAAAACAACCATATAATTTTACTTTTTATACATCTACCAAAATATCATAGAATTAAAAAAATATTTTGTGCATAACTAGCATCAAAATGTTGGGAATTTTTAAATAAAGAACAAATAAAGATGCCCACTCCTCACCCCCAACAGAACGAGTATAACCAATAACCAATATTTCTCATGCTAAATAGTAATATTTGCACACAAAAACACAATAATGCTCAACAATCACATACCCTCTACTTGATGAGGTTTCAACTTGCGCACCAATTTCTTGTTGACTTCAATGATTGGCTCTTCACTTTCCTTATCTCTCTCAAGAATGAGCTGTGTCGTCATGGGACATTTAGTAGGGGAATTGTCATCAGTTATCTGGACTATATTGTTGAACTGCAAAATATATTTTGTTCAAACACTGAAAAAACTACATACAGCAAACAAAAATAAATAATTTTCAAATAACTAATAGGAATCTATTTTTTTTTTATATAAAATATATTAATAAAAGAATCACTAACAATTTTTTAACACTCCTATTCTTCAAAAATCTTTTCATTAAACCAAACATATTTTTAGTTTTAAGTAATATTTTCTTAATATTAACTTTCTGTCATCTTTATTCTTACATTTTCAAAGAATATTATCAATTTCAATTTCGGATCAGGCCTTAATCTTGCTAGCAAAATTAAAGTTTTATTCACCAAAATTTGGCGCAAGTCGCCATAATATTTTGGACATAATCCAATTTCAAAAACAAAATCACACAACAGACATCAAGACCCCAACTTTTTTTAGTGTCATAGCTCACTTGGCACCATGTCGCTGTATAAACTATGTTGGTTTGTGTTTTAACTTTGGCGCCAGAATGTACATCGACACAATGTGCCATTTGCTGTCACCAGTCAAGCATTGTTACTCCTTGGCCACGTTCATTTCAGTAATGCCAGAATATACTAATTATTACTTTCATTTTAATATAACAACACATTATCAACTACTTAATAATATCACGTTTTTAATAAAACAAACAATTGTTTTGTTTAAAATTTATTACCAGAAATACTATTCTATATAGAACTATTATGATTAGAATAGCGTGTACAATTCTGAATTTTCCCAAATGAATGCGGAACATGGCAACACATTACGAAATGTACAGATAAAGATTCACTTCGTCTATTATTATCAAACTTCTCCCCTTACTTCTGGGAATGGAGAAATCATTTCTGCTTTATATTCTACATTAGGGTCTGCTGATGTGGATTTACTGTATAAATACCCACTGAACACAACAAAATACCTTTTCCTGTTTTTCTTTCACTCGTTTTCGTCTTGATTCTTCTGCTTTAACTGCTTTTTTCGTCTCATCTTGCAATTTTTTGTCAGACTTTATTTTCCTGATTTCTTTTCTGTTACCTTTTTTGGGCGACTTTTCGTCCCCATCTTCCTGCAAAACATAATTAAAAAGTTTGATCTGAGCAAAACTAAAGCTGAACATGTCTTAAGAACACACCATGTAGTACCAGCTATTTTAGGTTTTAGGTATTAAATTATAAAGGGAAAATACTTGTAATGAAGGCAGGAATCTTGCTAGGGGGCAATACAAGTATACGGGTGAAATCCACTTCGATTTTACAAAATTACATTGTAACAGGGCTTCTAGAATTTTTATAAAAACAACTAGCCATGGGATCAGTAATTTTTTTTTTTTTTTACTAGCCATGATTAAAAATCAACTAGCCCTACTTTACTTTAAAGTACATACAATTTTACTAATAGTAATAATCAGATATGTCACCTAAAGAGGGAGATAGAGCTTAAAAACACTAAGATTGGGGAGGTAAAGATGGGGCCAGGATATTCACATTAAAAAACAGGATATTCATATAAAAAAAATAGACTTAAATGCAGCATTTAACAACAAAAAATTCACTAGTTTTTGGGCATGGTAATAGTAGTTATTTACTAGCCCAACATTGAATATCACTAGCCACGGGAGTGGGGATACCATAATCTAGAAGCCCTGATTATAATCATCAACAAAAAATGAAAAGACAATCATTTGATTTAGAAAGACCAGGATCTTCACAATTAAAAAAAAAAAAAAAATTGTTTGCAGCCCACAAACTTATGTACAGACAGCATAAAGCTAGTTAACAATTGGTGATTCATAAATATATCCCAAATGTTTAATATGTGATCAAACTGCAAGTATAAATGTTTGTTTTTTGTTTAACAACATCACTAGAGCACACTGATTAATTAATCATCGGCTATTGGATGTCAAACATTTGTTAATTCTGACTCGTGATTATCAAAGGAAACACGCTATATTAACAGCCGTTTCACAGAAAGAAAAGAAAAAGAAAAAATTGCTAGTCAGGCTCGATTGGGGCCGACAATCTGCAGTCATGACATATGATGGTGATATATGCTAAACAATACATATATAGAGGATAATAAACAAGTTACTATCAAATTTATGTCCCGAGTGAAGAAATTTTCAGTTGTCAAAAGCTTTAGCGGAGTTTGTTATTCTTTTATTACCCGAGCTATTTTTTCTCTCTTAAAGCCTTTATTTTCGACACACATATGCACGTACATGTATAGAAACGATAAAAACCACTTTACACAATTGTTCTGAGTATTGCTATAACTAATTTAGTCACTTTCATGGATAATTTTCAAAAACAAAAGTTCTCTTTATTCTAGTACAAAATCTATAATGAATTGCATTAAAAAAACTTTTAAGACTTGTGTGAAAACAAAATGTATTATTTTAGATTATACAAAATCTGGATTCTGTGCATTAGAAATGTTTTTACAATTGAAGAAAATATAAAACATACTGATCCTGACTGATCACTGTCTGATCCACCATCTTCATCAGACGAGTCTTTCGGAACTTTGATTCGTTTCAGTTTCTTCTTGCCTTTACCTCCTTTGCCCTTTTCCCCACGCTTTCCTTTCTTGGAACCTTTGCGCTTCTTCTTCTTCTTTTTTTTGGAACTGGAGTCATCACTGTTCTCTTCTTCACTCTTTGATTCACTGTCTTCGTCACTGTCACTGTCTTCCTCCGAACTACTACTGCTGGAATGTTTTCTCTTTTTGCTAAAAATTTATTAAAATTAAAAATAACGCAGAAATGGAAAATCTCTCTCTAGTCTGCAAGGTTCTGTACCGATCAAGTTTACTAGTCTGCCTGAATTTCTACTGGTCCATCAACTAATAATACAATACTGTTATAATACAAACTACTGAAAATATTAGCTAATTTACTTTTTGTGGTATTTCTGTTTGACAGCAATGGCAGGAAACATAGCAGTCAGTTTGACGAATGGACAGCTGTCAAAAAATAATCCAGCAGACAGAAGTTTAAACAGAGTATGAAAAAGAAGCTAGCATCAAGTGGAAAACACTTCTTAACCTTCTGACTATATCTCGCCTGTCCGATGTCAAGTCAGTCGACATACTGTATACGGCATACAGTGCTTTCCCCAATACATATTTCCCACTGTTTGGCACACGGCACTCACCGGAAATGGAAATATAATAAAAGAAAAAAAGATTTCTTCTCAAAATGGTGGCTTTTATTTTGATTTTTTTCAATTGAAAATACCTTGAAATTTTTAGTTCAAAAAGTGGTTTTCAGAAAGTATTTTCACTTGACAATAATGGTGGCACGTCGCGGTAATTTTCAGGGATCGATAGCTGATTGTGACAGTTAATTTGATAATTTTACCAACAACGAAAATCACCAAATATTGCAATATGAATTGTAATTCAGGTTTTTTTATTTTTTTTATTTGGGTCAGAAAACCACCATTATCGGGAATAATGGACATAAATACTGGACAGCTGGCCACAAATGCCCAAAGTAAATGCGACTTTTAGGATTTGTTTGCCTAATTTTAATCACCATTAACTGATCTAAAAAATCATAAAAATTACAAAAACCCATGAAAATAATACTTACCGATTCATATATGAACTTTATTTCATGTATTTATAAAACATTTAAGTGAATATATGTCAGTAAAAATTATAAACTTGTACCCACTCAATGTGTAGTCTAAAGGTTAATGAATGGAAATGACTGAAGCAAGGAGACAACTTCCACTGCTATAGCCAAACACTGCTTATCAAGAGATAACTTTAGTTAATAAATCTATTAACTACTCAAGTCACCTCACCATCTTTCTAAAAATCATTTAAAATCAGATGAGAGGAGTGTTAACATAGGGGTTGACTATTACAGTCAGTTTTACTATTGCAGTAGTATTGTGAATTCTTAAATCGCTTGTTAACAGTAATATCAATAGATATTTCACAAAACTATTTACCTCAGTCTGCAATATGTAGCAAGTGTGAGTTTGTGGGTGTGCGTATGTACGTATGTCTGTGTTTGTATGTATGCCTGTGTTTGTACTTAGTTATTTGTAATAAAGAAAGAAAGAAATGTTTTATTTAACGACGCACTCAACACATTTTATTTACGGTTATATGGCGTCAGACATATGGTTAAGGACCACACAGATTTTGAGAGGAAACCCGCTGTCGCCACATAGGCTACTCTTTTACGACAGGCAGCAAGGGATCTTTTATTTGCACTTCCCACAGGCAGGATAGCACAAACCATGGCCTTTGTTGAACCAGTTATGGATCACTGGTCGGTGCAAGTGGTTTACACCTACCCATTGAGCCTTGCGGAGCACTCACTCAGGGTTTGGAGTCGGTATCTGGATTAAAAACCCCATGCCTCGACTGGGATCCGAACCCAGTACCTACCAGCCTGTAGACCGATGGCCTGCCACGACGCCGGTTAATTATTTGTAATAATGTCACTACGCAGTGAAATCATGTGTTGGTCGTAGACTACATTTTTCTATGCATAATATCAATAGTTGAACAAACAATTGCAATAGTTATTGATAGTTGAATTAACTAATGATGTGTTGCTATCGAGGCTAGTTTGATGTATTGTCACTCCCACTAGTTAAAATTATTTACCTCTTTTTGGATGACTGGAAGTCACTGTCTGATGAAAGACTGTCAACTTTAGCTTTGTCAAGTTTTTGTGTAGCTTTTTTCTTCTCAATATCAGAGTCACTTTCTGATAGTTTGGCATTCAACAACTTCGTCTGTATGGCTCTTTTTTTAGCTGGAACAACATCATCAGAGTCATCAGACTCCTCATCCTTCTTTGCATCGCTGTTTTTGGCTTCCTTTTTGTTGCCAGCTTTCTTTGTACTAGCTTTTGTGCTGGCATCTACAACCAAGAATTTTTTTTTTTTTTTTAAAGTCAGCAAATGTATAAATTCAAATGTTTTTTAACTGAAACTAATCTATTAAAAACATATATACACTTAAACATTTTGTTGGTAAAAGAATGACATCCTTAAAAGAAAACAAATTATAAATAAATGAGTAAAGTATTATGCTCAAGCAAACCTAGTTTATAAAATGAAATGATCCAATATCAGTATTGGGCACTAATCTAGGATTAAACAACTGCTGACAACCGTGTGACATGAGTAAATGGTTGGGTATAAAAAACAAGGTGCCATTTCCCCCACTAGATTAGTGTCTTTATTAAATAGCGACCTAAAAGGAAAAAATATTTTAAGTTCCCATTTAATCTGTATACATATCACTTGAATTTAGCATGTATGTGTGTGTGTGTGTGTGTGTGTGTGTGTGAATATCTACCAGTTTTCATGATGAATGATCGCAGATGCATTAATTGCATTCAATGTACCAGACGTTTTTGGTGTAAGTTTCCAAATTCATCTCTCTTATTTAAATTTTATTTCACGCAGTAACAAATGACATTTATCTTTGTCTCAACATTCAACATATCGTTAATTAAAACTAAGGTTGTTTGTATTGTTTCAGCAGAATTACTAACCTGTATCACTTGAATTTACATCACCATTCTCACCAGAATTCTCTTGCACGTCATCAAGAATCGCTTTCTTAGCAAGTTCATTTTCATCATCATCTGCTTCACCATTCTCATCCATGGGTTCCTTAAAATATATCATTAATTTATTATTAGTATTATTATGTATTAGAATATCCGTAACCTATCAAAACTGATCTATTTACAAGTAAAAGTTACTGTGCATCCTCCTTGTCATGATCTGCCAACTATACTTTGTTTTTGGGGAAATCCTAGTTTCCATAGGTATGAATCTTTCTAATGAAATGTCAGGGATAAAATGTGATAGCAGTAAACATTTAATAAAGAGGACTGCAAAGAAGGGCTTCTCCACCTTCATGAAAAGTGGCATTTTACAGTATATTAAAGAGGGCATGTTTCATATTTTGTGGGTGGAGAGTGGGGTGGTCCAATTGCCCATTTCCAAATAGACTGGCCTGGATACAAAATGCTGAAATAACTACACTAAATAGTCATAAACATGAAATTTTGGTAGTGTGTTTTTAATGAATAAAATGTGACAAATTGTATGGAAAGAAAGATGTGTTTTATTTAACGACGCACTCAACACATTTTATTTACGGTTATATGGCATCAGACATATGGTTAAGGACCACACAGATTTTTTTAGAGGAAACCCGCTGTCGCCACATAGGCTACTCTTTTACAACAGGCAGCAAGGGATCTTTTATTTGCGCTTCCCACAGGCAGGATAGCACAAACCATGGCCTTTGTTGAACCTGTTATGGATCACTGGTCGGTGCAAGTGGTTTACACCTACCCATTGAGCCTTGCGGAGCATTCACTCAGGGTTTGGAGTCGGTATCTGGATTAAAAATTCCATGCCTCGACTGGGATCTGAACCCAGTACCTACCAGCCTGTAGACCGATGGCATGCCACGACGCCACCGAGGCCGGTCAAATTGTATGGATACCCGTTTAAAAGTACAAAGTGAAAATCATAGAGATCACAGCTGCAAGTCATGAAATAATTTTTGACAACCTCATGCGATAGAAATCCATAATATTCAATCAATCAATCATGGAGCTGCAAATGAACCAAAAATATGTTAGGTAGTATCTATGCATGTACTGTAAGTACAAAGATGTTGAAAATTGTGTTTTTGAAATTTGTCTAAACTTATCCGTAACTACTTTAAGTACATAAGCTTGAGTAACACTATTTTTGGTGTCAAATGTTAACTTAAAATTACATTTTATATCAGTGTTCATTTATAAGATTGACTCTCTTTATTACAAAGTATTTGTTAAGTCATACATGCATATGTTTATGGAATTCACAATATGTGGTGCAGTGATCCATAAATGATGTATCACTTTAGATGGATTAATAACAATAGGCAGCATACAAGTGGAATATTTCTTGAAGTTAAATTTTTCTTTTGTGTGAGAATTTTTAAATTATAAGCACACAAAACAGCATGTTTTTTTTTCTTTCTTCAATTTTGTTGTTTACTCTATTATATCTTAAACACTAAAGCTGGACTTACCATTATCTTGTCATTTTTTTCACCACCATTGCTTGAATTCTCATCTTCATCTTCATCGTCATCATCGTCATCGTCATCATCATTAGAACTTGATGTTGAAGCTTTTTTCTTTCCTTCAGGAATAATTTCCATGTAAAAAACTCAACAAATTATTGATTGTAAAAATAATATAGAATGGATGCATACATAATGAATGTACAGATTACTCAATATAGATACGTCTACAAGACAGTAAAATATTTGGTTATTAAGGCTACATGACCAAGATAACTACTTTCAAACAGAAATAAGCAGCCATCTATACATTTCCAACCCGAATAATTAAGTTGACAATGCATGTTTTGAACAGTCAACACTGAGCCCGATCCAGGTCAGCTGCCATCACATGATGCTGTTATGTTTATATTAATAAATAATGATTTAACTTTCTGACTACTGGATTAATGTTCATCAAAAACTATGATGAGGGGGTACAAATTTATGTTTTACTCACATATTTTCACTTAATTTTGTTTTTATAAATACCTCAAATAATGTATATATATGAATCGTATTATTTTTGTGGGATTTTCTTATTTTTTTATATTTTAGATCATTTAATGTTGATTAAAATTAAGTTAAAAAAAGAAAAAAAGTTGTGCTCCTTTACTGGCATTTGTGGCCAGATGTCCAGTATTTATGTCCATTATTCCCAATAACTGTTTTTCTGACCAGAAGTTTTTTTTGAAAACCAACTACAATTCATATCCCAATATTCTGTGATTTTCACTGTTGGTAAAATATATTATTAGCTATCGATTCCTGACTGCGATGTTCTGCCATTGTTGTAAAGAGAAAAAACTCGCCAAAAAACACTTTTTAAACTAAAAATTCCCAGGTATTTTCCTTGAAAAATTAAACACTAAAGCTGCCATACTCTCAATTATCTATTTCCTGTTGTTCTATTATTATTTCCGGTGAGTGCCGTGTGCAAAATGGCAGGAAATATGAATTGGGGAATGTGCTGTATACAGTATACAATATGTCAACTTGCTTGATGTCAGGTGAGATATCTCACCTGCAGTATCCAGAAGGTTAATAATGGCAATTCTCCCAAGTGGAGTAATAAGACATTTCATCTATTGACGAACGATCAGCTTTATTTTAAATAATTTAGTTTCGAAATGAATCATTACATTGCTTGGGATCTTTTAAATACTTGTCTAAAATAGTCATACATCACATAATCAAAACAGACAAACCTTTTGATTTTTCCTTCAAATTTCCAGCTTTCTTGTCAGTTGTTTCGCTTTTATTACGGTCAGATTTAGCTTTTCTTCCCAGTCTCGGTTTACGTGACAAACGTTCAATGTCTTTGTCCAATTCATCATCACTATCATAATCACTTGACTGTGATTTCCCCCTTTTCTTGGTAGTTTTCTTTTTTTCTTCTACTTTTTTTCCTCTGCCACGGCGTCGTAAACTTAAACTTTTTGACTCATCTTCACTACCAGAAGCTGAAGCAGTCCGTTTGGTTCTCTGGCTATGTCTTTTATCTTATTAAAGAGAAATGTATTATATATTAACAAAATAACTACTGCAAACCAACTAATTAAATTTTTCAATTTTAAAATAAGAAATTTAAATAAATAAAATATAAACACTGGTTTTTCTTTTCCAAATAAAAAATTTGTTCAGTTCAGAATGATTATAAATTACTAATATTTAACAGTACTCATTAAAATTAATATTTAACTTAGGTAATTCCAGTAGAAATTAATTTAAGCAAAGATAATAACTTGTTCTGGCTTTAATATTATACCATGTAAACATGTACACTACCAGCCTTGGTGATGTCGTGGTTATGTTATCGGACATGAGGCTGTTTTCGTAGCCTGTTACCGCTCCCACCCAGAGCAAGTTTGAACGACTCTTTCACTAACCTACTGTCTTGAACAGACAGCCCAGATAGTTGAGGTGTGTGCCCAGGACAGTGTGCTTGAATCTTAATTGGATATAAGCACGAAAATAACTTGAAACGAAATGAAATGCACACATGTATATATCAATATTTACAATTTCACAGCATTATAAGAAAAATGACAGGACTTTTTTCACTAGCCAGCCTGCCAATAACTCGGGTCAACATTTCATTTCTATTAAAAATAATTAAATATTGAAAATTTTAAAGCTAAAAAATGTATTAATTTTCACAAGTTAGTTAGCAATATACAGTAAATATTTTTGTTGTTAAAAACTTCACTCAATATATAGTAGGTAAGAAATGTTTAAAGAATATAAAACAAGTAACATTATATACTTTTCCTGTTTCTAGTTTTTCGGGAACCATCATCAAAATCATCATCACAGCTCATGAGAAGGTCTGAACTGGAAACGTCCTCTTCAGATTCATTCCGATCCACCTTAACCGAACTGCTTTTACTTTGTTTTTTAGTCAAAGATTTCTTATTATTTTCTTTCTGACCTTTTTTAGATTTTTTCATGTCACATTCCGAATCACTTTCCTCATTCACGCTACTTGTGTCCTTTTGTTTTTTGGCACTTTTGGTTTTGTTGGATTCCTTTCGTTTTATACTCTTAGTACCACTTCCTCCACTTACACTTCCATCAGATTCAACTTTGTCGGGGTTTTTTGCCTTCTTTTTATCAAGAGCACTAGTCTCAACGTCCACATGTCCTTTTTTATTCACTTCTACAGTTTTGTCTGCATCATTGTCACTGTCTATCTGCACATCTTCCTCATCTCTCAAATTATCAACCTCAACAACATCATCGTCACTAATGTCAAACAAATCATCACTGTCCTTACTACTTTTGGTGGTGTTCTGAATTTTCTTTATAGCATTCTTCTGTGGTGTACCTCCTTTTCCAACCATTTCGTCTTGGTCCTTTCTTTCAGCCAATTTATCTCTCTGCTGCTCGTTGCTTAGTTCATCAGCAAGTTCCTGAAGAAGTTCCAACTGAGCGACTTCATTCTGCTGACTGAGATCAATCTTGTCCTCCAAATTATCACGAGTCGGGACAGATGACGCAACACTACCAACGTCTCTAACAATGGTCACCGGCAAATCATCCGCTTCATCGTCACCACTTTCATCTGTGTTGTCACCTATAACAATGGCTGGTATATTTTTTGTTGGAGATTTCTGCTTTTCTTTGAAGGACGAAGTAAAAATAGTTTCTTTTCCTTTCCCCCTTTTCTGGGTTAATGTAAGTTTTAAAGACTCATTTTCACCTCTAACACTCTTATCATTGCTGTCAGTTTCTAAACAGCCATTCATTTTCACTTGTTTTGTTTTTGCTGATGTTTCAATAATTTCAATGTCATCATTCTGGGAATTGTTGGCATCATTTGACTCAATCTGTTCCGACAAAATCCTATCTATGGAGCTGGTATAGGTTTCCAGTCCTTTCTGCAACATTCCAGCATATCTAAGTCGTTTCCTATCCACCTTGTTGACATCAAATGGACTCATCATGCTGTAAGGGATTTCTAAATCTGTTTTCATAACTTCTAACATTGTTATAAAGGTTTTCGATATTCCCGTCAGCTTGCACACAACATCCTCGACACAAGAAGGAATGATCTTAATACTGGGTACTACATGCGTCTGATTTGATGGCGATGGTTTTGAATTAATTTTAGAGTTACTATTTGTCAAAGACATATTCTTTTTAGAGCTCTTTTCTGACTTTGGTGTATTTGCTGCTGTTTTTTCCAACTGTCGCTGCTTTTCGATTTTGTCCATCATGTCATCACAAAATGCAGTTAATTTCAATAATTGTGAACTATCGCATATATAACACTTCCATTTGGTGTCATCTGGAGAAAAAAAAGAAGAAAAAAAGTGATAATTAAAAGAAATGGATGGATTTGTGGAGAGATAAAATGATCAACTATTAGTTAAGATAGCACATTATGTGTTTTGCCGCTTGACGATTAACATGAAGGACATTCAACATATTATTCAGTCCTACGTGCATCTTTTCACCTCAGCTAGGTTACATCTCTGCTAAAAATGAAAAACAATCATTTTATGCTTTTGACATCAATGTGCAGTTATGATTTGAGGTTTCCTGATTTGTCAATTTCGAGTGTATTAATTTACACCATAATCAGTACTTTTCAGAAAATATAGTTTGGCAGAAACAATCAAAGTATCTCCATTTTTGTTTTTGTTTTAAACTCTGGATCAGTATGTATGCATACCACTTTCCAACTGAATCCCTACATTACTAGTTGCCAATGACTACGGAACACAAATGTAACTCAATGTGCTGTTCTTACTACCACACCAGGATTTTATATTCGCTTAATTTCGTTGCTTCTTACAACACAATCTTCTGACCTGGTTAAATGACCCAAGTAAATTTGCACAATATGCTATCAATAAAAGTATGCAGTTTGGATGTTCCATACATCACTGTAGTAAGGCATGACAACAATTAGATGTCACCTAAAACAATAAACTCATTTGCTTAACTTGACATGTTTTCCTAGTATTCCTAGCAGTCTATATTTATAGACATTCATGCCACATTTACATAGATCACTAACTTACCATCACCATTGACTTTGGACAGTTCTGCTCGTCCAAAATTTCGTAGTATACACTGTTTACAAAAAGCATTGTGGCAGTAATCACACCCCATGAGTTTGCCTCCCTCTGAACACCAGCGGCACTGTTCGTCAAGGCCATCACTGTCCTGGGCTATCTCACCACTTTTATAGTAACTGTAGCATTTCTAGTGAAAAAAAGAAGTGAGAAATGTATGGATCGGAGTACAAATACTAAACAAAGCGTACATCTTTGTGTAAGATAAAACAATTTTTCCTGGAAACATACAAATTTGTTTTATTAGGCCCAAGATTACTGAACAGTATTCTGGTGATTTACATTGTGAGCTAAATGTTGCAATTACCAAAATGTCAGATACTTAATAATCAGTTATTAAACAATATACTGGGCCCATATTTTTGAAACCATCTTAGCGCTATGAAATTGTAAAACCATTGTAGGATGTGATGTCACTATAGCACACGCCATATTGACGTCATAGCTTATGATGGTTTTACGATTTAGTCTGCTAAGATAGCTTCAAAAATTAGGCCAAGGAGCGTTGTTAACAAAAATCCACTCCTGGATTTTATGATGACTGCAATATATGCAGATATGTATATGATAAATGTCTGCAGTGTGATGTATAACTGGTATAATGGACCACCCACCTTGCAAATAAGAACCCCAAGGTCTGGATGTCGTTTTGCTGCTCCTTTCACATTGGGATTAACTTGTCTATTGCACGCCGTACAGTTAAACACGTCCAAGTTTCCCAAAGTTGATGAAACTATAAACCAAATGGCGAAAAAGTGTGCTCATAAATATTATTAATGTATTAACACTTTACCGCAATAATGGTAACAGACTTTGGGAAATCAACACAAAGTTAGGGAAATTCATTCAGTCAATTTTAGGACATGCTGACAGATTTCAATGAAATATTGTTAAACATAAAAGCAATCCAAGAGAAAACCTCTGAACTAAAGTTTACAATAGTATTCTCAAGGCATGCAATTCACATTTTTATTACATAACTACCCAAGGCCAGTGGTTTTTGGATTCGGACCAGTAAGTTACTTTGAGAGATCCCGATGGCAAGTGGGCCAAATAATAATAAAAAAATCTACAACGCTAGAATCGTACAAAAACACTTCCTTTCAATTTACTATTACTAGGTACCGGCAGCCCTAGCCGATAAACCTGGAATGCTGCAAAATCGGCAATTATTACCTGTTTTTACAGGCCCAAAATACGTTTTTAAAATCATCCATAAATTACAACAAAAAAATATCCTTTGCTCTTTAACTTGGTGAATTTAAAAAAATAAACTGTGTTTAATACGACTGTTTAACCTTCTGAGTACTGCAGTCGACATACTGTACACTGTATACAGTGCATTCCCCAATTCATATTTCCCACTGTTTTGCACACGACACTCACCGGAAACGGAAATATAATAAAACAAAAAAGATTTTTTTTTCAAAATGGTGGCTTTTGTTTTGATTTTTTCAATTGAAAATACCTTGAAATTTTGAGTTCAAAAAGTGGTTTTCGGCAAGTATTTTCGCTTGACAACAATGGCGGCACGTCGCGGTCATTTTCAGTATCGATAGCTGATTGTGACAGCTAATTTGATAATAAATTTGATCGTTTTACCAACAACGAAAATTACCAAATATTGCAATATGAATCTTAGTTCAGGTTTAAAAAAAAATTCTGGTCAGAAAACCACTGTTATAGGGAATAATGGACATAAATACTGGACAGCTGGCCACAAATGCCCGTAAGTAAACGCAACTTTTTCGATTTTTTGCCTAATTTTAATCACCATTAGCCGATCTAAAATAATAAAAATTACAAAAAAAGACACGAAAATAATACTTACCAATTAATATATGAACTTTATTTCATGTTTTTATAAAACATTTAAGTGAATATATGTGAGTAAAAATTATAAACTTGTACCCACTCAACGTGGTTTTTGTTAAAAATTAATCCAGTAGTCTAAAGGTTAAAGAACATGCAATGATATGAAGAAAAAGCAATAAAAGAACATGCGATCATATGAAGAAAAAACAACATTATAAAGGAAGAGGTGATGGAAAGCTAGCTTTTGAAACATTTCTGTTGGATAGTTTTGTGAGTCATCCACAACTGGATATGTCATCTAACAACACTTCTGAATCTTGTACTAACACAGCTGAGATTACTTCACACGCTACAAATGTTTGTGTCTGTTGTCTGCTTAATTATTTCTAAGTAATGCATGACTTGTTTCATCACCCATGAACAATATTTCGAATAGGAATGATCATAACTTTTTATGTGATGGAGAAAATCTGCTAAAAATGGTGTTTTTAAAAGTGTGTATACTTTATACTTATTAACAGTTGAGCTTCATTCTTGTTTAAATGGGTTCAGCTACACTTGCTTTATCACCATTCCAAATGTTATTGGGATAGCTTGAATACTTTTCAAAATATAGGCTTTTAAAGTTGGCAAAATTATGTCGTTTTTCGTACAATTTTTACGTCCGTCAGTTTGAAGATTGTTTATAATTTCAGAGGTTGTAATTTTTAAATTTATATTCAGACACATTTTGGAAAAAAATAGATAGTAATTATGCTACCTCTTTGACATATAAATTACAAAAATGTCTGTGTCAGCAATCAAGTTTATGAATAATGACCTTCCAAAAAGGGCCCAGAATCACATTTCAAAAATTATAAATATTTTATACTGTTAAATATACTACTCAAAAGAATTTAAGGGTCAAAAATTTATAACCAAATAAGTTTCAGAGTGTATTAGATTGATGATGTAAACTACACCAAAAATTTAATTTATTGTTCCATATTTACAAAAACCCACAAATAAACGTCACTGTATACAAGAAAGTCACATGACATGCTGTAAAACATGGATTTTACACATTAGAACATTCGTTTAATAGTGTGTGAATCCACCCCTGGCGCGAATACACTCGACACATCGTTGCCTCATGCTGTTGATCAGACGTCTGAAGAACTCTTGGGGAATGGCCTGCCAATCTGCCATAAGAAGTTGACCCAGATCATGAAGGTTGGCCGGAGGGGCATGGTTATCCTGAACTCTCCTGCCTAATTCGTCCCAGGCGTTCTCTATTGGGGCCAAGTCAGGCGAATATGCTGGCCAATCCATCCTGGCGATACCTTGTTGTCTGAGAAAGTCCGTTACCACCCTGGCGCGGTGGGATCTGGCATTGTCATCCTGCAGAACTGCCCCGCCGCCAATCTGCTGAAGGCCTGGGAGAACCAACGGCCGGATAATCTCATTCAGATAGCGGATTCCATTCAGATTGCCATCCACCACATAGAGGGGGGTCCTGTGGTGGATAGAGATGCCGCCCCACACCATGACGCTGCCACCACCGAACCGGTGACGTTGTCTAAAGTTAACGTCAGCGAAGCGCTCCCCAGGACGTCTGTAGACACGAACCCGACCGTCGTTGAACTGGAGACTAAACCTGGACTCATCAGTGAACATCACTCGACCCCACTGAACACGTTGCCACCGCAGATGAAGTGTGCACCAGTGACGTCTGGCCGTTCTGTGACGTGGTAGGAGTGGTGGTCGAACAGCCTGGCGACGGCAGCGTAGATTATTGGCTCTCAGACGATTGCGTATGGTTTGATCAGACACTCGAGTTCCAGTCGCAGTCCGCAGATTGTCACGTAATCGGCGTGCAGTGGTTGTGCGTTGACGTAGAGCCATATTGGTGATGTAGCAGTCCTCTCTATTTGTAGTGCTTCGGGGTCTTCCCGAACGTGGACGATTTCGAACAGAATTCGTTGCTTGGTACCGTTGCCACAGTCGGCCAACGACACTCTGACTGACACCAAGTCTCAGAGCAACATTTCTTTGCGTATTGCCATCCTCTTTCTTCGCGTATTGCCATCCTGAAGCCAAGCAATATGCCCTTCGCTCGCCCTATTTACAAATGAAAATAATGTCAAAAATAATCGTTGCTTACCCACTTAAATTCTTTTATGGTCTAGCTAATATAATTGTAGAAAATATGTAAAATATCGTCTGACCCTTAAATTCTTTTGAGTAGTATATGTACTTTTTGTCAGTCTGTAGTATAAATTCAATGTAACAAGAGCAACATTCTTTTGAAATTTTTTAATCACTAGTGTGCATACAGTAAAACAGTATCAAGAGAATATTATAACTTTGGTTACATGAATTAATTTGGTCTAAAAAGCTTATCTTGTTCAGATAATTATGAGTTTTCGCGTCCAAAATATGGAAAATGCAATAACTTTAAAAGTTATAAAGATATCTTTTAAAAAAATTTGTAATAGGCTTGTTTTATCAATATATTTCATAATAAAGTGTTTTAATACAAAAATACACTTTAAAAATTTTTGACTGCTGGTATCTACTATTACATGCAATATTTTACTAACAAACAGTTGGCCACCAGTAATCTTTGACCCATCCATGACATCAATATACCTATCGATTTAACTTTATTCAAGTTATAAAGTATAAACATAAAAACAAGTTTATTGTTTTGTCACCATTTTCTTTATTACTCTGATACAAATAGTAGTCCGGGCTTCTAGATTATGGTAGCCCCACTCCCATGGCTAGTGATATTCAATGTTGGGCTAGTAAATAATTACTATTGCCATGCCCGACAGCTAGTGAATTTTTGGGGTCATATGTTGTAGTTAAAAAGACTATTTTGTAAATATGAACATCCTGCCCCAACCTTTAAATATATACTCATTCATAAGCGATAAAATATTCATTCGTTTTTAATACTGTTAATTGTTGTAATACGTTACATGGATTATTATTTTTTATAAGTTACGTGGTTTTAGTGAAAACAATCATTTGAAAATTTTAATAAGTAACTTTATTCTAAACAGATGAAAATTGTTTGTATGTTTTTCTAAACTAGTTTTTTGTTTTATCAAGAATTAAAATTGGGCAAATGAATATTTCACCATGGCCAGTAAATTTTCAAATCCACTGGCTCCATGGCAACCAAATATTTTTTTTCTTCTTCTAGAAACCATTGTAACTATTCAAACTTACTATAGTGATAAAGACATTTTTAAACTGTAATATATTTATCTTGTATCGCACACATATGTGATCTGGACCGAACATTTTAAATGGGGAATTCACTTTTAATTTTTTCTCGAGTAGCATCTGTTTGTTAATTATGTCATACATGATTTACATATTATGTCACATCGTATTTGAAACATTATATAAGATTGCCGCAGACTATAATTCTTAATGTTTTGATAAGATTACAAAAAGTTAGCTATGATGTTAAATAATTATTTTTTACTTTTTTTTATAAAAAATAAAAGGTATGTATTAAATACTTCACATATTTATTCCACTCGTTTATTTTCAACAAGAACATATCATTGTGGAATATATTCTTGTGCAAAATAAACTTGTCCAATAAATAGGAAGTGCATAAGAACTCTAAATCCAATAACCAGGATATGCAAAATGAATGGGTTGGACTGCTGTATATAATTTTTCTAAATAATTCAAGTCTGTAACAGAATCACCTTTGAAAAAGTGCTTATAACCTTAAGTTTAACAAGTGACATAGCAGCTAAAAAGGTTAGGTCATAAATTTTCTTTTTCAAAACATTAATCGCATAACAATTGGCCCAATGGTTGCAATGGGTCAGTGACCCCAATTTTAATGTGCCATACCTGGTCTTATTAAGCTAATAAGTGAAATACACAACAACCAAATTTTAGGTAAATCAAAGGAAGTAAGGATAAATTTCCTTAGTTTGGGACGATTTGACATGCCTTGACCCTATTATGCAACTTTGATATTTTTCCTATAATGTTGTAGATTAAACTAAAATAGATAAAATCCTTTTCTACTGTTTACAAAAGGTTTACCTTTAGAAAATTCTGGACCATGAAACTTTGGTCTCTTCTCACGAACGGGTTCTGGGTTCACAATAACCGTACCTGATAATAAAAAAAAACCAAAAGATGTTAATCATCAAAACAAAAGACAAATTACAAAAGTTATTAAAAATAAAAATTCCGATTTTATTAAAATTATTATAAAACTTAATTGCTATAAATTATAATCCATAGATAAGAACGATAGTTGAATATTTTTTTGTTTTGTTTCAGTTCTCATGCTGTACCATGAGTTAATTCCATCTGGATGTTGTGATCGACATAGGAAGCACTCAAACCTACTTTGTGCTGGTGAACAATCTTAGATTTCATAACATAATTTGTGCTGGTGGTCAATTTTAGATTGCATAATTTTCCCATCCAGTTTAGATGATGAAATCAACCTCAGCTGAGGTAAAATCTGTCAAGATTCTCATTCCTGCATAATAAACTTTAAGACGAGAAAAATTAATAGAATTGGTTAAGTAGTACTAAAATTAATCACCTGTCCAAGAAAGAATAGTTTCCTCTCATATACTATCCAACTGTCATCCGGGATATACCAAATAAACAATGTATGCACATCTTTAATTTGTGCAACATGTGAGACTATGATGTTTGGATGTTCCATACATCACCATAGAAATGCACGACTACATTTAGATTTGTCATCAATTGAACACAATAAATGCAGTTGCTTTACTTGATATGTGGTTTTTCGAATATCCCTAGCGAAAGTCGTGTAGTAGATTAGTTATTGTATCCTTGATGCAGATAAAATGGCTGTTACGTTTGTAAATCAGGTCACTACATTGTACCTTCAGGCAATTCTGGAATGGATTCACTGTCAGAGTTACAAGGTGATGCTGGTTTCAGTGAATTTTCCAAATCTGAGAATTCCTCGGAATCGGAGCTGCTGGCAGCTTTACTCTTCTTGCCAAAAGAAAGACGTACTTTTAAAGTGGATACTGGTTTTCTTTATTAGAAAAAAAAAGAAGAAAAGAATATTTATTAGCACGTGCAAAATACCAAAGAAATTATAATTTTTAAAGTCATTAAACTGCAAATAGTTGCCAAAGAACAGTCAAGTATAAACATATGCCACAACTGTGCTCTTAAACTTTGAAGTTAAAGACATTTAATATCAACCTATTTTACCGAGTCTGTCAAATACATCTTGAACCCAACATAATAATTTAAAAGAATAAAAGTGATATAACACCCCAGCAAATAATGTATCTAGACCAAATATGGCCTGCAAACAATATAACGGGGAGATTTTAAACATGATTTTACACTAGGTACCGATTGTCCTTTTCTTTATGTCAGTCTCAAACTTAAGAATTTGTCATACATGGCAATTTGAAAATAAAATTGCTGTGGGTGAAACGGCCCACCAACGGCAATTTAAAGCCTGCCCATGGCAAATGAAAAAAAAGGAAACTTTTGCAGCAAATAATGTTATATACTGGCAGTTAATGTACACCAGATGTAAACATTCTGCCATTATTGAGGAGCTTTACCGACGGCAGTTTGGTGCCAACAGTGATGCTCCCGACCTACGGCAATTTGTATCTCAACGACTGCAATTGCCACTGGCGCCATCGTTAAGTTTGAGCTCTAATGTTTTTAAATTTTGCACAACTTATTCAAATGACGTTTCAACTACCGTTATTGAGAGTTAAACTGACATGTTGAGGGTGTCACCGATGGCACTTTGTGCAGTGGAAAAAAGAAACATTATGCCAGTTTTATTGCAGTTACATAAGAGTTGTATTGCTCCTTGCAATTTCAGGGCACAATATTTCACTAGAACCGTTGTTCTGTTCGTGTGTCAGTTAAGCAATTTTAAAATCATGTGAACCGCCAATTGGTTATGGAGGTGAACAATTAATTTATAAAATTAAAAGTACTCTATCAGAAGTCAAATTGAAAATCAGTTTATTTTTTTAATACCAGTAAGTGGTTTACTATTAGGTACATGTATGTCTAACTCATCGGTTATTAGAACTATAGTCAAATAACCGAACAATCGGTTACCTAAGTAAAACTCAAATAAACCGACTTCCAATTACTTAACATTTTGAAATATTGTCCCCTGAATTTTGTACATTTCAAAGGAATACATACAGCAAAAAAACATTTCAATTTCGCTGCAAATAAAAAAAAATTAATTTCTGTAGGCAGCCTCAAAATCGACATAGGTGAGCAATTTTAGTTATGGACGACATATGCTTAAGTTTGAGCTCTGAAACAGTATCTTGAATACTTGGTATACTTAAATTTAAAGTTTCATAACTGACATGCAAACAGAATGAAAGTTCAAGTGAAATATTATGCCCCATGATAATGTCACAAAACATTTTAATAATAATAAAAACAGTTTTTAAAATTGTACCTTCTTGCTGAACCACTTCTGCTCTTGCCCTGTAAATAATTAAGATGCACAATGTACCACAATACATGTGAGCACAAAAGGTTCTGTAACTCCAAGTCAGGACTCAGAACTATTAACGTGCATCTATACCACAGAGGTTTCAGACACATATATACAAATTTACCAAGCAAATTCCATGACTTTCTTCGACTTTCCCCACAACCTTTTGAACAATTAATTTTTTTCCAGGAAGAAAAGTAAAGTTTGTTTTATTTAACAACGCCGCTAGAGCACATTGATTTTTTATCTTATCATCGGCTATTGGACATATGGTCATTCTGACACTGTTTTTAGAGGAAACCCGCTGTCGCCACATAGGCTACTCTTTTTACGACAGGCAGCAAGGGATCTTTTATTTGCGCTTCCCACAGGCAGGATAGCACAAACCATGGCCTTCGTTGAACCAGTTATGGATCACTGGTCGGTGCAAGTGGTTTACACCTACCCACTGAGCCTTGCGGAGCATTCACTCAGGGTTTGGAGTCGGTATCTGGATTAAAAATCCCATGCCTCGACTGGGATCCGAACCCAGTACCTACCAGCCTGTAGACCGATGGCCTGCCACGACGCCGGTCTTTTCCAGGAAGAAGTACTATATTATGGACTACGGCCAAACAAAAAAATAGGTGTATTTCCGGTCGACCGACCGTCCCTAGTTTTACACCCCCACCCCCCCGACCCTAAATTTTTTTCTCTCTTAAAATGAAAAAAAGAAAAGAAAAAAATAATATAAAAAAAAGAAAAGAAAAAAATAATATAAAAAAAAGAAAAGAAAAAAAAAGAAGTAAAAATAAAAGAGGACAACATCACCAAACAAAGAGTATTTCCTTCCTTGCACATTGTTTACGTACTATTATACGATACATTTTGCACATGTAATTCCCTTCCAAAAAACTATGGAAAAGCTTTAGTTCCTTCCCCTGATTAGCTACCACCGAACAGCTTGGTCGGTCACGGAAGTAACCGAATATACGAACATAGCCTTGGTACAGGTTATTTCGATTAAATATAATCGTATCAATTCAGCTTAATTCTCGTCTTCACTTAAATCAACAGATCTTATTATTAATGCATCTCAAATGTTTGCATAAAGTATTTAAATAAAGAACAATGAAATTTATACAAATGTCTCATTAATTTAAGGAAATACACAAACAGTGCATACCAATACTACTACAACAACAATGACAACAACAATAATGATAATAATAATAATAATTATTATTATTATTATTATTATTATGATAGTATTCAATTAAAAAAAAAAAACACCTACCTACCTACCCTAATTTTTGGGGGGATGCAATCGGAAAAATACCTTTTTTTTTTGTTTGGCCTAATACGGATAGACATATCCATGGGATTTTTTGGAAAAAAGATGATTAGATATTTAGCTATTCTGTCAGTTTCACATTATGAATAAAGAGACACATGTCATGATAAAGATCCTTAGACGATTTATACTGCATCTGTTAAATAATTTTCTTTATTTTATTCTTTAAAAAAAGAAGATGTTTTTAAAGGAATGCTCACACAAGGGCTTTGGGCTGGTATGTAATGACATATAATGCACATTATTGCTCAATATCAATAGGTATATAATTATATTTAATTAATAAAACAGTTAAATATGGCAGCTATAATATATATATGACGGGCTACACAACAAGTCGAAATAGTTGTACCATGTTTTGTTCATGCATTAACCTATGTACTGTACTGAAATGATACATAGTCTTGACACAAAAATACATACCGGTATTGTGTAATAAACCTATCGCCCCTAAAATGGTAATGGACATGGGTTTATTACTGTACAAAGTTCTGTAAAACTATTGATTAAGTAGATTTTCCCATTTAAAATCACAGAATTGACCAATTACGTAAAAGTTTGTTTTATTTAACGACGCCGCTAGAGCACATTGATTTTTTATCTTATCATCGGCTATTGGACGTCAAACATATGGTCATTCTGACACTGTTTTTAGAGGAAACCCGCTGTCGCCACATAGGCTACTCTTTTTACGACAGGCAGCAAGGGATCTTTTATTTGCGCTTCCCACAGGCAGGATAGCACAAACCATGGCCTTTGTTGAACCAGTTATGGATCACTGGTCGGTGCAAGTGGTTTACACCTACCCATTGAGCCTTGCGGAGCACTCACTCAGGGTTTGGAGTCGGTATCTCGATTAAAAATCCCATGCCTCGACTGGGATCCGAACCCAGTACCTACCAGCCTGTAGACCGATGGCCTGCCACGACGCCACCGAGGCCGGTCTGACCAATTACGTAGTCCCAAAGAAAAGAAAATTATCACTTGGGTATCATGGATTGTTGTTTTTGCTCCAACGTAGCATACCAATAGGCCTAATAGTGTACATTTTCCCTTTGATTCACTTAACCGAGAAAAATACTATAACTCCATTTTGTTTCGTTAATGCAATCTGAAATATATTTAATTAAATACTGTAAATCATGAAATAAATGTGTCACGATATTCAGGGCATAAAATGTGGTTTTAGTGTTTGCACGAACGATTTTCTCCATTGGTTCAGATACAAATAAAAAGGTTAACCAGCAACAGTAATCAAATGAGAATCTAACATGGACGATTTTCGTAGCTTTTCTCCAAATTCTTATCATAAATACTAAATTATTATTAATATTTGGTATGCTGGGACTAACTTGAAAGCTGCCATTTACATTTCTGCATACTACCCCATCGGTACTGTCACAGGGGAATACTTGTTGGCGCCAAACAATAGTCTGAACGAAACAGGGATTTTCCGGAAGCTTCGAGCTTCTGGGTCTGAACGAAAAAAAACTAAGTTCTGCGAATCCTCGATCGATCCAATCGATGCTGCAACTCAGTGTTTCATCATGTTCTAATTTCCACTTCGTTATTTTAAAGTCCCTTATTAAACGTACTATTTTCTTCGCCGTGTATGTCATATTTTAATAAATTGATTTAGCAAGGGTTGTACTTGTTTTCATTACAATACATGCTTCAGAATTAATGCATACATTTCAACGTAACCACACAGGTGACAAAAAGTAAATAAATATATAGAACTTCACATACGGTTTTTTTGCTTCCTATTTATTGCACGAGTTTATTGTGCGAAAGAATATTTACCATGAGACCGTGTAGTGGTCGAGTGGTATGTTCTTGCTCACAATAAACGTGTTCATGGGTGCATATAAATGCATTCTTGTATTAATGCGTTGGGCAAAGGTATTAAAAACAAACAAACAAAAACATAAATACCAACTTCAATTTAATAAAAAAAACCTCTGGTTTGTAGTAATCCTATTATTTTAGTTCACCATTCATGTGTTTTCATAGCAGCCATGCCAGCTGGAACTACTCATGCAGTCGCCTGACCAGGAAGTGCTAAGTAGTGTACTTATAACTACAACGGTATGTAAAGACTATTGCTCACGCTTTCGAGTTGTGATTGCTTCTAATTAACCCACCAGAGATGAGCAGAAGATAAAACAGTAGGCTACAATCATGTGCTGGTTTAATGCATATCGATGTGGAAGTTTGTAAATGTTACGAAGCCTAATGAAATTCAGCAAGATCCCCAAAAGGCATTAACAAAACAAGAAGCAAAGATAACATAGAAATTGTCAACACCGTCTCTAAAGAAATTGACACCATCGTTACAAAAATGCACTGTCACTACGAACCAGAAATGAGAGTGAAGATTGGGAAATATGTTGCAGGACATGGCAACACAAGGGTAGCAGCAAAATTCAGCAAGAAGCTAAAACAAAAAATAGGAGAAAGTACTGTCCGTGTCATGAAATAGCAGTACTTGACGGCAATCAACACATCAAAGGGAAAAAAGGTCACGTCTAGTAGTTCAAACCTTGAGAGTAAGGTTGATTTACGGCTTTCTCTTCTTATGAAACCACTGCACGCCAGATGGATTCTCAAGTGTGTTTGACAAACTTAGTGAAAATGGACATAATTCTAAGTGGGAGAAAATAGCCAGGCTTACAGATGCCATTGCTAACGCGCATGCTCTGTTGAAGTTCCAGTAAGATTCGAAATGAACAATTTACCTAAAAATTGTATGTTTTATTTTATTTTTTTAAAATACTCGCACTATATTCATGATTACCTTTATTTAGACAAAAATAAAATGTGTCAAGTAATTATTGCGCCAATGCATTAATCACATTTTTCGCATTAATTTCTTGCTCATATTAATTTCATGATTTACAGTAGTTTATTATATTATCATGTCATTTATGTTGTTTTACAAGTCAGGTTGATCAAAGAAAAGCACCTTATCATAATTACTGCTTTTGTTTACACTGTGGATACAGGAGTTGGTCGGAGCCAACGTCACTTCGCCCCAAGCTAGAGTACAGGATGCCTCGAAAACAAAACAAAAGAAAAATGGCCACCCCCATTTAGCAGGAATAGTCACGGTTTTCTTTATGAACTCTAAAATTATATGTTTTTCATTTGTTAAAGTGTCAGTATGTGTTGGTGGTCCGGGTAATAATATTACCAACACAGGGCTCATCTTCGAGTATACTCTCCCTTTAAAGCCACATTTTTTAATTTTGGTAAAAAAAACACCCCACTCATTTGCAACAGTACAACTACTAATATCTTTTTTTAGTATTGATAGTAAATCGGGAAACACAGTAGGGTTAAACCCTAATTTTTAACTGTTCAGATGAGTTGGCATTAACACGGTGCATTGTAAAAATTAAATGATGCACTAATGCTTCCTACGTTAAGCTATATCCACAGAATGTAAAACAACATACCTCCATCTTGTAGATTTAGCCAATAGACGCTTGGTACATGACGTTTATCAGCACATAACCTGGAAATAAAAGAATAATGCTAACAGGATTCATACATTTGTAACTTAAAGTGCTGTGCCAGACCATACACTAAAATTTCAAATTCCACAATTAAATGCTTTCTTAATTCATCGCAATAATATTTTACACCGATATGTAAATCAATAATTACGAAAATGCCACATAAAAGTATTAAAACATCACTCCCGTAGAACACTGCCGGAAACGACCGAGTAAAATACTCGGTCAAAACATTTGCTTGTAAATAGCCGTGAGGGAACGCGCTTCACAGAAACCTACCACGAGATGACTTCAAGCGAAAGTGGGACCGACAGCGACTGCCAAGCTCATTGATTATGTGATTCTTCTTTTGATGATGAATAGTGTAGTAATGACGACTGGGACTAATATGTGTGCAACACAACAAATAATGCCTTATTAGTTTGAACCTGGAACATCTTCCGACGAACCACCGGCCTGACAGATTACCACTAATTTACAACTTGTATTCTTGTTTTGTTCTTTAGCTTTTCGTGCAAATTATTTTGTTAAACTGTATGTTCTAATACTCATAGAAATGACGATAAATAACTCTTGAATTCTACGAGTCAAGTGGATCCGATATCGGCAATTTTAAGAAATAAACAAAACCGACTTTTAGTCCGTCCCATCCCTCTATGAAGATGTTTTTTTGAGTTAATAATTTCAGTTTAGTTTGACGTAAAAAAAAAAAGTAAATGTTTTGAAAATAACAAAACAATACTATTTTTTGTGTGCAGTTGTGAAAACAGTCTGCTCAGAAATAAATAACTTATAGCACATTCCATAGTATGAAAAAAGGTTTTCTCTGTGGGAAGATATAGTAAAATTAATTTAATGTATTTATAGTCTGTTTTAATTTGTGAATTTTTTTTTAGTGTCTACGCTTATTCAGCACCCTACGTTTAATTACATCTTTTAAAAATGTAACCGCCTACGCTAATTTGGCACCCAACGCTTATTACAATTCTTAAGTTATCATAAGGGTTACCCATTTTTCGCGACCACAGAATCGCAAATCTTAAACGGAATTGACAATTTTCCGAGTTGTCAAATAAAATGCCAACTTTTGTGGTGAAATAATATATTTATTTATTTATTTATTGATATACATACATAATTTGCAAAAACCAAGGACTGTGTTAATAAGCCGGTTCATGGTTACTGAAAGATACAGCTCGAGTACTAGAGCAAGATGGACATTTGGAAAGTTACGACGCTCTCATTATGACCAGAGCAAACTGTATACTAAAACTAAAACTGTAAACTAAGCAATCCATATTACCAAACAATTTTCACTCTAATGCAACAACAATCCTTTACCACTCTAATCGAACAACAATCCTATGCAGGACTCAAACTTACTGTAAAAAAATTAAAAAATTGCCGTTGGTGAAAAGGCTCACAGATGGCAACTCTGAGTGTGCCCGACAGCAATATTTATTTATTTCTTTTTTAAACGACTTTTGCAGCAAATAAACTTGACTAAAAGGTTATTTTTCTGTATGTAAATGTAGTCATATTTCTTCAATTTATGTCAATAAACATAATAAACAAGAATTTATTATAAATGGAATCATGGACTACTAGCGTAAGCTAACATTTAATGGAACCTGGTGTTTCTGAGACGAAGTTGCCCAAGATTTTGGTGAATATGATAGGAAAATTGTCCCATGGATGATATTAAATTGTATACAGTGTTCTCGTTGAGTGAAAATTAAAAGAGGGAGGTCGCGCAACCCCACACCTCACCATATATATAAAAAATAAAAATAAAAAACACTGAAAAGCAAAAAAAAAAGGGGGGGGGGGGGGGGAGAGAGGAGAGAGAAACGTTTGGTTACCATATATCGTTGTGTGTTGGCCAACTTTCTGGAAAACCCTATCCCTTATTTTGCCCCTTAGTATCTGGTACTGAAAAGTTGGTGTGATATACAAGCTGTCTTATCTTTTATGCAATGTTAGTTAAAACGGAGTGTCCGTTTTGTTAAACATTGTAAAACAGATCAAAGTTTTAATATTATTATTTTAATAAAGATTTTAAGATATCTAAAAAATAATAAAGCTTTTTTTTAAGTTATCCTCTACTGTGGGATAACATTTTTCTGTTCTTTCCATCTTCATCCAATGAATCGATCGCATTGATGTTGCCAGCTGATAAAAAGTCGTTTCGCTTTTGTAAAGGTGGTGTATATATTATTTGGCACCCAAGATAAATGATTTTAATAATGAACACTACCACTTCCATTGTTTTTATAAACGGTGATACCCCCCACATCCCATTTTTTTTAACATTTCTAATAATTAATAAAGAATTGCTGAAGAAACAAATAACAGTAAGTAAAATTATCAGTTACGACAAATTAAATCAGCAATTGAGGATAAAATATCAGACACGAGTTAGTGGACACAAAAGACAGAATGACCATTCTGATCATATGACAAATTTGGCACCAAATAAGTGGTTTTTCAGACAGATATTGTCGAAAAAATTAAATTTTTTTTAATTCATTGCTAAACTAAAATATAACTTATTGTGTGTATTAAATATACAAATGGATACTGGTATGCAGGCAGGGCTCACGCTATCGGTAGCCTAATTAGACATTGGCTAATTTTTACAAAAAATGGCTAATAAAATTTGCAAGTGGCTAAAATTTTGGCTAAGCCATTTTCTGTCTTCTGATGTCAACAAACTGTTACATAATCTATCCGACACTCAAACATAATAATAATACCAAATATTCAATTAGCATAGGCCTAATAGTGATCTCGCGACCAGTAACAAGAAACGATGTCATCCAGAATACAGCGTGGGTCTAATTTTAACGGCATGCATTCAACGTGTATAAAATCAAAGTCTGTAACGTGTTATTTCAACTTTGTAAAGTCTTTGAACCAAAGTAATAAAAACAGACCGACAATGCGTGTCAATTTGAATACACATGCCAGTTCAGGGCCGAAAGACATGAAGGCTATCCAAAGGATTGAGTTCAGCCAGACGGAGCGAAAAGAAAACGTTCGCTAGACTGGTTTGTGCGCTTCACGTTAAACCAAATGGACACGACAGACACCAATCAAATAGTTCGCGAACGTTAGGAAGAACGTTCGTTGGCTGAACTGAGGAAAGCTCTCGGAACAAATACGTCAGCTGACACCCACGTGTCAAGAGACATTGTTGCGGACATTAAACAATACGATTACACGTAAGTAAATCTTGGATGTAAATTTGTAGAAAAACAATAGTTGGTCGCAGCAATGAATACCTAACTGCAGTTTCGGTTATTTCTTTGTCTTTGTTAATTTCGTACCCATGGTAGAGAACACGCATGCAGATCGCGGGAAATGAACATGCGGTATTTATACAAATTGCAGTTAAACGTACACTGAATAAAATTAGTTTACAATAATCATATTTGTTAGATATAGATTTGTAAGACTGAGGTGAAATTTAATAAGTTAGCTGGATTTTAAAAAGACAGTAACTTTTTTCTTTTGTGTGTGTGTGTGTTATTATTTTTTTAATAAATGAAATACGTCAGCATTCTTAGCCTAGGTATTTTACAAGCAGAAATCACAAACATTTAACATGACGCTGAAATCAACAGCAACAACATTGTGTAAATTATGAAATTGTAAGGGGTGGGGAATTGATGGGTCACTAAAAAAATAAAAAAGCAATTCAACCTAACAAAGATAGCTATTTCAAGAAATAATGAGTTTTTTATTTGGGGAAAAAAAAGGAAGACAGAAAAAACAACACCCTCCATAAACATTTTCCCACTCACATATTTCTGTATGATTGTTAATTTAATGTCATAGGCCTTGGTGAACCCCCCCCCCCAGCTGAAAAATCAAAGTAATATATTAACTGCCCCTACCCCCATTGCTGTCTTTGATTTTCATCAGGTAATACGGTTTTGTTATTCAGATTTATTTCAGTTTGTACACAATTAGCTGAAAAAGATGCATTTTCATATTCATAAATAAATACTCTATACAGTACTAGGTAAAACAATTTTGGCTAAAGCATTTTCAATATGGCTAATAAAAATTCCATTTGGCTAATATTTTGGCTACAGGTATTTTTGATCCAGGGTGAGCAGAAAGAACTTGCCCGTTCGCCAAATGAGAATAAACATTCTTAAGGACAATTTTAAAAAATGCAATAAGTGTTATTAATAATGTTTTGTCACTATATCTATATACTGTGCCTGAAGTGAAGACGCAGTATATTATAATATTGTTAATAATGTAAAATGCAGGGGTGCAGAAATGGAAAATAGTTCACTAGCCCGCCGGACCAGAACCAACTACCGTATATCTTTGCCTATAAGTCGAATTTTTTTCACCCAAAAATTATTTTATAACTTGGGGGGTCGACTTATAAGAGGGTAAAAAAAATTCAACAAAAAATATTACTGTTTTGTGGATTATTTTACAAGTTTTATTGTTGAAGTATGCCATGTATTTATACTCAAATATGTTAATTTGACACATTTATTTTTTATAACCTATTTTTTTTGGGCATTAGAACGGTTTTGGTTATGCGAAAAGGCGTACGATCTCACTCACATGCCAAGACAACAGTCCACTTAGTTAAATTAACAGTCATCACTAATAGTAAAAATGTAAACAATACTAACTACCTGTTGCCCGAGTTTATTTTGAAATCTGGTCACTGGCATTAATGGTTGTTCAAACAATGTTTTGGCGGTGATTAACTTCATGAATATTACTGAGCTTTCCCTTAAAATAGACTGATCTCTGCAGTTCACTATCTAGAGCAATAGGGACACACATCATTTGTACAAAAACCAGTGTACTTTCCAGAGTTATCCTCCTTACATGTATTAATATGGCGGCAAAACGTGATACTTTCAGTTTTATCGTAGTGATCTGTTGTCAGTGTTTATAAATAAAGTTGTTGTCTGTGCACAAAACCATCTGTACAGTACTATACAGTAACAGTCAAACAGCTTTCACTCTCTACTAAGGGAATATTTCGTTTTGATGCTATGTAATAATGATAGTTTGATTGGAATAGTCTGATTATATTGCGATGTACAAAACGTGAAAACCGAAGTTTGTAAAATAATTTTCTTTTGTTCAAATATTCTTGTTCTCATGTGCTGAAAATAAGAAATATTTCAATATTTATAAGTAGTTTTTCATGGGTCGACTTATAAACGGGTCAATAAAAAAATATGTTTTCAGGGCTTGAAATTAGGGACTCGACTTATAGCCGAGATTGACTTACAGGCGAAGATATACGGTACAATTGACTAGCCCGCCAGATTTTCTAATAGTCCGCCAGCCTATACAACAATATATTATTGTTTAACAATATAAAGTAAAAGTAAAGTTTGTTTTATTTAATGACGCCACTAGAGCACATTGATTTTTTATCTTATCATCAGCTATTGGACGTCAAACATATGCAGTGCTCAATTTTAAGGATTTTGGTTGCTTGCCCGGCGGGCAAGTATGGGTTCACATTGAGGTTGACCATCCAAAAATTTGATTGCCCTGTTTTCATCCGTGTTTTGAAACTAGAGTTATATTTATATTCCAATAAAACAGTAACCAACAGGTTAGGAATTAATATGTTGTCAATGTAAAATATAATATGTACTGTACTTTTTAATAACGTTTTTAAATGTTTGTAGTTATACACATAGGGCCTAATTGCTTAAGATTGTTGTGATTTGGCGACACATCAGCTATTTTCTAATCGAATGTACTCTATATTCCAATCGAATGCACTGGAATGTTTACTATTTGGAATACTTCAGCTAATTACGATTTTTCCTGATGTCTCACAGAATCAGCCGAGGAGTTCCGAGTGGCAAACAAACCCACGTGATTTCGACTGATGCTTTAGTAGAGGGGATGATTTTCCGTTTCAGATTTTTGAAAATTCTGTGTTGTTTTTTCCTTTTTGTGTGTTAATTAGTGTCATGTTTTATTATTATAAACTATATCCATTTGTGTTTTATTGTTCCAGCTCTGAGCTTGTTGGCTATTGCTATTTTTTAAATACCTGTAAACTTTTTTGTTGACACAAACTTAAAAGAAGAAGAAGTTAAGTAATGTTTTCTTGCCACTAATAAAGACTAAAAAAGTGATGTACCATATTTTCTGGCATTGGTGTATAAACCACACCACTTGGTTCTAGACAACGTTTCGACCTTCGTCCGTACATAAGCCGCAGTTAAAACAAAGTTACAAACTTAATTACTGTTAATTATTGTTTGTATTTAATAATAATAAAGAGATCCATTCTCCCTTAAATTCAAACAATACATAATTGTTGATTGTGTGGCTTTCTGTCTCATTTCATTTAATGGATTATGGTTAAGATTCATAAACAAAACACACATTTGACAAACCCCGCTATTTTCATGAAAATATTAACAAGAACTTGGTAATGCATTGTTTGTAATCTTACATTAGTTGCCAAAAATATATAAATAAATAAATACATAACATTTTATTTGGTCCAGTATGATTACAAAACGTGAACCAAAAAAAAAAAAGTGCACAAGTAAGAATTACTAGTACCCACTCGATTACACATGTATGTTTCTCTGTATCCTAACTAGCGTGCCGTGTGCACAAATTACATATTCAAACGTGGTCGGGTCAAGCTGGATATAGGCCAGCAGTAGTGAACCGACACTAAGCACTGTTCTGTCGATCGTTTACAGTTTCGACATTGTTTTATAACTTTTAAATGAAGGCCTTTAAAAGAACAACAAAAAACAAACAAACAACAAAAAACAAACAAACAAAAAAAAAAACAATAATTGTTTAGAATTATGAAAGCGGAAATGCAGAGCACAATAATGACAATAGATCGAGTCGAGCCGCGACGTCACTATTCTAACTTTACATTTCCAATAAAATGCTGACTCCTTAGATAAGCCGACCCCAGCCTTTGATTTGATAATTTTTGTATCAAAAAGTCGGCTAATACACAGCGATATACGGTATATAATCAACATTCTTAAATTGTATTAGTTCATGTTTATTTTTATATTTCAAATCAAATTTTACTGTGTAAAGTGACACAGGTAAACAGTCAACATGCTTTTGTTACAAGCTTACAGCGTAACTTCCGAGAAGGAACGGTTCTGGTAGTGTTTAGGCATACGAAAGTTGGCATACAAAAACACTATATGCGTGTTTTTCATGATCGTGGAAAATCATCCCCTGTACTTTAGATAACGACAGTTTAAAAGCGATTGTGGGCAAGGAAACTGCACATTATTATGCGACACAACTCCTTTTGGTGTTTAAACAAGTCAGTCGTCCGACGGGCAACTAGTATCATAGAATTAAGTTGCCCGACTGAATATTAGGTCGTCACAGACCGGACGACCGTAAAAATTGAGCGCTGATATGGTCATCCTGACACTGTTTTTTTTTATAGAGGAAACCCGCTGTCGCCACATAGGCTATTCTTTTACGACAGGCAGCAAGGGATCTTTTATTTGTGCTTCCCACAGGCAGGATAGCACAAACCATTGCCTTTGTTGAACCAGTTATGGATCACTGGTCGGTGCAAGTGGTTTACACCTACCCACTGAGCCTTGTGGAGCACTCACTCAGGGTTTGGAGTCGGTATCTGGATTAAAAATCCCATGCCTCGACTGGGATCCGAACCTAGTACCTACCAGCCTGTAGACCGATGGCCTAACCACAACACCGGTTATTTTTAACAATATATACACAATGTATATATATAATGTCAAAACATTATTAAAGACACTTGGCAAGTGATCAACATCATGTGGCAAACGAACGAAATCAACAAGTTTTTAAATATTCTGGTAAAGACTTAACGGAACCATTTTTGTTGCCTAAAACGGAACCGATTTGTCTACAATGGCACCTAAGTGTATTGACGAAAATGGTACTTTTTTTTTTTTACTTTTTTTTTTATAGCTATAACGTCATTTCTATGTATTAGGGAAAACGGTGTTACAAAGTAATACTTAATTAATGTAGCTGTTGTCTTATTGTAGGTATCATCTTTTACAACTTTTAATACTGTTTTAGCCATAATTTTTTTTTTATATTTGGTTCTGTACAAGTCATATAGTCATAGATTTTGGTTCTGTTTTCATTTAGGACCGTTATCCATTTTTGCTATAACCTGTTTCCGGAATGTGACGTCTGTGCAGTTTGGTGGAACTCCGAAGTTGGCAATGCAGTACACGTATTATTGTGGCATTGGAACTATTTTGTCATCATTCTGAACTGTTTGGAATTCTGCTATGACTGATGCGGAGTCGCAGATTTAATGAAAAAAAATTAAAATACTAATAAATGAAATTTACAGTCAGTCGGTCAAAAAAGGACGGATCACCCATCAGACTGGTAGTTTTACTCACAATTGGCGAGTACCTTCTGCACCCCTGAGTGAGAACATATAATATACAACACAGGGTACGACTAGTTCCATCAAGTGGTACTAAATAAACACCCATTAACTCCAACCAGGACCCAAACACCCGTCAGACATACATTCAGACAATGTCCATACATGTTTATACATTTTGCCATCAGTAAGTAGCTTTACCAATGGCAGTAATTTGTATCCTGTGCCACAAAAGTGTCATCGATGGCACCCCCAGCCGACGGCACTTTATATATCACAGATGGCAATTGCTGCTGTTAAGTTCGTGACCTGCTGTTTGATATTAAATACTTTTACATTAATCATTTACGAGTTCCCCGATAACAAATATTTCATACATTATACATGAATACACAAGAGCATCGGAAGCAATTGGTATCTATCTATATTAATATTACTATGCGAGCACCATAGGAAGAGAAAAAAAAAACATTCCTGGCCAAAAAAGTGGCCGTAGAACTCCTGACGCCCCTGATACACACACTAGTGACTAGAGGAAGAAACCTGTCAGCTTCTACATATTTAACCAGAACATTATCGAAAGGTAGTTCAGTCAGGAATCTTTTGACTACTGTTTGTAGGTACAGATTGCACATTTTGATATACATCTATCTATACTAATATTACTATGCGAGCACCATAGGAAGAGAAAAAAACAAGTTCCTGGCCAAAAAAGTGGCCGTAGAACTCCTGACGCCCCTGATACACACACTAGTGACTAGAGGAAGAAACCTGTCAGCTTCTACATATTTAACCAGAACAGTCAGGAATCTTCGACTACTGTTTGGTAGGTACAGATTGGACATTTTGATATACATTAATCTCTGACTGTAATGAAAGGCTGATCACTTTTCAAATATCGGTCTTGCTCTTTTATGGTCAGAGTTCTGGGGCTACAAGTGCAGACAAAACAAAGGTGCTACAAATCATCAAATATCTATCATTAACCTTGTTTACGATCACTATGGTACAAAGTGCACAGTATAGTATGAAATTAAAATGAACACAAAATTAATATAAGGCTACATGGCAGAAGTGTGTAATCAGTAATCATGTAATGTGACAAAAAACTGCATATGCAAAGCCCTAACACTGACAGCTCTTGTAATTCTTCTTAAAGATTTTGATAATCAGATTATCTATATACAAACATAAACAATAGTAAAATTGTGCGTGATCGTTCTTTTAGTTTAAGTATATTTAGTAATTCAAATATAACAATGATTTTCATGAATGTAATTTATGTCAAAAGGCAATTTTTTTTTTCTTCACATTTTCCGCGAAAAAAGAATCTTAATTAAATGCCGAATATTGACGATCAGTGATTTGTATGCGAACGGTATCGGCTTACGAGAAACCATTGACATTAAAATCGTAATATCCTAAAATATGCAATGACAGTTACCTTAAAATCGAATCTGGACTAGAAAGATGATTTTCCGAGAGTTACCTTCTGATGCTTCTCTAGAAAATGGCGGCGAGAAGGAACAATGATCACGTGACTGACGTCACTACTTCATTAACATAAATTATGCATATAATTTGCATAATGTATGCACATAAACTAATTTGCATATGATTTACATAACATAAAAATTTACTTCCAAAAAATTATTTTTATATTTTGACATTTGGGCATAATGACATTTTGCATTTGGCGCCACTAATTGCAGTGGTAGTGGTCCGAATGAAGTGTTGTTACTAATGACGTTCCAGGCGCGTGTGCAGGAATTTTACTTAGCAGGGCCAAGACTATGCAACGGCGGATCTAAGGGGACTCCAGCCCCAGATAATTTTGCGACAATTATATATATATATATATTTAATTTTTCACGTTGAAGAATCCGAGGAACAACTAATAAAAAGGTCTAGCTTTACGCATGCCGCTTCCCCCAAATGGATTTTTTGGATCCGCCACTGCTAAGCAAAGTTAATAGAGGGTTGAGACATGCTCCCCTGGAAAATGTATTGAAAAAAAAATATGAAATTCTGCTTAAGCAGGGAAGGGTTTGGCCCTCCAAAACCCTCCCCTGAACACGCGCCTGCTTGAACAATTTTGATTTTAGACACTTGGGTAGGAAGCGGGGGAGTTTATATATATAATACTCAAAGATGGTTTAACAGTTTCCAGTCGTTCTGACCACTTCTTCGCGCTTAAATTATACTGCCGACAACTTTGTTTGTATTTACCCGATGCGGTAGACTACTTCTCAAAGATGTCCAACCGACTACCGTTCTAAATACTGCGTACAAAGATGAAGGGGGGGGGGGGGGGTAATCAAAAATCATTTCGAAAAATCGTTTACTGTGTGTGGCACAATTACTTCCAGTGTAAATCTATAATTTTTGGGAAGGTGTCGAGAACTGTGAACAGGAAACTCTTGAACCCGTGAGATATGCCAAGTGAGTGAAAGATTATGTCACCCTAACAGTGTATAAGCTCCCAGTGTTTATGTGAGGTCAAAACTCGATGCTGATTACATACACGACATACACAGGAACGACGGCATATTTGTGAACTGTAAACAGTTAGAAACGAACAGAAGAAAATATTTTATTACACTCGTACAAGAATTCCCAATATTTCAAACACTAAATAAAATACGATTTTTTTTTATTATATCATCAACTGCCCTAAAACACAATTCATTACAGTCGCCCAACTCTGCTCAGATTTGGACACAGCACGAACTACTCTGCTAACCAGACCCCCTGCTAATTAATAACATTTATGTTAATTTACTGAGTATCGAAGATCAGACAAAAGACAATAGAATCTGTTACACTACATGTACTTTATTAGATACAGTTTTAGTTTAGTTTTTTGTTGTTAGCGATTAATATTTTATGTACTTTAGTTTTGCTGGTCAACCAGACTATGTTTTTATTATTAATATTATTCATATATGAACATGGAAATAAAGTTATTGTATTGTATTGTATTAATTAGACTCTTATATAGTTTGTTCCCTTTACACCCATGTCAAATCAAGTGCCCTAGTTTTCCCAATAATGACATATTTAGCCTAGGTCTACATGTCAAGAGCTGTTGGCGGTTTGTTCGGCTGAGTAGCTCCGAGTGCAACCGTAAATTAACGTACAAAGACGAATGATATTCGGAATGGTTCGAGATAGGCCTACCGGTGCGAATGTAATCAAATTTTCATGTTTCCGTTTGGAGTTGGTATCTGGATTAAAAATCCCATGCCTCGACTGGGATCCGAACCCAGTACCTACCAGTTTGGAGACCGATAGCTTAACCACTGCGCCACCGAGGCCGGTAGGTAAATTGAAAGTAGCATCATTGAGACATGTTCTAGTTCATTTCAGTTCAATTTTATTTTCGTGTTTATATCCCATATCCCAGTTCAACCAAGCTGTCCTGGGCACACACCTCGGTGTTCTAGCATTTAAAAGAAACAGCAAAAACACATACGGATGCACAATTCCTGAACCTAGTCTGAGTTGTTTGTGATGGCATCGTGGGTTAGGTAAGTGCTGTCTTGTATCACTCTCTACCGCTTGAATCGTTAGTGAAACAATGTTAAAACGTAATATACAAACATGAAAGTCTAAACATACTAAACGTAAGTTTCGCTTCCTTATTTTATCACCATATCATTTATCAGTGATATTCTACATGAACGCGATGACGTACGTGTTTATGTGTGTAGGCCTATGTGTGTGCGTGTCACGGTGTATAATATATATGTAGGCCTGTTGTATATATGGATGGATGGATGAATGAATGTATGCGCACGTATGTTTGTGTGTGTGAGAGAGCGCGCGCGCACTGAATGTTATTCGACAAATTAATGTTACAAATTTGTATTTTATTTATATTATTACCGGTGTATGTAACCATCTAAAGTGTTACTACACCAATTACGAAAACTAGATCCCCGTATATTGCATTAGGGGCCGAAACGGTTTGAGGCCGAAACGTCTGGGGCCGAAACGTCCTGACACCGAACCGCCTGGGTCTCACTACACAGATGTCATCTGCCATTGTAACACATGTTAAACTGCCCAATTTCAAGCGAAGATTGCCCATAGAACGGGTTCTCGTTGGCACTAACAACATACACCATTGCAAACATACATTATATAAGCATTTATTTTCACTCCAAAATTGAGAACATTTCCGTCTCAGTTTTTTGCTATATGACCGCATCTGGCTGTAGTACCGGTCCGAACAGGTGGTTCATTAACCGATTCACTCCGGCTGTCACTTGCGCCCAAAAGGTCGATGCACAATATTACAAAATAACATGGGCAAAATACAGCCAGAAGGCTTACCATTAATACATATTGTTTTAATTCTTCACCATTTCCTAGAAGTGAATATGTGAACCATAACATGTGTCACAATTAGGAACTATAGTGGACCGTCATCAATGAACTCTCACCCGGAAGTGATCTGTGTAGTGAGATCTGGTCACGACAACCGTGATCAATGAACTGTCACCCGGGAGTGATCTATGTAGTGAGATCTGGTCACGACAACCGTGATCAATGAACTGTCACCCGGGAGTGATCTGTGTAGTGAGACCTTGTTCACGACAACAAAGGGGATTCCCCTAGGAAATTCCCCGGCTTCGTATGCCCAAAGATTTTTAGATTGTTCTGAACACTGTTTGATGTGGACACTTTGCGTAAATTATTGGTAAATATAGGCTATAATATGTTATTTGTTCTTTTGTATCTAAATTTGCACTGTAAATATTTATTATTAAACTATTTACGGCTTAGTGACTCGAAATCTTAATCCAAGCCATCAAACCTGTCATCAGAAGATGCCAATAACTTGAATAAGTTTGAATAAATGGGTGGCGGCGTGAGTGTGGTGTGTGTGTGTGTGTCTATAGGCCTATATATATTTCATATTGGAACCAAACGCATACTCTGCTGAGTTGGGGGCCTTAGATGCTATACATAATACACAGTCATTGATCCATACAAGTTAACATAATATATAAGTTAATATATAATCATGGTGTTTCAATTACACTGGGAATGCAGGCATTATAATCATAAAACTCTGTAGATCTAGGGTAGGTCTGTGAAGTAGGCGTACCTGCATGTAAACCTTTTTTTCAAAATGAAATGTTACCGGTTTCATGATTGAAACTGAAAGGGGAACCTGACCTATATAAAAAAATATATTAAATATTTTAAATTTATAATATATTTTTAAAATTCCATTGGATTTTTCAGCTCTAAACAACATAATAGATATGCCTGTTGGCCAATCCCAAACCGCATTTTGACGGCAATAAATATTGTTTAAACAATAATAGATATACGTATGTTCTAGATGCAATGTGGATTTCCTCAGATGTAAGTGTTAAGGTGATTCCCCTTCAAGTTTAGTTATAGTTCCATCAGAAATTCATCTAACCAGAGTTGTCTACAACTGAATTAGTGCTTTCAAAACAATTTAAAATGACAGCTATTAAAAAAAATATCAACTATTAAAAAATATATATATATATATAATATCAGCCTGGACTTGGGGGTGGGAAACTCATTTAAATACTTTTTTTAATATCCTGTAAAATAATTATCAGCATTTTAAAACAATATTTCTGCAGAAATATTAAAAACATCTACCCTAACACTAACATTTCAAGTATTCTTGGTGTTGATATGACAGTTACAAAATGCCAACATCTTTGTGACAAAACACCCCCAGAACTAAGAGGATCAGGCACAGTTTAATAATAATTATTGTGAAACAAGAAGAGAACCACTTAATTTGTTTCTGGGTGTTCACACAACATCAATGGTGTTGCCAGCATGAGGCAGATGAGGCTTGCCTCATCTGGATACTGATATTTATTTTACAGGTCTGGGTTTGCCTAGGCGGTTTTTCCTCTCGCTATGCCCCAGTCTGTATATTGAACGTAGAGAGGGTATTCCCCTAGGAAATTCCCCACTTTGGAATGACCAAGCATTTTTAGATTATATTCTGAACAGTGTTAGATGTGGAAACCTTGTGTAAATGATTGGTAAATATAGGCTACATTATTTGTTATTTTGGGTCTAAATTTGCACTGTAAATATTTATTATTAAACTATTATCTACGCCTTAGTGACTCGTTGTCTTTATCCAAGCTATCTAACCTGTCTTGTCCACTATTCTGTCGGCTGCTGCTGCTGTGGTAACTGTTTTCAAGCATTGTTACACACAGTGGATCTATACATAGGTATCAGAAGATGTCAATAACTGGGTGGAGTGGGGGTGGTGGGGGTACATATATTTTATTTGAGGGCCAAACACATGCTAGCTGAATTGGGGGAGGGGTGCATCCTTACCCCTTAGGCACACATTAAGTCAATACTTTTCTTAATAACTGGGTGGTTGGGTGGTGTTAGGTTTCTGGGCTAGGTGAGGGTGGATGGCCAGGATGTACTTTGTTGATAACAAAGAACGTATTCTAGAAATGGTTTTCCATATGGATTTACCAAACATGTATGTATTTGACAATTTGTTATTGGCTGTTATGACTGGCCTTGGTGGTGTAGTGGTTAAGTTGTCGGACATACGGCTGGTAGGTATTGGGTTCGCACCCAGAGCGAGTTTAAGGACTTAAATGGGTAGATGTAAGGCCACTCCATTGACTTCTTTGTTACTAACCCTTTGTCCTGGACAGACAGCCCAGATAGCTGAGGTGCATGTCCAGGACAGCATGCTTGAACCGTAATTGAATATAAGCACATTAATAAGTATTAATAAACAAAATGAAAATGAAAAATGCTGTTATGATATCCACTTACTCATAAAATGTTCTGCCTTAATTAGGTCAACAAAAAAAAAAAAAAATGTGGTTCCAGTTACCTGACCGACCAGGGCTCGAAACGGCCTGTGGCCAGTTTGCTAAGTGTGACCAATATCCTGTTTGAGTGACTTGAATATTAAAAAAATAATGGCATTAGTCACCCAAATAATAATAAGATGGTTGACCTAATTATTTACCCAACAAGGTATTATATGACAATATATACATTTGATTTGTACCTAAAAGTACTTTATTGAACCATCTACATAACCACAATATCACACTTGTTATTAATATTTTATAAAAATAATTGAATTAAGGGTATGATCCATAATTCTGAGAAAAATTCAGGGGCTCAAAATTTTTCAAAAAGATTACTTGCCGCAGAACAAGTGCCAATCAGATATTCACTTGCCCCATATAATTTTTTATAGGCTAGTAGTAAATCTGAGACCACTCCCGGGTCCCCCTTTAAATTTATGTAATGTTTTTGTAACAACCACCCCTACCCACCCCACCGCGACGTGATTTTACCAACATTATAATACATGTAATAATAATAATAATATTATAATACACAATTATTATTCCTACTACTACTACTACTACTACTACTACTACTACTACTACTACTACTACTACTACTACTACTACTACTACTACTACTACTACTACTATTACTACTACTATTATTATTAATAACCTACTACTACCTTTTTGGGGTGGAGGGGAGGTGTTTTATCTGGAGGAGTTTTGGCTATAAAAATGTAAGATTAACGTGCGTGCACACACGCACAAACGGCAGGCTGAACTTATCCCTGCACATAGAACTGGATTCAACTGGGTTAAGTAATAATTAGCCAACCTTTGAACGACAAAACATGCCACAGTACACTGTTTTTTTACACTATACATTAAAACCGAAATACCACTTTGCAAACCAGTCAAAATAATTTGCACACGCGCCTGATAATAATAATAATAATAATAAATGGTGAATTCATGTTCCGCCTGTTTATTATTTTATTTCAGCGTATTCGCGGTTATTTTTGTCATGAAATAATAAAAAAAAATATTATTTGCCATGTATATAGCCGGCCCTCATTTGCCAAGTCTCTATACATGGCAATCGTTTATATAAAATCCAAAAATACATTATAATGTTGTCGTATATATAGCCTCATCACTACGAGTCTGTTTTTCCGTATTTTTCATGTTTCATTACAAGAAGAGCTCCAAATTTTAAAAAATAAGCGTCTCATGGAATTCCATCGATCGTAGTTCAATTAAAATATTTTGGATCATACAATGACAAGGTTTGGTATTCCAAATGAATGTAAGTTTCATTTATAATGCACATTTAGAGAAACAAGGCCCACTAAATCCGTGATTGAGCTCCTTTAATATTTGTATTGCGTCTATTTATTCCACATTAACAGGGCACAAAATTAAATTTACGCGAACCGCAAATCGGTTACGTCGTGACCTGTAGACGTTCAGAAATTAAAACTTACAGACTTCACGATTACAGGAAGGTTTTTCATGCAGACATACTACTAGTATTCTGGCCAATGTTTTAGACTGATTTTTTAGATACTTGATGCACAGCAAACCAGTACACAATGGTATATTGCACGGTTGTGACTTGCGACTGAAGGCTCAGAATAGAGACGATTCAAACGTTTCAAAGAAATGTGCACCAACCGCTAAGGCACCTAAATTATCTGCTGCTATTTTTTATATAAAGGAATATATGTAGACATAATATTGGATTGCCTATAATTTTACAAAGGTTGAAAAAATCCAAAAATGTCGCAAAAGCTGAAAAATACTAACATCGCATAACGTCACTGTAGTATAGAAAGAAAGAAAGAAATGTTTTATTTAACGACGCACTCAACACATTTTATTTACGGTTATATGGCATCAGACATATGGTTAAGGACCACATAGATTTTGAGAGGAAACCCGCTGTCACCACTACATGGGCTACTCTTTCCGATTAGCAGCAAGGGATCTTTTATTTGCGCTTCCCTCAGGCAGGATAGCACAAACCATGGCATTTGTTGAACCAGTTATGGATCACTGATCGGTGCAAGTGGTTTACACCTACCCATTGAGCCTTGCGGAGCACTCACTCAGGGTATTTGGATTAAAAATACCATGCCTCGACTGGAATCCGAACCCAGTACCTACCAGCGTGTAGACCGATGGCCTGCCACGACGCCACCGAGGCCGGTCCTGTAGTATAGAAGTACTATCCATAAAGTGAAAGTAGCATAGCCACCGCAACCTAAACAACAAACTAGGGTTAACATACAAAATAGCACGCACTACCGCAACAGTACGCAGGGTGCATTGGCTAATAATAGCAATGCATCCGCACCCATTTGATGGCCCAGCACGTATGTAATAATAAGTCGGACAAAAGAAAACTGCCTCCGAGTACACAATTCACTGCACTAAGAGAGAGAGAGCTGGACAAAAGAATACAGGCTCTCTCCCACCAAATCCCAAATACTTGCTGCTGGTGTGACACTTGGTACTGGAGGATTGAGCAAAGAGGACCGATAGCAGGATAGCAAAAGGAAACCCCGGAACTCAAGGACAACAGCCTGCCGGCATGCACAATTGCTCAAGTCTCCCCTGGGTTGTCATGCCACGATCAGAAGCGGTCAGGCCCTTTCTAAGGGCCTTACGGGCAACCTAGGGAGACACCACAGCATCAATAGGTCTAAGTATCGAGCTACTCTCGACTGATTAATATCAAAATCTATACGTAGCTCCTGACTTTATCTTTCATTCGACCGTTCAAAAATGCGCCAAATTTCCTTCATTCAAAACGCGCACCCATTCTCTTTGGCTAAATTCCGACCGCTCCTTCCAAATTCAAAAACCCATAGCACCCATACACCCACCCCACCTGGTACCGTCCCCGGCCGGACTGCTGGTGCTCCCTTGCACCTTGTAGTGCAGGTGGTCCTTCCTTCCAACACACCCACCTTTCCTGTCCTGGACGGAGGAGCCGGCCAAGGGCGGCACCTGTGCCCAGGACAGGCGTGCGCTACAACAACTTGCTCTGAATGTGCATGTTAAACCCTCGGACCTGACCTGACATGCCACCGCAAAATATCAGTGTCAAATTGTGGTCTTTCTTTGTATGTTATTATAAGATTAATTTTTATTAATTTAATATAATCATGCACCAATGAGTAGCCTGTTTTACAGTTGAGAGGAACTGGACATTTGTTGTTTGGGTTTTTGGTGGGGAGTTTTTAATCAGCTATAATATAATAATAATAGCTATAATTTTACATATTATCAGTGACAAATGTTTTTTTTATATATCTACAATGCTACAATCGTACGAAAACAAAAGAAACATCCATAAGTCACTTCTTTCAATTTGCAAGCATTAAAGAAACTGTTTTATAAAAGTTTTCTTTTGTATTTTGTTTTAACTTTATGTTTGAGCTAAAAATTATGTATTTAAAATATAATTTCAACGTAACTTTGAGGTAACCGATCAGGTAATCCACAGGTTATGCAAATATAATTCACGTAACCGAATAATTGGTTACCTAGGTAAAACCCACGTGAACCGATTTCCGGTTACCTCAGATTGTGAAATATTTTCCCCTACATTAAAATCTTGCTCGTGGTTTGTGGTTCGCTTACCATAATTTGCCAACATCCATTACCTTTTTTCCACCTACTGATCTTCAGAACAGTGAGAGGACGCAGAATTTGTTTGAAATGTTACTTTATTGCTCTTTGCCAAGATCAGATTGACAGATTTTAGGAATTAAGAAAAAAAATTAAAAGAAAAAAAGATACTTATAACCAGAAACACACATATTTTTTATTTGGCCGTATAAAGATGATATTCAAAGGGTGAAGCAAGGTTCAGTTTCTAGGATGAAGTTAGTTTAGTATTTAAATTAACATCGGGCATATGTATACCCAAGGTTTATTTTAATGAATTAGAGTGAAGTCACTTCATCCTTTCACTTTAAAAGTGCAAAATTTTCAGAAGGACAGACTTACAAAGGAAACAATAGAACTACTAAAATTACCCACCAACAGTCAATTTGACACATTTTAGTGTTAGTGCCAGACATTATAATGTGGTCTGGACTAGGCCTGCCATTGACTGTTGCATGGATTTGTGGCACCAGATTGTTGCTTCAAAGTCTTAGATAGATGACACAATTTAATTATTACAGTTCTTCACCATTCAGTCATGACCGTGTAAAACTCAAGTGGCCTCAACTATTTTTTACAAAGCGGCATCAAGTCTAAGACAAATAATGACAGAGAGCAGAGAGGCTAATTATAATTCTAACTTTGTTTTGAGTTAATTGTGGACCTTGTCAAAATTTCTCATGGACTCTGCCTTGTACATAGATCCAAGTTTAATAGGAGTAACTATTTTATTGTTTAGTTTTTAACATTTGTATATAATTTTACAATGTTATATTAAGTAGTAGTTTAAAGTAACTTTGTTATTCATTGTACTTATAACATGTGTTTTATTTTTACCCCCTCCCCCACCCTCTTAATGTATTATGGTATTATGTAACACATTCATGAGTAAATTTATAAAACATTTTTATTTCAATTTACAGTTACCTCCTGAATTGAGTACTGGAATTGATCAACCATGGCAGGTAACAGAGGTAGGTCTATGAGTATTATTTAAATAATAAATTTGTCAACATATCTTTTGAGCTTTGAATTGTGCAGAAATACAGTTTTGTGGTTAAGATCGGTACTGGAAGTGACAGTCTTTCTAAAGACCAAATGAAAAGGATCTATTTTCATAAGAAGTGGCTGTCCTCTCTAGACAGTAATTCATAGTCCAGTCAAATTCAAGATGGCTACCATAATGCTTCATCTGACAGTATCTTGACTTCAAAAGTATAATTTATTACTGATTATAAGTGCTGACCTTTTGTTAATAATATCACAATTCATGGGAGTACATCATCAGAACATTGTCAAAACTGCTTTTTTACTTTGTCTTGTACAGGGGTGGGATCTATCTCAGTCGATACAGTGCTCACCTGAGGTACTGGAGTCAGAAGGATTAAATCATCTCGGTGGACCCATTCTCTGATTATGTTTTCCTTATTCCAACCAGTTCCCCACATCTGGTGTATTAGTTATCATGAAGTGCGCTATGCTGTCTGTGGACAAAATGCATATAAAAGAGCCATCAAGGAATGCCAGTGGAAAATTGTTTGACATACAGTGGCTGGTGATTTATTAATCAATGTGCTCTAGCAGTGTTGTTGAACAAAACAAACTTTAACTGTTTGTTGTGCACACCTAGAGATATGAGCTTGAATATGTTACTGGTTTTGTCATTCTGATTTCTATTTGAAATATAAACTTGGCACAGTGTAAATGTTCACTAATGTAAATGTACAGAGATATAACTAAAGTTAAAGTTTGTTTTGTTTAATGACACCAATAGAGCACACTGTTTTATTAATCTTCAGCTAATGGATGTTAATTATTTGGTAATTCAGACATATAGTCTTAGAGAGAAAACCTGCTACATTTTTCCATTAGTAGCAAGAGATGTTTTATATGCACCATCCCACAGACAATATAGCAGATATACTAGTCATCGTACACTGGCTGGGTACAACTAAAGATACTAATGGTGTGTAATTTGACAACCTCAAAAGGATAGCAACCCCTGCAATTGCAATCGGCAATGCCGTGGAGATTGTCGTGGAGTATTTCATTCTCCACGACCCTTTTTTTTTCTGCAGACTATATTATAAACAAATTTCAAGGCTTGTTGTTTTGCCGTGGACATTTTCTTAATTGCAGAGGTTGGATAGATACTGCAGAGAAAACACCTGGCGGTAGGATAGACAGGAGGTGATGCTTGAAGTTGGGAAAACTCATTTATTGTAAATACTTATTTAATAATTAATAAAAATTATTATCAGCATTTTCTTTTTTTTTTCTTTTTTTTTGCAGGCCCAAAAGAGATTAAAAAAATCTACATTGTTAATGATAACGGTGTGTATGACAGACAGGTTTTGATGAATATTTCAAGTATTCTTAGTGTTGATATGAGACAGTTACAAAATGCCGACATCCGCGTGATAAAACAGAACCAAGGGAATGAGGCACAGTTTTATGACATCCATGATCCACGCCAGCAGAAACGAGCAGAGGAGGCACGAAAAAAGAAGGAAGCAGAACGCAAAGAAAAACTTAAGTCTGAATTCGATTTTCTGCAAGATAGCTCCCAAGAAAGTGAGTTCAAAGACAAATGGTCAGCTGTGAACACTGGTATAGCCGGAGGAGGCCATGGCTACCCCCAGTTACACCTCTTCCTTTTTTCCCCACCACGTTATATATTTTCCTGTCACCCCATAACATGACTAATAGACAGGGTGGTTGGCCCCCCAATGTGGGTAACCCTCCATATAAAACTGTAGCTATGCCAGTGTTTGTAAAATTGTACAATTCCAGCCATCTTAATGTAACTATATTCTGCTTTTTGGGGAAATGTCTGGGATCTAGATAAGTTGGTAGAGCTCTTGTCTAATTCCCCCCCCCTCCCCATCTTAGTCAGTACGACTGGGCTATGGTATGTGCTGTCCTGTCTGGCAAAATGGATATAAAAGAACCCATGCTACTGTTGCAGATGTAGCAGGTTTTGTCTGAAGACTATGTTAGAATTCTTAAATATCTGACATCCAAAACAAATCATTAATTAATCAATGTGTAGAAATGGAGTTTATGTAAAACAAACTTTACATATGGTTAGTTTTATATTATATTTAATCCTGCATTGATTGACTGAAACACTGCTACAGACTGATGCCAGTCAGGGCTTCAAGAATACAGTAGCCCAATGCCCAATTATTTACTAGCTCAACAATAAAAAAATACTAGACATGGGTTTAGTAAATAATTGTTTTGACTACACCTGATTGGCTAATGAAAAAAACAACCCATCTCAGCAAAAGTATGATTGGTTTTCTTTGCCAAATTCATATATTCCAGCAAAATCTAATTATCAACAACATATTATCTAAAAAAGTAATGTACCAATGGGTAGTCATACTAGCATTACTACCAGATAACTATATAGGGTTGCAAATGAATCACTAAGCATTTTTAAATGGATTACAACTAATTTTGAGGGTAGAATGATGGAAATACATGGTAAAAAGGTCTCAGGTTAGCACATTTTGCTCATGTCTCATATGCTTATGCAATCCATGCCATATATTAACTTGTTTTCCTTTCATATATTAACCTGACCTTTCACTGAACAAACTGCAATTCTTATTATTTATAATAATAATCTGACCTTTCACTAAACAAACAGCAATTCTTATTATTTATATAATAATTTTATATTGAAAAAGTATTTGTGGTCCATATATAAGTTTTTAAAACCCTTTTAATTTGTTGTTTATTTTATTTGTTTTTGACAGGTTGGAAGCAAGTATTTAATCCAACCCGCAGAAGCACTGACGATTCCTTTGCTAAAACTAAAGCCTATGGGAAAGTCAAAACGACCATTGTTCATTACAACTACGTGGTCATAATGGGTTATCCAAGCACAGGGAAAACAGCCATAGCTATGTTCATAGCTAATGAGTTCAATGGGAAGACAACTCTTCGTAGTGTTAATAAATACAAGTTGTTACACTTGAAGACTCCACAAGAGTTCAGAGAGCAGGTTGACCCCACAAAGTTCATGGTCATTATCATTGAAGATATATTTGGGAAGCATTCAGCAAATCTGAAAAAGGTAGAATTGTGGCAGGATTTCTTGCATGAAATGCAGATTATCATCAAGACTGCTGGTGGTAAACTTAAGTTAATTATAACATGTGGCACTCACATTTACAAAAACGTGAGCCAGTTTTTGAAGAGGAAACATCTGTTTTCAAAATCTCAGATTGTTGATATATCCGATGACGTGAAAGACATGGATCATTCGGAGCGAACCGATGTCCTTCGCAGCACTTCAGGATTCTTACAAAACAAAGAGAACACAAATCCAGTGGGATACACCCACATTGGTTATCCGCTGAGCTGCCGATTGTATGGTATTTTCAACTCCTTTCAAAATGTTGGTCGCCTTTTCTTCCAAGACCCTTCCAAATATCTCCTCCAGGAAATTGACAAAGTAAAAAGATTCGACAATACCATTTATGGTATTCTTGTCTACACAGCTTTAAACAATGGAAGATTGGATGTAAGGGGAAAAGAACTGACTGAGCTGGATCCTGCAGAGTTTGAGAAGATGAAGAAGGTTTTCAGTACAGTGGGAGTGAAGGTGGACCTTCTGGAGATGTGGATCATTCAGCGGGCTGCCGAGATGCTGTCTGGGGTGTTCTTCACATGCATTTCTAAGAACCTTTACAAGATGATGCATCACCGTTTCACTGAATATGTTCTCAAGAGTTTCGATATGCTCCACTGCAATGTTATTGTAGAGCTGGCAGTGCCGGAAATCTTTCAGGAGCTTGTCAAGACCTACAACTATGAGAGCACGTATGAGAAGAATGTCGCGATCTCTCGGTCGAGTCACGACTTGATGTCAAGGCGACTGATTTTCCAGATACTGCAAGGCAACATCAGAGAGGCCTGCCAGCACCAGGTTTTCACAGATACCCAGTTCATGGGTAATTTCCTTGAATACCTTGATCGTATGGGAACCATGGAAGCTCTGTACCGGGCACGAGATAGCGAACATATGTCCTTGCTGTTTTGGGCTGCATGGTATGGAAGAGACTTGCTGGTGGAAGGATTTGCCAAGAATGAAGCACTGATTCGAATGGTTGATGATGGCTTAGGAGTTGGTGAGCAGAGAACATTGGCCCTTTTGGCGGCATGCTACAGAGGAGGAATAACTGAACTGGAGGTAAAAAAGCCTCTCTACCGCTTCAAAAATGATCCTCCCGAGAAGCTTAAACCTGCATTGGGTGTCCGAGCACTGCTACAGCTAAATCCCCAGGTCAACTGCAGTCCTCAGATGACCAATGCTGAAAATGTATTGAATTTAGAATTTTCCTGGATGATGAAGAACAAAGCAATGCCACTGCACTATGCAGTTGTGGGTGAATCTATTGATGCAGTGATGGCCATTCTCGAACATGGTCCAGACGTAAATGCTAAGACAGCTATTGGTGAAACACCTTTGCATTTTGCTGCCATCCATACAGATCCAGCAATAGCCCAGTTGCTTATTGAAAAAGGTGGAGAAGTTATGGTCACAACAGATGCTGGGAAAACACCACTCGGTGAGGCTGTTGGGCATGGAAGTGTAAAGCTTGCCAAATTACTCATAGAAAAAGGAGCATCTGTCAACAGTGTTTCTCAAGATGACGGACCTCTGCTCCACACTGCTGTATCAAACTGCGACTATGAAATGATGGAACTGCTGGTGGAAAAACACATTGATGTCAACCAGAAAGGCCGGAATGGATGGTCTGCTCTGCATGCAGCATTATACCTTGGAGACACTAGATCAGCAGATTTCCTAATAGAAAAAGGAGCGTCAGTTGCCGTCCCAGTGTATGGAAGTATTGTTCCATTGCATGAAGCGATCGCTACATCAGATACCGAAATCACCGACATTCTGCTGGAGGGAGGAATATCTGTGAACACGACCAACATGAATGGCGAAACGCCACTGCATCTGGCTGCAAAGAAAGGCAATTTAGAGACTATTAAGAAGTTACTTGATTTAAAAGCTAATCTTACTGTGACCGATCATAGCGGTAAACAGCCTTTGAATCTTGCTGCCAGTGCAAGTAATAGAGAGGTACTGGAATATTTGCTGAAAAGGAGTGGAGGTACAGATCATCCATTTAAGCAGAGATTTTAAAAGATGTAATTGTAGGCTAAGGCTTTTTTCCAGATGTAATCATGGGGAAGGAAAGGTGTACTATTGTTTTGCAATTCTTACCACCCATAAAATAAAATACACTAAAGTACTCTTATAACCAACCGGAAGGGACCATCATAGTTAGTTCGTTATAGCAGTAGTTTGTTGTACACATTTGCATAACTTTGTGATAGTTCGTTATAGCAGTAGTTTGTTTTACACATTTGCATAACTTTGTAATAGTTCGTTATAGCAGTAGTTTGTTTTACACATTTGCATAACTTTGTGATAGTTAGTTCGTTATAGCAGTAGTTTGTTGTACACATTTGCATAAGTTGGTCATTAATATATAGGGAGATAACACGGGACTTTACCATCAGTTCGTTCTGTGCAGTAGTTCGTTCTAAGCGTGTTCGTTATAAGTGTACTTCACTGTAATTTGGAACTAAAAGCTGCAATTTTAATTATTTAAATTTTTTTTATTAACCATTCAGAATAGATATCATAGTTCACAGTATTTTTCTTTATATGACGCATCATTCTTCGATATATTCAGATGCAGTTGATAATACATATGTATAGGCTACATCAAATGGATTAAATGTCCATTGATGCTCAAAATAGAACACTTTCACTGTTTAGTGTAGGTGTACTGAATAGAAAAAAAGGACACAATGTTAAGTTGGAAAGGTCAGACTACAGCTTTATGAACATCAAGTAAACCCATGAAGTCTAATATATTTTACATGCTCATATACCACTAGAGTTTGAGCATAAATTTAATTGACTAAAACCCCTTTCCCATCACTTTGACAACTTTTTAAAACAATATGGACTCTAAAATGCCATACAAATTGAATACACTTTTCAGCTTGGAAGCTGACTTTAAAATGTTGGATCCACCTGGATTTCGCTAGTCCATGTTCACTTGTGAACTAGCAAAAATGGACATACAAATTTTATTTTTAAAAGAAAACATTTATATGTAATAACAGTGACTGTTTGTTTGATTAAAGTGCATATGTTTGAAAAAGAACAGTTTTTTTAACTCGGTAATTGAAAGGCAGAGAACATTTTGTTCAGTATCGCATCACAATATGCGATGCAAGTTTTAAAATATTAAACAGTGGTTACTACGGTAATCAATATTCAGTTAGCTAGAAATGTTGCTAGTCAAATTTTGAGAACAAAATGTTCCCTGAAGGGCCTAATATATTTCAGGGCTTGGACTTAATGACGACAATTGACGTGGCTGCGATATTAATTGTTATAGGTTAGGGCCTTTACCAATGGCAGCATTTTTGCTGTAGGTTAAGGGGATAATTTTTGTTAAGTTTACTTCTTGCAAAAGTTATAGGTGTACAATTGCCGACGGTGAGCATTTTACTAATGACAAAAAAACAAAAACATTTTTAAATTGCTATATGTAACAAATTATTAAGTTTGAGCCCTGATATATATTAATTTTTGTTGAGAAATCTAAAGATTATACCTTGAGTTAAATGTCTATAAAAATTACAACCAAATAATTAATTTGCTAGTAATTATTAATATTGATTGGACTGACGTGGTGTCACAGTTTCAATTTGAATCGTGTCTCTACATTGACAGTAACTAGCTGCTCTTTCTGTTGATTCGTGAGGAATATATTTTGTGTAAATTATATTTTTAATCAAAGATTTGTGGGGAAAACCTCTATTTAAGCTGTGTTACAGCATATTCTTGAGTTAATTGTGTAAAATGTTATAGGCAAAGGAGGGGGCATTTGTTAAGTGTTGTCAAAATATATCCCGATGTTTATTTATGAAATAAAATGCAGCTGTCATTGCTATTTTGTTTTTTTAAAATGGTTTTCTATCTATTATTTAATTTGTTAATAATAATTATGGTTAAATTATGTCATTAGGAAAAGTATGTGTTTGGAGTTGTTCATAAGTGTTATGTTATTATAATGAGTTAAATTTTAGTTTAAAAAAGAGAGATGGGGTAAAAAAAAGAAAGTCTTTGTCTTCAACACTATGTTCTGTAATACATTATTGTCCTGAATGTAAAGAAATCTTAGCAAGTCAGAGCCAAGTATAATTGTAATAATTTCTTGTTTGAACTGAACTCTTTGAAAAATATTTTCTTCAGGCTGTATTCCTAATGGCAGTGTCCTGGAATTTTAAAGATTTTAGTAGTAAAACGTTAAAAGTTTGTTTTATTTAATGTTATCACTAGAGTACATTGATTAATTGATCATTGACTATAGGATGTCCAACATTTTGTAATTCTGACAGTTTTCAGACACTTTTTGTTGTAATTTGTTTTACACCTTTTTTAACAATTGGTTAAATTGGGTGAGTATATAACGTAGTTTTTTCTATTCACAGTTGGGGAACACGTTTAAAGAAGAAGAAAAAAGAAAGATTGTATACATATTATTTTTGAGAGAAAACGGTTATCTTTTCCGATTAGCAGCAAGGAATCCTTTATATTCACTTTCCCCCCATACAGCACAGCACATACAATGGCTCTTGTTATACCAGTTTGGAATGTAAAAACCACCCAAATGTTTTTTAGAAAATGGGTCCACTGAGGGGGTTTGATCCTTTGACCCAAACACCTCGATGCTTGCTCTACTAATTGAAATAAATCTTGCTGCTTTAATAGTATAATATGAAGAAATAAAAGTAAAGGTTGAGTCAGCTATACGTCTTGTACAGGCCTCTCAAAATTGTGAGAACCATCGTTTCGTTTGTGCATTGCTCACGAAAATCTAATTATGCATGACCTACTTTTTGTTCGTGCTAAATTTGGAGCACCATTTACTTGGATATAATGTGTTACACGAAAAGGAAATGGGTTTCTTGGATTTATTTTTGCATAACCAATAAATGGGTCACGCAGATGTAGAATTTTCACAGGCCTGTGATATATTACTTGCCATCATAAAAGGTGTGTGCATTTAAAATACTCATCTGGCATGAAAATTAAACAGTTATTTTTATTTTGTTTAATGACACCACTAGAGCACATTGATTTATTAATCATCTGCTGTTGGATGTCAAACATATGGTCATTTTGACACAATCATAGACAAGAAACCCACTACATTTTTTTCATTAGTAGCAAGGCATCTTTTATATGCACCATCCCTCAGACAGGATAGCACATACTACGGCCTTTGATATACCAGTTGTGGTGCACTGGCTGGAATGAGAAATAACCCAATGGGCCCACTGACGGGGATCGACCCCGCATCAAGTGAGCGCTTTACCTCTGGGCTACGTCCCACCCCGCATTGGGAATTTGTAACACTAGATCCCGCGTTTATAGAATCATATAGTCGAATAGTCTGTGGGATGGTGCATATAAAAGATCCCTTGCTGCTAATCTAAAAGAGTAGTCCATGAAATGGCGACAGCGGGTTTCCACTCTCAATATATGTGTGGTCCTTAACCATATGTCTGATGCCATATCATAAATAAATAAAATATGTTGAGTGCATTGTTAAATAAAACATTTCTTTCTTTTTAGTCTAGTATTTGTGATCATCAATTAATTTAGTGTTTATGGAATTATTTAGTCTAGTGCTTATGGAATCTTTTAGTCTAGTGCTTGTAGAATCGTTTATTGTTTAATTGAAAATTTAGTGTACAATATTGTCTAGTGTTATAAAAATCTTTTACCAGTATATTTATATAATCGTCTGTGTATAGAATCATAATCTTTTGTAAATTGAAAATTAATTTTATTTTGGTATATTACACACCAGTGTAAGATATTGCTCATGTCATAACAATCTAACTAGTGTAATATTGGTGTGAGGTTAGCGTGACGTAGATCACTAATTTGCAGAAAAATAATGTGTAGTAGGTCCCGACATCTCCTTACTTCTGCGTTTTGTTTGCAGTTTGTAATAAATAAAATACTCAACTCGTGAACATTGTTGGTATCTGACTCGCTTTTGCCCATTAGATACTAAACCTGTTAACTCATTTCATAAAAATGGTATGACAGACAAGCTCGTTTAGTATTCTATATATATATTTTCTACTTCTTTTCAAGAAGGGAACAATAATATAAGGCTATTGAAAACATGTGATACATCATAATATAGTTTGTTACTTTTTATACAGATTTAAAATGCATTGTGTCTACCTAATATCTTAACCTGGATTAATGAGATACAGTCAAACTTTGATAACTTGAAGGAAATGACAAAATAGTTCAGGTTTTAGGGAGTTCACGTGGTTTAAAATTCATATGGCACACCTCAGAATTAAAACTGCATTGCAGTTGGATGATTTCATTTGATATTGTAAGAAATGTAAGCTGCACTGCCTCCCCTCCAAACTCTGAAAATTATGCATCCCCAGTTGAAAGGTTAGCAAATTTTAAATCTGAGCGAATTTAGCGTGACCACAGGGGTGCAGAAAGTACTTGCCCACTCGCCAAATGTGAGTAAACATTCAGACGGATGAGTTAAAAAAAATACAACTACTAGTCTGATGGGTGATCTGTCTTTTGTCATTTTGTTTGTCACCTGATGTTGATCACTTGCCAGGTGTTCTTAATAGATCTATATACAGTGTATATACTCTTCAAAAAAAGTAGGGGAACCTGAAATATTAATGTTAATATCAACTATTAGACCAAACATACGTTTTGACCACAGACATCCTAGTAAGGAACGTTCAGGTCTGTTTATCAACACACCGAAACACATTCCATAGTTTGCATGTGCATGATACAGTTGCCCTGTACACGTGCATGGGGTGTCATTCTCGATTTTGACAATTTCCAGAAAGGTAAATTAATCACTGTGGAACATTATTTCTTTCAATCTTTTTCATTCTGTTGATCATATAGTTGTTATTGTTTTGTTTTTAGTCATTTTTATTGTTTGAATTTGCAATTTACTGATAAAAAACGTCAACTTTCAAATTTCACTTCTGACCCCAATCGTCCTTCAAGATCTTTGGTGGTCATAAAACCTACAGTAACACTGAACTACTGGTTGTAATATTTGCCCAATTAATTCACTATTATCATATAACCATTCCCCACATCTAATATACCTTACAATTTTGGCAATTGTAAATTCTTATTAGACTTCCCCTACTTTTTTTGAAGAGTATATAGAGAGGTTATTACTAGACTGTTTTTCGGTATCGTCAATATCATTTATTAGGAATAAAAATTGTATTATGCAAGCCTCTGGCGAGCATAATACATTATTTTTATTCCTAATATATGATATTGACGATACCGAAATACACAAGGTTCAACCAATAATTGAGATCAAATGACCATAATAATATGCTGAGATATGTTGATTTTTTAAATTTTGGAGAAAGTGGTCAGAGATTCAAAATTGTTTTGCCCATGCACCACATTAAACCACAGTGTATTATACTTTTTTGTTTAAATTCATAAAGAATGTGTGATATCTTGCTGGAATGCAGGTATATGTAATACTCTGTCTTGGAATGATACGGCATCCCTCTAGTGTATTACATTCTGGTATCAAACCTTAGTAAGGGTACCATAGTACAGGTAAAACAAAACAGATATGCCAGGAGACATGAGTGGTAATGTGGAAAGTAGAATTGTCTGTCCATACCAGTATGCATGAACCCCAAAATATTGCATGAACTTAATTAAAACATCAAACTGATTTCTGGCAGGAGTCCTTTTGTAGATGTTTTTTGTGACACGAGTCTCAAGAAAATCATTTGTTAGATTGAGCTTTAGCGAGCTCCAAGGATTGATTTTCTTTGATACAAGTGTCAAAAAAAACATTTACAAAAAGGCCAAGTGCCAGAAATATTTTCTGGTTCAATCATGCTTATAATTTTAGTATAATTATTATAAAATTCACTGCATTTTATTTTTGTACCGTGATGTCACGACCCTGCTCACAGCGGATATATATTACATCACTAGAAGGAATGCATGCAGTGTTGTACAGTTGAATCCCATTAGCTCGAACCCTGTCGGTAGTTCGTCCTAACTTATTCGGTCAACAATGTATAAGTGTAACTTGGGACTTCGGTTTTGGTTCGAGTATTGTGGTGTATTCGAGCAAACGAGATTGTACTGTTTATTACGTGACGTCACATAATACCTTTGGAAGCAAAGGCGGTCTATCTCCTAAACTAAAAGACAAAACCAATTAACCAAAGAACAGCTTTCTGGCACCTTTGTACCGATTGATTGAACTAGATTTGGGAATTTGGCATGTTTGGCTAATGTGATGGACGTTGCAATGTTTTTACCAATCACCTGGACTAATTTCTTCTCAACATATAAATATTTTAGTTGATGTGATGGAAATGATGGATCTTTCAACATTACTTATTATTTGACAAATAATTTTACACATTTCTTTAAGAATGTTTAAGTTTCGATACTATATCTTACAAATCTGTATGACTTTGGTTGATTAAATAAATAAAAATTTAATAGCCATGTTTCAGACTTTTTATTCTAAAATAACTTAAAGAATGCAGTGTATTTGATATTAAAGCAAACTGAAAGACAATTTTGTTTTAAATATATATTTTGAATACGGTAGCACCCCCCCCCCCCCCGGCTGTCTTCCGAGTTGTCCACCTTACGTCTCTCAACTTCCTCCATGGGTGCAGTCTCTGTACTTCTGTGCATCCACTTGGCATCATCGTCCTCCGACGCTAATAATGCTGATCTGACTCATGGCACTAACAACCGCCGGTGGTAGGGGAGCATAGTAGGTCTGGTGGTTACAAGTGCCTCTTAACAATGCCAGAAGTAACCACTGAACACTCTCCGAAGTAGTCGGGTTACTCCCAAAGCTAAAAGCTGATGGGGGAAATGGGCAGATTTGTGACACGGATAGCCACAAGAGACAAGCACCTGACGCAGATGAAGACACAGCGCTGAGATGTGGAGGTGGTCGTAAAAGAAGTTGAAAGATTGCCAGATCTGGGAAAAAATAGATGGCATTCAAAGGTGAAAAAGGAAAGGGAGCAGTGGGATTAAAATAAAACCCAGAATATGGTAGCCTGACACCCATGGCTAGTGTTTTTCACCATTGGGCAAGTAAAAAAAACCTGGTCCCACACAACAGATAGCAAGAAAAAAAAAAAAGGAAGAAAACAATTCTGATTAAAAAATGGTAAACCCCCAAGGAACTGGTGCTTTGTGCCCTCGATCTGTTAGCCACCACCCCAATGTCTACTTGCTTCCACCCTGCCTGTATACTGGTTTAAACCTCTTGATTAGGTGCATAGCAATTGTACACCAAGTAAAACATAATAATCCATTGAGGAATAGTCAGTGGTATTTGTACACGCATACCCATTACAAATTACATGTTAATTAAAATAATTAGTAATCGTTGGTGATTATAAGCCATTTTGGCCATAATGGGTTTGTTTTTACTGTTATTAATAGTACAAATATACAGTACATACAGTAAGGCTAGTTGATTTTTAGCTATGGCTTGTTAATTTTAAAAATCACCAATCCCACGGCTAGTGGATTTTTTATTTATTTATAGAAGCTCTAGTTATTATGGTACATGTAGTATGTCCAAATCGGCCATTTTCTATAAAATTTAGCAATAGACTAATTTAGCTATTTATAATTGGCAAGGCGAGCACTGATGCACCTAATTGTATTATGGTGCCCATCATGATGCAGTTTGGTAGTTTCATGATAAATAATAATAAAATCAGTTTGTGGCAAAAGGATTTAACATGCATTTCTTACACACCCATTGGTGAGAATACCATGTGTTGTTTATGACAACACCTACCTACCCTGTTTACACATGTATGTGTTAACAATTTCAAGACATATGACTGGCTGCTCCTAGGTGATGACCAGGTCACCAAAGTCAGAATGAAAAACAAGAAGATGGAAATAGATTACACTGTGACATATAGTTAACCTAAGAATCATGTGTCTGCGATGTGTAAGTCTGCTACAAGTGCAAAGGGTTGGAAATATCTTTTAGTCAATTTTTTTTTTTTTAATTTGCTTAAAACCCGGTTTTTGAGGGTATGTAAGAAATAGAATAATAAATATGTGTCTGTTAAATACCATACATGAGTGACCATTAGATACCATTTTTTAAACGAGTTGTGAGGTAAATGGAACAAGTACGCTGTAGTAGATTTTAATGTCTTTGCTTGCAAATTTTTTGACATGACCCCATATCATGAATACATAAGAGCAAGCAAAGACATTAAAATCTACTACAGCGTACTTTAATTTTGATAATAAAGAATATGGACAAAATTACACAAAGCCACAAAAGATTTGTACAGAATATTTATTTTCCATTACAGAATGAGAAATATTTAACAACACCACTTGCTTTGTAATATACAAGAACTGTAGCTTTATTTATGATATTAAGTCTTCATCACCAGTCATAATTATTATATACTCTATGAGATGTAAAATAAAATAAAAACCTGCCTCCCAATAATAAACAATGCAATTTTGAAAATAAAACCCCTGCATTCAAAACAGGAAGAAACAGATTATTGTATCGTGAAACCTCATTAATTCTGAAGAGAATGGATTTTAGACAACTGTTCGGACTGCTGATTTCTGTACTAATCAAATCGCTATCGGAGAAATATCAATACAGCAACAAAGATCATTCAATTAATCACTTATTAATATTGCCAATAACCATATTCAGACTCAATTCAAATGACAGCTGATCATAAGAATATATACCAATCCAGTTGAATATTCCATAACACTGAGCATGTTGAAATTTCTCAGATTTAAAGGTAATTCTTCAGATAACATAAATGACTGGTATCTGTATAACAATTTACTCAATATATTCTCAGCACAAATTTCTGTTGTAGACGTAACAGCTTGGTACCAAGCATTTAAGAGATATCCTTCAGTAATCCTAGCTGAAACTTGTTGCATTGTACTCTGCATACACAGCACACATTAGGCCCCCTTTTCTATTAACGCGATTTCGAATGAGTTTATCGATAGTGCATTTACATAATACCCTTTTCATATACACATTCCGAACACTGAAAAAAAACCCAGTTGAATCGATGACCAGTTTTTCCAGCATAGTGACGTTATAACGTAAAGCATTTACTCACATCACTTCCACAATGTCAAATCATGTATAGTAATCCGTTTACAAAAACACAGATATGGTATCATGTATGATAAAAACGCCTGCAGAATTGCATTAATGGAAAGTTGAAATAGTGTACTCCATTGGTAGTAAAGGTAGATTTTAATATACACGTTTTTGTTTCTTGTTAATTACCCAAATCCAAACTAATGAAGTTTCCACTATAATAAAGGTACAAATACATAACCTTACCCACTGAACTTGTCAGCATATGAAATTAAAGGCATATATTATATATTGTGCAAGCTTTTATAGTATTTTAATACATACACAAGTTGGGGGAAAAGTTGACTCCAAGTTAAATGAAATTAAAACTACAGTAGTTATAGCTGAAGTTTAAAAAAAAAGAAAGAAAAAAAAGACGACGCCCGCCACATTTGTGAACTTGTCTTAAAACTTAAGTATTTCTGACAGTGCTAATGAATCAACTGATGATGGTAAAACACTGTTCACAAACACAAACAGCACATTCTGCACACTGATAAAGCAATTCCAAGATCTTGTAAAGCAACATATTCTATCCAATACCAAGTACTCAGCAGAAATTTATTTCTCACTGAACATAATATAATCCAAGAAAGCACTTGTTAACACATAAATAAGCAGCCTAATGAAATAAACATAACATAAAACCGATCATGAAAAGAAGTCAGAAATATATATATATATATATATATATGTGTAAACACACTGATAACAACTATCATGTTGAACAGTGTACCACCGCATATACTTGCAACGTGATTTATACCTATTAAAGTAAATTAAAAACTCAACTAATATCTAAACAAAGGTCTAAACAAAGGTCGTTAATCCTACCTACAACAACAAAAAAATATTCATCTTGCAACATAAATAAAATAAATTCTTTGTGACATAACTAAGCTATAACAAATGATATGACCAGACATATATATCAAAACGCAACACTATTTTGTTATGTTACTTTTAACAGCAACACTGCAAGCAGTACTTAAAAAATGAGAGAAGATTTTTAATTGTCTTTGTATATAGTCAGTTAACTAAGTGACATACGTTTAGTATTTCACTAAAAATTACTTGAGGATCACAACGCATTTCTTATAAAGAAAAAACTCCATGTTAGTACTGATATCTCATAATAAAGTATCACTACATGTATATATATACACAAATAAAAAATGAATTGTACTTTTCATAAAAGTAGACCTATGAATCCACAAGATAATCCACAAGATTCATTAGGCATTAAAAACACAAACATTCAATAAGGGACGTTATAAATTATTATACACAAAACCACAAAATATTACTTTTGACAAACAATTTTTGTTTCACATTCATGGTCTAAGATGAATTTTCAGCCAGTTAAAGAAATCCATAAAATGTTAATGTCTTGTGAAATCTACTTTTAGAGTTCCTATTAAAACAAAAGCATTAGTTTGTCATCAATAACAAAATGAATATTTTATATGTGAACAAGCGACATCATGTTTTAATCTAAAGAATGACCTATGGTAATAACATATTCTCTGCATGTTTTTATGGAGTTAAAAAAATTATACAATTTTATTCAGATTATATTCTTTGTCACAGAGCTTGGCTGTAACTACTCTATAAAGAAGAAACTAGATAGCAAAATAAACCAATACATGTAAAAACAAATATTTTCTCATAGTATTAGTATGAACAGAGTAACTATTCTACTAATTTAATTTGCTTTACATGTTTTCAGTAATCTTCTTTAAATTCCTAAGTGCCATGTTTTATTGTAAAATTAACATTTATACACAATTCCAGACTGACATGTTTATAATCAAGATTTTCTTTTCACTTCTCTATTTTCTTTCACTGAAAACACATTTGAAGATATAAAGGAGTATTTACACAATTGTCCAGTATTTGAAAACCGATCATGTCACTGGAGTAGTACACAGGAAACTTACTGTGGACACAGCATCTTCGTAACAATGCTTTAATAGTGCTAGCTCTGGCACTCGCCAAATGCAAATTTTAAAAACCATTGGCAAATTTTATTTTAATTTGGCAAAATAATTTCATGTAATAATTGAAACTTTTTGTTAGTAAATAACTTGTTTCAGCAATTTTTAAAGTTTAATAAACAATTTGGTGAAATTTTCTGGTCACCCAGAGCTAGCCCTGTTTAAACACAAGCATCTTCATAACAATGCGTTAAACAGAAGCATCCCACTCCTTGTGTCCTTGTGAACCCATTCAAAGGCTGAGGGCTCTGTTAGTCCTGTGAAAATCAATACTTTTTAATTAAGCTGCTGCCATCCATTATCTTCCCATCATACAACTGAACTATGCAATGCTGATGACAACAATACCATTCCAAGATTTCAAAAGGAACATGACAGATAACATTATCCATGGGCTTTGAAAATGACAATACAATTTACTAAAAACAAATAAATCTTCACGGACTGAAAAACAGCAACCAAGTTGAGTATGGTTTTAAGTACCACAGAGTTATTTCCCTTCTGTTCCTGTGGCAACAAAAATACTTAACTCTTTCAAATAATATATATATATTTAATAACATTAACATTCAGTACAAGTATGTTTTAAAAATTAACAACATTTAGTACCTGTATTTGCTCAACAAAGAATGACTGTTGACCAAATGTGTGACAAGTTCATTTTTTCATTGGGGTTATCTATCAGTATTAACAAAAATGCACCTTATTTTCATCAATAAGTTCCAGAATATCTAGTTTAATACCAGGAATTTATGCTTATTTATGTGATGTACAAACACCAAGCTATGATATTAATGTAACACTAACAATCTTTAAAATGTTGTGACATTAAACATTCCATAATAATGTAAATGGTCCATTTACACTGATACTATATCCTAGAGGTTAAACCACACAAATGTGATCATAGGCAAGAATGACTCGGAGAGCAAAAAAAAAAAAAAAATTGCCAGCATGGATTGAAAGACTGAAATAAAGAAAATAAAACTTTTTGCATGACATGAATATTGGTGATTTTCTTATTAATAACATTTTTCAAAATATGAATATGCATGTCAAACCTTTTGTTCGTTTTAATATTAGACAAATATGTGAGACTATATGATGCATAACTGCATAACTGACATGTACTGTCAAACCTGTTGTAAGCAGTAACCTCCAACATTATCAAAAAGAGCTACCTCAAGATTGTCCGTTTAATCAAATTTGATTCTCATGAAGTTCGATGATAGTCACTTTTCGCACCCTTGTTTTTGCTTTGTACACAATTTATATAACACATCTTACCACAATTTTGTGAATAGATTCTTTTCAAACACAGTAAGGGGTGCATTTAAATTAAAAAAAAAAAAATTCAATAGCAATTTTGCATTGGAATATTTTCAGCGTTCTTAAATGAAAATGTCATGCACCAGTTTATTGTTATTGTAAAGAGATGGAAAATGACATCATTAGAATAGCTATATTATTACAATGCTTCGCAACATTCAAATAAAAACTAGACTACTTACCTTGACCCCTGACAATGCAGTTTACATGTCGGTATGTTTTTATTTTTCATATACTTATTAACAAAATTAAGTTTACCTAAGTTTTAAAAGATGAAAAAAAGAAAAAGAGTATCATTCATTATATCATACAAAGAACTTCTGTTAGTGTTAGATGTTATATTTATTGTGTATGAAGCCAACACAAGGGTGCAAAAAGTGATCATCCTAGACCAGACCTGTCAACCCTCCCGGATTCCGCGGGAGTCTCCCGGTATTTGATCAAATCTCCTTACCCCTGTGCGGGAGACAGTTTCTCCTGTTAAATGACATTTTTGTAAGCATAAAAACAAAATCGATCCTCTTTTGTCAAAATAACAGAAGGGAAGTAACTCTGCCTTTTTTTCTCATTCGGAAAATGTCGACTACTTTCGGTTTCCGAGAATGTAACAGGCCGAATTGTCCCGACTGTTTAACCTTTGCCGAAGTGAGAATTGTGGGATAGCCTATTTATATTGTTAAAAAAGCACATGGAGTTTATAAAATGATGTGTTATTATAATGTTTGTTGTCATCGTAATGGCTACGAAGCGTGTTGCCGCTAATTAAACAGGCTGTGTATTGACATTCAGTGTTGCCATATAAAAAAAAAAAAACTATCCAATTTAGTTCCAATAGCCGATGATAAGATTAAAAATCAATGTGCTCTAGTGGCGTCGTTAAATAAAACAAACTTTACTTTTAATAACACCTCTGAATTGTAAAATGTCTTCCCACTGGATTACATAATGCAACTATGACAAATCTGAGTTGACAGCGATACACACGATGCATGTTAAAATCACATGTCACAGCAAGACAACGAAAAGACCAATTAGCTGTATAAACATACTTGTGTCAGTTAATTTTGTATGTTTGTGCGGTAAAATGTTGGTTATAAGGGTACACTTCAAGAAATTATTTTTGTACAATTAAAAAATGTTGTTTGACATTGACATAAAGTTACTCACGGAAATGGGTATAATTCCGGTATATTTCACACGATGTCCGTAATGAGGTTTTACTTATGATTAATGAAAATACAATGTTTATTGCATCATTATAATGATTTTAAATCAGTACCACGCCACCGTTCCTCATTATAGTAAAAACTGAATATTAATTTATAAGATTTATATAAATTTGTCTTTGGTACTTAGGTACACTAACCACAAATGATAATGTAACGCAACCTGTAAGGCTGTAAGTGTAATACCGTAAATGTACTAATTTTTTTTTTTATTTCTTCTTCATGTTCTTAACATTTTTGGATAAAAAAATTTTTTTTTTTAAATATGTATTAAATCATAATAATATTTAAACTTAAAAAAAAAAAATAATAATAATAATTTTTTTTTTTTTTTTTTAATGCCAAGATCTAAAGTTAAGAAGTATATATGACATTATAAAGTATTCATATAACTTATTGTAATAATTTTTTTTTTAAATCTTGCGATTTTGGGTTAAATTGTGTGAATTTAAAAAATCTCCTGCTTTTTGACCAAATCTCCTGCTTTTTCAACACACACCTCCTGCTTTCTCTTGACTAAAGGTTGACAGGTCTGTCCTAGACCTTGGATGGAAATATTACAGCAAAATAATAACACAGCCTTGTAACAATGGTGGCTCTTATACTCAAATGAAGGAACACATGTCTAATTGTTATTGGTTTAAGTACTAAATATTCTAAAGAGAAATAAAATTACTTTGAGAATACAGTAAAACAAAGATAATTCTATTCTTTTATATTTTTTATGAGCAATATTTGTTTGAAATGTTTTTTTCTCAACATTATGTTTTTCAAATTAATTTTTAACAATAACAAGTATTTTATATTTTACAATCTATAAATTCTGAATGAGTTGAAATGATCATGTGTATATAAAACTTAAAACAATTTGAACTTAATAATATACTATATATAAATGTGGCTTAAAGAATGGCACTTTGATAAAATCAATTAAGATAAGAAGATGAAAAACAAATCCATTAATTAAAACAAAAAAACTAGTCTTATTTCAAAGAGAAATGTATTACAAAGAAGTTTATTAGTAGAGAAAAAGTAATAATATCCTTATTTTACCATAGTTTCATTCAAGTGTCCATATGCAAAGTATTTTTTTTACTTCATCAATAGGCTGAAATTAAGTGAGCATTGCTCATATATAATACAACAATGAAACTGAATTCAGAATCATGCTAATATTGGAGAAACATACTAATATGTAAAAGAAACAACATTTTCAGGCAATATAATAATAACTTTACTTAAATGGCTTCTCAGAATTATGAAAAACTGCCATATAATTTTTATTAATTTAAATTAATTTCAACTGGAACAGAAAAGCACTATGTTAAAAATAAATATAAAACATGCTTCCATTCAAATTAGTAAATACCATTTCTTGAATTTTGCCTGATAAAATGTGTTGCATTTCTTTGGCATATCAGTATATCATGCATTCTTTTAAAATGCTTTTGGGAAAGAAATAATACATGGGGATGATGTGTGTATTTAGAACAGTTTATGCGAAACTAATCACACTGTATGTAAGATGCTTGGTTTAAACACACACTACTCTATATACACAGGATGAAGGCAGTCTATAACAAACCACTGATGGGTGACTACTTAACAAATTATTTATGTTGTCTGCTTTTTACACACACTAAGCTGGTAAACAGAAACTGTAACAAAGTAACTCTGTTTCCATGGAATGCAGACTTAAGTCACATGGTAGTGACTTCATTTTTAAACAGAATCTTGAATCTTCAAAGACTAGACAACATTTTTTACTCAATTATTATATTCAACTTAGTTTTAATCACAGTGTACTTGGTTAATGAGTTAAATGAAAATTATAACAGTGAATCCATGCTTATAATTTCTGTTTTGTCATATTAATTTTTCGGGGTAATATTATGAATTTGCAGTTGTTTTCAAAGACTGCCCAAAATACACTGCCCGTGATCTTTATCAGCAAAATGACCATATCCAGAGGTGAAACCATATGTATTTGTATGCAAATGAGAAGCAACAGTATTAAATGTTCTTTATACAACTGTGGGTATGACTGTTTGCACACATTTAACATCAAAAGGTGTATTAATAACTAGTGAATACTCATAAGATATACCAAGTCCACAAAAAATGCAACTTCAAACATGTGACTACACACAAGACTGCACATGCATTAGAGTCAAAGTCAATTAAACATTGGAATAAAAACGAATCTACAAGCCTTGGTCAGCAGGCTACAGGAATGAGCAATACACTTTTTTTCATAGACGCAAGATTTTAATGTCAAAAAAAGAAGAAAAAAAGTCATAAATAAAAACCATGAAACTTGAAGCCAGTTACTTGTAAACAGATCCATTTTTTTTAGTAAATAGATCTACATTTTTCTATCCCATGATCAGGAGCAAATGGAAGCAGTCAGGCCGACCTCCAAATTAATGAAAGAAAAATAATTAAACGCCTCGGAACATTAATATACCCAAGGCACAAGACAAGCTATCTGATGAAACTACTTTAAAAAGCTCTATACATCCTGCAAAGTTTCAACAGAATTTGTTGAAAAGTTTCAAAAATCTTGGTTACATATGCTGGGTTCCTATCAGTGTAGAATATTAATAAATGTTCAGTGAAATCTCATTTCTAAAACACGAGTAGCACCATCATAATATCACACGCAACAGACACATCTTTATTTTACATACATGGTGGCAACGAAAGATGCCACCATCTATGGAGAAGGCAGTTAATAATTCACCTTTTAATTGTGAGAAAGGGGATGTATAATATGAAAGAGATTTAGAGGTCAGTGCCATCTAATGCCAAACACTTTCAACGCCTATGATATCAGGGCTTGCTCTGGGTGATCAGAACATTTTGCCAAAGTATCTAAAAAAATGCAAAACATATAGCTATTTTTCGACAATTATTATACAAATGTTTTTCGTCAAATTAAAATAAAATTTGTCAACTGTTCTTAAAATCCGCATCTGACGAATTTAGCGATTGGCAGAGCTAGCCCTACTTATATAAGCATTAAGGGCAGACTGAGAATGAATTAAGGGCAGACTGAGAATGAATTAAGGGCAGACTGAGAATGAATTAAGGGCCCTACCTTAATTGTGTCTAGGGTAAAAAAAAAACATCACTAAATATTCTAGAAAATCCTGTTAACCTGGTAATCAATAACTATTAATGTTTTCATGAAATTAAGCAAACAATATACAGAACAAGTTAATTTGATATAATGAGTGGTTGAATGGAAGGTCAGAAATATACAACTAAGTACAACCTGTTCAGGAAAAATGAAAATGCAGAGAGAAAATGAAGATGTTGGGCAAACAGATTAAATAACTATGAATATATGGATATAACTGTCATGATCCAATTAAAATGCTACACATGCTAGAAGTTTAGGGAAAACTTAACAAACTAAAAAAAACACTTACACCACTGAACATTCATCGTGTCCTGAAAAAACGTAATCATTTTTAAAATGGCAAATATGAAAAACTTATACATAAAACAATCTATTATACAAGAAATATTTAGTCAATTAGGCAAAAAAAAAAAAAGTAAAAAAAAGTAAAAAAATATATAGCCATCACATCCATATCTCACCGATACTCGTGCACCAAAAAAAGTACAGTAAAGTGCTGAGCTAGTCATAAAATGTCCCCCCCACCCCTCACCCACACTTTTCATTTCATTTCTAAAAATGTATGCACATTAGTTTATGTGTATACAAGTGTGCATTCCTGCATAAGTGTGTGTGTGTGTGCGTGCATGTGCACCAAAGTACATATCACATCTGCCTATATATGCAGATGTATCCTAAATGCAAAAGATATCACCAGTGACAGAAAAGTGAAATTTGTATTTCTTTTTTCATGACTTCCTGGTTTCATGTTAGGTGAGATGAAAAGAATTCCCTAAAACCAACATTTTATGTCCGCTCACCGCACTTAACTACATGAATGAAAAACAAATGTGCATCACAATGTAGCGTTAAAGACAATTCAAGCCTCCATAATTTACTGTACACAAGCACAATCAAGTACTTTGGCAAAAAAAAAAAAAGCTTAAGAATAATTGCAAATAGCTTTTCTTTCCCATGTCAGTATGTTAAAATATACAGTAGTCATTAATGTGGTTATCTCAAAACATTGACACAAACATAAGCACCCTATCAAAAACACACTGTAAAGTCCAAACATAGAAATATAATGGGTTAATTTGCCAAAAAGCTAACTGAACAATCATATTTGTTTTGCCTGATTAATTATTTGATTTATTTTACTAAACAACCAGAGTAAGTATACATTATGTTTAAAGAGCCTTTCATTTGTTTGAATAAGACATTTTAAAAAATTGACTACATATTTTTAAATAAAATAAAATATGATAAGTTATCTCTTTGCATATAAGCTAAATAGATATTTATAAGATGTTTTTATATCACATATGTGCATTCTCTGCATTACAGGCATAACATGGTTTAATAATAATATTGCTTAAATGCTATTCTGTACAAAGGATCAGTGTTGTGAGATAAACCACAAATAAATAGAATAAATATTGATCTAGAAGCATCCTTCGCGCCAGCTTTCTTCAGAACCCTGAGAGGAGGGTGGTCGCGGAGAAGACATATTTGATCTGCAATGAAAACACAACAGTCAAATCACATTCTATTTTTCAATCTCAAAAACCATGTATTTATCAGCTAATTGTTTCATCAATGGGAGGTGGGGAGGTTCTCAATGGGATAGGGGTGGAGGCGGTCATGTTTTTATATCAAATGTTATATATAAGATCCTGTCTGTGGGGACCCTCTCCCCCCCCCCCACCCCAATTTTTTTTTTTAAATTCTCTGTTATTCAGGGTAGCTTTTGCAGCAACAGCATGCCTGTTTTTCTCCATTACTATGAACTACATTTTACTGTAACTACTAGCAACCAATACCCATTGAAGTGCATCATATTTGTTTCTTATATATGATACACTAACAAAGCCAATCTCTTTATAAAATGTTTCTTGAATGAAGTGCTCCTGTTGGTCCAGCTAACAGGAATTGTCTTGTAATTAAAATTTAGTTCAGTTAATAAAATATGGGCTCTCACAAAGAAGACAAGTCATTCAAACCCTCTCTGTAAAATGAAGGCAATTGTTAGATCTGTTATCCATCAAAGTAGACATCCAATACTGCTGACAAATACTTGTAGCACAGTATACAAATTGTGTAAATATTAAAATAAGACGAGGTATATTAGGTTTATTTCATGGGGCACACATTTGGACTAAACAAGTTTGATGCATGAAGTTTTGCCATCAACTTTGACCAGTCTTTATTATTTGCCAGAATTTCCATACCTTTACAAGCTAAACAGTGGGTGGATATGTATGTCCGTATTACACTCCCCTCAAATTAAAACAAGGTACAAAATTACCTCTTAGGAGTAGGCAGCGAGGATCGACCTGCAGACGGTCGCGGTATTGTTCGCCTGTTTGGGGTAGGAAGACTGCTTCTTGAGGGAGAGGCTCCGCGCAGACCAGCTGATGGCGGTTTCAGCCCGCTGTAGCCCGGCGACTGCGCACGTATCATGGGCTGGTGCAGCCGGTTCATGTTACGCCCCTCCGGAGCCAGGTTCATCTCATCACTACAGTTAGACTGGTGGTCAAGACTCGAGTCGCTGGAATGAAGAGTTGACTGGGAATACTGCAGTATGTTAGAAGCCTGCATGCTTCTGCGTGACTGAGATTCTGTAAAAAAGATATGAGAAATAATGACTATTTACTGTAACTGGTATTGATGTTACCACATTTAAAATACGTTAAAAATCGGACTTCATATTTGACAAACTCTCAAGCAAATGGTATTCTGCTCAAAATTTCCTATTTTCATTTCTGTTACCTCAGTTAATTGTTGACTTCTACATTTTATTTTTGGAAGAAATCACACCTAAATTCTTGTTATAGTTGCAAGCATTTGATTATGAATATTTTATAGATGCATCCACTACTTGCTGTCATGCACTTAAAAGTTTAACCTTTAGACTACTGGATTAATTTTTGACAAAAACCACGTTCAGTGGGTACAAGTTTATAAATACATAAAATAAAGTTCATATTTGAATCAGTAAGTATTATTTTTGTTTAATGACACCATTAGATCCGTTAAAATTAGGCAAAAAATACAAAAGTTGCATTAATTAAAGGCATTTGTGGCCAGCTGTCCAATTTTTATTTTTAAAAACGAACTACGATTCATATCCCAATATTTGGTGATTTTCGTTGTTAGTAAAACAATCAAATTTATTATCAAATTAGCTGTCACAATCAGCTATTGATTCCTGAAAATGACCGCGACATGCCGCCATTGTTGTCAAGCGAAAATACTTGCCGAAAACAATTCCATTGAAAAACAATAAACAAAGTCCACCATCTTGTCAACAAATCTATTTGCTGTATTATACATCCGTTTCTGGTGTGCCATGTGCAAAACGGCAGGAAATATAAATTGGGGAATGCACTGTATACAGTGTACAGTACGTTGACTGGCAAGATATCTTGCCTGCAGTAGTAAGAAGGTTAAGAAGACTATTTAATAATAAATATAACAGGATTTGTAAATTCCATAAAAGTACTGGTTATCAGGTTCATATTTTGTTGTAACTTGTACATGTTATTTTGATGCTTGTCTAATCAACTCAAAAGAAGCCCAATAACAAATCAGTTACATTTCAATGCAGTCAAGACATACCCAACAATTTTATATCAAGTTAGAAATAACCCACGTAAAATAATTGTTCACAAACTCACAGTGAACAATATATTATGTGAAAATTAGTAACATTTCATTTTCATTTAAATGAATTAGGCCGAAAAAAAATAATTACTTGTTTCCTATTACATGCTGGAAAAATATAGGGTAGGTAGGTAGGAATTTTGTTTTATTTTGGATAAATAATTTTATTTATGGATATTAAATAAAGGTGTTGACTACCGGTATCCAAATAACCTCTGCATGTATAGAAATGCATTATGCAAACCAACAATACCATTCATCACAGTGTTTTCCCTAGAAATGAAGTAAGGCATGGTAAAGTGACGTTTTGGGGGCATATTTTATGTGCAGTTTTAAATATAAGGGCTTTTTTTTCCCCATTATACAATTTTCAAAAGGACAAAAACCATATGGCCATTTTATTTTCTATATCTATTTCATAACTTAATTAAAAAAAGGAAATATGTAGTACTATCCACATAGGTGTGTTTAAAGGCTTCTTTTTACATGGGCACCTTATAAATTTATAAAAGGCAAGGCATTTTGATTTTGAGGGCAGCATGGTGCTAACCTATCTGTGGGAGAGTACATACAAAAGACCCCTTGCTGTTTAATAATAGGCAGAAGGTTTACTCTCATACTAACACTTAACTTCTGTACTGGACCAGGACAGACTTGGTTGAACCTTAATTGGATAGAAACCAGTAAATAAGTTATAACAATTTTTTTTAATGAAAACTGAAAAGAAGGGTTCTATATTTATAATAACAATAACATTTAAAAAAAAAATGTTATGAATATTATCTTTCCTAGTGTATCTAAAAAATGGTAGACTTACCAATTTTATAATTTGCAATGTTAGTTTTATTCTGTATGCATCCAGTATTAAAGTACACACTTGGTTTGAAGCAATCAATTGGTCCAATGAATAGAAATGCAGTACAAATGCTCAGGATGTTCAAACGAATGTTGAAAAGTAAAGTTTGTTTTATTTAACGACGCCACTAGAGCACATTGATTTCTATCTTTAATATCATCGACTATTGGATGTCAAACACATGGTCATTCTGACATTGTTTTTAGCGGAAACCCGCGAAGTTCCCAGTGACCACTTACAAAAAATAACGAAACGCATCGAGATCTTACTGACATATTTAATCATTTGATTTAGCAGTAAAATCCATCAGTATCAGTAAACATTCCCTCCCCTAGTTTATCAAGTCACTACATTTCTACACGGCCAGTTTGTCGCTGGAGTAAATCATTAAATATAGTTATTATTATTATTATTATTATTATTATTAATCGGAACATCTCGCTACGCTAGATGTAGAATAAATCGGAAAAGATAGCATATATTTGTGAAAACAAGTTTCCGACTCTTTGCCCGATATCTCACGAAAGTTACCGAACTTCAACTTGAAGGGAAGTAACTCCATCAATCAATTGTTAGAAGAAAACATTTCGTGGCTAACGGGTCGCCAATAAAACTAAATTTGCGACAGTAAAACCACCGATATACGTCCGCAAATCGGAAAACACAGTAGGGTTATCCCCTAAATGACACCAAATTACTGCTTGTGATAGTTTTGGAATGTTTTCGTGGAAATCGTTGTTATATTTAAAAAAAACATTTTTGGATATACAAAAAAAGTTTTATGGTCGGCAGGTTCAAATTAGGGTCGGTCGTATAACCGGAAACAAACAATATTTTATGATACGCCTTACACAAAAAAAGAAGAAAAGTACTTTGTTTTCTCTTTTCATGAATACTTATCCTGGCCTCTGGACTTGAAGATCCACTCGGCCTCCTTGCATTAGTCAGCCTCCAATGGGCTCAGGCAAAAGAAGAGAGAATAGCAGTTGATCAGAAGAGGTGACCCGTAACATAATGGTACATTTTGACCAATCGACTGTCGGGAAGTTTGGGAAATGCACTTATGTTTTACCCAGAGGCCAGGATAAGGATGAAAAGAAAAACTCTTATAGATTAGAGCTGGGGCTGGACTTAGCCCAGTGGTAAAGCACTCATCTGATGTGCAGTCGGCCTGGGATTGATCCTGCTGTTGGATTCATTGGGCTATTTCTCATTCCAACCAGTGCATCAAAGGCTGTGGTATGTGCTATCCTGTCTATGGGAGGATGCATATAAAAGATCACTTGCTACTAATGTTTCCTCTCTAAGACTGTCAAAAATACAAAATGTTTGACATCCAATAGTAGATGATTAATAAATCAATGTGCTCTAATGCTGTCATTAAACAAAAAAACCTTTTAGATTAGGGCTAACAGAGTAGATGAAACTAATTATATCTAACTCTGAATGATTTTTATATATCACACAATTGCATCATTCAATATAGCTTAATTGTTACCTGGAGTAAACATCGGTAGGCCAGGACTAAGGTACTGACTTGCATGGGGACTTTCAGGAGGACTACTGGCATCAGACCCTATACTGTTTCTGTGCTGCTGATAGTGCATAAATCCAGCATCACCTAGGAGGTCAAACAAAACACCAACACAGTGAAAGACATTAATGAAATGCTCCTATGGAAATGTTGATATTATATTCTTTATTACGAAACATCATGTACAAGAAGCTGACATATGGGCTGGTATTAGCAACTCACACAAGCTCTTGCACCTAGTGTTGAAAATTGGTTAGAATTTTATCATCGACCATCAGTCATAATCAGTTTGCACTAACTGATGAACTTTGGATTAAACAATCAATTAGACTTATAAGAACTTAGATTTAGTAGACCATGCATTTATTGCTGTGTTCACCAAGATAGACCCTACAAACTGCTAATTTTACCTTTAATATACATTTTCTTTATTTCCATATGAAAACAAGCAACAACCCCCCAAAATATATATTTAGCCCCCCCCCCAAAAAACCCAACACATTTTCTGAATTTCATTAACTGAATTGTAGTAAAAGGTGGTTAATACAATAAAGTTTGAAATTTAATAATTGATAACACATAGTAGAGCCCAACTGATCAAGTTTTAAAAATTATAATCGACTGTTATAACATTATAATCTCTATCACTGAGCTAAAGCTTCAATACCTAAAAGAGAAATAAAAAATAAAAACATTATTAAAAAACAAATTCAACTATGGTCAAAACATGATTCCTAAAATAACTTAAAACAACCAACTGTAATGATATTAAAATGGGACAGAAAAGACACAAAAAAGTTAACTATGATATCTCACCATCAAAACGTCCAGGACTTGACCGATTTGACCCACTTGGTGAACCTATATTGTCTGGGTCAGAAAGCTGACGACTTCGTAATCCTAAAATAAAAATGTTACGCCAGGTTCAGTTAATAAAACTACAACAAATTACTTATTGTCAAACAAACTACCAACTAGGTAGCAGTTATCATTTAATTAAAACAGATTTGTATCCATAGTATTTGTATATTGAAAGTCACTGATCCTAGGATCTTTTCTGCTTTGCCTAAAATGATTTTGAGCTACTACAAAGATCAGTTAAAACAACCAGAAACACATTATATTGGACAAAATTGATAATTAAAGAAAAAAGTAATGTATAATTTTAAGTAATGTTTGTATTGAAACAATTAATAATTAAAAGAAACATTTCTGATTTTACATTTGCCAACTCTTACCTTTTCTAGGAGATGTATATGGTGATATACTTTGTCGGAGACCTGAAAAAACAACAAATATCACTGTCCACAATTGGAAGGAAGGAAGGAAGGAAATGTTTTATTTAACGACGCACTCAACACATTTTTTATTTACGGTTACAATTGTTTTAAATAAGTCTTTTTTTTAATAACCAACTGTCTTTTGAACACAGTTTATCATGGACAGGACATATTCTACCAAAACCTCTGAAACACCAGTCTTCGGGAATAGTGAAGACAGATATTACGTTCTATAGAATCTTGGGCAAACACCCTATACTGTCAGGTGACATCTATCAAATAAATTAGCTTTGACTTTGACTCTAAAACAAAATTTTCTATACTGTGTTATACAGATTTAACATAAACGCAGTTACTTTCAGCATAAAAAATACAGAACAGATATTTGTTTTCCAAACAAGCTTTGTCAAACAAAGACTATTACTTACTCTCTTCTTGCAGTTTGGCAAGATTTTCAATCTCATAAACATCTGGAGATTTGTAAATAGCCTCCTCCTTTGGCTCATTTTCCTTTTCAAAACTGTTTTGTTTTTGCCTTTCTTTGGTTCTCTTGGGTCGAGTGAAGGTACCAGTATCAATTCTGCCACCTGTAAAGTATAAAGTTATATCTATGTAAACTGCTGTTAAAACAAGATACCAGTTATATCAAATTTATGTCTCCCATGAAATAACTTTCACTTGCCATAAGCTTTAGTGAGTGACAAATGAAAATTATTTCATGAGTGACGAAAATTTGATAATAACTGGTACTGGTACTTAGTTTGTTATTCTATTTATTACCTCAGCTTTCCTAAGTTTTGATATCCATACATGTGCATGATAACCTTGACGTTTAAGGGAAACTATTACTCCTCATAACTCCTCAGAGATTAGTTTAAGGAAAATAATCTTTATATGTAAGCATAGCACGTGAATTTATATGTTATGAATAAGGAAGCAATTATTCACCCCTCCCTTAAATTTTGTTTCAAGGCAAGGTCTGTACATGTATATAGAAACAATGTAAACCACTTTACATTGCTATAATTTTGTATTTTATTCACTTTCACAGACATTTAAAAAAAAAAAAAAAAATCTATTTACTCTATTCAAAATATCTGTCATGAATTGTATTAAAATAACATTTTATTACAAACTTAACAACAAAAACTGAGACAAATAAATGCAAAGCCTTTGAACTATGTGATGTCATTGTACATGTCTGCCAAATTGTAATGACATCATAATTAGTACCGACAAAGTCATTGGTAATAATTTTAAAAAACCACACACACTAAAAACCAATATTTTGAAATAGAATACCTTGGTTAGAGGCCATCAAGAATTGTCTGGGTGCTGGTCTATGGTGTCCATTCTGTGAATTACCCACAGAACGGTTCAACGAAGACAGAGATCGACTTTCCGATGCACAACTACCTAGAGATGGAGTACTTGAGCTTCTATTTACTGAAAAACAATAAATTATAAATTACAGTAAAAAAAAAAAAATTAAATTAAACAATATCTCTGGAAATACAGAAAGAAAGATACGTTTTATTTAACGACACACTCAACATGTTTTATTGACGGTTATATGGCATCAGACATACAGATATTGAGAGAGGATATCTGCTGTCGCCACTTCATGGACTACTCTTTTCGATTAGCAGCAAGGGATCTTTTATATGCACCATCCCACAGACAGGACAGTATATACCACGGCTTTTGTTACACCAGTTGTGGAGCACTGGCTGGAAATGGTCAGTTGCAAGTACTAACCACACATGGTGACCATTTACAGTGTTCTCACTAGTCTCGTTGAATTACCTAATTAACATGTGAATGTATATGGTATCAATATGGTAATATTTTAATTGGCATTCAACAATTTAAGTTAAGGGAGCAATTATTCACTCCACTAATTTTTTTACAAGGTCTGTACATGTCTATATGGAAACAATGTAATCCATATTAACTGTAACAAAATTCAACTTACTTCTAGCTACTTCTTCTAATTTGTTTATTAACGATCGCTTAGATGACTGGAACTTCAGACTAGGATTGTCAAACTCCTGCCGTACCCACTTGTATGGGCTCACACGAGTCTGCTGGGGGGTGGGAGCTTTTGGTGAAGAATACAACCTGAAGGAAAAACAAAAACAGTGTCAGTAAGTAAACAATTATCTTAAGATAAGAAAATGAATTAATTATCAACAGTGTCTATCGTGTACTGAATGTATTCTTGAATGAAATAATGGCTTTATTATTCACATGATTCAACATAACCGACTTAATAAAAATCATATGAAGCACATGGGTACATAATAACAAGTAGAATAACATAATTTATACAGGGAATAACTGGTTACTGTCTTAAGATATCGGCTTTATCCTGGGAAGTTTTGAATAGCGAATACAGCGAGGCTCTGAGCAGGATAAAGCCGATATCTTAAGACAGTAACCAGTTATTTCTTTTATCCTGCAATCCTACAGGAATATTCGGAAAATCATTATTTATTCCAGTTTTGTGTACTCAAATTGAGTAATGTCAACCTAGCAAGGCTTTTTCCGTACGACGTCATACAAGATGCATGACGTCATTATTTGTAAGACGCTAGCTAAATTCTGTCACATTTAAAAAAGTGTTTCTAAACTCTGATTCATAAATAAATATACATGTTTTGTATTGTTATCTTAAAACTAAAAGTTATTTGTATTTACTGCACATCAACCAATGATTTAACGAGTATGTTTATTGAAAATCTACGAGTCAAGTCGGGCTTATGTCACATGACCTATATTTTTGGTCAATGACCGAAAATATAGGGATTTATCTAGTCGTCATATCTTGCCAATGTATACAGTGATGACATAATTTCATCGTCTCCTTCGAGTTGTGGTTGAATCATATTGAGACGGCCCTTGTTATTCATAAAAGAAATTACATATTAATAATATAGATAATAAAGAAATTATTACAATCATATGCGAGTCGTACTGATTTTATGAAATCTTGTGTCAGGATTCATGTATTACCCTTGCTCTTGACCGGACAATACAATGGGTGTGGAAGAAGGCCTAAGCCTAAAACACTAATGACATCACATGTATGCAATTTGTATGGTGTTGCCATGTCGTTAAAGTTCTAGACTCAATAGTCTTGAGTCAGACTCTAAAAGTTTTATAAGAATTGGGGCAGGTGTTCTTGAACATGGCGAAGTCAGAGGTGAGTGCAGGGTGGGCGAGCCTGAACCGGAAGGATGTGGGCACGTTAAAACAGTTCCCATTCCCATGGAAGCAATTAGCATGCACACACACATATATATGTCAAATAGTTGCTTGATTCACACCTATGATCATTTAATAAGATTGCAGGCCATACCAATCTTGAAATCAGCCTGTTTTATTTTTTAAAAGCCAAATACTGAATAGTAAAATTATGAGGTTTGCTTACACTCAAGTTACAGCAAACAAAGTTATTTGTAACCACTCAGTTGGTAAAACTGTATCTGGGTGGGAGCCGGTACCAGGGTGTGATCCCAGTACCTACCAGTCTTAAGTCTGATGACTTAACCAATACACCACAGAGACTGGTCACACATTTCGAACACTTGTGTTACCTTTATTTACACAGCCTGCCAGAGAGGATTAGACTCAACATGCCCATGTTTACCCAACACTGTTTACTCAATAGTTGGTGAGACCAGACTGCTAATTACATATAGTTACATGTACATATATCACTACCCATGCTTCATTTGTTTAATCTCATCTTATCTTACGTGAAGATATATACTTCTTTAACAATGCTTCAAAACATAGTTTAATAAATCAGGTCCCGGCCTTACATCATGTATGACAGGCTATTAGTTTTAATATTTAGCAACAAAATATCTTTTAGGTAAATCCTCCTGACATATATGATGCAGGGTTTCTGTCAGAGGGTAAAACAGGTCAAATGCCATCCCCCCAAAATATGATTTAGGTATGGCACCAAATCCATTATTTTTTGCAGATTTAATTTTTTAAAACTGACCATTTGACAAAATTAAAGACTTATCATTACTGTATTATTTTCTTAATTCTAACTCATACCCATTTCCTATCTGGGGGAGGCCCCCTCCAGATCCCCCCTCCTCAACTGTGGTTGCATTCAGCACAAACATTCTAAAACTTCGATTCCATAGCACCATACCCCCAAACAAAATTTCTGGCAGTAACCATGTAATGCAGTGTTCGAGATTAACGGTATCCCGATATCCCGGGGATACCGGAATTTAATTTTGGATACCAGACTTCAAGAACCCAGTATCCCACCGGGATGCCATATAATACTAAATTCTCAGGTGCGATACCAGATTTTGAAATGTTAGTATCCAACTGGGATACTGGCCAAAAAAATTAATCTCGAACACTGTAATGGTAATCACTTAGTGACTAGAGATATCATATCATTTGTGGAACACCAAATCAAACAGAAAATATCTCAATGGTTCCAATGAAGGGAATCTTAAGTGTCCAACCTCATCTGTCAGTGTTCGAGATCAATTTTTTTTACCAGTATTCCAGTTGGATACTAACATTTCAAAATCTGGTATCCCACCTGAGAATTTAGTATTATATGGCATCCCGGTGGGATACTGGGTTCTTGAAGTCTGGTATCCAAAATTAAATTCCGGTATCCCCGGGATATCGGGATACCGTTAATCTCGAACACTGTCTGTATTTCATCAGGGTTTGACCAGGGTGGTTTGGCTATCGATTTCTCGTTCGGGCTACCAAATGTTTAAACCTGGTAGATTTTAGGGGGCAGTTACTCCACAATGAACAAAATGCTTAATTCATGTGTTTAAAATTCCACCTTTCATGTACATGCTCTCCTATTCTGACCAACAGTTAGTGATTTAGTGAAATAAAAAAGTATATTGGTCAGTAGTAGGATTTTGTAACACGGTGGAAAAATACAAATAATTTGAAGTAATTCTGTGGTCAGAAAGAGTATTAATGATAACAAAAAATTAAATACTCAACAGTTTATACAAGAAATTAAATACTCAACAGCTTATAAAAAAAATTAAATACTCAACAGTTAATACAAAAAATTAAATACTCAACAGTTTATATAAAAATTAAATACATTGTCTCAATTTTTATCAAATTTAATCCTTGAAGCATGTCAGTTTCACAGAAGTTACTGTATTACAAAAGTTGGCATGAATAGATATAGTTTCTTTGAAATAAACTTTATTGACACCAAAAGCTTCCTGTTGATTGGTTGATTAAATCATTAATGTGTCAGCAACCAGAGTTCCAAGAGTAAATTTAAATAATCTGACCCCGATAGCTCTGATTTGTCAAACTGCCACAGAATACTGTGTATCAAATCAGGTTCCAATCACTTGACTGTAGCTGGTCTGTGACTTTTAACAAACAATTACATGCATTGAAACAAACAAAAATGAAATAATTGGCTATAATTAGTGATTACTGTTACTACATTATGCACATGTATATACAAATTACATTAATTAATTTTCATCTCTGGCTGAAATACATGTATATAAATGAAGTATTTTTTTATATATACATAAAAACAAATAAGACACAAAAACTGATTGCTTTGAAAAAAAGATATCAGTTTAGTAAACAAGACCTAGGCATATTCCCACAAAGCCACATTAAAAAAATTTCTTTTACAGGCCTTTGATAATTACTGTCATTTGTTCGTGCACTGCTCACGTAAATCTAACTTTGCTTAAGCTATTTTTGGGGAAAAATATCCGCCCGGTACCCCCCTCCCCTAACCCCCAACCCCAACCCCAACTCCAACCCTAACCCCTAACCCTAACTAAAAATAATAATGGAGGGGACCGGGCGGATATTATACCAAAACTAAATGGATGAGTACATTACTCAGTGTTCGAGATTAACGGTATCCCAGTATCCCGGGGATACCAGAATTTAATTTTGGATACCAAACTTCAAGAACCCAGTATCCTACCGGGATACCATATAAGGTTCTTGGTTTTTTTAATCATGCATTTTTATTTTTTTGTTGAGAGTCGTCATTTACTGGTGAAGTTAAGTAACAGTATTTTTGAGCTCTTACTCAGTCTAATGCTATGCCGTAACAATATCTCCCCCAACTAGTACTCAGTCTAATGCTGGGAACCGCTAAATCGCTATTGTTCTTGTTGGATGTTTCCTCCCTTCAAATTTTATTTGAGATATTGATCGATTCCAAATCTGCAGAAAATTGATACAGGTAGGTTTATTGTTAGTAATGTCAAAAACACTTATTGATTACTGCTAAATATTAATTTATGTCAATATTACGCAAAAATAGATGCAGCAAATCTTTTTGCCAATTCCGTTTGATTGCGAATTTCACGAATTCTGCGATTTTGATTGCGGTGTAGATTGGGAACGAGAACGGTGTCTTCCAAAGGCAAGAGCTCCACCCGTTCCCCCCATCATTTATAATAGTTTATTAATGTTTCCTTCTTTTTTTCTTCTTTTTTTTGTAGCATGATGATATTAGTTAGGGTTAGGGTTAGGGTTAGGGTTAGGGTTATATATATACCCCATCAAAAAATCCCTCTTTAGATCGATAACTAATGGGGGGAACGGGCGGTACACTTTCCCATTGTTGTTCTACAGTCATGAAATCAGGTCAAATATGAAGGATTATGATCTTTATCTTATCATCTTAAAATTGTTTTGCTTACCAACTATCTTCTTCATCTTTTAGAGACATATCATCCAGGTTTATTATATTAATATCATCAGCAGTTTCCACTAAAGCTTTTTCTTGTCCACTGTCTTGCCTTATCTTAGGTTTTGCGGAGATGTTGTTATTGTGGTTCGAGACAACTTTGTCCATTTGCCCGTTCTGCTGGTGATCCCCGCCAGCATTTTTTTGCTTACTGCGGAGAGCTTCATTTTGACGTTGTAGTGTTTTTACTAACTCTTGAAGCTTTTCAACTTCAGAATGAGGATCTATAATAGTGTCTGATGTTTCCATCGTAGGTTTCATTTGTCTAAAAATCAGAATAATTAATGTAGAGATTCACATCTTTTTCTTTCCTTTGAGGCCATACTTTTTCTTCCGTTGTAACTTCCTCCACCATATAAAGCAGCTCTAAACTAATCAATACATTGAACGGGACCAAAGACGCACCTATGCAATTTGGTGTAACACAGTGTGTTTGTTTTGGGGGTTTTTGGAGGGGGGTGTAACAAAAATGATTTGTAAAATCCAGTTGTTTTAATACATGGGTTATACACTCAAAACATTATCTATGACTAACGATTCCAGGACTAGCGATAGATAGTTTCCTATATTCATTACATAAAATTATTTCGCTAAATTAAAATTTCTTTCTTTCTTTCTTTCTTTCTTCATTTTGCAACTGGCGAATTTGGCGAATGATAGCCCTAGAACTAGCCCCTTGAATACTGACAAGTCACCCACCCTGTCAAACAGTAAAATATAAGTACTAATATTCGATGACAGTTACTCTGATTTGGCTTCACGGTATATTTTGCTTCATTTAAATTACAATTCAATTTTAAAATTCAGCTTTATTCACCCCGGGAATAGCCTCCGAATTCGACAAGGCACAAAATAAATGAACGAACGAAGAACGAACAAGAACAACAATAATTTTATTTGTGAAAAAAAATCGTGTTTTACAATACAAAACATTGGATTTGAACTGTTTGGACAAAATTTTACAACATAGGCCTAATATAAGAATGAACATAAAGTTTAACAAATATAAAAATATTAATGCATTAATATTTTAATATTAATATAATGCATGTTTAACGACACCCCAGCACAAAATACACATCGGCTAATGGGTGTCGAAGGTAAGTGTGAATATGATTTACTAGATTTTTTTGCTTTTTTTTGTTGTAAAAATACAGCGTAAAGAGCCGTGAGAAATACACTGCAGTACAAATATCAAGGTAAGTCTATTTTAAAATTTTGCATAGAAATAAAAAAAAAAGAGAAAATTTCATTCATTCATTCATTTATACTTATTTTCTTGCTTATATCCAATCAAGGTTCAAACACGCTATCCTGGGAATACACCTCAGCTATCTGGGCTGTAAAAGGTGTTTACGAGAGACAAGTCGGTGTAGTGGACTTACACCTACCTTACATCTGGCCTTACACCTACCCACGGAATCGTTAAACTCGCTTTGGGTGGGAGCCGGTACCGATAGGCGAACTCAGTATCTAACCACTACACCACCGAGGCCGGTTATTGAGGAGGAGGGTCCTTTCTTAAAATAAATTAATATGCCAAAAGGACTTCCACTTCCAGGTCTGTCTTGACAGAAAGAAGCATGTTCGCGACTGTACCGTTCCAATAAAGTCGAAAACATATCGATTGATATGTTTAAAACCACTTAGGGGACACCAACACTGGCATGGGGCAAATTTAAAGCAGACGTAGCAATATAATTAACCTTTTCATTGCCCTTAAAGCCAACATTATAACATCTTATTGATAATAGGCAAAAAAACAACAACTTTCGTATCACCATTCCAACCAATATGTGCTCCAGCTTCATGTATTGTAAAGACTGAAGACACAAAATGAGTATGTAAAAATAATATATTTGGATGCACATGAATCCTTAATCTCTTCCACGGATTTAATGCCTAAATCTGGCAATATCATGGAAAATTATTGTGTTTGATGGAAAAACTGTAGTAGAAGCCACAAAATTCCCGTCCCGTGATCCGTTCGTATTTTATGTTGGACGTAAATTTTATTATCATAGATCACAGGAGATAAGAGTGTTATGTGGACTCCATGCAACTCAGCCAAATCCCTGCTAAAATGTTGCATCGATCACCAAGTAACCAAGACTTGAAGCAGAACTTGACGTATTAATGTTTAGATGTTCATTTATTTTAAAGATTATCTCTATATTGCTCGTCTGTCTCAGTGTCTGTCTGTCTCCACTTTTTCACTCTTCAAAGTACATGCAAAGTATAAAAGAAGAAAACGCACCAGCATCAACTATCAAAGTTTTGTTACAAATTACCTTTTGGCTTTTGGTGGATGTCATAGCCCCATTTTTATATATCAGTAAAAGGTAGCGGTTTAATGCTCCTCGGCCAATTATCGAAATAACCATATGATATACACCAGATAGCCAAGGTACCTGTCGTTAAACAACATTAATACCCATTTCCTTTCAACGAGTAATATATGAACCGTTATGTATAAACTATGGTATCTAAGATATACCTGATTTACGTTTCCAATAACTGCATGCGATCTTCTTCATATACATTTTGACAAACAAGACAGTAGCTAAGGGGCCGCAAAACCAACAAATAAAAACCCAAACCCAAAACCCCTAAAAAACCCCACAAACCCCCCCCCACAAAAAAATCAACAAAAAACAACAACACAATAGCAACAACACTCCCCAACCAACCAACTCGACCCCCCCCCACCCCCACCAAAAACACCACCACCAATAAATACAACAAAAATATATTAGTATGGAACAATACCAAATCTGCTTTATTACAGTGTGCATAAACTTGTGTTTATGTATGTCATTTGCATTGTCACCATCCTGTAGAAATATATAAGCTACAACCCAATTTAGCCAATTCGTCCAAGCACTTTAATTGTTGATTTGATTATTTTCGAAGTTTTAAAATCTCATTATACATTTTTTTCATTGTTTTAAAATTAACATAAATAATTGTAAACGCATTATATGTAATTAAATATGTCATGTTTTGTTGTATCTAACAAAATGCAAGGTTGTGTCCTGCTTTAAAGTGACAGTAAACATCACTACTCCAGTTGGATTGATTGAGAGTTCTAAAGAGCCGGTTGGAGTTAGATATCCCATGGACGATCCGTCAAATACATTCACAAGAGCGTAGCCTTTTGGGTCATTCAGTCCTAGCTGTTGACCTTTGACAGAAATTCTCGCTGCTGAACCACCTTCACCTCTGTTGAGGACAACAATGGCGTAACTACCCTTTGGTAATATAGGTCGATTCCAAATCTGGATATTGGAAAGCTGAAAAAAAAAATGTGTTACGTTAAATCCACATTTTAGAAATACGGTATTACTTTGCCATCATATAGACGTTTTCCAAAAGCCCAGTCTTTGAACTTTGAACATTGATTTTAAATAAGATTAAGACTACTAAAATAAGAATAGCTTTATTTGCTTGGCGCTTGATTTTTGCAAAAAATGAATAATATACCAAAGGATTTGACACAAATTATCCACCGATTACAAACATTAAATTGTACAATGTTTAGCGGTTTCCCAAGCAAAGTTTTCAAATCTGAATATTTTGAACGTACATGTATTTTTGTTTTATTCTGGATCACGGTCAGATTTATCAGTCCAGGGGCGTAGGAAGGTGCCAAAAAGTGGGTGTGGGTGTGGGTTTGGGTGCACACGCACACAGGTATATATATATATATATATATATATATATATATATATATATATATATATATATATATATATATATATATATACACATATACAGTCAGACCTCGTTACAACGACCGTCGTTACTACGACATTTACACTATCCGACCACAAAATGTCGGGAACAAACGTTCAGCATTTCAGACCTTCCGACACCGACCTAGCAAATTAGGAACAAACGTGCATCCGACGTCTGGAAACATTTCTTTACAACGACATTAGCTAATCAGATGCCGTAGCAACGTTGGCAGTACACACGCACAGCCAGTTGGCATCTTTGATCTCATCGCGAGCCGACCAATGGAGTAATAAAGTGTTTTGTTTGTTGTTTGTTTGACAGTGTCACATGCTGTCCGAGTTACCGATGTCCTCTAAATCTGTAGACGCGTATTGCTTTTGAAAATAAATCTTTACTCATTCAATTAAGGGCTTATCTTCGAACAATCAAATCTCGTAAACGAGGTAGGTACCAATCGTAGATGTCTTAACTAAGGAATGATTAGATTAACAGTGAATGCTCCTTCGATTAATATATTTAATGTTTTTAAAAAAAAAACCCACACATATTTATATGTACGTGTATTTGTTGTTTTTAATAATAATTGCAATGCATTAATTATTTAAATGCTATTCAGTCTTCTGTCACAATTAATCAGTATTTATTTTTGTGTCATTTTTACAAATTCACTATAACGGCAATTTCGATATAACGACAAAGTGACTCTGGGACGAACGTGGTCGTTAGAACGAGGTCTGACTAACATATATATATATATATATATATATATATATATATATATATATATATATATATATATATATATATATATGTGTGTGTGTGTCACGGGGATCCTATAATACCCGTAACCGAATAAAACACGATTATCCAAATATCTCTCCTAACTGTATATCTATTAGATCTCTCTGTAACGGGCAGTTATACCCGCGTGGCTCGTCTCTAGGTATGATCAGAGATACGATCTTATATAAAGTATGTATAATATAGCACGTTTAGTTCACTAGAAAACACAACAAAAACACAATACACTTTGGAATCTGTATTAATCTACGCTGATAAATGTACTGCCGCAGTAGTTAATTAACAACAACAAATAGTAACAACCCAGAACTGATCACTTAATTAGTTAATCACTAGGTGTCTAGTTTATACAATATTCTGACCACTTCACTGTGACACAACACCCACACCTGTGATAATTGAGAAACGCTTCCAGGGGAACTTAATTAATAGAGGAATTACAACTCTATTCCTAACTGGTTAATTTTTAATTAACCCTTATCTACTCATTCAGTAACCTTGTAATACAGAATTAATACTGGTACCTATCACAATAAAGACAATAACCTACAGTTTACCTAGGTCCTCTAGGATGACTGGTTAAGCTTTATATATATTAGAACAGTGAGCCTACAGTTTACTGCGTCAGATTACCGCAGCACCATCTAAATAATATTGGTATAATACAGTATTAAAATATTTAAAGTCACATCAATCACATCAAGTTTATACAACAGAGCAGAAATAATATTTACCAAGTCCAAACGGACGCGTTCCCTGGTAGCCTCCCAATATGTTTCTCCCTGATATCTCTAAAACCCTAGCTATTTATTTATAAAAAATCCCAGTATCGCCTGGGGGTACATCGCGGCACCGAATACCTACAAGTAATATTTCCACAGCGACCAAGACGACAATTTTCCTTAGATGGCCAGACTTGCTGACGCCTAGTCGCCCAAAATCACGGTCGTAAAAACCGCACTCGCGGAGGTATTACGTAACTACTGGCCACATGGCCCCCGCAACTGGGCTGGGTGTGTATTAGGCACAGCTCGACCACGGTCGCTCGGAGGTATTACGTAACAAAGTGCCCACCTGGTCTTAAGTGCATATTGGAACTGCACACGGCCCTCTAAAACAATTAATATCGCCACAGGCGAAAACAAAATTAAGAGCATGTTCCGTCACAATATATATATATATATATATACATTGTATAAGCCATCGCTACTGGATCAAGAAGTGGGGAGGGCACATGCCCCTTTGTACATACACACACACACACCCGCTTCCTACGTCATTGCAGTTTTAATGTGGGGGTTTTCGCATCCGTAACCGCATTTGCATGTAAGTTATGCATCGCCTGCCAAATTCAACTGAGTTGCAAGCTGGTGTAAATGTGCATACGAGTGTGTATGTGTGTGGGGAGGAGTCGAACAGGTCTGTTTGCATCTACATTTCAATACAATTGAATCTGACGGACAACGTGTAGCTCATGCGGATGCAAACAACAACAACAACAACAAAACAAACCCGGATGAATCTGACCGAGACCTGATGTTTTCCTTATTACTGAAAATCAGTATTTGGATACCTCTATCAATAATGTTCCTTGGACACCTAGCTTGTCTTGGTTCACAGCTATGATTCTCGTGTTCAGAAGTAGCTCGCGGGATACCGAACTGATGCTTCGCAGATCGTTCGACATCAGAAGAGGTGCCGCAAACATTGCCCACATTGCAAATTGCGTCTTCTCTTGATCAGGACTCAAGCCAAAATCTCCGACAACCAACTGGAATTATATATACATGTAATAATATAAAGACTCATTATTCCCAAGCATATTATTAACATCATCTGCAGCTGGAATATTCAAGCATAAAGCACGGCAGTTTAGTGTGTCGTGTGTTTTATATTTATCAAAATATCTTGACCTTGATCCTTGAGATGTAGGCTATGTGTCCCTTAGTGATAGAGATGCTCCTTTATGCATAATGAATGTATATGTGTTGTTTGGGTAATCTGGCACATACACGTTTTGATAAAAATAGAAGACCCCCCCCCCCCCCCCCCCCCCCCCCCAAACAACATAAATGTATGGAAGTCAAATTGCATTCCGCCACTTATGATGCTTACCATGTCCGGATCGTTCCATCCACCAGGGCCTGCGTACGAGCTTTGGTTGAATTTGTTTGCGGCCACAATTCCTATAGTGTTAAGGACGCTATCCCACGAGTCATTGATGTCACCATAGTCTCTCCACATGTTGCACGTTCTCCTAATTGCGTCATAGTCAGGCTGAAGGTGAAAACAAAAGTTAATGCCATTCTCAGTAGCAAGTTAGAATCAAGTGATGTTTTTCATTGGATTATTAGGTCACGTTTTAACAAGTCAGTGCGATCTGCAATTCCCAATGCATTAGTTCTAATCATGCTGTAGTAAACTTTAAATCTAGTTTTCGATTGTTATAAAAAAAAAAAAACCCCAAAAACCCAAACAAAACAAAACAAACAAAACAAACAAATAAACAATTAAATAAATAAATAAATAATCTTAACAGTTTACAGTGTATTTTACATCAATTTTATTTTGTCATTAACACTTGTAACCAAGCCCGTAGCCAGGATTTTTGAAGGGGGGTTCTTTTTGGTATTAAAAGGGCACTTGCGAGCACATTGTCGGTTTCAGCATGTTTCAGAGTGGCAGGACACTCGGGGGGGGGGGGGGGGGGGGGGGGGGCTCTAGCCTAGTTTGAAAGGGCACTTCAGAAAAAGGGGGGTTCGTTCGAACCCTACGAACCCCCCTGGCTACGGGCTTGTTGTAGATATCACGAATAGTTATTTTCTATATCAAAGACTTACTGTCATGCTCCCAGACTGGTAAAGTGGCCATTCACAGGAAAACAAAATAGGCCTTCCCGTCTTGTTCAAGTATAAAGACATAGCTTCATAACCTACAACACATACAATACACTCCAATAACAAACATACCAGACATAATTACAGAACCAAGAAATAGGTATTTTGAGTTACTACCTGTAAGTGACCTTTTATAGTTGTACCCCTACCTAGATAACTAAACATCCGCGCCTGTTACCTTCACCGACTATTATAATGTGATAACAGTAGCTGCTGAACAATAGAGACTGATTAAAACCAACTAATCTAAAACCACTGAGTGGGAAAACATTAAACTACCCTTTCTCTTCTTTATTTCTTTATTTCTTTCCCCCTGCGTGTGCTGTAACCTCACCGTGGTGCAGGGGTGTAACATTCTCTTTGAGAATGGCCAATACAGCACAAAATTGAAGTTTTGAGTAAAATTCAGTATCCGTAAAATTCTGTGATATTTGTGTTTTTGCACAGTTCTTTGCACTGTTTTTGTTTAAGTCTTGAATTTTTGTATTGATGTTGATCATCACTTTATTTATTTGCATTGCCATGGTTTGGCACCCGTTGGCCCGGTGTATTTTTCGTGCTGGGGTGTCGTTGAGCGTTCATTCATTCATTCATTCATTTATTTAACTGTTGAATTTTTATACTGATGTTGATCATCACATTGGGTTTGCATTTACCATAGTTTGACACCCAATTGCCGATGTATTTTTCGTGCTGGGATGTCGTTAAACATTCATTCATTCATTCATTCATTCATTCATTATTTCTTTCCTTTTTCAGCCTTTCTCTTCTTTCTGGTTCCCAGAATGATATGGTTGTTTTCAAATATTTTATAGGTTTCTTTTTGGTTTTTGCTTTGTAGGTATTTATGTAAGTCGCTTTTCATATCATACAAATATGTACATATATTTAATTATGTTAGAGTAATTGCATGTATAACTCGTAAAATAATGTACAGTATTTAATAATGTAAAGCAATGATTCAGGGCCCCCAACCTTGAATTTACTCTTTGTTTTAGGGGACAATAAAAGCAAATACAGTGAAACCCCTCTAAACCGGTTATCTAAAGGACCACGTTTTTTTGTCCGGTTATCAGGTGTCCGGTTTTCAGGGGTTTGTATTGTTAAAAAACATTTGGTTGTACTCTGTCGTTTGTTTCCGCTGGTGTAATATTCATATTCGGCCTTATATATATGTATTAACAGATAACGTTCCAGTAAATGGGCAATGGGCAACTCTATTAACGTGCCCCTATCCACGAGGGTTCAGGCACGCCCGCCCCGGATCTAGCCTCTGACATCGCCAGGGACCACCTCCGGGGCGGGATGCCGGTAAAGAAACTAAGATATTTTAACCTTTGCTTTTATACTTTTAATGAATGTAAGTTTATCGTCGAGTGCTAGTTCAATATGGCAACATTTAGCTGGACGTTACATGTTGAAAATCGATATATGGTAATGAAATGCTACTGACATCTTTTTGACACCGCAAAGCCATCATTAGACTACTTTTGCCTACTCTTTATTTTGCTAAATAAACGGTTCTAGAACAAAATCGTGGAAGACAGTGGATTAAATTTATTGTTTTGTTGATCCTTGAAGCAAACAATAAACATGTTTGTGAATATCAAAGCTGCCACTTGATCATCAATTGCTTGTTATTTGCCAACCGTACCCAGTCATGTAACGGGGATTACACATGTATAATGGCTATCCTTGGCATGTGCTATGTTCGCGGTCAGGTAATCCGGCCGAAGACGAATAAGTGACAATAGATGCAACAATTAATTGCGCCATAATGATTGATAACAGTCTGAACATCTGGTTTTCAGAGGCACAATTTACACTAAGTAAAGGAAGGAATGAAATGTTTAATTTAACGACGCACTCAACACATTTTATTTACGGTTATATGGCGTCGGACATATGGTTCAGGACCACACAGATATTGAGGGAGGAAACCCGCTGTCGCCACTTCATGGGCTACTCTTTTCGATTATGTCATGTCATAGGGTTTTACATGCACATTCAGAACAAGGTGGGGGAGGGGAGAGGGGAGAGGAGGGACCGCCTGCACTGGCAGGTGCAAGGGAGCACCAGCAGCCCAATCGAATCGGTAGCAGGCGGGTTCTTTTCGATTAGCAGCAAGGGATCTTTTATATGCACCATCCCACAGACAGAATAACACATACCACGGCCATTGATATACCAGTCGTGGTGCACTGGCTGAAGCGAGAAATAGCCCAATGGGTCCACCGATGGGGATCGATCCTAGACCGACCGCGCATCAAGCGAACGTTTTACCACTGGGCTACGTCCCGCTCATCACTAAATAAAGAGTTTGGGACTGAATTATTCGTCCGGTGTTCATTTTAGAGAGGTTTCCGCTTTTGAGAGGTACACGTTTGTGTTAAAAGATTCGTAAAAATGACCGGTTTTGAGATAATTCTTGTTTCTTGAGGGGTTTCACTGTATATGAATAAATTACAATCATGCGAATGTAAGACATATTCTTTCAAACTAGGTATCTTAAATTTGGCATTATACACGTATAGTGGGCGGGACGTAGCCCAGTGGTAAAGCGTTCGCTTGATGTGCGGGATCCCCGTCAGTGGGCCTATTGGGCTAGTTCTCGTTCCAGCCAGTGTACCACGACTGGTACATCAAAGGCCGTGGTATGTGCTATTCTGTATATGGGATGGTGCATATAAAAAAATCCCTTGCTGTTAATCGAAAAGAGAAGCCCATGAAGTGGCGACAGCGCGTTTCCTCCCTCAGTATCTATATGGTTCTTAACCATATGTCCGACGTCATATAACCGTAAATAAAATGTGTTGAGTGCGCCGTTAAATAAACTATTTCTTCCTTCATTATACGTATAAGTCCCCCGGGCTTATATATTTATGGTGTCTTGTTTTGGAAACAAATATACATTATACAGTTACAATTAATGGTTTTTATTGATAATTACCAGCATCCATGTCTTTCGGATTCGAGTGGCATCCGTCAAACTTGAGTAAGTCAACGCCCCACTCTGCAAAGGTGTTGGCGTCCGTTTGTAGGTAGAACTCGCTGCCTGGGTAACCACCGCATGTCTTCGTCCCAAAATCTTCGTATATTCCGAATTTTAATCCCAAGGCATGTACCTAAAGAGAACAATGGTATATTGAAGAGTCTTTTTAAAAACACCAACATTGGCGAAATGATTATAAGATATCACTTTTGCAAAACTCAAGTCCAAAATTGGTGGAAATGGAGACAAGATCAGAACCGGTTTATCCTAGTAGCACATGTAGCACGTATTACGTCACCCGCGCTTTAGGGGGGCCCGCGGTGATGTGTACATTTATTTTCCCCAAGTAATTTGTTTCCTCTCCCCGAGGGGTTGCAAAATATATATCCTGGGAAGGGGGATTTCTGTTATTTGTACTACAGGCCCCGCGGATCCTTAAACCGGCTCTGGACAACATAAATTGCTTTTAAACAATAGATTTAAAAGGACAAATTGTATGATATAATCCCAAGTATACAAATAAATCAAGTAATATGTCATACATAGTTCGCGAGAGCCTTCATTCCGTTTGGGAACCGTTTAGGGTCTGGTACCAGTCGACCTTCGCTGTCCCGTTCTTTCGAAGGCCAGCAGTCGTCTATACACACATATTGATAACCTGCTTCCAAATAGCCTCCGTCCACCATTTCATGAGCCATTGCTTTTATTAAGTTTTCTCTGCAAATAATAATGATAAAAAAAATCACTTACCTGTTAAAACGTTTGCAGTCATACGTAATTTTTATTTATACATTTATAAATGTAGATCTTATAATGTTTCTTGGAAATACTTATTTTAGAGCTACTTTTAAAAGTACTTTCATATATTTCTCATAGCATATTCAACTAGCCACGCGATCTAAATATAAAAGTTTGTTTTGTTTAACGACACCACTAGAGCACATTAATTAATCTTCGGCTATTGGATCTCAAACATTTGGTAATTTTGACATACAATCTCAGAGAGAAAACCTACTACATTTTGTCATTTGTAACAAGGGATTTTTTATATGTACTATCCCATAAACAGGATAGCACATACTACGGCCTTTGATATGCTGGTCGTGGTGCATTGGTTATAACGAGAAATAGACCAATGGGGCCACCGACGGGGATCGATCCTAGACCGAACGCGCATCAAGCGAGCGCTTCACCACTAGGTCATACGTCCTTCCCCTTTTTTGTTGTTTTTTGTTGGGGTTTTTTCAGCTAAGGCAGCCAACGATGTTGTGATATTTAATCGTTTTAACTAAATTTATAAATGCAATTCCAATTGCAAATTAGTAGTCAGATATTGCTACTAATTTGTCAGTCAGCATCAAATCCACGGACTGATTTGAATGTTTTTCCAGTTAAGGTTCAAGCACGCTATCCCGTGCACACGTCTCGACTATTTGGATTGTCTGCCCAGTGGATAGTGGTTAAAATGTAAGCGAGAGAGAAGTAGGTGTGCGTAGACTTACACTCTGGGTGGGAGCTGGTACCCGGGTGCTAGTTAGGCTACGGTTTAAACACTACAGCACCGCCACCTGTAAAGCTAACAAGCTCATTGAGACTAAATAATTTTAAACATTTAAGTACTAACCCAATGCAGTTTTTTGGATCGTGTTCACAGTCAGTGTTGCACCCGAATCGCTCCCATGTTAGCCATCCCATTGGCGGGGTTAATGCCAAACCATTGTCTAAAGACGCTGTCAGCGAAAAACCCGCAAGCAGAATAAGCCAAAAGAGCATCATCGTGAACCATTAATGAAGGAGAAAAACATCAAAATGCACTGAAACAATAGAGTACATTTGTTATCATGTGACCAGACCGCAGACGAGGTCAGTGATTTAATCTATCACTCCAAAGATCTATCAAAAGCTTATTAAGTTATCAGCACGGATTACAATGTGTAAGATTACATATATGTATACTCTAATCGGTTTTCAATCTATGTCTCCAGGGCCGTAGACTACATGAGTGGAGGGGAGGTGGTAAAGTAGCAGTATTCTGACCGGCCTGGTATCTGTAGAAGCTCAATATTTCTTTCATGCGAAACACAAAAGAAGTACCTCAAAACCTAGCATTCCCAGTCTGGAGCTCCACGCGGTAAAACGTGTTTGTTTCGCTTGTGCACACTGCACGTGCTTTCGTGTGCTCGACTTGGGGGTCCTTCATTTCGTTGTTTTTGTCAGCGAAACGAAGTTTTCTACTGGGATGTATGCGGCCGTTGGAACTGATTGAACGCTACTCGTTTCGACAGTCTGCACCACCAGGTTGGATTCTTTTTTAGCGAGATTCCTTGTCTCCACGTCATTTCTCCGTCTGACTGTCGACTGGTTTTTTTTTCGTGACTTGTATGACGGCCATTCTGCAGAACGCCACGGTTGTTCGCGTTTAGTCTCTACATGTCCCAATCTAATTAAAATTAGCTCCACTATTACATGTGGATCTAACACCAGCCAGATGGAGCTCATGTAATAGTGGAGCTAATTTTAATTAGATTGTACATGTCCGAGCCTGTCCTAGCAGCACTGGAAAATTGACCGCCCCACTCTAAGAAGACATAGGAAGCGGGGTCGGCCCCTACTACTATTTTTCTAGACTTTACCTTGCTTTATAGTGATACGATCTGGTATCCTCCGGAGTCGGGGCCCGTCCGCACCACTATACCAAACCATGACGACTGGACTATACCCTAGTCTGATACTCTCTCTCGTTCAGACGGATCCGGCTTCTCAAGATCTGTATTTTAGCACAGCACTACACCTTCAACGTCTATCGACTGTCAATCTAGGGGTTTTCTTGACGGGATGCAACCCATCTCGTCCCTTTAAGCTGTGCACCCAAACGGCCTTAACGAGGCCACTCGCATGGGCATATCGATCGGACTTTAAACTTTTAGATCTGCGTACAAAATTTTATGTCGAAATTACTTCTTTCTTTTTTAAAAATATTATTAAATAGTCCGATCCTCTCTTCTTTCTCTTATTTAATTTTGGACTGTCCTTCTAAAATGCTCCAAATTATATAAATATTCGGCCGAGCAGTCAATTCTTTTTATTTTTGGCTTGTAACCTTTTTATTTTTTTTATTTATTCTATTAACTTTTTTACTAATAGCTATTTTCAAAATTCTGCCCATTTTCAACACCCCCCCCCCCCCCCCATCCCGAGTCAGGCCACCGATCTTATCGGAGGTCGGATTCGGGGATGGGCGTGTTCGAAACCCTAGTGGTATATGGGCACGTTAAACTAGTTATCATCATCAAAACCTAGGGTCAATGACCTTAAAGGTGGTATGTCTAAGTTACAATAATGGCGGTTCTCGCTAAAACATTTATAAATTATTGCTTGGTCCTTTTTCCTTTTAACCAAAAGGCAATTTTAATGCAGGATTTTCAATGTTTTTTAAAAATAAAATTTAAATAGCCTTTATTGGAACTGAAAACTTAAGTAATGTAATTTTCTGATATTTGACTACAACTTGGTAATACATTTTTGGTATGATTTTAACTTCCCTTTATCATAAAACAGGAAAGGTTGGTAGTTTTTAATTGCGTTCAGACACATGCATTTGAAAAAATAACCTTTCCACACATGTGCGGTTTGTCATTTTCAATTTTCAAAGCAACTAGCTACATGATAAAATATATGTGTTTCAACTATGCACAGTGGACGAACACTTTGTTTAATATATTTTTAAAGGAAAAAATTCAGTTTGTCGAACGTTCCATTCCGGTCCGCTTTTTACTAACACCCATCACTAACACTTGCTGTTAATACAGATAGGCATTATATTCATGCAAGTGAATAGGTTGTAAAATATAAATTTTCTAATGAATTGATTCTTAATTAACATAATTTATATACTCAAAAATATTTACAATTGTATGTCTACTATTCACTACAGTCGATGTACAAAAATGTAGTATACCTTTTTCAGATTGAATATAGACCTAATATACTCTTCAAAAAAGTAGGGGAACTCTAATAAGAATTTACAATTGCCAAAATTGTAAGATATATTAACAGTGCAATCTGATTAAAATTAGCTCCACATGTAATAGTGGAGCTAATTTTAATTAGATTGATTAGCTGTGGGGAATGGTTATATGATAATAGTGAATTAATTGGGCAAACATTACAACCGGTAGTTAAGTATTACAGTAGGTTTTATGACCACCAAAGATCTTGAAGGACGATAGGGGTCAGAAGTGAAATTTAAAAGTTAACGTTTTTTTTATTACTAAATCGCAAATTCAAACAATAAAAATACTAAAAACAAAACAATAACAACTGTATGATCAAGAGAATGAAAAAGGTTAACAGAAATAATGTTCCACAGTGATTAATGGACCTTCCTGGAAATGGTCAAAATCGAGAATGACACCCCACGTACGTGTACGGAGCAACTACGTGATGCATATGCAAACTGTGGAATGTGTTTCGGTGTGTTGATAAACAGACCTGAACGTTCTTTACTAGGATGTCTGTGGTCAAAACGTATGTTCGGTCTAATAGTTGATATTAACATTAATATTTCAGGTTCCCCTACTTTTTTGAAGAGTATAATTAAAACAAATTCTTACAATAGGGGGCTTACAAATCATAAAAATTAAATGATTTGGCCTTGTTGATCTAGCACGTGTGAGGTCATGTGACACGCATCAAATGTTAATTCATCTTCCTCTACTTTAAGTCAATTTCTACGAGTTAAATGGACCCGATATAGGTAATTTTAAGGAATAAACAAAAACAATTTGGTAAAATTAATGGTTTTAGTAGAGCTTTGTAAAGTTTTGTATTTAGATACCTACTTGTCTGAACTTTATTGTTAATGAAAATATTCACTAGGTCTACTGAGAAGAAAACCTCACAAATGAATGACAAGCAGACGACAACAAATAAGGATATTAATTGCGCGAACCGTTCTCGAGAAAACAAATCGAACAGAGCTGGAAGCATAACACAGTTAGGGACGTTGACGATATACTTTTTACATTCAAACAAAACATTTATTTTACCCAAAGTGTCATTATGCAACTATGATGCTGCACATGTCCCTTTAATTTTCAAATTATTTTCGAAAATACGCTAAGCGTGGAAAACGGCATCTTATTAAAACGCATTGTCATTGGTGTTACTAATGGTCATTGGTGTTAATCAGTACCTGGTAACACCAATGACAGGTAGGGCCTAACACCAATGACAAAATAAGTAAATAATAAATTTTTGCTTTCTAAAGAATTGAGAAAACTGAAAAAGTACATGCAGCAGACATACTATGTCTATGTCACGGGGATCCTATAATACCCGTAACTGAATGAAACACGATTGTCCAAATATCTCTCCTAACTGTATATCTATTAGATCTCTCTGTAACAGGCAGTTATACCCGCTGGCTCGTCTAGGTATGATCAGAGATAAGATCTTATACATAGTATATATTATTATAGCACGTTTAGTTCACTAGAAAACACAACAAAAACACAATACACTTTGGAATCTGTATTAATACTACGCTGACAAATGTACTGCCGCAGTAGTTAATTAACAACAACAAATAGTAACAACCCAGAACTGATCACTTAATTAGTTAATCTCTAGGTGTCTAGTTTATACAATATTCTGATGACTTCACTGTGACACAACACCCACACGTGTGATAATTGAGAAACGCTTCCAGGAGAACTTAACTAATAAAGGAATTACAACTCTATTCCTAACTGGTTAATTTTTAATTAACCCTTACTACTCGTTCAGTAACGTGTGATAATTGAGAAACGCTTCCAGGGGAACTTAATTAATAAAGGAATTACAACTCTATTCCTAACTGGTTAATTTTTAATTTACCCTTACTACTCATTCAATAACCTTGTAATACAGACTTAATACTGGTACCTATCACAATAAAGACAATAACTTACAGTTTACCTAGGTCCTCTAGGATGACTGGCTAAGCCTTAATAATTATTTAGAGCAGTGAGCCTACAGTATACTGCGTCAGATGACCGGCAGCACCGTCTAAATAATATTGGTATAATACAGTATTAAAATATTTAAAGTCACATCAATCACATCAAGGTTATACAACAGAGCAGAAAATATATAATTACCAAGTCCAAACGGACTAACGTTCCTCCTGGACGCCTTCAAATATGATTCTCCCTGATATCTCTAAAACCCTAGCTATTTATCATAAATCTGAATATCGCCTGGGGGTACATCGCGGCACCTCACGTATCATGTGAATTTTCCACAGCCACCACGCCGGCATATTTTTCTTAGATCGCCCAGACTGGATGTCGCCATTCCGCGAGCAATCCCCTGGTCATAAACAGCACTACCGGAGTTATTACGTAACTACTGGCCACATGGCCTCCACACTTGCGCTGGGTGTGTATTAGAAGCTCGACGACCGTCGCGCAAAGGTATCACGTAACAAGTTGACAATCTGGGCTTAAGTGCATATTGGAACTGCACACGGCCCTCTAAAACAATTAATATCGCCACAGGCGAAAACAAATTAAGAGCATGTTCCGTCACAGTCTATAATAACATACAAAACGTTTCTTAAAATTAATAACCATTACCTAAATACGATTGTAACACCAATGACTGTGAATAAACCTACTTTTATATTTTGACAACACATTTATTAGATTTAAACAAAACTACTACTTCCTGTCCCGGAATTGGTCATTGGCGAAGTCCGGGATGGGCGTGCCTGAACCTTAATTGGATATGGGCATGTTAATAAAGTTCCCACTTCCCACAAAACTACTCACAGTTCTTCATACGTCTGCTGCTTTTAACAAATAGGTTTGATGGCCGATATCTACTGGTGGAATGTTTCATCCAGAGAGCATTCTGTTTCTTTTGTTTTCTCATAAGTATATACAGTAACACCAATGACTTAAAACTTCAGGGACAAGCTTATATTGCCCACCATATTTTGAATACAGACAATATTTACAAAATTCCTTCTTTAGTGAGTAAATCGGCCATCAGTAGGTATTACATTAAAGTTATTCAGTGGTATGTCTTCTGTTATATATTTTAACAGTACATGTTATGTATAGTGTTATGCTTGGGACAGGTAACACCAATGACATTTTCCACTAATCCAGAATAAAATCTCATCAAAGCTGATTACCAGAGAAAAACAAAATGCTATGACAGGGTGATATTATTAATAAGGTATTGTTAAAGACAACAAACTTAGTTTTCTATATATAAATAAAAACGAAATTGTGCAGGAACATAAAAGTAACACTTTCTGTAGAATGACCCTTATATGTTGTTCGCCATGACAGCATATCAACAGGTAAGGGCTTGAGGACACTCAGGTTACTTGTCGTCCAGTGCAAGACTTTAAAAAAAATATTATTCTGCGGTTAATTCTGGAACGATTATACATGAGATCAATTAATTTGTAGTTATTTATTACATATAGATGTGTAAATAAACAAAATATAGTAGTTTCAACTTTGACATAGCATGAATAGTTTGTCTTCCCAAATTTTAAATATATTCGGTAAACCCCCCCCAAAAAAAACCCCACCCAAAAACAAAAAAACAACAACAAAAAAACAACAACAACAACAACAAAACAAAACAAACAACAAACCCCACAAAACAATCTCTGTCAAGTAACTACCAGAAGATCATGCAGCCAATTCTTTGTCGTCAATAAACAACGGTATTCTACTAGTAGTAGTACAGGACATTATTTGGTTGTAATGTTTTATGGACAAAATGCAAAACATTTCAATATAACAATAAATTATTTTGACGAAAAGCCGCCATAACGCTGTGTTATCTGAAGACTTGCTGAAGTCTAAAACAAAAATATGATCGTTGCGTGGTCTGGACTCGACATGGTGGTGTTGAATATGAAGCTTTTTGTCTACATTGTCCCTGGACATCTATATGAATAAGCATGTATCATAGTCGTAAAAATTGCTTTAGCCTCTGTGGGGTGTGGGTGTGTGATCCGAACCCTCCAACCCACGCCCCTATCATGACCAATTGTGGACTTAAGTGGTAGGGTATATATACACACGAATACACACACACACACACACACACACACACACACACACACAAAACTGTATATAACAGCAAAAAGTTACATTTTATACCGATATGAATTGACACTGGCATTAAATAGTTGTGTTGGTACGAAGCTACTAAATGTGTTCAGCGATAGCGAGAACTGTTTGAGTAGTTTAACCATTGAACTTTCGGACTATAGGCGTACCAAACTACTCAAAATAAAAATCACAGTGAAAGAATTAAAACAATTTGTATTTTTAATAGTACGCCTTCTGGATGGATTTTTCTCATGTTATTTTGTAGTATTGTGCATCGACTTTTGGGGACATGGGCGAAATAGGCGGCCGGTGTGAATCGGTTCCAGAACGACCAGTACTACAGCCAGATGCGGTCATGAGACCGAAATGTTCTCAATTTTGGAGTGAAAATAAATGCTTATATAATGTATGTTCGCAATGGTGCAAAAGAGAACCTGTTCTGTTGGCAGTCTTCATTTGAAGGTGTGAAATTTAATACAAATTTCAATGTCAGATGACATCTGTGTAGTGAGACCTTAACATTCCAGGTAAAATAGAGTTATTTCCCTTAGTTACTTGCACTTCCTGGTTGCACTATACCAATTAATTTCCGGCTGGGTCAAAGTTCGAGGTGCACCGACTTTTGATAGAGAAGTTAACACCACAAGTCCTGTGATTGGTTATAAATGTGAGTGTGTTGATTGTAAAAAAAATTAGTTTCATCTGGGCTAAAAATGTATGCAATTTTATTTGATGTAGTACCACCATGTCAAGTAGCCTTGTGCTTGGAACATGTATGGGGTACCTGTAAAAAAAAGTACTAAAATTTTGTGCGAAACTAGGGGTGTTGCAGAAACATCTGGTTATACCGAAAATGAGCCATGAAAGGTACCATTTTCTGCAGTTAATACTTTGAGGTAGGGGTTGTAGTACTGATATTTATGGGTCACAGTTTGGTTGATATATTGCATATAGTGTTTTTAAACACAAACGTTAACATGGTCGCCTATGGGATTTGAATTGGTATAGTCCAACCTCCTCACATGCGAAACGTGACGACTGAAAAGTAAATCAAATTCACAATACAAAATGATTAGATTGCAGCCGTCGGGAAAGGGCGATTATGAAGATGAGAAAGCGAAAGCTCAAAACGAAAATAGACTAGCCTTGCAAAGTACTATTCAGAATGTTATTTTGTTTGGCATCACTTGTGGAGTTATTCGATCTTGTAAGTTCCCTAAAGTTGAAGTTCTCTGACATAGCAGTGATAGCTTCGTACACAATAAGTAAAAAATATCCAAAGCAGGGCCGTACCCTGATCAAAATCCTTATTTATAAACAAATAAAACACTGAGATGTGTATGCTGGAAGGACTTTCCTTTGGAACTGTCACTAGTAACCCAAACCCTAACGATTTATGATCAGAGTACGGCTCAGATCATGGGTACACTGAGTGTATGTTGAACAAAAAATCCATTTTCAAAGGATATGTTAATTTTTTCAAAGTTGCTTTTACAACTATGTCCAGGAAAGACTTTATAGAACCTAGTAGGAGCAAAGTTTGCTATGTTTGGTTTGCACCAAGTTCAGGAAAAAGCTAAAACGACAGTAATAGTGGGTAAAAACCATGGCCATTTTGTTACATCATGACGACTACAAATTTTGATCAACAAATGCCCCATGTACAAAAGCAATATACAGACCATAACTACCACCTAACATAAGATAAATACTCTTGTTATTTTCTCATTAAATTGTTTCCATGTATATTTAAGTAAATTGCATGATTTTACTGGCGATAAATCTACATTCCGCTCATAACCATTAGTGTCTTATTTACATTAATGCTAGACGACGCATGTATCTACTGCAACAAAGTGTTTTTTCGTCACAAAGACCACATGGCTTAATATGTACACTTTAGTACTGTACACGGGAAAAACTGAGATTTGTGATTGTAAAATTACGTAATTTATGGTCATATATATAACTCGCAAGTGATTGGTGTCCTGTGCGTTATGAGCGAAAGAACACACGCTGCAACTTTGGGTAAAATTGTGATATGTTGTAAATTTGCTTAATACATTCCACAAGTTGTTTACTAAAAGCAACGCGTCATTGGTTTGTGCCAAGCACATTGTGATTTACAAAGAGAGCTTGATCTGCATTCGTGTCTGTTGGTTTTGACACATGTTATGAGCGGAAGACAATTTGATCCAGGGACGTTTTTCGTCAATTTGGTTGATAACCAAGCAGTGCACACGAATGGAAGGTTAGTATTTCTTTTGTTAATGTTTCTTCTTTTTACTTGAGACACTTTGTGATAAATTTTATGATAATAAATGCATTTTTGATGGTCATTCTCTCACCATTAGAATCGCGTCTTCGTTATGAGCAGAAGTGATAGTTTGCATATAACATGCCTAATTAATTAAACCAGCTTTATGTTGGTGCACATTAATGAAATGGTGCTTGAAATATATGTCTAATTTTTGTAATAAATAAGCTAATTTTAACCCAATTTTAACTCATAGTATTCTGCGCATAACACAGACACCCATTTTATTTTTATTTTTGGAGTCTTTGTTATGAGCTGAAGTGATTGTTTGCAAACCAATGTGCCTAATTAATTAAACCAGCTTTATGTTGGTCCACATTAATGAAATAGTGCTTGAAATATATCTGTCTAATTTTTTTAATAAATAAGCAAATTTTAACTCAATTGTAACTCATGGTATTCAGCTTATAACACAGACACCCATTTTATTTTTATTTTTGGAGTCTTTGTTATGAGCTGAAGTGATTGTTTGCAAATCAATGTGCCTAATTAATTAAACCAGCTTTATGTTGGTCCACATTAATGAAATAGTGCTTGAAATATATCTGCCTAATTTTTGTAATAAATAAGTAAATTTTAACTCAATTTTAACTCATGGCATGCTGCTCACAACACAGACTCCATTTATTTGTTGAAGTACAAGAGTACAAAGCTTAGAAAAAAGCCTTTTATGTTGTCTTTTGAAATATTTTGAACTTTTAATTATCACTAATGTGATAATACACACTTTTGATACTACAGATTCAAAGTGAGGTTGAATGTATTGTATAGTAACACCTCTCACCTGTGTGGCCCACCTGTGTCTACCTTTAGAATTTTTATTGCCCCTAATTGCCACCTGTTCTAAAAGATGTGTTAACAAGACTAGCCACTTTGTTCTTTGTAGTCTTTGATGGTGAAACAAAAAAGGGTTAAAGTTCTTTTATTTTGTGTTTGATGTACTTCTATTCGGTAATCAAAATCTTTGAACAGAAAAGTTTTAAGCAGATGTCTGAACAGTCTTTTGAGGATTATTTTAGTTAGTCTTTGTTATGGCCGAAAAAACTTTAAATAATCAAAATCCATCTTTTCATTGGCTATTTATGTAGGCATTTTCATAACCATAGCAACCACAAACTTTAACAAAAAAATGCTACCAAAAATATTGACTTAGTTGTTTTATCTATAAACATAACTTTTAGGTATCATTTTATGTTAACCATTTAAAGTGTTTGTTTTTTTACATTTTAACACTTTATTACAAGGAACCTGGAAGTAAAATACAATTAGACCAAATTAAATAATATGTGTGGCTTGGGTTACCTGACCGATCCTAACCCCCTCACCCCCTTTTGCCATTTGTGCCAAAAAAAACTTTATGGAATGTACAAAACAGATTTAAGTTTTGGATTAAATTACTTAGTTATTTAAACCTCATGAAAATTTATTTGGATGTTGTCAACAAACCTTGTAAGATAAACAACAGAAGCAACAGCACAAACATGAAACAAATGTGGAGTTTTTTCTGTTTACATTTTGTCAGTACATTGTACAAGCTTGTTATATAATGTGACATTTTCATATTTTGCAGGTTGAAAGTGTTGATGACGATGGAACAGAGCTGCGTTTCCTGAGGAAAATGGGGCAGCACTATGTCATGTCTGATGTATTGGACACCTCGTTTTTTTTTCTCCAATAAGATCCTGGACATTATGCCTGTTCCAAGGATTTCTTTTAAAGACACAAATTGCCTACATGATTTCTGTTTAGTATTGGATGCCAATGATCAAATTACAAGTTTTATTCCAGTGATTGCCAACTATTTTTTCCTCATATTTCGTTTATTGTTTTTTTCTTTCTTCTCCCAATCATTAAAGTAAGATGTTATAACTTAACACTAATTGAGAGGCAATATTATCCTGCTGAGTATATTTACAGAGCATCTACTTCCAATATTTTATATTCAATATAAAAGTGAACTCGAAATATTACAAAGATTCAGTTTTTAAAAACATATTTTACCGGTTTTCTGTGTCACAAGTCTATAGCATATATATATACTAGTACATTGTATTTTTATTTTTTTATTATTACTCAAGACAAGCTAACACATCCTAGGAATGATTAAGTCATTCTGTCAAATGGGGTCACATCTGTATGATTTGCAGTGTTTTATGATGTATTTTGGCATAATCAGTGTCTGTGTTATGCGCAGAAGGTGATTGGAAATAGTCTTTCTACTTCAATGTGTGCTATTGATTTTGGGTTATCATAAATGATGAATAAATCTATTTCCATGTACCATATTGTGTTCATTGATTCAGTTTTCTTTACCTGGAAACTTTTTTTAAAAAATCTGCTGCTCATAACGGTGTCTATTTTACAGTGTCACTTCTAAACTTTAAGTTTATACACAATTTGGGTTTTTTGGTGTCTTCACATAGTCTTCCACTTATTCATGTTTGTTTTTGGGTTTAATTGTGAAATGACCTTATTTATTGTCAGTTACTATGCATCACAAGACACCATGTTATGAGCAGAAGATATGCATGTCTTGCCATGAAATGCTCCGTCAAGAGCAAAAATCTTATGTTCTTGATCTGCAAGTTATAAATCTACATAGTTTAGATATCAGTCAGTAAATCAGTAAATTAGTGTCATTTCACATGATTTGTGCAAAGTTTAATATTTGACCTAGGTGTAACAGTTTCTGTACCCATGATCTGAGCTGTACTCATAAGTATCTATTATCTATAATGTTCTTTATACGTGACAGTGCCAAAGGAAAGTCGGTAGGAGGTAGGACTGCCCCCCCCCCCCCCCCCCCCCCCGAGGGTACGGTCCTGCAAGGGTAATTTTCTGATATGATATATTTGACAAAAGGTACTTAAAAATGCACTAGCCGTGGGATCAGGGATTTAAAACATTTACTAGTCATGATTAAATATTCACTAGCCCTACTTTACTTTAGTTAATACAATTTTGCTAAATAATAGTAATAATCAGATATGTCACCTAAAGAGGGAGATAGAGCTTAAAAACACTATTATTGGAGGTTGGGGTGGGGTCAGGATATTCATATTTACAAAATAGACTTAACTGCAACATTTGACAATTTTAATTTTTCACTAGCCATTGGGCATGGCAGTAGTAGTTACTTACTAGCCCAACATTGAATATCACTAGCCATGGGAGTGGGGCTACCATAATCTAGAAGCCCTGAAAAATAAAAACATAACTGGGTTGTCTGCTTGTTAAAGAATTTTGATAGGGGTCAAGTTTTCTAGACCAGTTTGTATTTAATGTGGTGAAATTTTTTAATAATATAGCTAATTTTGTATTTGAATGATGGCAGTATTCCAATGAATGAATGAATGTTTAACGACACCCCAGCACGAAAAATACATCGGCTATTGGGTGTCAAACTATGATAATGCAAACTGTCATCAATCTTAGTAGCATGTTCAGATCATTTCACCTTTATTCCCGTTCGTCCCAGGTTGTTTTCCCCCCATAGCACAGGTATATTAGGTCTATATATCTTTATCATATAGCACCCCTAGCAGTTGCTGTTTGAGGATACCTGTACCCCAAAGTCAGGCAATATCCCACTTGTCATCAACATTTTGGTTAGCCAGAGTACTCTGACTGTAAGAAAGCTGGACAGACATTTGGACAGTTATAACGCTCGTTACCGCCAGAGACCCAATCTATATAAGTTCTGCACAATCTCTGCCTACCAAACGGTAGTCAAAGATTATCACTCTAATATAGCAACAATCTTATATTTGACATTAAACACCTTTACATCAATCATTTTTGAGTTCCTTGATAAAAATTATTTTCACATATTAATCACTAATAAACACACTACAGGAAGAAACCCATTAGCCACTACATATTTAACCAAACTTTATTGAAAGTTGGTGCTGTAGGGTTTCTTCCTGTAGTGTGTATTAGTGATTAATATGTTCATTTGTTTTACATAAAATTAATATTTATTTATTGGTCCTCACAAGTTGTATAGGATCCTTTACTCTTAAAGAGACATTCATGATTTTGCTGCATTGTAAGATGTTTGTGACTAATAAAATATTTCTACGATTAAACGTGCATATTAAATATATTTTCTTGTTTAGAATATCAGCGTCTGTATATTCAATTTGTTTCTGGTTGTCTTAATATTTGTAACAAGCCCAAACTGGATTTTGTCTTCAAATAATTTCGTATGTACGAAAAAACTTATTTTAGGAAATAAAATAAAATTTAACCTAGTACTAATATTAGAATGTTCAGAAACACGTTTAATATACAGCCACTAATATTTTATGCAGAAAATTATATTTGAGATGTAATTACAATCGTTAAAAAGTCTCGGTTAGTCGATAACATCTCAAAAATTGCAGCAAACTCAGGAATGTCCCTTTAAATAAAACAGTAAAATATTTAATTTGAACTTCATTCACCGTTTGTGACAACATGTGACCAAAAAGCAATAAATGTCATGGAACTTTTAAAGAATTTTAGAAAATCATCATTGTTCAGAACTAGCGTCCGTCATCTTTCTCTGAATCAATATACATAATGCGAGTGCCAGAATTTATTTTGTTTATGGCACAGACATGGTTCAGGCTTTGTATCATTTTATTAGCATTTTACGTTGATAAGAATCACGATTTATATTTGTATGCACACTAAAGGTTTTTTCTTTTCCTTACAGTGCCTTGGCTAATGAACCAAATGAGTTGAACCAGTGTCCTTTGCTGCAGAATACTGTGACCAGTTTTTGCCACACAGTGAGAATACAATTCTGCGAGTGTGCCATGAACTAAGTAGAAGAAAGTCTTGAAACAGATTATAAAGATGACTTTATTGATCAGTAAAACATTCGAGTATATGGTCAAAGTTGAATGTTACAGTAGGTAATCATATATAAAGTATAAAACATTGTTTGTGCTTTTGTTATTTACTAGACAAGACTTAATGCCATTAAGAATTTTAGACTGGTGATTATATTTCAAAGTATGCAAGTTTTGTAGATCTCGTCTGTATTAAAAAATAAAATAAACACACACTTTGTGCATTCTTTTATTGCAAAATATTCATACCATGGAATGAGCAATATTGATTCAATACAAATGTGTCAAAATAAGAAAAACATCTTGCTTTAACTGCCCTGATGTAGTAAAAATATCAGTTAATAATTCACAGAGAATATTTAGGTAGAGTACTTAAAGCCGCACACCCTAGTTCCATCCAGCGAAAATAAATTATAATTTGGTTAATCTACAAACCTGTAACACACTTAGATCACGTTTTTATCAAATGGAGTGAAAAAGCAGGTTTTATATCGATAAATACCATGGGAATCCCCATGTCCCAATTGCTTGAAATAATTTTGAAAGTTTGTATTCTGATGTCACCGGTAGATGTCGCTCGAAGCACAACAATGCCTACGTCACGACAAATTTCACAGACATTTCCAACTGTTCTGTCCTGGTTGTATCCCCTCTCCAGATATCGTAGGACTTATATTGAGATACTTACTTGTCTGAACTTTATTGTTACTGAAAATGTTCATGAATTGTGAAGAAAAATCTCACAAATGAACAACAACAAATCGGATGTTGATTGCGCGAACCGTGCACGAGAAAACAAACCGAACCAAAATGATAACGGTCACGTGGTATACCAACGTCTGTGACATTGAAATGGAAATATCCCGTCTAAAAATAGATTTAGACCTTGTCTGCTCAACGTTTTTTTCTCAAACGTGCGTCCGTTTTTCAGAAATACGAAAAATGCATTTTGTGGTATTACAAACACCAGGATTACCAAAAAACACTTCAGGTGAATAGAAACGTATATTCTAAATAATAAACGGTAAGTAAAGTGCAATTTTATTTGTGAAAAAATGGGTTTAATAGCGAAAAACAACGCCGTAATGGTTAACAACTAGCCGTAACTAGGGTGTGTCCCTTTAAGAAATATTAGAATCTGTAAAACTATTAGCAATTTGTTTAGATTAAAGTATAGTTTCAAGTCCGACGTTTTAAGAAAAATTTAACTTTGTTTTGTTTAGCGACACTATTAGAGCACATTTATTAATTAATCATTGTCTACTCAATGGGATGTCGAACATTTGGTAATTTTAACGCTGTATAACTGTAAATAAAATGTGCTGAGTGCGTCGTTAAATAAACTATTTCCTAATTGTCAGAGGAAACCTGCTACATTTTTTCCATTAGCAGCAATGGATCTTTTATATGCATTTTCCCCACAGACAGGAAATCACATATCACAGCAGTCATAGTGGGGCACTGATTAGGATGGGGGGAAAAACAATCTGAGAATAGGTTCACTGAAGTGGTTTGATCCTATAATGCTACCATCTCACTCTACTGACTGAACTAGGACCACGCTACCATCTCACTCTACCGACTGAACTAGGACCACACTACCATCTCATTCTACTGACCACCCTTGGCAATTTTAAGAAATTAGACAGAATCCTTCGATTTCTTCATTACTGATATTTTTCATTGACCACTTTATTTATATTAAAGATTATTCAGACAAAGAAAGAATCAAACAGGTTATTTTACCGGTAACATCAATTGGCCAGGAAGATAGTTATATGCACAAACAATGTTAACACTTGGAGAAATGTATATAAATGGTAATATAATGAATTATACTACTTGACTAGTATACATAAAACATCTGATCATAAATAATTAACAAATAGATCATGTTTGTTGCCTTTAACAATGTCCTAGTTTATTTAAACTGCTACTAAGTTTTGTCTTGACAGATGATAATCATACAGCCAAAAGCTTGAACAATACTTTTATTGAAATTTGTTTTAGAAAGTTGGTAACCATGCTGGATCATGAATTAACCATGACTTACATTTTCCGACTAACCAAGTTACCATCTTAGCATCTGACCTTCAAGGTCACACGTTGAAGTTAAACGACAATGGTTAAATTTTACTTTTCAATATAATTAATATTTGTATCTTAAACTTTCAAAATTTAAAAAGTTTTATACCACTGTAGTGAGTATGTGTCTAGTTTGAAGTAATAGAAAATTGTGAAATAAATGATAAAAATTGACAAATATTTCTGTAAAATATTACCATATAAGTAAATAAACACTAAGAGTACATAAACATAGAATTCACACATGGTTAATAAGAAACTGAAGGACTCCATGTAAGGTGAAGTAACTTAATGCCCCAGTCTCCATCTTTAAACATATTTTACAAATGTAAAATAAAAGAACTTCCAACAAACATAGGTTTTCATTTTAACGAAACCGATCAGAAACAACCCATTATCAAAGCATCAATATGGCAAAAATGTTTTTGCACAAACCCAAGGTTACACACAACAGCAAACAGGAATTCAAGAATGATGAATTGTGGGAAGTAAACAAAACAGGACAATCTATTCTAAATGCTTACACATGTACCCATGTTAAAAATATACTTGATGTTAGGACACAACATGTTCTATGAACAAGGCCAGCCCATGGTGGTGTTAAGTCCTGAGCAAATTGTCTTTTGCAGGACACCTTAAAATTGTAATTAACATAATTGTCTCGCATTGATATACATATTACAAGTAGTTATTATAAACAAATTCGAATATATGTAGTGCAAAATGTATATGTTCTCTAATAACTAAATTTCAGTTGACAAGAAGTAAGGTTCTTGTTTAAAGGCTCAAACCTGATAAACATAAAGCATATTTCTAGGAAGCATCTATTATTGAGAATACAGCTTCAAATTAAAGGTTTTGAAAATGTACTTTGTACATAATGGGCCAAATTTATTAAAGGTATCTACTCTTAGGCACATGTAATCGTGAAATATTTCGTCAATATTCAATATTTATAAGCATCCAGGTACTATAAATGACTGATGATCACCCTTTTATAAATCTGACCCAGATGTTGCGATATACATGTTTATTAAACATTATTATGTTTATGTTAACAGTATTTCATGCTTCAATACTTGGATGGCATCAATACAATGCAAATGTTTATTTTTAAAGGTAAATCACAGCCTTTATTCAGCCCATCTTAAAGGTTCAAAGAGGCCCAGCTAATTTCCAGCTTTAAACTTACCAAACTTCTTCAAAATAAAAATAATATCCAAAAACTTAGACCTCCTTTGAACACAGGATCCAACTAAATAAGTCTGCAGCAAACCCTCGCCCATCCTCCAGCCTCTATTCAAAACCTAGCCTAATTCACATATTTTGTGGCATGTTCAGTCCAATATGGTATTACATAGTTGAGCTTTCATATACAGTTTGACTGGTTTTGAATGTTACATTCATTTCATATTATGATACAATATTAATCACAAAACTGAGTTTAGTGAGCACACTGCCTTCAGAACATGCCTGAAGATGTGTTCCAAAGATAAAAACAATTAATACATTATAATTCTATATAATTATACATAAATCCTGGCCTTTGTTCAGTTCAAACAGTTACTGTAGGTGATAACTGAGCTAAGTATTTCCCATACGTTCTGAACAAGTTATGATGACAAAGCCTCCCTGAGATGAATCGACATCAAACACTTCAGTCTTTAGTCTTAGTGGCTAGTGACTTAAGGTCTGGAATGTCTTCAATGACGAAGTCGAGTAGCATTTGTCCTAAAGCTTTACCCTGAAAATAGAATATTGTTTTATAATAATCATCTCTAGTGCAGTTTACAAGTTATTTAACAATAACTGTTACCCTTCAGCACACTCCTTAACTGGGTTGCCTCTCCATTCATTTGCAGTGCTTATTGGCACTAGGACCTTTTTTGTACATAGGCATGTTAATAAAGTTAAAAAGTTTATTAAAAAAATATATACACACATATATATACATGTATATATATATATATATTTTTTATTTTTTTATGTGAAATCACTGGTGGTTATTTCTGGTATTACCTAATTGCACAATATCAAAACAGTTAATCTAGAATGTATGTTTTTTGTCATCAAAGTATCCTGGTAATTCAATACAAGTGAATTGTCTATAAAAGTGTTGTCTGCCTTGAATTTCAAACTGAAGACTTAAAGTTAAAGAAATATTTTGTTTAACAACACTACTAGAGCACATTGATTTATTCAAAATCAGCTATGGGATGTCAAACATTTGGTAATTTTAATTTACAGTGTTATAGAGAAAATCCGCTACATTTTTTCATTAGTAGCAAAGGATCTTTTATATGCACCATCCCACAGACAGGATAGCACATACCACAGCCTTAATATACCAGTCATGATGGACTGGTTGGAACAAGAAATAGCCCAATGGGCCCAATAACAGAGATTGATCCAAGACTGACCGTGCATCAGGCGAGCGGTTTCTCACTGGGCTACGTCCTGCCCAAACTGAAGACCCATGCCAAAACTACATACTACTAGTATTTCATATAACAGCTATTTGGCCAAATAAAAATTTAGTTTTGACATTCTGCGGTCCAAAACATTATGTTTTTGGATTATTTGGAGTCGAGATTAATGATGAAAATGATGATGAATTTTTTTTCTTTCAAACCTGAGGATCGACTCTGAGCGATGCAATTCCACCTCCACCAAGTGCATTGTAGAGAAGAAAGTTCATTCCATGGATTCCTGGTACGTCAAATCTGAAACAATGATTTCCCGATAAAAGCCAAACATCAATTTTTGGTGGTAAGGTACTTGGTTGAATGGACTAAATTTTAAGTATCAAAACAAGGATAAATCTGTCAAGATCTTGCTTTACAAATATTTATTTAAACAGAAGGAAAACAGGACATGTTTGTCATTTGTTATTCTTCTATCTTCTAACTGACATAAACTAAAATTATTGACAAAAAAACAACAAACCTAAAACAGACTAGGTTAAACTGCTGATATATTTTCAGTAGTTTTTGACAACAGAAAAAGTTGAAGTTAAAGATTGTTTTTTGGAGCACATTGATTTATTAATCATTAGCTATTAGATGTCAAACATTTGGTAATTTTGAAATGTTGTCCAAGGAAACCTGCCACATTTTTTCACTAGTAGCAAGGGATCTTTTATATACACCATCCTACAAATAGGATAACACATACCACAGCCTTTGGAGAACATTTGGAGTGACCGGAACAGGAAGCAGAGTACTCATTGGAGGATTTTAGCCATCCCATTGGCTGTTGGGATGTTCGGACCAGTCTAATATATCTAGGGGAATATACCTTTATTTGAGGTCAGGTGAAGTAGAAAAGAAATGATACACCAGTTGTGTTGACAACAGAAAGCAATATACCTTCTGATACGTTCACTCAATGGTCCTTTGCGATCAGTGAACAAGTGACTGAAATATGCTTCTACCCGTTCAGCAGTCAATGCCTGTCTCAGGTAGGGCAGGTATGATGGATGACGAGCTATCACACCTGTTAATTAAACATAACAAACTTTTAAAATCTTTGAACCTCGCCCAACCCACATCACTGTACATACTCCATGATAAGACCCCATCTTGTACCATCCGATAGAATTTTTTTTGGGAAAAATACTTTACTTTTTTTTAACAGAACATACTGATAGCATTATTCAACCACTGTGGGAAAACAATATCCTTGTCATGTAATGTAATTAAAGCTGCTGGATCCTCGGCATAAACTAGTTGATTGGATTGGTAGGGGACTAATAAAAGTTAATTAACCAAGACGTGTAAACCCTCTACCCAAATTCCATGCATACTTTGCATATGGTCCCTTTATTTCACCAACGCTGATGAAAATGCTATCATGTTGCTATTGTTGCCTTTGTCACAACTAAAGCAGGCAAATCTTTCAAAGAGTGAAAGAGAAACTCAGTGAAATGTTATTTCACTAATGCTAACAAAAAGGCAGATTATTAAACTATTGAAATTGTTTCCTCCTAAGGTAAAATTGGAATTGAAAGAAATGTTATTTCACTAAAACTAATAAAAAGGCAGTTTATTTACCAATATTGCAATTATTTCCTTTATCATGACTCCTTGTACAAGTCAAATCTTTCAAAGAGTAAAAGAGAAATTCAATAAATGCCAATAAAACAAATGCCAATAAAAAGGCAGATAATTCACCTATGTTGCTGTTGTTTCCTTTGTCACCACTCCTGGTGTAAGCCAATTCTTCGAGGCGGTATGACGAGTTGCCAGTGGACACTGATTCTGTGTGACCCTCTTCAGACGATGGTGGCGGGTACGCTCTCTTGGTGTACTCCTTCGTCGGAACCTCTGGTGGAATGTACTCCTCCACAAAATCACCATTCATGCTGATACGAATCTGCAAAAGAAAGGAATATTTGATTAACACCACTTCAATACATTTAAATGATTGGGTTTTTTTTAAAAAGACTACAAAGTTAAATGTTTTTTTTAAAGTTGTTTTGTTTAATGACACCACTAAAACACATACATACACATTTTTCACTGAAGCAAGTTTCTACTAATTTTAAAGAAAGAAAGAAATGTTTTATTTAACAATGCACTCAACACATTTTATTTACGGTTATATGGCATCAGACATATGGTTAAGGACCACACAGATTTTGAAAGGAAACCCGCTGTCGCCACTACATGGGCTACTCTTTCTGATTAGCAGCAAGGGATCTTTTATTTGCACTTCCCACAGGCAGGATAGCACAAACCATGGCCTTTTTGATCACTGGTCGGTGCAAGTGGTTTACACCTACCCGCGGAGCACTCACTCAGGGTTTGGAGTCGGTATCTGGATTAAAAATCCCATGCCTTGACTATGATCTGAACCCAGTTCCTACCAGTCTGTAGACCGATGGCCTAACCACGACACCACCGAGGCCGGTATACTAATTTTAAAGTTCTACATATGACAAATTAAATAAAATAAACTGTGTATTTGTTTTTTGGTCATAATTTGGAAAGCAATGCTTTATAGGGTTTTTTTCTTGGTACAAATAATAGTTCATTAATTATTTTGCTTAATAATGGCATTTTGAACTTTAATGATCACATTACTTGATAACAATACTTCCTAAATTAGTATTAAAAATTAAAGTATGAAAGTGGAACTTTCTATAAAATTATTATAATAGTGATGTTTTGACTAGTTGAACATGACATTTATAAAGAACTTACATTTAAATTATTCTTAGGATACAAAAATGAAAACAGCTTCAACACTGGTGACCTGGAAAAAAACACATATTGTTAATGGAGGTACACAGGGTTTTTTGGTAATATCTGATAAATATATGTATCCAATTGTTTTAAAAATATATTACTACGAGTCAGCCGACTGAAAATTGATATAACTCACAGATGACCCATTTTAATTTTTGTAAAATTTTAAGGTTAATAATGGTTTATTTATGAAAAATAAAATATTATTTATACAGGTTAGTATGAATGAAAAAAAATATTTTAAGAGTTCACGGTTAATATTTCTTCACAAAAGTTCTGTTTACCAGGTAACTGTAATATATACACACAATTTGCCATGCTATATTTATAATCTGGACACATAAAATAGTAATAAATCACAAGGTTTATCATTTGAATTTAAAAAATATAAAACATATTACTAACACTTTAGGTCTTCCTCCAACTATGTTACACATTCCTGGAGCTGAAAAGAAAAAAAAAGCACCAAATAAATGAACTGGCCATATTAAAGGAATAAAACAAATATATAAATATAAAAAATGTTCAATACCGAGTGGTTTTCTTTAATAAAAGACACCAGACCTACAAAACACACTTATCTACAATCAGTTAATAAATTATCTTTAAATGTGTGCCATATGAAAGGTATGAACCTCACCTCAGAAGTTTTACTCAATTCAAAATAAACACAATTCCACCATTCCATTCATTTTATATATTTCGTATGATATATATGCCAAGGTCAGTTTTAAAAAATCAAAGTCATTGGGACCAAAGCCCAACACAAAGACCCTCCATCTCCACCACCTCAGTTTTCAGGTATCAAATAAAAGCAAAAATTCAATGAATAAATGCAAATACTGCAGGAATATATACTAGTATATTAAACTTGATAACTGAAAAATTATATCTTTTAAAAACTGCACAATCAATGAAAGAAAAAAGACTTTAAAAAAGTGAAGAGAACAAACATTACTTTAAACTGATGTAAATTAATAAATCAATGTGCTCTAAAGGTGTCGTTAAACAAAAACAAACTTTAACTTCAAACTGATGTAAAACTCCATTTATTATAGCCTTACCCATGCCTGTGCCAGCAGGTGCAATTTCCCTGGAAAAGAACTCCAGTGCTTTGCTCTGTTTGTGATGAACTGCAAGCCACAAAACCACCTCTCTAATATCCTGCAAGGCAATTTTCTAAATATTAATGTTCATAAAAGTTCTTACGTTTAAAAAGTACAGAAACACAGTTAAATTATTTCAGGCATGTACAAACTTCAGATTTATGGACGAGAATATTTTGAATGGGAAGATGGGGGCAAGAACAATAATGCACTAATGATGTTTGACTGACATATATGCAACCATGAAAACTTCCATACAGTGATTTTAAGATTAAAAAACTAACCAAGATCTAAACGACTTTCACTTAGGCTAGCATTTATAGTGCTCAGAGTGTGCAATATCACTGAACATACGGTACATACCCAACACAAAAGGCATCCTCAAGATTTGTTTTCACACCATGTCCCAATCTATATATCCTACTATGTTTCATCCCTATCCCATTTCCCCATGTACATACATTTTAAACTACATTGGATACAATTAGGAGATAGTATTGTGTACATTTTAAACTGCATTGGATACAATTAGGAGATAGTATTGTGTACATTTTAAACTGCACTGGATACAATTAGGAGATAGTATTGTGTACATTTTAAACTGCACTGGATACAATTAGGAGATAGTATTGTGTACATTTTAAACTACACTGGATACAATTAGGAGATAGTATTGTGTACATTTTAAACTACACTGGATACAATTAGGAGATAGTATTGTGTACATGTTAAACTACACTGGATACAATTAGGAGATAGTATTGTGTACATGTTAAACTACACTGGATACAATTAGGAGATAGTATTGTGTACATTTTAAACTACACTGGATACAATTAGGAGATAGTATTGTGTACATTTTAAACTACACTGGATACAATTAGGAGATAGTATTGTGTACATTTTATCCATGAATTATAAGACAGAATTTATGTTTCCTGATAACAAACAAACTGGGCCAACATTGGTACTTTTTTAGGGCCATAAATATTATGTACTTTACAGACCCTCTCCTTAGCCATTGTACATGACATCTGACCTCCAATCCTCAACTTCAATGAACACATACATTATGGACAAACTTTATAACCAGAAGTCAGTTACTGTATTTAAAAAACAGAAGAAAAAAGAATAACGTATGTAATAGATTTTCTCACCTGTGAAATGTTGGACAGAGATCCGTACATACTCTCATTACCTAGGATCTCCATATGAACTTCATTAAAATCATCAAGATGAAGCTGGTGGAATATTCTCCGACACCTAAGTCAAAACGTAATATGTACAGTATATATAAAAAAAAAAAAAAAAAATGTTTTATTTAATGATGCACTCAACACATTTTATTTACCGTTATATGGTGTCAGACATATGGTTATGGACCACACAGATATTGAGAGAGGAAACCTGCTGTCGCCACTTCATGGGCTACGCTTTTTGATTAGCAGCCAGGGATCTTTTATATGCACCATCCCACAGACAGGATAGTACATACCACAGCCTTTGTTACACCAGTTGTGGAGCACTGGCTGGAATGAGAAATAACCCAATGGGTTCACCGACGGGGATCGATCCTAGACTGACTGCGCATCAAGTGAACACTTTACCACTGGACTACATCCCGCCTCCCTGTACAGTATATAAATATCTATATATACGGTAATAATCAACAATAATCAGACTAAACCTATTTCTATAGTACATGTCTTCCAAGAAGTTTGAAGAATGTTACCAGACAGACATGGGTCAATGAGTGTAAGCACATGCCAAATGGTTCATAAAGTCTGTTTTTGTTTAATGACACCACTAGAGCACATTGATTTATTAATCATTAGCTATTGGATGTCAAACATTTGGTAATTTTAACATATAGTCTTAGTAAGAAACCCACTACATTTTTCCATCAATAGCAAGGGATCTTTTATATGCACCATCCCACAGATAGAATAGCATATAGCACAGCCTTCAATATACCAGTCGTGGTGGCAAAATGGTTCATTAGCTTTCAGACCCACTTTTCCACAGACAGGACAGCACATGCTGGAATACTGGTTGTGATGAGAAATAAAGCAAGAGTTCCACTGGCGTGAATTAATCTAACATTGTAACTCACATATAATAATATTATGTCAAACCAAGTAAGTAATACATTTATGTTCTAAGTAAATTTTTAGGATGTTAAAACAGACTGTTTATTTCATAACACCTATGCACTTAAAAGATAACTCACTGAAAAAAAAACAATTGAATTTTTTCTTTGATATTTGGGCCTTTGGCCACTTGACTATATGGCAACACTTGGTCTAAACTGAAAGTGCACTATACTTGACAGGACAACACATAAAACTGTGGATGATATATAAAGGATTCGTCATGAGTATTTTTTAATATGTAAAATATCAACTGAGTCTATTTTAATCGGTATTTGTCTCAGCAGATCCTCGACAAATACTGATTAACTAGAGCCTCGACAAATACCAATTAACTAGACGAGGTTGATATTTTACAACGTAAAAAACACGAGTAGCGAATTCTATTTATCCTATCTATAACACTTCTAAAATAACAATTTAATAATTTTTTTAGTAAATCACAGTACTAAAGTCGCCACCATCGGTAATATGACGTCATTACGATTAGCACAAATAAGTCATGCATTTTCACTAAATATTTAAAAATGTTATGCTCAGGTACACGGGTCTTGATGGCTAGTAAGCAAATGACCCATTCACAGCAACACATTACCTAGAGACCTTGTAAAGTTGCACACCATTATTAACCGGGTTATTACACTAAATTATAACATGGGTTTATGACATGGATATCATGGGTAAGTTATAGGATAAATCAGTGAATAGCTACTATTTATGACTGGAGAAGTGTACCAGAAGCATTCTGACGTCCAAGTTTTCATATGTCCTCAGTTCAAGGGTCAAAACTCTGTGAAAAAAGGGCAAACCCATGAAAGTCAAACTTGATGTGTAACTCTACACAATAAAGCTTTAAACAAAACTGCAATTCAACATCTTGAGGCACTGCAGAAAAAGAAAATGTGGAAAACTGTATGTGGCACAGATGGAGACAAAACCTATAGTCTCCTCTGGTTGGACCAAGTTAGCCAATTGCTAATTTCTATACAAGTGGCTACAACATTTAATATTTCGTTAATAAATGTTTGTTCATATTAGTCATTTTAAAATAATTTTGAACGAAATGCTCTATACATCTGACAGCTGGCTAAAACAAAAATGTTTCCAGTGTGAGCCCAACTAGGGGACTAATAAACTGGAGCCTATTTCACTAAACATCGTAAGTTACGTTTTGAACGTCAACGTAAATCTACGATTCTTATTACTATTATAGTTCAACAAATATAGTTAGAAGAGCCCATATTTCATTTTCTTTTGTCTTTAAAATACTCCAGCTTCCGTAATGATGTAAGTTTCTGCGTGAAATTGATGCCAAACACATGTAAACGCACGGCTGGTGTAACTGCTAGTAGCAGACGTAACTTACGATGTTTTGTGAAATAGGGCCCTGACCAATAACCATTAAACATGTTAATAACATTATCACTGACCTCTTAATGATAGCTTCTGCTGACTTTTTCACCTTCTGTGATGCCCTCGGTCCTCCCACTGGGACAACTACCGTGGAGCGGTACCCATCAGCATATGTTGCACTCACCTGGAAATAAAACCTAATAAAACAAAATCAAATTATACATTTTACAACATTCAGATTTAAAGGAAATGCTAGCAGTTTGAAAAGAAATACCAGGCAGCAACCCTATACACCAAAAAAAAAGTTGTCCCAATTTAGCACTTAATAGCAAACTGGGTTATTGAACTAGCTGGCAATTTTATCTATTTACATCTTCAAATCAAATTACAAAGGATTCAAATACTGTGAAGTAACATGCTAAATGTACAGAGGTATAATGCAAAACATTTATTAGAAATTGTAAACTGACTGGAGTGTGTTCTGTATTGTTATTGGTTAATTACATTCTCTTTCAGAGATCAAATGAAAATAACACCCGGAAAGCTAATGACGTCATTAGAAAGTGACATCATCAACAATTGGAACAGGCGAAGTTGATGATTCAAGGGTCTACAGTTAGATTGTAGCCAGGTTTTTTTTTTTTTAAATGCCAAATATAGTTCTGTAGAAAAACGATTCAGTTTACAATGGACATAACCGTATGGAGTTTTTAGATTTGTGGGTGTTATTGTCTATTTGATGCCCGCAAATGTTTCAAATGACATTTGCGGGATCAAATAGACAATAACACCTGCAAATCTAAAAACTCCATATGGTTATCTCCTAATTATGTCGTGTTAAAAAATAACAAAAAACCCCAATCTTTCCTAACACTTGCATCATACTATGCGCTACCCAATCTCCATAAACTTGTACACTAATCCATTATTGCATAACACAAACAAGACAGGTGTTTTGGCTGGTGCATATTGGCAACATTTTCAGATAACTGCTGCCTGAACTGTCTTAGGTGTGTACTTAGCACAAGGCCCACAAAAATATATTGCTGGTCTCTGGTCAGCACCAGTATTGATATTTTGACCCTTGTGTGTCAACCTTTTTTATTTTTTAAATTTCCCACAGTAGCTTCACCAGAAATAATGTCTCACTCTGCCTCAAATAATAATATTGTAATGCACCATGACATTTTGGGTCCAAATGAAGTCATTTGAGGGAAAAGCTGATGTCATAAAACTGGCCTTGGCAATATGGGAAAAGTGAATGAAAGCGTATAGGGTACAGAGGTAAATGAGGGGAAACCATAACCAGTGATGAGGGAACAAGACAGATGAGAAGGACATGAAAAAACTAAATATACCTTTTCTGTGCAATCCATGCTTTTCCGTGCACAAAAAAATTAATAATAATAATAAAAAAAAAAAAAAAAAAAAAAAAATATATATATATAATTTCTGGAACTTAGGTCTGACCAGAAGCTGTTCATATATTCGGTGGCGCCTACCACTAACCTTATACTCTCCTGAAGGTGGGTTGCCCCGTGCTCCCGTGACTTGCACCATGTTCTCTGCCACCTCATTCAAGGAGACATTGGTGAAATCACAAACTACATCTGGCAAAAAGTAGTGTGCCGGGTCACCAATCTCATAGAGAAGTTGTTCGGATACTGTTGCCGTGGAAACAAGACCTCCAGTGTGGTGCGGTTTAGTCAAAACAAAATGGCCATCTTCACCAACTTCTACTATGGGAAAACCAATGTTGTCCCTTTGAGGATAAAAAGGTGAAAAAATCTCCCGATTAGATCATTTAAATATTTTCTCTTTCTTCTACCATACTGTATAGAAAATACCTAATTTAGCCCTTTGTCATCCGATCTAGTTTCACTCTGGTGCTAAATTAGACATCAAGACATGTTGTGCTGTTTGCAGTCGACTAAATCTGTGTTCAGGAAATGTTAAATTTTGTTTTGTTTAATGACACCACTAGGGTCACATTGTTCTTATTAATCATCGGCTATTGAATTTAATTTGGCAATTTAACACTTGTTTTTTGTGTTTTTTTAACTCATGGCATTGGATTGGTGTTAGGCTCACTATATATGCCAACAGGGTATTCTTATCACATTTTAATTTTTCACAAACTAATTGTGTACTGCACAGCAATACATACCAGTCTTTCACTATATGCCAGTCAGTAAAGATTCCACCAGTAACCTGTGCCCCACACTCAATCAGGTGACCTGCAAGGCTGGAACATAATAAACACACCATAACCATGTAAACAGTGTCAAAATCATGTAGACAATATTTTTACAAAAGATAGATATCCAATGTCTCTAAAAGCAATTTTCTTAAACTAAACCAGATGATTTATTAATATTGCTTTAATTATAACAATATCAATTATCAGGAATTAATTTTCTTTTAGGATAAATTAAATAATTGGTTACTGTTTTTAATTTCAGGATAAATTAAATAACTTGTTAATAATACGGTTTTTAATTTCAGATATCTGTTTCATGCTGGTTATGCAGGGCTGGCTCTGGCACTCGTCAAATTTGCGAATTGCGAATTTTAAAAACAATTAGCAAATTTTATTTTAATTTGGCAAAATATTTTCATGAAATAATTAATATTTTAAGTTTAAAAAATTATTTTGCAATGTTTTCTGCTGACCAAGAGCTAGCTCTATTATGTAATTTTAAATTCATGTGAATCACCAATTGGTTACATGTGGAATTGTTACGCACTTTAAAAGTCATTTAATCAAGTATCAAAAAACTTTTCATTTATTATTTGCAATGAAATATTTCATTTGCTTATAGACTAAATATCAGCAAAATATACTGTCATAATAATGTACATGCAATGGACATTTTATGTAACAGATTGATTACTATATTTCACATAATCAAACAATCGGTTAACTGGGTAAGAATCAGGTGAACCAACCTCTGGTTACCTAAGATTTTGAAATATTGTCCTGTGTTTTATCATGTTATCGTCAGACTGAATGCAAAATGTCAGTGATATAACTTTTTTAATTTGAACACAAATATGGACAGTCCGGTAGGCAATGTACATACCTGCCAGCAGCTAGCAAGTCAAAATTATTCATAGACCAGCGGAACTGAAATAAATAATGTGCAGAAAATGCTTTTTTCTCTCTTTTTTTGGTGGGGGTAAAAACTAGAATTTGCCTGCATGCAAAGAATCAATGCATATATTTTCATAATTTGAATAGTAATGTAATGTGATTAGCCATAAATATATCTAAAATATATAAAAGATTAAAACAACTGAAGTTAAACAAGGCTTTAAAATGGATCACTAATGAGAGTGTAATAATATAACCTCTTTTAAAAAAACAACCCCTAAATATTGGCTTCAACACAAACAGGCTCTGTGGTAAGCCACTGGATGTAAAATTCGTAGGTACTGGGCTCACATCCTGGTCCCAGCTCCCAGAGAGAGAGGTAGTTTTAAGGGCTCTATGGAGAGGTGTAATACTACTACACTGACTTGTCATTTCATGCTTATATCCAATTAAGGTTCAAGCACACTGTCCTGGGCACACACCTCAGCTATCTAGGCTGTCTGTCCAGGACAGTGGGTTAGTTGTTAAATGTTAGTGGTTAATGAGAGATAAGAGGGTGTAGTGGTTTTACACCTACCCATGGAGTCATTAAAACTTGCTCTGGGTGGGAGACGGTACCAGGCTGCGAACCCTATACCTACCAGCCTTATGTCCAATGACTTAATCACGACACCACCAAGGCTGGTACTGACTTCTCTCTCACAAACTCAACAGATAGTTTCAGTGGCGTGACCATGATAGCATGTTTGAACCTTAAATAAATATATGTAGGAAAACAAAGTTAAAATGAAATGAAATGAAGTTTTAACTTCTTCCCAAAAGCACTGATATCAGATTAGCTAAAGTCATAATTATAAATACACAGCCATTTAATATTCGCTGAATCAGTGATGTTCAGGTTAACAGTGCTATTATGTGCATGTTACAGACAGATCAGTTAAAATGCTCACTGAGTGTACAAGTGGTCCCAGTACTAAAGAGCTGTCGGTACATCTTCCTGTGATTACAATATCTGCTCCACGGTCCAGTGCATGGGCAATGGGGCCACATCTAGAACAGAGATGGACTTTAATACCACAATACATATTCAACAATAACAATATAAATAGCTTTACTCACCATTAAAATAAATTGCATGGAAACTCACAAAAATGCACAAAACACACACATAAAAACACATAAACACACACACACACACACACACACACACACACACACACAAAAACACACAAAAACACACACACGCACACCATGAAGTAGAAGATCATATTTTCATTAGCAAAAAAAAACAAAAAACAAAATTAAATACTGAATACATGAGGTTAACAGTGAATGTGACCTTGACTTACCCTATGTAGGCATTCATGCTGTGCACTGTTTTAGGAAAAGGCATGCCAGAATCCATTTCAGTTATGCCTAGTTTCTCCAGTTCAGCCACCTGTCAACAATAATGATATTAATATAGTAATATTTAAACAAACAGGTGTTCAGGGAACCTTGTTTTTCTCCAAAATATTGATTAGCGATATTTTTAGTGAATTGAAAATTGATTAGCAATTACTGTTTAATGTTTTTAAATTGTGTAGCAATACTGAACAAACTGTTCCATGGTGTTTATATAACTTTTCAACAATATATATATTTTTTAATATTTCACTTTTGAAAATTATACATCAACGATGATACATAATTATTTATTTGATTAAAAAATTAATATACATTTGTTTAAAATTACAAGTCCAGTCTGGCTTGTTAATTCTGAAAGCTAGGCCTTGGGTTTTAGGTGATTTAGGTGTAACCAAAAAATTGTGATTTGATTTTAAAGGTTGGACTAAATGGGAAAATATAAAAATTCTCTTTAAGCTTTACATTTCAATGTTCATTTATGGTTGGGTGCACACTATCTATGACCACAAATTGGATTACAAAATGTGTTTTTAAATATGCATTAGTACAGGTGATTTACAGGTGTAACCACAAAATTCTGATTTTATTTCCAAAACAAAGTCAGGTTATAGCCTAATTGTTTTTTAAAGGTTGACCTAAATGGGAAAATATGCAAGTTCCCTTTAAATTTTACATTTCAATATTCATTTATGATGAGGTGCACACCATCTACAACTACATTAAAATTGGATTACAACATGGGTTTTTAAATATGCACCAGTACCGGTGATTTAGGTGTAACCACAAACTTCTGATGTTATTTTAAATTATTTTAAAGGTTGACCTAAATGGGAAAAAGTTCTTTAAATGTTACATTTCTATATTTGTCTATGATAAAGAAATGGAAGGAAATGTTTTATTTAACGATGCACTCAACACATTTTATTTACGGTTATATGGTGTCAGACATATGGTTAAGGACCATACAGATATTGAGAGAGGAAACCCAGTCGCCACTTCAGGGGCTACCAGTGCTCTACAAAGCGAGTAAAATACTTGCCATGGCGACTAAAAACATTCTCTGGGGTCTAAAATATAAAATCACATTCGCCAGTTGGCGACTGTCCAATAATCTTACTTTAATCTGTAAACCAAACTGGACATCGGAAAACACTGTGGATTAGGAGCAATTTATCTTCCATAAAACGTGTTTTCTATCAGTAGTTTGTTTGAGACATGTTAATCGGACTATAAATAATGATTCTCCAGTATTCAAGTGTAAACACGGTGACGTTAAGGGTGAGGTAATACTTCGTTATGATGTTTTCTTCCTTAACTTGAATATCAAGCGTTTGGAAATAATTTGGTCCCAGATTGCTGAGCCACTGTACCTCTTTACTTGTCTGTTTGAAACTCAAACGTTAATTATTTTAAATGTTGACTTGTATATGTGTTACGCTGCGCTCTAATCGTCTCGTGCTTATCATGGTAACGGGTCCCTCCACGATAACGACTTTTCCAGTCACATCGGAAGTCATGTTCACCAGTGGAGGATGAAAACTTGTTTCTAATTTCATGTCTCGACTTTAGACAGATTTAAAGACATGACTATTTACAAAACAGTATTTATGGATTTACAGGGCAGTATATGACGAAAATAAATATTATTTAAACCAAAAGCAAGGTAGCCGATTGGTAACTACTAGTAACACGTTGAATCCTGGTAGATATTATCACAATGCTTTTATTTAACTTTTAATGAGTACTGCAATTTAAATGCAGTGCCAGTAAAATAGTAATTTGCTTAAATTCGATTAATACAATTATTGGGTACGGAATTTGATAATGATAGTTAATAGTCGTTCACTGTTTTAGTGGAACCAGACACAAACAGTAACTTGTAATTACTATTTAACAACTAGGAATCACCTCTTTATGAGTTCATTTGAATGCATTCCTAATAACAATTACGACATTAACAATGTGCTGTAAAATGGCAGATGAATCAATTTAATTACAAGTATATATTAGTTGGCTACTAAATATAAGTGGCTTTACTGGCCAGGGAAGAGCAAATTTGAACTTGCTTTGTAGAGCACTGGCTACTCTTTTCGATTAGCAGCAAGGGATCTTTTATATGCACCATCCCACAGACAGAGTAGTACATACCATGGCCTTTGATATACCAGTCATGGTGCACTGGCTGGAACGAGAAATAGCGCAATGGGGCCACTAACGGGGATTGATCTCACACCGACTGCGCATCGAGCGAGCACTGTACCACTGGTAAGGTGCACACTATCTATGACTACATTAAAATTGGATTACAACATTGAGTAGTACACACACACCTTAGGCATGAGATCATCACCATCAACGACTGCAATGTTGAGTTTGACATCTGCCTGATCACAGACCTGCCGAAGATAAGCTGCACAAGCAGTCGGGTTCACACCTCCAGCATTGCTGACGATCTTGATGCCTGGACACAAAAACATTTGACGAAACAAGGATCTATGGGTTGTTAGCATACTTGCTTGTTTATTTTGTACAAAATATCTAAGCTTAATTTAAAAAATGGATACTAGTGTTCACAGAATGAACGAACAAATGAATTAAGACACCCAAATTAGCAAATAACATTATCTGCTATTGGATAGTATCCATTCAAAGACTCACTCTCATTAAGTCACAAACTGGTAAGCTTTTAAAGGTCTGACTGAGAAAAAAAAAAACTAAGCCAAAAAACAACGCAGTTATTGTTCTTCGCAACACCAGTGGGTCCTTTTTCGGTATTTGCATTTTGTTTTATACAACTGTTTTCAAAATCTAATATCACAAACTAAGGTTTTTTTCTCTTTTTTTTGGGTTTAACATGCCATCTCAGATAAAAATTAATTAACTTATTTGTTATTCATTATTCTCTACTTCAAAAAATATATCAACTTATAATATTTTTCTGTACTAACCTTTTTTCTTAATATCTTTTATGAATGGAGCCAGACTGATCTGTACAAAATCAGGAGCATAACCCATATCCTGTAACAAAACATTAAAAAAACATATCAGTTAGTCTGCAAATCATGCTCGATTATAAATACACAGTACATTATTGAAATAGCAATTTTATTTCCATATAAAACTTGTGTAGCCCATCTCTTAGCCTGAGCACTTCGACAGTAAGAAAGCTAGACGGACATTTGGACAGTTGGTGATCCTTTTAGGAGGGCTACCAACCATCCAAATGTTCATCTAGCTCTCTTACCATCAGAGTACTCGGGCTACCCATCTCTATTAACCAAATTAATTTGAAGAAAACAACAACAGGGAATTTAATTTGTATTTCTTTTGATCTTCAGAAAAACAAATACAACATTTTATTCGTAAAATGCAAAAACAAAAAAACCCAGAATATTACTTCCATTTTTGTATCAAAGAAAGCATTTGAAACAATAAAAACCGGCCTCGGTGGCGTCGTGGCAGGCCATCGGTCTACAGGCTGGTAGGTACTGGGTTCGGATCCCAGTCGAGGCATGGGATTTTTAATCCAGATACCGACTCCAAACCCTGAGTTAGTGCTCCGCAAGGCTCAATGGGTAGGTGTAAAGCACTTGCACCGACCAGTGATCCATAACTGGTTCAACAAAGGCCATGGTTTGTGCTATCCTGCCTGTGGGAAGCGCAAATAAAAGATCCCTTGCTGCCTGTCGTAAAAAGAGTAGCCTATGTGGCGACAGCGGGTTTCCTCTAAAAACAGTGTCAGAATGACCATATGTTTGACGTCCAATAGCCGATGATAAGATAAAAAATCAATGTGCTCTAGCGGCGTCGTTAAATAAAACAAACTTTACTTTACTTTGAAACAATAAAAATAAAAATTCTGCAGAATTAAATATTTCGCCTACCATTAACTTATTCATTGTCACTGTTCATCTCAGTGTATGTTAAAAAAAAATGAATTGCATTTTTAAAAGAAATTTATAAAAATATAATGAAAGCAAAATTCACAATTTAGTTCTTTAAGAAAAAATAATAATATTCTTTTTTAAAATTAAATTCAAAATTATTTGCTAACATGCACAGAGACAAACATTCATATGTGCAACTATAATCCATGTTTTACTGATGTAGGACTTAAAATTTGTGAGAATGCAAAAACTAAACATTAAGATAAACATTAAAGTATGAATATTCATAGATGCATAACAAAAAATTAACACTGGTGCTAAACATAAAGGGCCCAATTTATGAAGCCTGTTTTTCTTAAATGCAGGTGTTTAAGCATTGTAAATGTATGTAGTTATGGTATACACGTCAGACCAGGCATCGAAATAAGCATTGTGTATACCACAAAATATAGCCTGGTAACCTATAGGTTACCACAACTATTTGAAAGTTAGAATTGAATTCCTGTTATCGGTATGACGAACAAAATCTGGAAATAAATTTATCTAGTGGGCGCTGCTTAAATGCAGATTACCAAAATTGCTTTGCAATTGCACAAGTGCGCACGAACATCGGTGAATTTTGTACGAGAAAACGAAATGCGGAAATAAATTCATCTAGTGAACATGGCTTAAATGCGGAATGACTATTACTGCTTGCAATTACACATCGATGCAATTCCTTACCAGAAAATGAAATGCGGAAGTCCGGAATGCATTGCCTGGTTTACATTCGGAAACAAAAATTCCGTTCTCTACTTTTCTTACAAGTGGTAACCTCCCGGTAACCTGACCGACTGTTCTCGACTTATTTCGATGCCTGTAAGACAAAACAGGCTTTGTAAATTTCGCTCAAACATTTTCTTATCTCCTAAGTTCAAGGGCCATGAGTGTGACAAAAATTAGTAAATCACCATGATAGACAAACTTGATCTGTAACAATACATGATAAAGCTATATACAAAATTTCATTTCAATATCTGGAAAAAAATAGATGGACAGACACAGACAGACAGATATAAGAATGGAGAAGAAACCTGTAGTCCCCTCTGCTTGGACTGGTAGCTGGTAGCTATGGTTAGACCGGTAGGGGACTAGTAAACAAAGACTGTGATGTTGTAAAACTGGAACACTCACAGGGGATTTCTTTTTTGCCGCTATCAACAGTGACATTGTAATCTCTGACAAGTAGTCAAACACGATGTAGTCTACTTTAGCACCATAGATGAGCTGAGGGGCTGAAACAAGTACACAAGTTAAAAGTAAACACTATGCATCAAATTTTTCTCTTAGTCACGTGTAACTTTCATAATTAGCCATGTATATTTTTTTTTTAAAACTGTTCTGAGATTGATGCTATTGCAGTGGCATAGGCTGGGGGGGGGTTAGGGGGTTCGGACAAACTCCCCCGCTGAAGCAAATGGTCCGCTTTTAGAACTAAAACATACAGGTTTATACATATGGAGTTTTTGGTGGTGCAAAACAAAATAGAAAAAGTGTCCACTTGGTTCATATTCGAACCCCACCAGGTCCAGATCACGCTATGCCCCTGTATTGTAACACGCCTCCAACCGACAGCATCTTTAATGACTAAAAATTTATACATGTATTAGGAAGTAAAATTATATTTAACTACTACAAACATTAGGGCGACCTCAAACATTCTGAATACACAGACACAGAAAATGTATTTAACACGTAATTTTAGTTATTAAAAAGGTTCCATTAGTAAAAAAGGACTGTCCCTTTAACAATTTATGATAAATGCATGGGCACATGTTATATTTTGTTGTGCAATGACCTGTTATAGATTCATCCCTATGTGATGATCATTTATCAAAACAGCTGTCAGATTGTTTATGTCAGTGACCAAAGTCTCTGCTGACTACTTTTCAAAACTTGTACAATTCTCAGACTTCATCTTAATACTGATTTACGGTAAGCAGTTTTTGCAGTGCTCTGATGTTAGCAAAGGAACATGCAACCAACATGCAACATGCTGAACATAACTTAATGGTACACTGGCTTTGGTGGTGTCGTGGTCAAGCCATTGGATATAAGGCTGGTAGGTACAGGGTTCGCAGCCCGGTACCGGCTCCCACCCAGAGCAAGTTTTAATGACTCAATGGGTAGGTGTAAGACCACCACACCCTCTTATCTGTCACAAACCATTGACAATTAACCCACTGTCCTGGGGTTTAATATCCTATTTATTACCCATAATCAATTTCACTTTACATAACTGAACTGATTTGATTAATGTTCTGTATGGTCATAATACGCCAATAGTATGACATCGAAGTGTTATGTCCCACCTGACATTCTGGTGGAATGTAACACTTTGATATGAACCAAGATAGTTTTAACCATATGAGTAATAGAGAGGTCATTTACCAAAATGCACAAAAAATAAATAATCATTTTTAAAAATAATAATATAAAATTGTGAACGTGCCAAATAGTCAGAACTCCTGCCACTCATAAAGAAAGTTGGGTAATTTTTCTAATGTAGTGTAAACAATCACATACAAGCACGTACATACATGAACCATAGTGTAGACTGTCACTGTAGTGATGTTAGCGTAACTTACTTAGTGGTGTCAAGGAAACATGTTAGTATGGGTATGATGTCAAAGCATTTTGGACTGGTGATGGGGTACACCTTTCCTTGCCAAGCAAAGCCAGCCAACTGCAGACAGCAATATTTAGCTGACCTTGATAATGGCATTCATTAAAAACCTTGACCCAGACTTCTGGTTACCACGAAAATCACCTTGTAGAGTATTGAATTTGTAATGTCATATCATATCCTTGAGTAATCGTGAAATGGCTCATTAACAAGAAATGGTTTCTGTCACGCACACTGTAATATACAACTATATTTGGTGAAATAATATTTTACCATGATATTGTATATAACTATCGCTAACCCTAACCCTAACCTTAAACTAATTCTAACAAATATTTCTTTAAAATCGTTATGGGAAAAATAAGGAACTCATGCCCAGAAAACAAGGAGCGGTTATAGAATCTGTCCGCCACTAATCCTTCTGTAAAAAGAGGGATTTTTTTGGTGGTGATTCTTAAAAAAAGTGGGGCATGGTTTTTTGTGGGGAAAAAAAAAAAAAAAATATATATATATATTTAGAAAAAATAATAATAATAATAAAAAAAAAAATCTTGTGATTTGAACCCATCTACATTCGCTTTCTCAACTTTCCACTTATCTTTTACTTTATCTATCACTATTCACACTCTCTTTTCACTTGCATTCTCCATTCTCTCATCACCTATATAATCTGAAATACAAATGACATTAATATATGTATTTATCATATAATATCTTACATTTTCAGTGCAATCAAAGTATGTGATGTTTTTCAGATCACATACTTTAAGAATTTGATAACTTTGCAAATTAGATGTAAATTAGTCGAGGTCTCGGCACTAGGTTTATTGACATTTAAGCAAACGTACTTGGGTGACACTCCATGATTGACGTATGCATTCACAGTCATCAAATAAAAACATTTCAATGGCAATTTGACACTGAAAGCTGTCCAGCGTTCAGAAAACAAAAACGTTAGGCATAACTTTATTTTTATGTAAGGACATCCAAAATGATGTCATTTGAGTTTGAAGTCATTTCCATTAAAAAATACACCGCGCCACATATTCTTACGTCATTTGAATATCTAGTAATGGCGGACTGAAATTAAAGTTGCGTGTACAGTTTAAAAAAACACGTTGTATTAAGCCTGAGCTTATATGATAAAGAGATTATTACCCTCATGTATTTCGATATGATATGATATGATATTGACGATACCGAAAAACACTGGTAATAACCTCTATATATATATATACACAGACATACAATACATGAAAGAAAGCATCATTAGTATCATAGCTTAACCACTGCGCCACAGAGGCAATGAAGGAAATGATTCAAAACTTTTAGTCAATTGAATTATTACATGTTGAACAACAAGTTAATAAAAGTGATAAATTATTTTTTGTAATTTAGTATATAAGTACATATTAATAGAACAGACATTACAGTATACTTTATTTCAAACACAAATGTACGCCATAAAAAAATTCATTATTGCACCAAAATTCTTCACATCTAGCAGGACTCCGCTTGCACTGTTGAAGACGATTACGTAACAGCACCCCAGACTAGACTAATGTTATCCAATCAAAAGCATGCATTTCTCCAGCTACCCGGTGCAGCCTGCAAGTGACCAATGAAACGATTCCGATCACAGGTGGATGGGTTAATAGGCGGCGGTCATTCACACACATATTTTTTTATTGAATACTAGGCATCTAATTGAAATTTTCCTTTGGTTAAAAGGCAATATGAACGATTCTCTGGAGGATTTTGATCTGAAAAGTGTGAAGAGGAAGCCTTCCACCCAAAAGGTTCCGGTTTTTGACAAGATTTCGAACAAACGGACGCAAAGGAGAGTATCTGAAAACTCTTGAGAAGGCACTCGCGATTTCGGAGTTCAAGTTGGAGGTGATCGGGCGGTTAGTTATGGAAAGGTGGTGAAGAAGATGACACTCCATTGGCTAATCACTCGGGTCCTGTGGTGTAAGGAGGCGACTTTTCAGTTTTGCTTCCTGCGGAGATTGATTCTGTACACGAGAACGTGTGATGTGTGCGGTCAGACCATGAAGTTGATTAACTGCAGTGCTGTGTCGGATGGTAGGCGATGGTATTGCCGAAAACGATTACCACCAGGAAGACATGAAAGGAAGCTATCCATTCGAACAGGAACGTTCTTCGAGAAATCCAACATGATGCTGGAGGAAGTCTTGACATTCATGTACTGGTGGGTGACTGGGACTCCACTCGTCATCATCCAACATGAACCTGGCTTGTCGGGGAACACCGATGTGGACTGGGCGTCATTTTGCCGTGAAGTCTGCGAAATCAGTTTAACTCGAAAAAGCGAGAAGATCGGCGGTCTGGGGATTGTAGTTGAAATTGACGAGTCCAAGTTTGCCAAAAGGAAGTACCATCGTCGGCACAGTGTAAAGGGCAGATGGGTGTTTGGTGGCCGAGAAAAAGAGAACAAGCAGAAAATCTTCATGGAATGCGTTCCGGACCGGACTGCAGATACACTGATGGCAATCATAAAAAAATGGATTCTGCCTGGCTCGATCATTTGGAGTGATTGCTGGAAGGCGTACGACAGGATCCCAGAACTGCCCGAGGGATACAAACACCAGACAGTCAACCACTCCGAGTTCTACAAAGACCCAGAGACAGGGGTGTGTACTAACAGTATCGAGAGTGAATGGAGAAAGGCCAAAGTCGGGATGCCCACTTATGGTACAATAGAAGCGCACCATAGCGGTTTTTTGGCCCAGTTCTTGTGGAAGCGGCGACACCAAGGCGAAGATTTATATTTAGCACTCATTCAAGATGTAGCTGAAATCTATCCAGGAATGAAGTAGAAAGCTGCTCCACTGCTCCAAATTTCGGATAACGACTCAGGACTGAAATCACTATGAATAACGGACACAAATAAAAATAAACCAAACAACTGTCGTGGGGAAATCTGTAACAAATAATCAGTTTGATTACTTGTTATCACCACCTGATGAGACCATATTGAGAAGTCGAAACAGTTGTACCCATAAAATTAATTTTTAAAAAGGAGAAGAAAATAGCGCAAAAGATTGGCTACTAATCGCTCGCTCCTCTGTAACAATAGACTGATCGGTATCAGGTTACGGCATAGCTTTGCATTTGTCAGAAGTCGAATCATGCACACCAACCTAATTGCCCTAATCACCCGATCCTATGCTCCTACATAAATAATAATAAAATAAATAAAACTCAGAAAATAACACAAAGTTCCTAAATTAAAATAAAATAAAACAGAAAATCACTCTACCCTATGTTCCTAAAACAAACTAAACCCTAACCGCTCCTGAAATAAAACACAAAATAAAGCAAAGTTCCTAAAATAAAATAAAATAGAAATTAACTCGAGTCTATGGACATTAAGACTTATTGGGGGGGCCAGCCCCCCCCCAGCCCCCCTTGCCAACCCTAATCACACTGTAGACATGTAGGCTATCAACACTCCTCTGTAACAATCGACCGACAAAATTCATAAATTAAAAGAAAGTAAAACAGAAAATCACTTGACCCTATGTTCCTAAAACAAAATAAAACAGAAAACCCTAACCAATCGACCGTAACCCTAACCGCTCCTGAAATAAAACACAAAATAACGCAAATTTCCTAAAATAAAATAGAAATTAACTCTAGTCTATGGACATTAAGACTTATTGGGGGGGGGGGGCAAGTCCCGCTTGCCAACCTTAATCACACTGTAGACATGTAGGCTATCAACACTCCTCTGTAACAATAGACAGGTCACGGCATAGCGTAGCATTTGTAAGAAGTCGACAATCAAAATGGCGGTTAACTTGATGTAAAATGACCGATTCGGAAACATTATGATGGCTAAAAACATGTACAAATGTCTGAACAGGCTATTGGCTTTATTTTAGTAATCGTCAGAGAATTAAAAGTATCGAAAATTACATATTTGTTATTTAGTGTATAGTAAATGGTTGTATTTAGGTGGCGGTCATATTCTATAACCTTACTGAAAACAATATTAATAATTAAAAAAAAAAATTTTTTATCAATTTAAAAAAATATATACGTGTCAGGGGTGGGGAAAAGCCCTTTTTTCCCGGTCTGGGACCGATTCTCGATCTGTGAGACCGAAATTATTTTTTAAAAACGCGCGTTTGCCGGTCCCACTTTTGTCATTCTTGTCGGTCCGAAGCACCTGTCCATTTCTATTACTGGAACAAATTCCTATTGGTCAAGCGGACCGGCCAGCCCAGACATCGGTATCTCGTGCATGATTTAAAATAATAAATAAATAGTGGTCAATAGTGGTCTGGTGTTTCAGACATTTGTGATTTTAAAGTCTGCCTAAGTATATCGCCAGTCACTGAAGTCGGACCTACAGTAGTGTCAATCGACTGCCACTAGGCTAGACATTTGTCAAAGTCGCTGAGTCGGTCAAGAGATTACACAGACATTAACGATAGCACCATTCTTGGTTTAGAGAGCCATCAATGTATTACACTCCAATTAAAACAAAGGACCCAGAATTTGCAACTGGTTACAATCAACATCTGTCAACACCTGTGTACGGAGCTCTGTCGGATCGAGTGTCCCAGTCCGAAGCAAGCGGCTTTTGTGCAATACAAACTGCTTAAAATAGCATAAAATAAAATGAAATAATCTATAAATGTATTTATTGTTGACTGTTCAATGTAGTGTATCCAATAATTATAAAGGATTTTAAAATTAACAAAAGGTTTCCACCTTTTTTTTTTAACAAGTGGGAGTAAGCAGAACAGCTACATGTACTGTTATCTCAAGAGCCAGTAGAGGTCAAATTTCAACCAATCAGTGATGACGTAATTACTCTCTTTGTCTAAACATGTGCTAGCTCAGGCTGTCAAACGCTTCAACAGTGCCATCTTTTATTAATTTTCAAGATACAGTACTGAATACTCGTACTTTTTATACATATATGGGAATTAAAATTCATAACTTTTATTCCTTTTTTATATTATTTATTCTATTATGTAAAATATATACAATTTGTGGGGGTTTTCACTGATCATATGTGATTAAAAAAAAAATTTTAATTTTTTTTCATGTTAATTGTTTTGCGTTCATGATTCAAGATAAAACTATACAAATATCACTAGGGGTGTAACGATATACTCGAATATTCGGTGCACCGAACAGCGATCTGTATCGTAGTTGCATTCGTATTCGTCGCTAGCTGAACTGAATACACGAATACTTATATATAATGTTTACTGTATAATTTATGTTTCTAATTCATACTAACCAAAACGCAATAACGATTCGATCGTTTTTATTGTCCTTTTTTATATTAGGTCAACCGCATAGTCAGACTCATAGACCGATCCTTTTTTTTTTATTCCATGCGTTGGACTGGTACTCTACATGCAACTTGACTGCGCTTCTGTCAAAACACTGTATGACGTCGCATAGTCTCGTTCAACCAGCCTAATACGAGACACGGGCGAGTGTAGTTCGTTAATTTATGCATTCTACGCAGTGCAACGTCAATAATGTTGAACCAATATTCTAACGTTTAAATGGCAGCTCAAAGCAAAATATATTTGTATATTTCTTAACGAGAACTGTGGCATAATAGCAATTCAAATATGGATATAAATTGATTAATACTAGATTCCAAAAACCAAAATGGCCTTAAAAATATATATTTGATATTCAAAATAAAATTAATTTACCGGTAATCCATAACTTCTGTCTACATTATACAATGTATATACGGTTTCGGTTTGCACGCATGGAAAAGGGTGAATTGTTATCAAAGCACTTAAGAATATTTTTTAAAATATGTACAATTTGTACATTTATGTTTGCCAAGGCCATGGTATATTTTAAAATTCCGATAATAACATATACATATTTTAACTTTCCTCTGAACATGTGGACATGTTAGTGTTCCTTAAAAAGAATGTGGTCCTGGATTAGACAATAAACACAAACTTGATAGGTCCTGTGTAATCACTAATCAGTTTTTACTTTAAAAATAAATATTTTTTTTTCCTTTCAGCAAAGCTTTTGTACTTGTGTAATGTGTATTCATGGATGTGAATACATATTCGTATTCGTCACCTCATATTCGTGATATGTATCGTATTCGCCACCATGTGTATTCGTCACACCCCTAAATATCACTATGATTTTTTTAAAAACTATTTGGCAAATATCGGGTTTTTTGGGGGGTTTTTAAATTCCTCCCACCCCCCCCCCGCCCCGGTTGTGACGACATCAAGTGGGACCGATTGACAATTTTATTTTTCCCCACCCCCGATATATATCCAACAAAATAACTAATTGGTCTAGGGGGAGTAACTCGTGGTTTGATAATAATGAACTTTGGTCTCAAGCACCTGCAACGGCAGTATCTCCCCAAAAGCCAGATGCGCATGCAATCTTGACAGTTTTTCCTTTAAGAAGTTGACTGTAAAATCTGCATCTCATATTGTTTTGTGGTATTGAATGACAAAACAGTGCTGTTGAATAGCCTTTTACTGTCAACAGCTTTGTCACACATCTCTTGGCAGCCATTTTGTTTGTTGTGATTTTTTTGTCTCGCACACTTTTTCTCTCTCAAATAATACTTTCCAGACTACTACTATTAATTTAACTATTGAGGCTTACCATTATCTGTAACATTTAGAGAAAGGGAGAAAAAGAAACAGACAAACTGATAAACAGACAGAGACAGAGACAGAGAGACAGAGAGAGAGAGAGAGAGAGAGAGAGAGAGAGAGAGAGAGAGAGAGAGAGAGAGAGAGAGAGAGAGAGAGAGAAACAGAGACAGAGAGAGATGTCAGACTAACAAATAGCAAAGTAAAAATAACCTTATTTTCATTTATTTGACTACAAAATAATTACTTGTAATTTTTGTTCTTTCAAAGCTTGATTTAAATTATTTCACTGGGCTAGGTTATACAGAATCAATCTCAATCTTACTGGTTTTCCAACCATTCTAACCAGAGCCACATGACATTTATATCAAATCTGAATGACAAAATCATTAACACATTCAAGTTCATTTCTATGCACAAGATAGAGTCCAGAGGAAGTTTTGACAAGATCATGATTGAATACCTCAACAAATCCCCAAGACATTCTATTGTGCCTACTTCATCTTTAGGACAACCACTCACAAGGCTGGTTTGACAAATCTGATTTTCATTGTTATATCCAATTAAGGTCCAAGCACACTGTCCTAGGCACATACACACACCTCAGCTATCTGTCTGACTAGGATAGGGGTTGTGGTTATTGTGTTGGTGGTTAGGGAGAAAGAAGTCAGTGTAGTGGTCTTACAAGTTACAGTGAGCCGTTAAATTCACACTGGATACTTGGTGGCATACTCAGTAGGCCTATATCGTGTTAAGCACTAAAACACTGTGGCCAGTACTATTCAAAGTCATAATAAAATAAATCCTACATTTTCATCCCCATAATCCCATTGTCCTAAAAATATTAAATAAAAAATATCATTTCACCTCCCAAACCCCCTCCCCCATTATGAAATAAATATTGAATGAAAATCTAGCATTAAAATTTTATTTATGGTGGCCTAATGGATAATTTTGTAGCCCATAAATTTGTCACAGTACAAAAATTAAAAAAATTACATACATATTAAAAGAACCAGAGCAATGATATAAAATTACTTTTTTTCAAAGTACAGTGAGCACACTATTTGTGCAAGTTTTATCATACTCAAATGTGACATTGGTGGTGGAACACTTAATTAAACAAAATAACCAGAGCAATGATATAAAATGAATAATTGTGAATACAACAGTAATTAAGTGCGAACAAACGTTCATATCTTGGTCTATTGTCACTGTAAGTGGGTCCTAATCACAGTTTGTATAGCAATTATAATGAGTTGTTTGACAAATAATATTGATGAGTTGGTACCCTTCTACGCATGTCCGGTTGATCACATGACCAATATTTTGCTTCTGCAATATGGTGGATGGTATGTGTCAAAAAGGGAGAAATGAAAGAACAGTTGTTACTTCTCTGCATCTCCTTCCACTCACCAGGTTGACTGTTAGATTATTTTAAGAACATTCATTTTACAATTTAGAGACGGTTCACAACATTGTAACCTTTTAAAATGGCGGAAACGGTATACGGAACTAACGAGGAAGGGCATATTATGTCTGAAAAAGTGACAAGTCTTGCAAACACCGTTTATCAAGAATTTGAAAGGATGATTAAAAAATATGACGAAGATGTAGTGAAGGAATTGATGCCATTAATTGTTGGAATTTTAGAAAATCTTGACATTGCTTATGCAGAGAAAGGAGAAATTGAGGTAGAAATTGAATTACTGAGAGATGACAACGAACAACTTCTTACACAGTATGAAAGAGAGAAACAACTCAGGAAAGCAGCAGAACAGGTGATTAGTATTATGAGTAATTTAAATTCTTTTAATTTCTGGAAATCCAGAAGTGGAATTAAGCTGCTAGATATTTGTTTTCTTGATAGGACAACAAAACAAAAAAGGTTACTAGAAGCACTGGTAGAGGCTGGAGATGGATCTGATGAGTATTTAGCTTTACCTAGCCCGAGTACTCTGTCTGTAAGAGTTCTAGCAAGACAGACATTTGGACAGTAATAATGCTCTCCTCACAGTCGGAGACAACTCTTATTAAAATTGTTTGATTTGTGCCTGTCACATAGTAGTTAAAGTACAGGACAAAACTTGACAGCACCCCCATTCAATACTTTGGTAAAATCTGGCAACGGTTTGAATCACTTACATCATGACGTAATGTCATGTATCGAAATCGGAGCCCAACCAGTCAATGGTTCGGCTTTCCATGGGTTTTTCATACAACTCAAGGATACAACACTGAAAAGTTGGTTAATTTAAATTTGTCGAACCATGACAAAAATGTTAACTGTTCAATGGATAATCAGTTAAATTACATCCTGGTTGGTTAATTATTGCAGTCAGTACTGTTGTTTACTTGGCATGTGAGAATACTTTACTCTGTCATATTGCCAGATATTTACATAACAGAAATTTAAGTGAACAACATATTATAAATATAAAATGCATACCATCGACGTCCCAAACTGCGTTCACCTAACAACAAAAACATGAATAAGATATTTATGGAAATACTATTCTACATTTTTCAGCTACAATATGTGAAACAATATAAATTGCAATCAAGTAACATAAAAAAAATCAACAATGTGGACGTAAAGCAAATCCATTCTAATAAATAAATGTGAAACACTCTCCGGTAAACAGGAAAGGGTGCAACGTTTCTAACTGCGTTCAGGCACATGCGTTTGCAAAAAGTATCGTACTGCGCATGTGCGGTTCGTCATTTTCCATTTTTATGGCAACTACATGAATTTTTTTTTTTTTTATTAATTATGCACAGTTGCCGAACACTTAATTTATTAAAAAAATTTAAAGGAAAATTTCAATTTGTCAAGCGTTCTGGTCCGGTCCGCGTTTTATCAACACACATTGCTCACACTTGATGTCAGTACTGATAGGCATTACGTTCATACCTGCGAATAGTTTGTAAAAATTTTTTTTTTTAATGAATTGATTATAAATTAACATAATTATATACTCAAAATTGTTTGCAACTGTTATGAATGTATTAACAATACTGTTCACTACAATAGAGGCACACAAATGTAGCATACCTTTAGCAGATGGAATATAATAATTGAAAACAAATTCTAACAACGGGTCTTAAAAATCGTAAAAATTAAATTCTTTGGCCTTGTTGATCTGGCACGTGTGAGGTGGTTTCTAGACGTTTCGTACCCAAACCCGTTCGTACCATACCGTTTCGTAACCACTAGCATACCAGTTCGTAACCAATTAAATAATGTCATACATTACACCTAACATTAATATATTTTTTAAATACACAATTATAATGTTATATTACAAACATATTGTAACATTTAGCAAAAAATGTGTTGTAATAATCACTCAGTATCTTTTATAAGCATTAAATGAGCAATTATGTGCTGTGCATCACTGAAGCATACCTTTTCGTAGCCAAAGAGCAATTATTTTGTCATAAACCCATTTAATATTTGATTGTATTAACCCGAACTGGTATGCCTTTGGGTACGAACTGGTATGCCTTTGGGTACGAACTGGTATGCTTTTGGGTACGAACCGGTATGGTACGAAACGGTATGGTTACGAAACAACCTGATACCATGTGAGGTCATGTGACACGCACCGAATGTTAATTCATCTTTCTCCATTTTAAGTCAATTTCTACGAGTCATGTGGACCTGATATCAGTAATTTTAAGGAATAAACAAAAACGACTTTGTAAAATTAATGGTTTTAGGGCTTTGTAAAGTTTTGTATTTAGATACTTACTTTTCGCAACTTTATTGTTTATAAAAATGTTCCTGAACTGTGAAGAAAAACCTCATAAATGAACGACATGCTGATGACAACAAATCGGATGTTGATTGCGTGAACCGTGCACGAGAAAACAAAGTGAACGGAATTTGAAGCATAACGCAGTTAGGGACGTTGACGATATATTAATTTGTTTTATTATGCATTTTAGTTTTATTTAATAAAAATGATAGATTTCACCTGTAGTAGCAGTTTAATACATCAGAAGGAGGGATTCCCCCCCCCCCCCCCCCCCCCCCCCAAGTTTTTCAGGGTATATATATATATATATATATATATATATATATTATATCAAAATTCTATCTGGTTTAGTGACGGTAAAAGCACAAAAACAATGTACTATTACAGGGCTCGAACGTAACGTTGACATCAAATTGATCAATGGTAATTGCCATCATTGAGATATAAATTGCTGTAGGTTGGGAGCATCACTGACTGCACAAAAGTGCCACCGGTAAAGCTTCTTGATGATGGCAAAATGTTTACACCTGCCAATATATAACATTAGTACATTAAAAATATGTCTACATAGTCTTATTTATTTGCTGCAAAAGTCTTCCTTTTTTTCTATTGCCATGGGGCCGATGATGGGCAGGCATTAAATTGCTATCGGTGGGCCGTTTCACTCACAGCATTTTTTTTTAGTTGCTGAGCCCTGCTTTTATTACAGACAAAATATATACTTCAGGAACATATTATGAAACTAAGTTTGTAAAATGATTGTTTAGTCTGTTAATTGGTCTCTTCTTTGACTGGCTTTCACAAGTGATTATCATTTTGAAAAGTGTGTATTTGGTAGATTAGCATCATTGTTCTGGAATGTCACAGTCAAAATAAGAAATCATGGGTATTGTGCAGACATAATACTAATCACAAGTCTTATTAAATTTACTTGTCTTTGTTTAACCACTCTGAATTTCAGTATCTAGACATACCACAATAGTGATTTCCCTAGAAATTTGGCAAGGCATATACAGAACACTTTTTAGGCATTTTCACCATTTTCGGGACACTTGTATTTCATTAAAAATACACCAAAATTAATTGAAATAAATGTTAATGTAATTTATGTGCTTGCTTTAATAAATAAATGGCAAAAGATATAAAAGGCATATTTTATTAATTAATAATACCTTTTTGGGTGTTTTATAAAGGCAATTTTAGAATTAATTCCTAAAAAAAAGTTTCTTTAATCTCAGGGCAGCATGGTGCTGATTGAGGCAAGATGGTGCTAAACTATTGAGGCATGGTGCCACACCATGCTAAAACAAGCTAGGGAAAACAAAGTGTAGTGGTACTGATAGTGAATGGTTAGTGCTTATACCAGACATTAATGTGTTAACATGAGAAAGATCACAACCCATGACATCAGAGAAAGGCCTTCACTAGATTCTTAAAACATTAATCAAAACTGTTATTCACGGAAACGCGCGCGCGCGCACACACACACACACACACACACAGGGAACATTTTGTTGTCAAAATCATGATTAATTAGCGATATTAAACTACTGTTTAATGTTTCAAAATTGTGTAGAGATCTTTAAAATTTAGATAGCAAATCACGACCTGATACTGAACAAAATGTTCACACACACACATATGCACACACACAATATAATGATTAATGTTATAATAATATAATAAAGTTAAAACTAGTAAAACAATTTTGTTTTGCCAAGTTGTAGTTAAATACCCAAACTTTTTAATTTTTATTTGGAATACTGATATAAATTTAAACTGTATAGTTCATAGTCCATAATTTTATTATAAAGTTAATCTTTAAACATTTTCTTAATATTACAATACACAAATGGGAGCTGAACCATTCATTGCAAAGGTACATGGATGGTTTACTTGTAATTTATTAAACAAAATAATATGTTTTGAGAAAATATTTACATTGAATTTAATATTAATTAAAATTTTAATACTCTGAATGCTATTAGTAATGTTATTGTACATTTTATTTAAAGAAATATCTTGAGATGGAAGATTCTGTTGAGGGAGAAAAGAAAGACTTGCAAGAGAAAATTGAAAGTTTGGAGTCTATTGTCAGAATGCTGGAGCTGAAATCAAAGAACGCTGCTGACCATGGTGAGAAAAACGGCACTTTGAATTGTACCTGTCGTGACCTACTGTCACAGTATTGTCGTAGGCTTAAACAAAATTACTGTTAATCAATGATTCAACATGAAAACATTATTTTGTTTTATTTTGAACTTAATAAAGATTGTTATTTACATATAAATAGATGTTTGTGTAAACATTCCTAATAGTATTCATACCTATATAAAATTAACTTAAGGCACCTTTAACTACATAGAAATACAAAGTACTATTGAATAACACATAATTATTCTTTATATTACTATTATTTGTATGCTGGGGTGGATTAATATTTATTTATTTTATTTATCGTTAAGTTTCTCGTCTGGAAGAGAAAGAAGCAGAAATGAAAAAAGAATACAGCAAATTACATGAAAGATACACAGAGGTAAGTTTAAAAAAAAAATTACCAATTGATTAATTATGTGTATGTGCATTTTGTATAGCGTGGTCCTTACCTGGATTTTTAAAGTTACGGCTCATGGTATTTCTGTATTCTAGTGAAATTTATTTTCTTAATAAATATGAAAAAGAATATTTTGTTTTTAAAATTTTGATTGACAACATTTGCTATCGGCTTAAAATTTAATAGCACCTAGTATTAGACATTACAGAATTGTGTAGTGACCTCTGAAACTTGTGTAGTGATTTGCGACACTATACTGAACCTGGTACAGATAAAATTACCTTTATTAATTGTATATAAATAATCAGGAAAAAAATTCTGTAGAACCAGTTTTTTGGATAATGTTTTGACAATTTGTTACTAATTATAACTTTTTATTAAAATATGTAAAATTTCACCATTCATTGATTCAATTCCTGTTATTTTAGCACTGATTATTATTATAATTTGTTTTTCCCACTTCAGCTTTTTAAGACACACATGGACTATATGGAAAGAACAAAAATCTTAATGGGAACAGATAAACTTTCAGAAATTGGAAGCAATGCACGGACAAGGTAAGATTTGGTGCTTACTTACAAACTTACTTAATCCCCTTTGTGCTGAGAAGCCCATAAGGCTGTAACCAGAGATCGCCACTGCTGCCTGTCTTTTGCCAGCTTCTCCAGCAGCCCCCAGTTTAGACTGTCCTCTTGGATTTCCTTCTCTACTGTCCTCCTCTGTTTCTTTCGGTCTTCCTCTTTTCCTTTTTCCAGGAGGGGTCCATCGGAGTGCCACTCTTGGTAGGGCTGTTTGAGGCATTCTGATAACATGGCCAGTCCATTGCCATCTTCGGCGCATGATCTCTGATACCAATGACTCTGTGGAGGTTTGTTTATGGAGTTTTCATTGGTTATGATATTGGGCCAGAAGATATTCAGAATCCTGCGAAGGCACCGATTGTGAAAGACCTCCAACTTCTGACCGATGGTCTTGGTCATTTTCCAGGATTCTGCTTAATACAGTACAGTGCTTAAGACAGTGCTTTTAAAAAGGCGTATCTTTGTCTTCAAGATTTGGTGTCATCTAGTCTATTGTATAACCTATGTTCTTTTTACAACAAAATTTAGTTGTTTCTTAAGATCAGCAATGAAAAAAGATGAATAAAAATTAAAGCAAAAAACCCTAATACTAATAAAATTAAACAAAGAATATATGTAACCCTCACTCGGTTGAAGTAATGTTAACAGCACTTTGGCGTAGGTTCAGCCATTTTTATTCAAGAGAATAAAAAATACCATAAAGAAAAACCTAAAATACATAAAAACAAAGCATCCTTAACATTTAGTTTGTAACACATATGGATGCAAGACAATATATAAAAAGTACAATTTAATCGTCGCGTGCACACATAAAAAACTACAATTTCCTCACCAGAACATCTTGTTCTGCTTGCACCAAACACAGCACTCGTATATATATATATAAACGAATAAATGACATAAATATATAAACAATTAACGACTTTGCAGTCTGTTAAGATCTACAGTTTAGTTTTCACTTCATGTAGCTCTACATTTGCATCTCGATGTCCCAAGAAAAAGATGGAAGTGCCCAAGGTGTGGTTATTTTTGGCGGGGAAAAAGATAGGATTTTTACCAGCATGCATTGCTACCTGTCATGTGTCAGAGTGTTCAGTCAAGCGTAACTGTCACTAACTTCACGTGCCCTGATCTCACACCCAACTGAATAAAACACAACACAGCTAACCAACTGATAGACAACTGATAAAATAATTATGCAACCTGTCGTGACACTATTAAAAGTGTAACTGAAATAAATGTAGGATATATAAATATTAACAATAGGTATTAATATAATATTCATATGCGGTAGTTATCATTAATTACAAAACTACCCCTGGTTACATATAAATGGGGTACCTATCAACTGTTGTCTTATGATTAACAATATAAAGAGAAAAAACCAAAAAGCCAAGCCTAAAAGTAAGAACAAATGTACTAAAGGCTATTTTTTAGAAAAGAAAGACAATCAAAATGTTTGCTGTTAATTTTTTAACTGATTTTTCTACTTCGTTAGGGAAAGATATGTGTTCAAACCAAAATGTAGAAGATTCATTTCTAACAAAAGAAGTTTTTACTTTACTTGTGTTAACTTTTTAACATAGATTCCTTACATCAACTGATGTTTTGCAATTTTTTTTCAGAGGAGGTATCCAACTGCCATCACTTCGACCAGTCAGCATGTTTGTTCAAGGTTCCCCAAATCAGTCCGACAACAGTCCAATGCCATTTGACTTGATGTCTCCTCATAGCACTCGTGATTCCAATATCAGTCTACGCAGTGAACTCAGTGACCTCGACTCCCCAGCCACGCCGAAAGAGAACCTGTCGCGCCAAACCAGTGACAAGGGGCAGCTCACGGACAATATTAATGTCAGCGAGCAGAGTACAACCACAGCCACAAGTATGAACAAGTATTCTCGTAGACGTATGCCTAGATTAGTTCCATACTGCATCCCTCAAGTGAAACCACAAAAACCCTCTTCATGTCCCATTCCCCACTTCAGCCTCGCTCATTCCACATCTGATGTTTCATACAGGAGTATGATGGGATGACAAACTGTGATCCAGCCATTTTAGTGCTAACTTCTCTTCAAACCTAAATCTATCTCTTGTGCTCTATTGTCTATCCATTTGTCTGTTCTTACTCTTCTCACACTCTTTCTTTCTTTCCCCCCCCCCTCTCTCTCTCTCTCTCTCTCTCTCTCTCTCTCTCTCTCTCTCTCTCTTTTTTCACCACACTGAGCCTTTACCATTTTTTTCAAACAACTTTCAACATTTTACTGGGTTTTTTTATTTGTTTTATTGTTTCTACTCTTCTGTTGCATGTTTCTGTTTCTTACTAATGGTGCAGCATATCGATTTTTATCCATATTGCATTGGAGAAAAATGTATAAAATTATATAAATTATAAACAGCTTCGTAACTGCTTACAATGAATTTTGATACGGCAGACAGTTGATGCACATGCATCATATATGTGAAACTTGGCATTCACTCTAGAAATGAGGATCAATGACATGGCAAAGAACATTATAAAGCTGATTACAGCCGCTGTGACACGGTTTTGTGATCAAAACTGATTACCTATTCATTAAGAAAGTGAACATTATGGATATGTATGCATCATGGCTGTGAAACAAACGAACATGCTTCTGACTATGAAAGTGGTGAACATGTTAACACTATGGAATTGGTGAACATGTTAATGGCTGTGATATTGGCAAACATGTTATCTACCGTGAACATTCTGTTTAATGACTACAGCCACTATGTTCTCTCAGATTTTGAATGTTTACGTTATGATGCCACATTGAAAAAAAAAAAACTGGACTAACGGGCATTAACTATATTATACCAATGCAAAAGTGTTCAATTTGTGCATTTGTATTGATACCTATAAAGTATTAACTGTGACTAAGTGCCTCAAAGCTACAATATTTGCCAGTGTCATGTGATCATCAATCTTCCAGAGTATGTAATATGCAGAAATAGTATACATCATGAATAAATGTTATACACATATTGCTGCACCAGTGATGGTTTGGTTTTCTCCTCAGTTCTTGCAGGTTTATAATAAATAATACATGTTAAAACCAAAACATGTGACAAGTAGTATTTGATGGCAGCTTGATTGCATATTGTAAAAAAAATATTGTTTTGAATTCATATTTAAAGATGGTATTTTGTATAATATCTTGAAACAAATTATTTCAAGTAAATATTTTATTTTAAAGGTTGTGAAAAGTGTTTATAAATAAATGCCATCAGATGTTTTATTTGTCATTTTGGTTTTATGTTGCTTTTCTTTACTAAGTGTTGTGTTGTTTATTTAAGTTTTATGTTATATATATTTGCAATTTTGTGTTTGCATATACTTATTACAGTTGCTTTATATTTATTTGCAATTATGAAATAACAAGTTCATCCATGCTGTTACTGATAGTAATGGACATTGTAAATAAAAACTATGAGGTCAGATTTCTCAGCATATGTCACTGTGTAAAAGCTATTTCTTTTTTTATTAACCATTATATCATTTTACAGTTTTATAGCTGAACTGAATTTTTATAAAGATATATAAGTAGCCGTTATATTAAATTTACTGGTTCAGCATTAAATAAGAAATAGATGACAACAACTAACACCTCTGGGTTATTAAAAAAAATGGTTTTAGTGGTGTATATAATTTTCCCACATTTTAATTGTTTTTGTTTTTACTAATATATTATTGCACACTATGACTAAATCTTTGTAAGAAATTAGTATTAAACTTCTGCCTTATCCATTCAAAATCTTAGTTTTGGTTTTGCACTTAAATACCCCCCCATTTTTAATTGATTGTATTTTGACTAATTAATATATTTTATTACACAAATTGCCCTGACAAAGACTTATGATAAGCCTTGTGAGCATTGTGAGTTTTTGTTTAAAGAGTATTTTGACTGGGATCAAAATTGCGAAGCTGTCTCACGGGACTATGTGTAAAACAACTGGACTAAGTCCTATGATCTTGTGCTGCAATCAGGTTTTGAAGATAGTCATAACAATGGAGTGATCTTCCTTGGTGGTCTAATTAGTGGACTGTTACATCAGAATGTTATGTAACCAATGTATCTGTATCACTTAACACCTGGTATATACCTCTGTGGTGAGCCTATAGTGACACCTAGTTTGTGTACTTATTCAGTGATTAGAAGAACAGACATATACACATGCTTAACCAGTTTGTTTCTGACATGAGCATCTTTATGATTTATCCAAAATCCTCAGTGTATTACAAGCACGTGCATACAGATTAAAAATGGATTTGTCTTCAAATTTTAAGCTTATAATTATATAAATAATCATGTACAGTTAAGTTTTGTAATACTAATATTGGTTAATTAAAGTTTAAAAGATTCTTAAAAATACTTTGAGCAATTCCTTGTTTTGTAACTAATTATTTAAAATTGTCCCCATCATACTTGAGTATCCCTGTTCTGTGCCAGATACTGGTGAAGACAGAGCTTTAACCCAGGATATAAATGCTTGAGCCTTCATAGGTTAAAGACACAGTGGAGTGTTCCTATTCCCAATCCAAACTACAGTCAGTAATTGCATTTTCCCCTGTCTTCAGGTGAACCGTCCAATCATGAAACCATGCGTTCATGATGGACATACCTGTACCTGTAAATAAAACTTAGTAAAACTGAAATCATTATTAATAAATAGCATATTAATTATACCATAAGATCGAAATTCATTATTAAGAAATAGCATATTAAATATACCATTCTTAGCAACCGACAGACAATCCTAAATGTGTCTGGACTCCCATTTGTTTAAGTAACATGTTTAACACTCAATATTAACATTAAATATTCAGCTGGGGTATTAATAACCATTCCTATCTTTGCTGGCTTCTGTTTTGTAATAACGTATGGTGAAGTCTTTTGTTAATCTTTTATCATCAATTTATCAGTAATTTGATCTCCCTCTTGAGAACTAAAGGTGGTAATGCAGATAAGTATGGTAAAGTAATTAGCAATTGATATGAAATTTAAGCTCAAGTGTGAATTATCCCTGCTGGCAGGCTGAGGAGAGTTTGTGTTGTAAATTCCCACTGCTGTGGCAGACATTTTGCCCCTGGTGATACAGTATCAGATGTAGCCCACCAGTTAATTTACTTGTCCATGTTGCTCTCTGTATTAGTGTTAGCAGACCATTGTTACATTATAAATGCCATCTTAGGATGGATATTGCTATAATTGTAGGTGTCAAAAGAATATATTGTTGGTTTCTGTTTAAAACATATTTACCATCAAATCAAATAACATTCAAATCTGCAGTTGACATTAGCCAACATATTTATTATTAAGGATATATACTTTGTTGTGTGCTTGTGAATATCTGAAATACTAAATATCAAAAGAAGAAAAAAAACAACTAAACAACAAGCCACAAATTGTTTATTATCCTAGTTGGTTGCTTCCTATTACATTCTATATATTAAAAAATAGTCTTCAAATGAAAGCTCCTACATTTTTCCATTAGTAGCTAGAGATTTTTTATACTAACAGGACAGCACATACCAGACCTTTGATATACCAGTGTGACTAAACGAATACTTTGTTTTTAATTTTTTAATTTTTGTCACCTGGTATATTCTTTCACACTGAAGTACTTTCTTTCAAGTAGTTTCAGTTTACTTTAGAACTGTCTTAATTGGTTTATTCTAATTGGTGAAAAGCTTCTCTTGATTCCCAACACAGTTGTTTTCTCTTTGAATTAATCTTAGTATAAGTTGGATATTTTATCCTCTGTTAGCTCACACAAGTGATGTTTGGATAGTTGAGAATCATTGTTGTAAATCTATAGATGGCACAATGCCTTTGTGCTTAGGTATTTAATGCTTAGACATTCAACCTTTAAACATTCCCAGAGAGCTCTTAATTGTGATTTAAAACACCTGATACAATGCAATTGAGAGAGATTTCTTGGCAGAGTCTAAAGTTGCATGGTATGTCAACAAGTTCTGAACATATGTTCCACAGATCCAGAAAATCATTTGTTAAGAGAGAACGGATGGGTGTAGTGTTAAAATAGCATGATTCATTTTTGCCTTTTTAATTTACTGATTTGCTAAATAAAGATATAATGAGTTTCTCCATATAATGTTATAACAGTTTATATAAGTAGTTTTGAAACCCTACTTTACACATAGAAGTTTTTATCAATCAGTTTGCTTAATAATAAAATGTACTATTTCTGATTTTGAAAAAGCTATCATCTGTCTGAATTTTCTTAAAATCACCAAATATAAAACATACAGTTGTAAACACATGTATACCACACATGCATATTTCTGTCATTTAACTAACCTTTATGATACATAGTCTAGTCTCTCAGTTAATATAATAGCTGACCTGAGGTGTGGTGGGTCACAGCGTCAATTGCCCTATAAACTCAGGTCCACCCCCCCCCCCCCCCTCCTGACCAGTACCTTGGTACATGTACTGTTGGAATGTGTATATATAAGATCCCTTGCTGCTTTATCAGTAGATCTGATCAGATCATGCCCTATTAAGGGCCCCTATGAGCAACCTAGGGAGACATGTCAACACCATCTAGGTCCACTTAACGAGCTATTCTCGGCATACTAATCTTCCAAAACTATACATAGCTCCCTATTTTCCTTTTTGGCGGACCGTTCAAAATTGTGCCTAATTTCCTTCACAAAAACTGCACGCCCTTTCTCTTTGGTTTAATCCTACAGGACATTCCAAATTCCATAGCACCATACCACCCTCCGCCTGTTACCAGCCCCGGTCGGACTGCTGGTGCTCCCTTGCATCTGCCAGTGCAGGTGGTCCCTTGCACCTGCCAGTGCAGGCGGTCCCTACCCTACCCCTTTCCTATCCTGGACAGAGGAGTCGGCTGAGGCTGGCACCTGTGCCTAGGACAGGCATGCACTACAACAGCTTGATCTGAATGTGCACATTAAACACTCTGACCTGACCTTTATCAGTAAGAGGTAGCCTTTGCAGTAAAAGCAGGTTCTCTCTCTCTCTTGATGAAGTGTTGAAATAACCATATATGTTAAACACCAGATAGCTGTAGTTTAAAAATACGTTGTGGTGACATTAAACAGATATTCCTCTTTTTTTCCCCCTAAGTATGACATTTACACATGTATTCGCTAGAAGTATATATATATATTTTAATTTTTTTAACTGTCACACCATTAGCATACATATTGAAAAAGATTTGTTGGACTACAATGTGTCACCACTGTTTCTACAGTTCATTTCTATGTTCATTAAGTTCTTTGGTCAGGTCAGGCCATAGGGCTTTACGTGCACATTCAGAGCAAGCTGTTGTAGCACACGCCTGTCTTGGGCACAAGAGCCGGCCTCGGCCGGCTCCTCCGTCCAGGACAGGAATTAAGTTCATTACACAGTTGATTTATACTTCAGTGATTAAGATGGTTGTGTATTGCTAACTGGTGTCAGACAATGTGATTTATTTGGGAGATTATTAATAAGCTTGGAGTCAGTGGGAAGCTCTGTGTCTGTGTATTACAGACATGGGATTGAATTGAGCTTACACTTGTCAGTGATATGGGGATATGCAATTTTCTCAGCACTGGAACACTTGTCTGAAACTGAATGACATTATAGGTCATAAGGCTTGTATTACATGTCGTAAAGCATAAGGTTTGTCAGTTGTCTTACATGTGCATACTTACACTGTATAAGATTATTAAATTAACCCATTCAATATTTTTTCCTTTCAACCAGTGCTTTATGGTTGGTATATCAAAAGTAGTGGTAGGTGCTGTCTGTCAGTTGTGCCTCTACAATTGTGTCAACAATAAAACAAATTCTTTTTTTTTTCTTCATATTATTGTAAACTATGTGACTATTACCATATACTGTACACCTAATCAGTTCTGATATTTACATGGACATGACATTTGATTATTGAAAGTATAGACATCTGATTATCTCTTACTCTTAATTAACTGATATCTTCCAATTTTGGTGGCCAGTTGTTTTATTCAAGGGCAATTTCCTCATGAATGGTTGTAAACATAGTCTGTTCCATTTGTTTAGGAAGTTATCTTCTTCTTGGGCAGTTGCCTGACAAGTCTGTTTGAGTTTAACTTGTTTAGGTTTTTAGACATATATGTATATATATTTATTCCCTACACTGATTGCCAACCACTGTTACGGTGCTCAGTTTGTTTGGCTTTGGGATCAGTTTCCTTCTTGGTAAAATTAGTTCACTGCACATTGTGTATTATCTGGTACAATTGTGGTTTAGCTTATTTACAGAGTTCTCGCCTGAGGTGACTGTGTGATGAGTAATGGGATGTGAACACATTGGGTTTTTCTAATAAATTTAAAGACCACTCTAGAATTAAATATTTAAAAAAAAATTCTAGGTTTCCAAGGTATTAAAATTAGTAGCTTTTTATAAATGATCAAACCTGTGTGTTATTAAAACTTTTAAGGAAAATAATTAACATGGTAGACATAGTCTTACCTTGAAGTATAGAACAAATGGTTGTCCTACACATGACCACACAATAATTATGTCTGAAATGGGACTGGGAAATTTAATCTTTGGAATATGAAATTGATTCTGTTACACCTTTCATTGAACAAACATACCTGTGTAGTGATTACCAAATAACAAGAAGATGTTAATTTAGGCTTGATTTGCCTCTTGGGCACAGCATGTTCAGAATCAGAGCGCTCTTTGATCCTGTGGTTATATCTACTGAAGGTCTACATGACAACCCATCCTGTCCTGGACGGAGGAGCCAGCCGAGGCCGGCACCTGTGCCCAGGACAGGCGTGTGCTACAACAGCTTGCTCTGAAAGTGCACGTTAAACAATCATTCCATTCCATTCCATGGCCACCCAGAGCTTGGTCTGTGACACTGCCAGTGTCTGGGCTGTGGCAGATCACACGCAGATCACACGCAGATCACACGCACAGCATGTGCTTAGAATATTGAGATGTACACACATTTGGTAATAACACTGACTTGTAAATTACTTGTGACTGATCACCTTGTTACAGACACTTAGGAAGATGTATAGCAATTAGTAATTACACTATATATGCAAATGGATCTAGCAGTAAAATTGTTTGGCAGAAAGATTATACAAGGTGTGATGATGTTTTTACCATCACCGTAAGCTTTTCTTTTATTTAGTATTTCAAGTGACATTATTTTTGTCTTGTTTGGCAGGTCAGTTGACTGAATGTCTTTGATGTTTTGTATGTATTTCACAAGTACGATTCAAAGCAAATCATGATTAGTGTGGTGCAATTGCATGGTGGTATTTGGAAACAAATTGACAGAGGAGTATAAAATTTTAGACAAAAGGAATTAATATTTTTTTTTAATTTGTATATTTTTTTTCATATCTTGGTATATATGCTGTGAGGGCCATCTTATATAGCAGTCACCTGTATAAAAAGGGAACTAAATATAAATACATTATGTTTAAACTTTGTGAAGCAGCATAAATTGTAAAACCAAGACCATGAAAGTACTACTATTAACTAAATCAGTAGTCAGTTTTTTGCTAGTCTTGTTGTGACGTCGTTTGCTGTTAAAAAGGTTACAAAAGCATAACATCCATCTTTAAATCTGCCAAGGAGTATGGGTATGTGACTTATCTATAGATCTTCTTCCATTTATTAAATTGTGTGTGCAAAAATATAGTATTTATTGTTCAGCAAATTAAAGAAATTAATGGGGTTTTTGACACCTCAGTACATTTTTAACTATGGTCATCTGGAATGTAACATATTGTTATTGCTTGCTTGAGGTGCTTGCATCGTAGAATCGAACCACCTCAGTGGATCCATTTAACCGATTGTTTTTTTCTCGTTCCAACCAGTGCACCACAACTGGTCAAAGGCCGTGGTATGTATTTTCCTGTCTGTGGGGAAAGTGCATATAAAAGATCCCATTAAGACTGCATTAAGACAAATGTACCGGGTTTCCTCTGATGACGAGTCAGAAATACCAAATGTTTGACATCCAGTAGCCGATGATTAATTAATCAATGTGCTCTAGTGGTGTCGTTAAACAAAACAATCTTCTTTCTCTTGACCAAGTGTCTAAACAACCTCACATTAGACATCAAATAGCTGTACTGGTAGTTTAAAATGTGCCGAGATGACATTAAACAATTTTGTTTTTTCTTTGATATACCAGTTGTAAAATATTGGTTTGAATGGAAAGAAATTCAATGTGTCCATTGAATGGGTCAATGCCATGACCGATTCTGATTATCTTATGCTAGGTTCAGACTCCCAACTGTCACGACAAAGTTGGTCAACTGGCTGATTTCTCAACTTCTATGACTGTTCATTTGCTAGACTGAGCACTCTTACAACTCTGTTTTTGTCATATAGAACTTGTATGACCAATTAGTTGTTAATCTGAGCACCATCGAGTTGACCAACTTTGTCGTGACAGTTGACAATCTGACCATAGCATAAGACAAGCGTTCTACCACTAACCTACAGTCTGTCCCAAATTCAATTAGTATTCTTTATCTACTGTACGAATATAATAGCAATAGATGAACTTGTTATTGTAATTAATATTCTGTTATATATTATAAATTTAGTTTTGCAGCAAAAGTAGTATTTACTGGTTTTTGTAATCTGAATGAATTTATTTACCACGAAGATGAAATCAAGAGTATTTTCTAAAATGATTTAACACTCCAATTGTATTTGTCATGCCAAAGAAGTACAGCATAAAATTTGCATGAAGCTTTGATCTGTTGTATAATTTTGTCACTGCACGACTTTGACTTTGTAACAAACAGTAAAAAAATTAGTCACCGAGTATTCTGAGGTGTGACAAGTATTTAGTTGTCGTTTTGTTGTTTATAATGTAGATTTTCTTTTAATTACTGTTTTGTTTTTTTTGGTTTTGTTTCTGTTTTGTTATTGTTGTTGCTGCTTATTTGTCAGAACATTCAGAAAAGCCTCCATCTAACACACAAGAAGCCTTGCCCATTGATGATGTCCAAATGCGAGTTCATCCGACTATTGAACCCACACATACCCAACAGACTGAGCCACAAATAGTGCAAAATGACTCCTCACATGTTATACTAAAAAGAGATACTGCGGTGCCAAATACTCAAACTGTGGAACATGATACTCAGGACAAAAGTTCAGATGACAAATATCTCCAGCGTTTAAGTTCTGATGATGGCTTTGAAGAAGACCATCTTCATTTAGGTTTTGGTGAGTTAACTGACAGCCAGGTGTGCATTGCTTGCTCAAATGGTGGCTAGACTGTTGCTTGTTTCTATGACTATTTGTGCCATTTTATTTCATATATCAAGAAATAATAACGAAAAGAAAATGTTCATACGGTTCTTCTCTCAACCTTCCCCAAACAACCTCATTTATAATAAAATACTATGTTTACTTACAATTCTTGATTTCTTATTAAATAGTTTCTCCATTAAATAATTTGTTTTCTGTGAAGTTGTTATTAAATTTGGATTGCACTTTTCATTTAAAGGCAAGCGTTATGATACATTTTGCATTTTTACCCAATTTTGTACCAATAGCACATCAGATGAACTGGTAAAATTGATTTATCGTAGTTTAAAGAATATGCCTTATTTATGTACTTAGACTTTTCAAATATTTGAAATAAAATGGCAGAAATTGAACTTTTTTGTTGCTGTAAAAACTCTTTAAATATTGTTAACATTTGTACGCACTTTCTTTTTTGCAATCATGGATAACATTGCTGTTGGTAAGTTGTTGCTGTTTTAGTGGTTTTAAAAGGTAGAACTTTATAACACTCATGGGGCCATGGTAACTTTCCTTTAATGCATGAAAAGGGATTATTATTATTTTTTTTTTTTAACTACTTGCACAATGTGGACTGAATGGTTGGGTCGAACAACCCAATCATGAATGGGTCAAATACTTTCTCGAGCACCGAGGGGGTTTGAGCCAATGGGATTCAACTATATAATTATAACTAAATTTTGTAGATTATATGAATTGAAAAATGACAGTATGCTAATGTTTTTAATCTTATTTCTCAAATTGTTATCCTATTTGTCTAAAGTTGTTATGAATTCACAATAACAGTAAATACAATTGGAAGTCTTATAATAGGTACTTTTTAAATCTTTATAGTACCACTTACATGCAGTTTGAACACTTGTATAAAAAATTTGATTTCTGGTTATTACAGGTTTACATCATACTTTACAATCAATAGTGGCCAGTACACCAGAACTTGATGATGATTCGTATGAGAGTCAGCTGTCTAACTCTAATAATGCAAGAATGTCCAGGTGTGTATGCTACTTAGTTTCATATTTCAGTCCTACAAAATACAACAAAAATGAAAGTTTTCCAGATTTATATTTAGACAGCTAATTTTATTTCAGCATTTTTAATCAGCTTTACAGTGTTTCCCGTTTTTTTGCTGTTTGTCCAAAAAAATTCATATTCTTTGTCCAAAACTTACAGTATATTTCGTCTGATATTTATTGACTATCGGAAAGAAGATTATGACTTCCTCGATCTTTTTGTGGGATTGCAGAATAAAAATAATTAAAGGTTAATGACATGGAATATCAGGGAATTCCACCTGATGTCTCCCAGGGTAACCTCATTCTTATCTTTCAGGCTAAATCCAATATTTTCTATAGCCATTACCTGTCCTCAAACAAGGGCACTTCCCCCCCCCACGCAAGTGGTCTGGTCCGAACATCCCAACAGCCAATGGGATGGCCTAAATTCTTCTACTGCATACTGCTCTCTAGTTCCGGTCACATGACTGTAACTTCCTTCTTTTTCTCTTCGCTAAAGGGTCTGGACGTCCTTTTGCTTGGCTCTGTTTGGAGTCAACTTTTATAAGACCTTTGGTTTTGTATTCGTGTTTGAGTGAAATGTTTTTCACCTTCGTTTTCGTTAGCTTTCGTATGTTTTTTTTTTCCGCGTATTTCGCTTGACTTTCCAAGCGTTAAATTACATGAAATGTTGTTTATATTGCCAGTTGTTGTGTCGGACGCCATTTGCAAAATGGCGTCTGTGTTGACTGGCTTTGTGTTTGGGTGAAATGTTTTTCACCTTAATTTTCGTTAGCTTTCGTATGTCTTTCGCGTATTTCGCTTGACTTGCCAAGTGTTAATTATATGAAATGTTGTTATATCGCCGGTTGTCGTGTCGGACGCCATTTGCAAAATGGCGTCTTTGTTGACCGGCTTTGTGTTTGTGTCATGAATTCTTTTTCTTTCTCTTTCACAGATTGAAAACTTATTATCATGTCGGATGTTAATGTTCAGCGACAGGTACGAGCGTGTTTACGCTGTAAGAAGTTCACTGCAGGCGGCGACCCTCATGATTTATGTCCGGGTTGCCGTGTTCCGTGTAGCCTCTCTTCGAGATGCGACCTGTGTTCGGGCCTGTCTACTGTCGAGTTCGCAGCTTACTTGAAGGTGGTGTCGGCGAGAGCCAAGAAAGTGGAATCTTCGCCGTCAATTGCGGACTCCGTAGCAGAAGTATTATGTTCGATGCTACCCACTATGCTGAAAGAGACTATGGCATCGATGGCGACCTTACCAGAACCGGCGGGTTTGGGGTTAGGTCCGGTTCCAGTCCCCTCTTCGGGGGGTGCGGCTCCAGGATGCAAGACTTCAGATGACAGGCCTGCAGCCCTCTGACAAGCCGACTCAATCAGTTAGACGTTCCACGGCCTCCAAGGATCAGCGATCTTCAGCGGGGAAGTCATCTTCGGCGCAGCGGAGCCGGGACCGTAGCCGTTCCCCATGACCTGCACGGCTCCCTACGGGTTCCGTGGATCGGCAGCGCAGACCTTATATTGAGGCTTCCGAGGGTTCTCGACGGGACCGTCCACGGTCCTGTTCACCAGTGGCTTCTGTTTCGGCGGATCGATTAGCCTGTGCTCGAGTGCTTTGAGACTTTGGAGATGCAGCGCCTACAGCGGTTTCCATCCTTGATGAGCCTGACTCTCCTGACCATATGACTATGAGGGATTGCTTGGCGGCCGTCTATGACATGTTGCCGTCCTTGCCACATCCACCAACGCCGTCCAAGAAGGGACCGACACCGATGATAGCGACTGATGTCCCTCCGGAAGATGTGGTGATCCGTTCCTTGGCAGCCGGTACACTCGTATCCGAGGTGGCGACAAATTTAGACCGCACCTTTAAAGACACAGCGTCCTTCGTCGCCTTCCCATCTTGGAATCACCGTATGTATCCGGTGTTTGACATGCCCTTTACAGATGGAGCTCCGTCTTTGGATGAAGATGTTCACCGTCTTGGGAAGTCAACCGTGGATTTGACGGACAAACAAGTACAAGCCATGGATACTGCCCAGAGACGTTGCTTGTTTGTGTTATCTTACTTGGACGTTTTCCTTGCTGCGATGGCCACCCAGGCAAAAGATGCACGGTGCTACGCGCTGTTTTAGCAATCGGCGCAGATGCTAGCTTTCCTGACGTCTTCGGTGACTTCGATGTCCTCGATGTTGATGCAATACCGTCGCCAGGCTTATCTGAAAAAGTCCACTTTGGATTTCCAGCATAAGAAGGAGCTGTTAGCTCAACCGTGGTCCGCAACGAAGCTGTTTGCAGGCAAGGTTTCTGATGTGGTGAAGGCCAGTGATAAGGACCAACAGTCGACAGCAACTGTCAAAGCGTTGCAACTTATTTCGACGTTGGAATCCACGAAGCGAAAGTCTACATTCACTCCACAACCACCATCTAAGCGCTGGAGAGGTTCCTTTCGAGGTCAACCTTCTCGGCGGTTTCCGGTCAGACGACCATCCGGTCCTCCAGCTCGGACCCAGGGGAAGCCTGGTCGACGTTGACGCCAGCCAACAGATCGTGGACTGCTCAGATTGCTTCAACCTACGCCCGCCCCTGATTTTGAACCAGAACGATTCGGTTTTGACGCTTCCGGTGTGCACCACACCGGTCGGAAGATCCATGGTCGGAAGTCGACTTCGCCGTTATTGGCGAAACTGGCAGACACTTTGCCAAGATCCGTTTGTCATGTCGATCTTGAAGACAGGGTATCGTCTGCAATTGTCTGCCATCCCTGCATTGACCACTTCACCTCGAGAACTGCGGCATTCCGTCGCGCAAGTCAAGGTTCTACAGGAGTCCGTCAACAAACTGGTGGTGAAGGGAGCCGTTCGCAGCATTTCGGAAGCACACTTAACACCCGGCTTTTACTCGGACATCTTTCTCGTACCGAAGAAAGATTCTCTGGAGCTGCGAATGATCCACAACTTGGCGGTTTTCAACGACCACTACCTGTCTCCTCCGACCTTCAAGATGTTAACGTTGCGAGATGTCATAGCCGTGATCAGACCGGGGGATTGGCTTGCCTCGCTAGATCTCAAGGACGCCTACCTACACGTTCCGATGCATGCCGATTTTCATCACTACCTGCGGTTCGTGCTACAGGGTCGGCATTACGAATGGACAGTCCTGCCCTTTGGGATATCCATAGCGCCATGGCTGTTCACCAGAATCACGACTCTGATGTCACGCTTCCTGCATTGCAGAGGTATATCCTTTTACCCGTACCTCGACGATTGCCTGATGAAGTGTCACAGCAAGACAGGGCTGACTGCACATGTTGCCTTCATCATGGACTTTCTCAAGCATCTGGGTTGGATTATCAACATCGAGAAATCTCGACTGGCTCCTACGCAGTCTCTACAGTTCATAGGCGCTTGGCTTCGACCCGACCTGGGCCTCGTTCAAGTTCCTTTAGACCGTTGGGAGAAGATCCAGACCATGATTGCCATAGCCCTCACCGCTCCAATGACCTTCCGCGGTTGGCAGAGTCTCCATCTGGAAGCGTTTCGATGGGTGTGCGACAGACTTTGGACACCAAACATCGATCTTTTCGCCACACGATTCAACCATCAGCTGAGGGTTTACGTGTCTCCGGTGCCGGATCCCGAAGATCTGGATCTCGACGCATTGGCCATCAGCTGGGAACAGATGGACGCTTACGCTTTTCCTCCACCAATCCTCCTTCCAAGGGTGCTGTAGAGGTTTCAGCTGTACCATTGTCGCCTGTTACTCATTGCTCCGATGTGGCCATCCAGGATGTGGTATCCAGATCTAATACGTCTTGTCGATACACATCCTTTACCGCTGCCAGACTGGGATCATCTGTTGCTGCATCCCACGTCAAGACTATACCATCCACGTCTGCAGTTGTTCCAACTGCACGCGTGGACTTTATCTCCAAGAGTTTGAGGAAGAAAGGTTTTTCTTCACAGTCTACGGCGGCCATTTTGAAAGCGCACAGATCATCTACTACTGCGGTTTACAAACGTCAGATGGCTTTGCTTTCACCGATGGTGTGTCCGGCAAAAACCCAAACCTCAGACGATCCAGATACCTCGTCTTGCTGATTTTTTGCTGTATCTGCGGACCACTTTACGATTGAAGGGGTCTACCATCGCTGGGTACGTTTCGGTCATCGCTACTGTTCGTGATGTCACTACTGGAACGAAGTTATTGGGTATTCCTGAGATCCATAAGATGATCAAAGGGTTTCGCCTTGAAGATCAAGTACACTGGTTTCGGCCACCAAGATGGGACCTGAATCTGGTGTTACGAGCGTTATCGACCGCACCTTATGAGCCGATCGAGTCCTCTTCCCTGCAAGATTTGACGCGGAAGACGGTGTTTTTACTCGGTTTCGCCACGGCTGCCCGTGTCTCAGAACTTCATGCTCTTGATGTAGACTTGGTACGTTTTCACCGAGATCGGCGTGCAGTCAACTTGGGGTTACTCATGAACTTTGTTGCAAAGAATCAGTTACCAGACCAAGCGCCTCGCTCGTATGTTGTGCAGGCCCTCTCCTCTATCGTTGGTCCGGCGGTCGTTGAGGACTTGGCGTTGTGCCCTGTTAGAGCCCTGCACCAGTACATCGAGAGGACCAGATCTTTTCGACAACATCGCAAAAGACTTTTCCTCTCCTGTAACCAGAGTCGGTTGAGGGATATTACCAAGAACACGGTGGCCACCTGGATCCGGTCTTCTATCCTGACTGCCTATCAGAAGGAGGGTTTACCTGCTCCGTCTGCTTCCAATCCTCATGAACTCCGTGCCTTGGCTGCCACGATGTCCCTGCACTGTAACACATCCATTCAGCACATCATCACTGGCTGTTTCTGGGCTACGGACTCCATCTTCGCCAACTATTATCTGAGGGATGTCTCCACAGAAGACGTTGAGGGGTTCCATCATCTGGGTCCGGTTGTTGCTGCACAGACTCTGTTGAATACAAGCCGTCCTCGTCGCCGTTGATGTCTGTCTGATTCTGGGCTGCATACCGAGATGTCCACCGAATCGACAGGTGAGGATTGCTTAGACTTTTGTTCTTTTGCACAGTTCACACACTGGTGCCGGAACTTTTGTCTCGATAACCTTTACCCTGCACTGCATGTGGTTATTTGTTGTCGTTATTGAACTAACAGTTCTTTGGTGTACTAGACAGAAAACACTCGGGGGGCTTGTTCTGTTCAATGTTCTGACGGATGCACCTCATTAGGTTGTCGCTTGTTATTGAAACAAATAACACTTCAATACGTGAGGGTTACCTAACACCTGCATCCCTGGTGGCTACGACTTCCCACCTGTCAGAACCAGCATGAGATGTGGCAGCCGCCTCCTGGTCCTTGTTCTGGGAGCCGTACCTGCCACTGCTGACGGATGCCACCATTCTGGTTGTTGTTACTAACATCACCTGCATTGGTCTGTGACGGGCATCCCTAGGAGGAGGGCTTACCAAGGTTGGCCTTATTCTTCCACTAGTCAGCCTCTTTCCGGTTGGGGAGTTATCACAAGCATCTACGGATCTCGGCACCCACCACCATCTGTTGAATGCTGCCCTTGTTTGAGGACAGGTAATGGCTATAGAAATGGAGAAAACTTGGAGTGTTTTCTCTTTTATAGATACATTACCTGTCCTCAAGATTTCATCCCGCCCGGGCCTCCCCGCTTCCTGTTCTCCGTGCGATGAGCTCAGGGAAAAAGAAGGAAGTTACAGTCATGTGACCGGAACTAGAGAGCAGTATGCAGTAGAAGAATTTAGGCCATCCCATTGGCTGTTGGGATGTTCGGACCAGACCACTTGCGTGGGGGGGAGGTGCCCTTGTTTGAGGACAGGTAATGTATCTATAAAAGAGAAAACACTCCAAGTTTTCTCCATTTGTGTTATTAACTTGTTAATCTCTTTCTAGTCCTATAATATATATGTGCATTTGTTGTACATTTTTAACTTTGGAGATTCAGTTAGCTGTGTTTCTTTGTACTAGTTAAGATCTTTTATTAATAATAATATGATCATTCTGTGCTAAATGCACTCGCTTGATGCGCGGTTGGTTTAGGATCGATCCCCGTTGGTGGCTATTTCTCGTCCCAGCCAGTGCTCCACAACTGGTGTAACAAAGGCCGTGGTATGTACTATCCTCTCTGTGGGATGGTGCATATAAAAGATCCCTTGCTGCTAATTGAAAAGAGTAGCCCATGAAGTGGCAACAGCGGGTTTCCTCTCAGTATCTGTGTGGTCCTTAACCATATGTCTAATGCCATATAACTGTAAATAAAATGTGTTGATTGTGTCGTTAAATAAAACATTTCCTTCCTTCCTTCCTATTTATTTGAATATGTAAAACATTGCAAGGGTTTCTACCAGAGTGTACAAAGGGTAAAATTACATACCCTAAAATCTTGGAAATTAATGAATACATTTCTATAATTTATAGAAAGATTATAGTAAAAGAACTGCTGTTTAACATTTGTCAAAGTAAAGTACATGAAATACAGTGTCCAATTTTAAAAGATTTCGAACCCATAACCACCTAGTAGAGTGTCTAGTTTTTATTACGTATCCTCAAATTATTTTCTTGTAGGAAGCCTACATTGCAATGTTAATGATAACTATATAATATGTATTATACTTCTGCTTTCAGTTGGAAATTGTGTATCAGTATTTTTCTGGGCCAATAAAATACATTCATTTTGTTTTTAAAACAATGAAGCAACCAAAACCAAAATAAGCTTTTAAATTATTTTACCAATATTTGCAGGCGAAATGACAACTCTATATTTGACGAGTTATCCACACAAGGTGCTGACATGTCAGGGGACTTTGGTGCTGATGTTACAGGTAAGTGGTGTTTGACAGTTACCTATTCACTGGTGCTCTTTGTTCCTCTCATTAAACGTGTATGTTAGTCTGTACAGCCGCGTAACAAACATAACGAAGCACGCTTATTAACATAAAACATTTTAGTATCCACTTGTGCCATTTAATTCATTAATGTCAGCAAATATTAAAGTAAGAAATTAAATCTACTATATTGTGGATATTTTAGTTTAAGATTGATAGGTGTAAATCTGCTTAAGACAAAATTTTTAAAAGAATATTTGCTGTACGGTAACTCAGTTGATTCATAAATATTGCTATGACTTAATTTTTTTCCTGCTGAATTTTAAATTTTGTTATTACTTTGTTTAATACATCTGCTACAACGTTTTTTAGTTTTGAAAGCAAAAAATAAAATGTCCAATTACCTTTAAAAGCAAAGCAATAATCCGCATGGCATATAGATTCAGTTATTAACTCAGTGTACCGTTTTATGAGATAATCAAAGTTAGTAATAACTTTTGCCTACATGACTTCAGGACGAGGTGTAAACCCAGGTGAATTTGCGTCTACAGGCAAGTATCTCGGGAAGGGCAGATAAATATACATGTTTAGTGCATTTTGTGTGTCTTGTACCGACCATTTCAGACTGTTATGTTTAACTGTTGCATGATATCTATTGACACATGATGTGTTTCTGTTACTACTGAGTCTTTCTAGTGTAACATGTAGTAGCATTCACACATGTAGAGCTTTAACTTGTGTTTCTAAGTATTGTACACACGTCTGTTTTTGTTATCTTGTGTCACATGCTTCTTTACTTTTAGTTTAGTTATTCTATTCCAAAACTATAATGTGAGGACTGAATAAACATAAATTATTTAAATTCCCATGTATTTTGTAAAGTTCCTTGGATCGTAGTATTGATCCCATTATGTAGACCTATTACGGTTTTTATACTTGTATCTAAGATCATAACCTGTGTTTCCTTTTTTGGGGGGAATGGGGGTGGACGTATAGAGTGCAATATTTCTTGTGACTTTTCATCCGGATGCCAAGCAAAAGTCCCACAACTATCTTCTAATGTTATGTTCCTATGAGGCACAATGAATTTTAAACTCATACCATGCTAGTGTGTTAAACATAATAACCGTATGTTAAGTGACAGTTACACACATACAGCAACAACTGCATGTGCATTTCATGTTCCTCACAATTAGCCATCTACACTTAAGAATATTGCTACATGTATTCAATAGAAATTGGATTGTTTTTTCTTTGTTTTTGTTAATTTTGTCAAGACTATCAGTGTCACAGATACAAACATTAAGGATTGTATTCAATTATTAGACACAAACATAGTTTTCATTGTCACAACTGTGAAAGTTCTGTTGCATTCAGTATACTGGTATTATGGTGAAATGTACTTGTATATAAAATATATTTGCTGACTATTAACATGTTTTGAGTAGTATATTACCACTGACTACTCCTGATTTCAATAATATGTTTAGATATAATGCATCCATTATCATACATACATACATACATACATATGGCTCGATAGCTCAGAGTGCATCGTGGTTAGTCTCGCAATTTGCGGGCGATTTGGTGCCACAGGTTCGAGTCCCAGCAACGGCATGGGAAAATTTGTGAGGCCAGAAAGGATTTAATTATCCCCTGTGCCAGTGCGTTAATATCTATGTATGTAACAGTCAACCTCAACATACATGCAATATATAGATATTCATACATCAATACATACTAGCCTTTGCCAGGTCTGCCCACTGTTTCATGCACGTAACCAGGATCGACTGCGTAGATTGTAGGCCCCATGCATGTGGTTGAGTTAAAGAGCATCCTTTTTATGGATGCCTCAATAGCTCAGAGCGCATCGTGGTCAGTCTTGCAGTTTGCGGGTGATTCGGTACCACAGGTTTGAGTCTCGGCAACGGCATGGGACAATTTGTGAGGCCAGAAAGGATTTAATTATCCCCTGCGCCAGTGCATTAATATCTATGTATGTAACAGTCAACCTCGACATACGTACAATATATAGATATTCATACATCAATACATACATATTATGTAGTCAGCTGTATCAAAAGGAGGAAAGAGATATATACTTATTTATCATGCAACCATGATTCCTGTGACCCGATAACCCTTATATAACAATTCAAAGTGTTATGTCACTGTCTGCTGACACCTCCATTGCTAGCATGATAACCTTGGCGTTGCTATGTGTTATCACTAGGAAATGCATTCTGAGCATGACAGTGAGTTAGTAGGTTAGTAGGAAATGAGTTGTGTGCATGATGGCAGTTCGCTCTATTTTCAGTTAGGTTGTTTCCTCATTTTTCAAACATCCATTTACAGCAATAATTGTTGCACTGCATAAATAAATATAACATTTAAATTCCCCATAACATCAAATTACCTCTTATTTTTCAATTCTCTATTCTTTGCTGCCAATCGGAATGAGCCAGTGTTTCGTATTAAACATTTCAAAAGAAAAAAACAAAACAAAAACAAAGAATGTTTACATTAAACAATATCTGATGTCACAGTCACTAACAGCCATAGACGTAGATCTTTCTTGTGTCACATCTAAACGTGTGTTTATTTTCTCAGAAAAAAAAGTAATAAATTGTAATGTTGTGACACAACAGACTGAAATGTAATCGAAGTATTTTATTTAAAATTTGGAGACACATAGCTTGTTACTGACCAGGCCAGGTGAAAGTTTCTAAACGATAATACTAATACTTTCTATATCACTTTTGACTAAAACATATATTACAAAAATACGACAAAAGAGGTTGCATGATAAAAAAATGTAAGGTTACGACATTTTGATATTGTGGTTATTTGACTTGGTTTGATAACAGTGTAACAGTAAAACTCGCCTGTTACACCATTATCTAAACCTCACCAAGTAACCATGATATCAAAATGTAGTAACCTCATGTTCTATATATATATATCTATATATCAATTATATGTAATTAATTGGCAATTATTGACACATTATGTAAGTTCACCAAAAATGCGTCATTTAATCTTTTAGTATGCTAATAATCATGTACACAAAACAATGAATATTTATGTAATCACATGAAACACAATCTGCTATTTAAGTGATATAGGCTTGGTTTTTGAAAAAATATTACTATAAATTTAACAAAAAGTAAATGTTTTAAGGTAGAATACTTCAAAGTAAAAAGTAATGATATTGCAAGTTATATATATAAAAAAAAACCAATTTATTTATTGTTCAGGTTATTTTGATTTGTTCCGTTGTTTTCTTTTAGTTCCTTGTAGTTTTAGTTTTCACACTCATATCTGTTTGCAAGTGTATATGGTAAATGTTTTCTTTTTTTGACAAAGGTAAAGCATTAAAAGAAAACATGCTACAACAAAAACCAACGAACCTTAAAAATAATATAGTTTGTTAATGCTCAACTGACTCACAAAAAGCACTCTTGACGCATCTTTTTCATTAAAATTTTAAAAATAAACTACCACTCACCCCCAAAATATAAATGGATAAATGTTATCACTTTATACTAATTGGTTACCTGCTTATTTCTTGATTCCTTCAGTCTTTCCTCACCATTGACTTGCCAGATATTTATCATTGTTGTTGTTGTTGTTGTTGTTGTTGAGTTGTGCATGTGTTAATGCATGTGTGTTATGTTCCTATTGTCATGTTACAGATAGTGGTGATGAAGAAAAAGAGAATGACAAAGACTCTGTTGGTATGACATCACCTTCATCTTTCCATAATCATGATGATGTTAAACTGCATCCATATCATTCAATTCCACCCAGTTTATAACATCATTTATCCTATAACTTAACCATAACATCCATGTCATAAACCAATTTGATATTTTGATGTATTAAACCCAGATAATATGTTTTTGGCTGTGAATGGGTCATTTATTTACAAGCCAGTAAGACCTATACACCTGAGCGCAAAGTTTAATAAGATTTAGTTAAAGTGTGTGATGTCAGATTACATTTCTGCCATTTGTGATAATATCACATTACCTATGAAAGCAACTTTAAAACTGGGTTACTGAATATCAAATTAAAATGGTATTTTTGAAGTGTTATAGGATAAATAGAATTCACTACTTGTGAGTTTTAATATGTAAAATATCAACCTCTTCTAGTTTATCGGTATTTGCCTCGGCAGAACCTCAACAAATTCTGATTGATGTAGAGTAGGTTGATATTTTCCATATTAAAAATCACTTGTTAGGAATCTTCTATATATTAAATTCCTTACTATAATCTCAGCATATATTGTCGCGTGAGAGCTAAAAGGTCGTAAGTGGCAGATACAACCTAAAACATCTGTTTTGCATATTTGGATTCACCATCCCCGATTACATATTGTCACAAAAAAATCATAGCTGTGTCCCTAATAGCATTGCTTATACAGAAGGATTTAAATAGTTGTAAGTGAATCACAGATACCAATTTGCACGAAAGTAGACGTAACTGACACATACAACTTTCCTCCGATTTGCTTGCTGTCTGTTATGTGAACATAACTGGTCATATGTGGTAGATACACCCTTTTTAAATACAGTTCGTTATATAATTATGTCTGACATAGGTTGTATGTGCCAAATACGACCCATATGCATCCTTTGTTATCGGTTTGTGATAGAAATTACAAATGTGAAGTACAGTAGAGCATACATTATGTCAATATATTTATGTGCTTGAATCCTAAAAATAATATAACTTTTGTCGTCGTGAGAGCCCTGTCTAATATGGAAAAACAGTTTGATACTGCATGCAACAAACCATTTGGCAACAGACAAGAATCATGTCTGTATATATAAATAGGAATTGCAGTAACATTAATGTTTGTATGGTTTGCTATTTTATGCACACCATAATTATAATAATAAACATGTTTTGTTGAATTTTCTTGAAAAACAAATATCTATTTTGAAGTTTTTTTAATCGAAGCAAAGTTTCCAACATGTAATTTGTATCTGTAGATACAATTTTAATTCATAATAATGTTGTATGTGGCATATACGACCAAAGTGCAAGCATAATTACACTGATTTTGGATGTATTTAATTGTATGTAACGGTGATAAGTCCCATCTATAGGATTGCCCTACATGTAGGCATTATGGATTAACACTATTGCACATACGAACGCAATTGTAAGTTATCCAGGACAAAGTCCAGTAACAGAAGACAGTGTAATCAGACGTAAGGTTAAAAGGCGAATAAAGTGAATGTGGCCTCAACTTAATTAATAGCAAGATCTATGAATTTTGATTAACTTTACAGTTAATGAATACTTGCAACAGAATGTTGAACGTGAACATGACACAATGCACACACACCAAAATATTAGCACAACATAGCACACACAACATAAGCGGAACATGACATAACACACACAATAGGACATGAACATGACATAGCTCACACAACAGGACCTGAACATGATAGATAACATACACAACAGAACTTGGCACATCAAGACCTGAACATAACAATTAACATATCAAAAAGCTGAACATAAGAAAATAATCACCATAGAAAATGAACGTGACATAGCACTTGCGACAGTTTATTTGTTTGTTTTGTTTAATGACACCACTAGAGCACATGGATTAATTAATCATCGGCTATTGGATGTCAAACATTTGGTAATTATGACTCGTAGTCATCAGAGGAAACCCGCAAATTTTTCCTAATACAGCAAGGTATCTTTTATATGCACTTCCTCACAGACAGGACAGCACATACCACAGCCCTTATCCAGTCACTTGCGACAGAACCTGAACATGACATAGCACTCACAACAGAACCTGAACATAATAGAGAACTCGCAACAAAACCTGAACATGACGTGGCACACGCACAACAGAACCTGAACATGACATAGTACGCACAACAGAACCTGAAGAAGAACATGACAGAACACACATACAACACACCATGATCATGACATAGCACACACATAAGAGAACTTGAACATGACATATCACTCAAACAGACCCAGAAAATAATTTAGCACACACAACAGAAACCGGAGGATTGATAACTTAACACTCAATAAAACACGGAGAGAACACTGCACATAACATAGTCTGTAGATATCACTGAACACACATCATACATAACCTGGAGAGATCTCTGAACACAGTAGAACCTGAAGAGATCACTGAACACGATCGAACCTGGAGAGATCACTGAACACACAACAGAACCTGGAAATATCACTGGACTCAAACAGAACCTGGAGAGATCACCGAACACACAATAGAACCTGGAGAGATCACTGGATACACAACATAACCTGGAAAGATCACTGGACACACAACATAACCTGGAAAGATCACTGAACACAATATAACCTGGAGAGATCACTGAACACACAATATAACCTGGAAAGATCACTGAACGCACATCATACATAACCTGCAAAGATCACTGGACACACAACCGAACCTGGAGAGATCACTGAACACACAATAGAACCTGGAGAGATCATTGGACACAACAGAACCTAAAAAGATCACTGAACACACAATAGAACTTGGAGAGATCACTGGACACACAACGGAACCTGGAGAGATCACTGAACACGCAATATAACCTGGAGAGATCACTGGACACACAACAGAACCCGGAGAAATCACCAAATACACAAAACCAGGAGTGTGCACTGAACACCAACAGAACCCAGAGAGTACACCCAACGCACTGCAGAAGCTGTAGGGGGTTACTGTTCACTCAATATAACCTGGAGAGAATCCTGCATACTCAACAGGTGGACATGGTATAGTGTTCATTACTTCTGGATTTGATATTCAGTACACACCCAGGTCACCCTCATTGGAAATGTAAACCCTATATCCTTTGAATGAGCTTCACTTGAACCCGGTGTATCCCAAACCAATAAGCTGCTAAACATAGTTTCTTCATTAAGGATACCAGCTTCAGTTTGCTTAACTAATCTGGTTTGTCTGTTGCACTAGCTGATAAACCAGGTATTCTTGAAACTAGTGAAGTACACCCTGAGTCAGCAGGATCAGGAACTATCTGCAAAAGGACTCCCATGGCGCAAAGAACACGGAAAGAACACTGCACACAACAAGACATCAGCTTTTCTGATGACTCATCAGGAACGAATACTTGCCTAGAAAAAAGAGGTTTTATATGGACAAGTTGTCTGATTCTGATGCATCATCATCAAACAACGAACATGGAGCACTACCACCACAGTGTTTCTGCCAGAAAGAAATTTTGGGATATGGCTCTATGGAATTGAATGCAACCACAGTCAACAGGGGTATGGGGGTCTTCCCTCAGAAAGAAAATGGGTTACGTTTAGGGTTAGGATTAAGAAAATCATACAGTAATGATAGAGTAATTAATTTTGTCAAAAGTTAACTTTAAAAAATATTTGGGTATGGCAGCAAACCTTTTTACCCTCTGGCAGAAACCCTGCACTAGTCAGAGTAGTTTAATTTTATTTATCGTATTATTATTAACAAAAGTAAAATAACTTTTTTCACGTAATATTTTGTTTAAGCGGTGATTTTATTAATATGTACTTCTCCATGTATTCCTTTTTGAATGTTTGCTTCTAAATATGTTCTATTTACAAGCTTTCTCCTTTTTAAAAATAAATATGTGATTTGCAAAATTGAAATGTTTTAGAAGTGATGGTTCTTTCAGAATAAATATTCAAATTTACTTGATATACTGTTGGTCATAAGTGACGCATTTAATTCAATCATGAATAATTGTCGTAACTACAACTATTTAAGCAAATAAATAAAACACCTAATATGCTATAAATACCGCAAATATACAAAGAAATCGTAAATATGTTCAGCTTTCATTGTCATTAAAAGAAATTTGACATCTTTACTGATCAAGAAAAACAGTTTTCCTTCATTATCTCGGCTTTTTAAAAATGAATTTGATGCACTTACGTCCTTCTGACTCACGCGACGATATGTATGTTCTGAAATATGAGTATAAACCACTTACAGGTATAAGCACAAGAATATAAAACCACGACTTTAGTGACATCATACTAATCCTCTGAAGAAAAAATAGTTTCAGACATCTCTTTAGATAAAAAGTTGTTTCTTTCATTCTTTAAACTAAGAAGTGTAATGTGTCTTGTAAAAATATATGTCTTTCCTAGATGGGATGTCATATTCTGTTGTCATGAAAACACAAAAAACATAGCAGTATTGCCGAGTTTATAATAAAGCTTAACACACGTACATATCTTTGTTAGCAGTTTACCCAAACGTGTCAGACTTGGTTTTGGAAATGATACATTACTAATACTACTAGGAATGAAGAATAGGATGAGATTTCTGATTAAAATGGGGATTTTCCCATGGATATCATTGGTTATACTGGGACCACATTTTCAGTTTTGTTGGCTCTATTAGTCCACTGCTAATAATGATAAACATACCACAAAAGAGACACCAATGCATGTTGGAAATAAATATTGTACAGCCCCACCATCATCTAAATGTATTTATCATGGTTAATGTCTTGTCATTTTCTGTAGTCATCAGTCATGCTCCAAACCTTTACTTCGTGTGCATTTCTAAAGCTATTCTGGCTCGGTAGTGAACTTTATGTGTACAGCTATTACATTTTTTTCTGCACAAACTAACACTGAATTTTTTAAAAATGTTTTAGTAAGGAATATGTTACAAGCTTAAAGCTATAATCTTGTTTTGGTAGTGATTATTCTTTTTTTAATCTGTAAATTGTACTACTTGTAAGTGCAGTATACAATGTAGTTACAATATTTAATTTTCTTTTTTTTAATTGTTTTCGATTTGTGGACAGTTGACTTAATAAATGTGTTGCTTCTGGTTATTCTGTCTTGAAAAATCTTTATATTTACGAATACGAATATGTTTATTTGGATTACCGATCATTTCACAGCATGTCCCACATACAAATGCATATTTAAGCTAATTAATTTTGTCATGTTCTGAAGCATTACCAAGATCCTTGTTTTCTGTACCAGTATACTGAAGTTGTAAACTCATTTGACATTACTGTCATTTAATTTTGTTTCCATTTAGTTTTTCATTATTCCAGTATCATTCACTGGGACAATAAATACTGATACTAGTTTTGTTAGATAAAAAAAAAATATTGCTTGTTGTGTAGCTTAGATGTGACCATGTGTGTGCGTTGATAATAGTTGAAGCATGTTTACTAATGTGTTTTGTTTTTTCCTTCCCCTCGTTGGCATCAACAGTCAGTGACAGTTTCTTTGGTAAGCATTATTGCTTTATTTAATAAATAACTAAACATTTTGTGATATATATATCTATATTTGGAAAATATTTATGTTCAATGTACTCTGCCTGAATTTAATTTTATTTTATTCATATAATCGAAATTTATTTTAAAAATCAAATTTATTTCATAACCCCAAATTGATTTATAAGAACCAAAACATTAATTTTTTTTATTGCATCCTGTATGAGCACCATTCAATGCTCTATGGCTTATATACCAAAGGTGTCATAGGTGCTATCCTTTCAATGAGAGAGTGCATATAAAGACATCTTGTTGCTAATAAAAAGATTTTAAAAACTGGCTTCGGTGATGAAGTGTTTAAGCCATTGGACTTGAAACTGGTGAATGCTGTGTTACATCTCTTTTCTGTCTAATAACTTGGTGGGTGTGTATAAAGCAACTACAGCGACCTTTCTTTCAGGGGTGTGATTTTTTTCATCTTTTTATCTGATTAGGCTCTTTTTTTTTTGTAAAAAGATTTTCACAAAATAGACTGGATTTGATCTGAAATGCTTAAAAATTAAGAGCTTTTAGGTATAATATAGAGGTTTCTGCTTTTTATTGATCATTTCAGCTTTTGTTTTTTAATCCGTATCACATCCTTGAACGACAAAACCCTGTCCTGGACAGACAGCTGAGATAACACTATATGGTTGAACCGTATATATGAATATAACTTGAAACTAAAGTTCAAATAAAAATAATTGTTAAATGGCTGGTAAGCAGTGCTGAGTTTTTGTTAAGCATTCTTTTCTTTCTTTTTATTCTAATTAAAAATCTAAGCAAAACATAATTATAATTAATTATAGTCGTGACACATCCACACTGTAGCCACAGAACATGTTTAAAGCTAATATTTTGTTAATGTCTTAGATTCATAAACATATGTTGTGTAAGTCAAATGTCAGAGAATTAGTCAAATGTCAAAGCTGAATACTGTAATCCATAAATTACACAGAATCCGTGCATGTGTCTAACAGTCTGGATCTGTATCATGTCGGTGGCCTAAATTCCATCAGTCCAGTGGCTAATGGAATAAAGTAGAAGACTTACATCATCATTTGTCATGTCGTGCTTTGTTACACCTATTTTATGTTAAACGGAAAAGAGAAGTAACTTTGTTTTCTGGGCATAAAAATAAATGTAGATTAAGAACCAGCCCAAAGTTTACTAATTGATATCTAAGAGTTGGCTTAATAATCATCAGAACACATTATTCTCTTTTATAATATTGATATTCAGATTGAAAAATAAAAAAACAAAAGAATTTTGTTTTGGCTTTTCTACCATTTAACCCGTTTTCAATTATAATGTTTTCCAAAATACATACATGTCGGGTTATATCTAGGCCATTTTGGGGGAAATTCCATTTGTCCATTACAGGCTTTATATGTTTAAGAATTGTGTGTTAAAAGTATGTTGTTTTGTTTGATATCTTTTGTTATTGTTTGGCATGGAGTATTGGTTTATATGTGCATTATGTTCAAATAACAAAAGTTGAATGCCTAAATGTTGCACACATATGCATGAATGATGTGTAAAACATTCTACAGATAAATAAGAAATCCTCATTATGTAATCAGTCATGTTATATAAATGTTGAAGGGAAAGGTTTTATTTGATCCCCAAAAAGGAGTAAAATATACATCTTTTTATACTTGGTTTATATCGTTTAATATTTTGTACAGTTGTGTAAATCTTTACTTTTTCAGGAATGGGAAAAGAACTAGAAAATCTTATTTTAGAAAATACCGAATTATTAGCAACCAAGTAAGTTGTTTTGTAAATTAATTTTTTTATTTGTTTATGAAATACATTAAGTTGTCATATTTATTAATTTGTTTTTAAATCTGACCATCCATCCACTGATACATCTACAGATTCACCTATTCATCCATATATACAAATAAAATATTTGCTATATGTATTATAGTACTTCAATGAAAGTAAATTTATATTTATTAGTAATGTATTCAAATTAGATTTGCAGACTATTTTAAACGGATTTTCTTTGATAATCTTTTCAGAAATGCCTTGAATGTTGTGAAAGATGATCTTATTGCAAAAGTCGATGAACTTACAAGGTAAGAGATATATTTTGTATATATGTGTAAATTGTGCAGATTTGATCTTACAGTCAAAACACAGACATGCTTTCAATATTATACAATAACTGCCATGATTTAAGTATATTAGAATATGTTTGTCAAGTATATTTGTCAGTTACAATTCAGATGATTTCCAGAGTTCACTCTGGGTGAGCAGAAAAATGTTCCACGTTATCTGTTGAACATTGAACATTTTGAAAAACCTAGCAATTTCAAACAAAATATCAAATTATTGCATGAAATTTTTTCGCCAAATTAAAATAAAATTAGCCAGCTGTTTTCAAAATTTGCAATGGGCAAATTTGTTGAATGGCAGAAATAACCCTGGATTTTATTGTACATATTGGTCCAAGTACCAATATATCTGAGTGATTGTAGTAAGGGTTTTTTGGTCACCTGTCAAAGCTTGCATCACAATTATGTTCATGATTAATATGAATTTATTTTAAAAGTTTGTATCAAATCAAAAAATTGCCTTACTTGTAAAGGTTTTTCTAAAATAAAATTTACTCACATACCCACTAAACCATTAATTTTCTGGAATACATGTACATAAATAATAGTCTGTTTGCATGGAGCCTATGCAATTACGCGGAACCCACTGTACATATAAATTATTGTCAGTAGAGTGGTTGCCATTAAAATGTTGCTATTTTCGTTAGGATTATGAATAAGGGAAGTAAATTTTAAGAGGAAATAGATGTAAACAAAAGCACATTGTCCACTGATTAAAATTGGATTGTCTGACTGGTAAGGCTTAAACTGTATGTTAGGTTTTAATTTAATTAAAGAATAACTGAAAATTGAAATGGTTTATCAAGATAAATACAATGTATTTTAATTTGTTGTGATGTGGGAAAGGATTTAGTGCAGTAGTAAAATGCTCACATGTATGCTAATGGTCATAAAATTTATTCGCCCTCAGTGGAGCCATTGAGTTAATTCCCATTTCCATCCAGTGCTCCACAACTGGTTTGTCAAAGACTTTGGTATGTAATGTCTGGAAAGGTGGTGAAGAGTTAAAAATGCCTTTCATGTTTTTGATTTTTAGTGAACAAGAGATTTTGCGGGAAGAGATTAATTCACTACAAACCGTGAAGGGTCGACTTCAGCTTCGTATCAGCACTCTGGAAGAGGAACTGAAAAAGATGAAGGAGGAAATAGAGAAAAAGACGCAAGCTACAGCTGGTGATGAGGAGGTAAATTATTCACTACTTTTTATAAAAACAATATTTATTCAAATAAATGAAGTGGATTGGCAAACAGGCGATAAGCCTATATAAATGCCTCTGCACGAAATGATGTTACACACTGCATAAAATTTATTCACTGTAAAATACATGTAGTAAAAAAAGCATTTTGACTGGCAAGCTACATTTGGTGACAAGGAGGTAATTAATTCACTGTAAAATATGTGTGAAAGTCAAGCATTTTGATTCAAAGTAGATTTTACGAAACAAAGATGAAGTATGAATAATATATTTTATAATGATGATCACCTTTTATCATGTTAAACTTAGATATATATATTGTAATAGTAACAGGGTTTTGGATTGCACCAAAGGTGAGGTGATAAACATTGTGCCCAAAATAAGAAAACCCAAATTAAATACGAATATGCCGACCTTAAAAGATTTCAACTCAAAGCCACTGAAATGTTAAGAATTAGATTAAAATAACTTTAATTGCCTTTATGAATATCTACAACTGTTTATCACCTGTTAATAACATTACTGCACTGAAAATACCTCGGTGTGTTTAGAACAGACAAAAAGGCTTGTTATGCCCAAATTAATGAGATCTAAAGTCCTGTAGGTAGTACTAAACTAAATAACTTCTGGCTAGGTCAAAGTTAAGGTGCACCAAACTTTTGATAGAGAAGTGAACACCACAAGTCCTGTGATTGGTTATAAATGTGAGTGTGTTGGTTGTAAAAAAAAAAAAATTTATCTGGCCTAAACATGTATGCAATTTTATTTTATCTAGTACCATTGTATCAAGTAGCCTTTTGCTTTGAACATGTATGGGGTACCTGTAAAAAAAAGTATGCAAATTTTGTGCAGAACTAGGATAGTCATAAATGCTACCCCTTATCTCAGAAATGAGCAGCTTCACCCCCAATTTTTTTCTGATTCACTTTAAGGGTGATGGGTGGTATTATTTATATCAGTGGCATTTATGTAGATTGATATGTTGCAGGTAAGAGTTTTAGCCACATATGTTACTATTGTCATCTGTGGGATTTAAACTGTAAACTCTAATTAATGGGGAAGGATGTGGCCAAGTGGTTGAGCACTCGTCTGATGCGCTGTCAGTCTAGGATCGATCCCCATCAGTGGGACCATTGGGCTATTTCTCATTCCAGCCAGTGCTCTATGACTGGTATATTAAGGGCTGTGGTATGTGTTATCCTGTCAGTGGGATGGTGCATGTAAAAGATCCATTTCTACTAATGAATAAATGTAAGACTATATATAAAAATTATAAACCGTTTGACATTCATTAGCCAATGATGATCTGATATCTAAAGCCCTGTGGTAAACTGTGTTAATATTTATATTCAGGTTGATCCAATATCTAAAACCCTGTATTAAACTGTAATCTGTGTTAATATTATTATTCAGGACAATGTTCTGATATCTAAAGTCCTGTAGTATACTGTGTTAGTATTGATATTCAGGACGATGTTCTGATATCTAAAACCCTATAGTAAACTGTGTTAATAATCGTGATGATGTTCCGATATCTAAAGCACTGTAGTAAACTGTTAATATTGATATTCATGACGATGTTCTGATATCTAAAACCCTGTAGTAAACTATAAACTGTGTTAATATTCAAGATGATGTTCCAATATCTAAAACCCTGTAGTAAACTGTTAATATTATCATTCAGGATTATGTTCCGATATCTAAAGCCCTGTAATAAACTGTAAACTGTGTTAATATTACTATTCAGGATGATGCTTCGATATCTGAAGTCGGACCATGTAGTAAACTGTGTTAATATTCATATTCAGGATGATGATCTGATATGTAAAACCCTGTAGTAAACTGTATTAATATTAATATTCAGGATGAAGTTCCGATATCTAAAGCCCTGTAATAAACTGTTAATATTACCATTCAGGACGATGTTCCGATGGCTCAGCGTAAACGGTTCACGCGTGTGGAGATGGCGCGGGTGTTGATGGAACGGAACCAGTACAAGGAGAGGCTGATGGAGCTGCAGGAGGCGGTGCGGTGGACGGAGATGATCCGGGCGTCGCGGGAACACCCCGGCGAGCTGCCGTCCAAGAAGAAGTCATCCATCTGGAACTTGTAAGTACACTTCTACAGTTTGGTTCATTGTTTTTTTTATCATTTGTAGACTGTTATAGAATGTAGTTACATATTTAACTTTTGCTTTGATGGATTTGATTTTCTGGGTTACATTACTTGTGAATTTAAATTTTAATTTATAATCTAACAAAGTTTTGATAGTGCTCCCATAGATAATAAATGAAAATATCTATAGCCCATCCCACGGGGAATGGCATTTTTCATACTATGGAATTTACTACACTCTATTTATTTATGAACCGATTGTTTTGTAACTTGCACACAAAAATAGTAATTTTCTTCTTACTTCAAACCAAACTGAAATTATTTACAAAAAACATTTTTAGGAGGATGGGACGGACTATAATGTTTTTATTCTTTATGAAATAAATATGTATTTTTAGAGCATCAAGTACTTTTACATAAACCCAGCTTGGTATTAAATAAATATGAAACATGTTTAGAAAAATAAAATCGGAATTAAACACTGTATAGATTTGTAGAAATTGGCACTCTGTACCATCATGTATCAACACAACATAATGGTTATTTGGTTATAGTAGTGTGGTAGCACCAATTTTAAAAATAATTTTGCTTATTTAACTTGTTTGGTAATTGTTTGGTAAAGGAGATGGGAAGCATGTCTTTAGGACTTGTAAGCATGTATTGTAGATTTAGCGTAGTATATTGAGTGTGGGACTTGTTTCTTTGTGCAAGCATTGAAGAATATTTCACAACAACCAGTCTGCTGTACATTATAGCTTTGTCCCATTTTTTTCATTGCATCACAACCTCTGAATAGAACAAAGAGCTATACTTTTTAGCACATCCATGCAGTAAAATAAAGTTATAAATCCATCTAATTTTGTGAAAAGGGGGCATAAGTATTCTATGCACACATCTCTAGTTTAATAGTATAAGACAGGTTTTGAATCTTATTTGTTTTTAGTATGTGATATTTTGTTTGTGAATTATAGTACTATATTCTGGTCATCAAGTCTTTGAATCATAATCTTTCAATATGACTGTCAGTCTAAATTTGAAAATACATCTGACAGTTCTGCTCCTTTAACTAGGTTGTAAACCACACACAGACGAAACATTTTTAATTTTTACACTTATACAGTCTTATTTAATTTAGTAGTTATCACTGTAAATGAAAAGTAAATTAAGTCAAGTAAAATAATTTATGTGATTAGTGAATAAAAAATATTTCAAAGTCAGAAAGAGCATAGAGCACATATTTATGTTAATATCCAACATTACATTTAATTTTCTTATTAATAATCTATTAATTAAAAGTATCAGCAAAGTAATGGACTAGTAATAATGTATATTTGAAAATGAGGTATTATTTTACTTGGAGCTTTGTTTAACTTTTTTAACAGGTTTAATTATTTTGTTTTTAGTTAATATTATTTTGTTCATTCTTTTATTATATTTTGCTTGAATAACTAATCATTAAGTTATTAATCTTTATGTGCTACTTTAGGAAATGCATCCAAATAAAATATATTTAATATAAATGCTGTTACTTTAATCAATATAAATGCAAAAGGTTGTGATTGTTTTCAAAGTCACTGAACGTTGTCATAAAAAATGCACTAAATAAGAAAAAAGAAAGAAATTGTTTATATATGTTTAACACCTTTCTAATTAGCTGTTAAAGAATTTACTAGATGAAGATTAATTGTAAGTTAATTGTATTTATATACACATGTATTTTTTTTTTTTTATATACTTGATTTACAAGTTTGATTTAAAAAGACTGTCGTAAGTAAAAGTTCAGGTGGAATATTTCTTTCTTTGCTTTCATGGAAGCGGTAATCCTGTAGATATACTTTGAAATTTGAGAAGTTTTAAATTTTAGAAAGAAACCACTACTAAATGAAGTCCTTAATTTTAATTTCCAACAGTCATGAAGACATTCCGATCAAAGTTCCCCCTATTTTGGTGTTGCGGGTTGTTCGCCTTTGTCTACATATCTGGACTTTGACATAGTCCATTGTGGAGCATTTTACATCAGGCTAAAAATACCGGCAACTGTTTCTTTAAAAAATTGTCAATAACATTTCTACTAATAACTAATTTCACTTGCTTGAATATTTATTTTTATTTTTTAGGTCACTCTTAATATTTGTATTTTTTGGCCCACAATGTACATGTTATTATAACTTCAATATGATTAAGTTATTAAAAAATATATTATATTTTTGTTTAATCATAAAATAGTGCTATATTTGTATGCTATTGTATATATTTCATGTGGTATTGAAGTTGTTGATTAGCCTGAATAAAATTTAAATATAGGCAATGCATTTTGTCATGTTAAATTTTGGCTACAATGAAATAAACATTTTATTATTAAAAAGAAAAAAAATAGTGGAATGATATTGAAAGCAAGATTTGATAGTGATTTAGGATCACCTTTTTATAAGTTTTGCTAATTGTTAAAACAAATATTTAGTTATTTATGTTAATAGTTCCCTCACATTTGTTTTGCATGATTGCATTTCTTTATGCATGACTATAATTTGGGTCAAAGGGTTTGGGGTATTTTCTGTTGATTGGTTTATAATTTATTCTTCGTAATGTTCTGATAACTTATTTTTCAAAAATATTTATTCGCAGTGCACTTTGTTATATTAATTCTTTAAAATATAAGTAACATTTACAATTGATGTAGCAAATTATCCTTGATGAATAATTATAAAATTTTAAGAAATATTGTAAAATTCAATAATTATAATATTTCTCTGTTGAATAGGTTTTTATAAACCATTTGCCTCAGTTTAGAATATTTATTTATTTATTTTGTGTAAATGCTGTTACCTTTTAGGGTTTTATGTTTTGTATCCCATCTCCCAACTGTATGTAAATAGCTATTTGTACATAGAATTTTAAAAACATATTTTTACACTATTAATTTGATATCTTCTTCATTTCTGTGATATATGTATTATGGCAGGTAGGAAATGCTGAAAATTTGAATGTGCATATAAATAAGGAGAAAATAGATGCGTACATTATGACCTTGAATTATCACAATACCAGCATATTTTTTGACATACATGTAATGAGTCTACAAAACAACTAGCTTGTTTGTTGTTTATTTCGAACTATGCTGTATTTACATGAATACATTTGTATACGCTCTGAACATACTGTTTTTTGCGAGACTAATTGCATTCTTCATATAAATAAAATGCAGTTTCTATAGCATTTGAGCCGGGACCACTCATTCCAGTGTTGACATCAAACTGAGCACAGATTGAATGCTTGAGATTGTGTTCATGAATTTTTAATATCACAACACATTTTAGAAATGGTTATTCTTATGGGGGAAGACATGAGTATTACTGAATATTTTTATATCCTTTATCCCTCTACAAATGCAAATAAAATATGGAATAAAAATCTGCTTTAAAACACACAAATTATCTCTTTCCCCTCCCACCTAATTATTTTTAAACAGATGGGATAGGCATCCTCTAGATTGTAATCATTGTTGTGATTTGTTCAAATGAAAACACTTTTTCTGTGACAGTATTATAAAATCGGCTCATTATATTATTACAAATATTCTATTTAATTAACTCATCTCGATTACTAATGTTAACTTTCATCTTGCTTTTGTTTTCTGTTATAATGTAAAGTCATGGTAAAGACCACTTTATTTTGTAGTGGCTTATGAAGTTTGTGTAGTTGAGCAGATGATGAACTGGACATTTTTTTTTTTAAGCATGAACTTACAACTTATTTGCATGTTTAGTTTCAGCAATATTGTCGTGCCCTCTGACCCTTCTTCACCTCCATCCCATGAACTAAAACAAAAAGATCAGACATCGTCGGTCCATCTGCTGCCACCACTAACTGCAATCGCAAAGCAGCCACAAACCGAATCTCCAAAGTTAACGACACCTGCACCTGTAGTTACACTAACCACACCTAAACCTCCAGTCAGCAACTCAAATGTTCAGTATTTATAGCCCAGGTTTTAATTAGGTGTTGTACTTTTTATTCTAAGATACATATGAATATCAAATGGTTTCCTACGAAACTGGCATAAAAAGAATTGTTTTTGATCTCAGGGTTGATGCTTTGTTATTGTTATTATTATTTTTCATTTAAAAAATATGACTGAAGATAACTAAAGATAATATTAATGGCCTTAAAAATGTAATATATATATATATATAAATGTATATCTAGTATTAAATAATATAAGCAAATATGTATAAATGTGTTTAAAAACACTGAATAATAAATAATATAATACAAAGGAAGTGGAATTTTACAGAAAAAGAAAATTAACTACATGTACCACTTGAATTACTCCTGTTTCCTGTGTATTTTTAAAAACAAGCAAACATTTTTAATTACCCCCCCAAAAAACCCCAAACAAACCCAAAAACCAACCCATTTTAAAACATAAAATTAACTTGGACAAGTTTAACTTATTTGTAATTTAAATGGTTACATTTCATGTATTTGGGTTAATTGTTGATCACTGCTGTCCATTGTTTATTCATATTTCGGTATATGGATTATTCTGATCTTGTAATTATTAGAATTTTTAAAAATTCAGTTAGAAATGGATATACTTTACCCAAGTGTAATTAAAATTTTCTTTAGTTATCTTTGTTCATGAAATTATATATCGATTTGCTGGTTCAAATATGTTTTTAAAAATAAATATCAAATTTTAACTTTGTTTTACTGAACATTTTAAATGCACAGATCAGGTTTATTTTATGTAGATATCCATTCTGTTCTGATCTAATATATCACACACATGCAAGAAATCCATTTGATATTCACTTCCTTGATTCCTTGCCACATTTTCCTCACTGCCAAAGCATTGATTGTATTGTATGAAAGTGTGTGAATTATGGTGATAGGGTAATTTTGTTTTTCTTCGATTTTTGAGCAAAATTATTTTATGTGTGGGTTAGTATGAATAGTGCAATTGTTATAGACGTGTAAAAGTGTACATCATATATTTAATAGCTAATAGTCATTTCAACTGATCTAGTCCATTGCTCAAATACATCATCATTTCAGCTATTACATGTATTTGTGTATCACATTATATTACAGATTGTATAATGAGGGCAGCCTTTTACTTTTCAATAGTTAACAGCAGGAAGTGTTTTTTCAGAGACCCAAAGAATGAATATTATATTAATACATGTTATTCCATATATCCCTAGAAAACTTACAACTTTTTTTTCAACTTCCTTCATATGATATACACTGGTTCATATGCATCAATTCTTTTGCCATTCTGTCACGTTTGACCTCACTACTGACCTTTACTTCCCTTAGAATAATCCTGGGTCTGCTGCAGTACTATAATTATTTTTCACTAAATTAATAACTGCAGTGCAATGCTAATTATGATTGTGGCTCATGTTTTGTTACAAGATAGGGTTGTGACCACTGTATCAGTGGTTTTGTAATTCCGTTAAGCTGCTGCGGTGGTCCATAAACTTGGCAGTATGTATTTCTGGTTTGGATTGACAATGTAAGAAGTATTGTAGGTTCTTAGCAAAATTTATGCATGTTCCATCTAGTGGATGGAATCCAGCATGTTCTTTTCATGTATTTTTCCATCTGCAGGTAAATATTATTAGTCATCATTAGCTCGGGTAAAGTTTATTAGAAAGCCATAAAGAGATGGTCTGGATTCAACATGAAACAAATGGATCAGTGCCAATCTTTTGTTAGTTTCAGTCAGATTTTTTACTAGATCAGTGTTTATTGCTGTTTTAATTATTGCACTGGATTCAGATTCTGTTAATGCATTATTATAGTACTATTTTTTTCATTGCTCCATTTTTCACAAAGTACTACTAAATTATTATTTTAAATCAAATGAAACCATTGCAGATCTGGTATGTATTTGAGGATACATTTTATGGTGCTCTTATTTCATTCATTGTCATGCTATTTCATATTTATTCATGTCATGTTCATTATTGCATTTATATATATAATCATTAATCATACATTAGCGTAATTCAGTTCAGAATGTTTGACCTCGGTACTTACTGTTCTTAGTGAATACATTTTAGAAAATTCTTGTAAGATTGTGGTTTACAGTTAATGAGAAGTAAGTGTTATGGAAAGCAGTTGTGAATGGTGCGTGGATGAATGTGATAATACCCAAATGTTTGTTATACTGTTGCAAGGAATCTCTGGGCTTAAAGATATTACCAGTGTTCTGTAAAGTCAGTTGGGATCAACTTGAGATCAAACATACCAAAACAAAAAAGCAAAACAATATAAAAAACAAAAGTAAGTTAAAATTGTAAAAATGTTACTGTAATATAATGGTCTGAAAGCAAACTTGGAATTTGTAGGATAGAATGGACTGGAACTGTTGCTTCTTATCATGCAATAGTTTTACCTGGCTTACTACCATGATTTAAAATACAATGGCTTATTGGTTACTTTCCCCGCTACCTGAACTGTGACTTATGCATTTGCACTAATGGTGCTCTACTTCATTTGAGAGTTAAGTTTCATGTTAATTTATATAATTTACCTACAAATTATTTTTACATATTTTAATAAGTAGGTGTACAGAAAATTAAAGATAAGTTAGTAAGATATGGCAATAACATAAGTTCTATTTTTGTACTAAAGTATAAAATATATTTAAAAAAAAAAATAATAATAATAATAATAATAATGATATTGGTAGCCATACTATTAATGTCATTTACTTTTGTTTCTTTCTTCTTTTTTATCTAAAGGAACAGATCTTAAAATTAGCTATATTGATATCTTATATAGCATTACAGTTTAATTACAAATGTCTTCCAACTAACTCAAATATATATGTGTCCAGTATTTCTTTCTTATCCTGTATTTTTAGTTTCTCTTCACATACAGCCTGTCCTAGTCTCAAATATGTAATTACACAAATTCCAATAGAAGTAAGCAAATGTGCTTTGTTATAAAGAGGACAACCATAGCCATGAAAAGATGTGTCTAATATTTTTTATGTATTGCTGATCAAGTTTTGGCAAAAGGAGGAAATTAAAGATAAGAAAAGTTTAAATGCTATGATCACTTTATATAATATAAAAAAAATAATAACACCATGATAACAAATCACTCAAAAAACGTACATTTGAAATTAGTTAAAGTTATTTTTTGCTGTAAATGTCCTTGGCATTTCATGGTTGTTTCTTGTTTTGCATGTTTATCACTAGCTGTGTTGTGTTTTGCCGTAAAGTGTTTTATTACTTTCTGCCATATTTGATCCATGTTGATCCCATCTGATTGCCTGGTTGAGTTGTTATGTTTTTTTGTTTTGTGAATTTGTTAAATTATTTAAAATTTTATGTGCAACATATGCATAGCATAAAAAAATAATCTTTATTTCTACCACATCTACTGACTTGTATTTTACAGAAATAAAATTTCCATCATGATACTGATTTTTGTTGTCAATATGGATCAAAATGGCAAGAAATTGTTTTAGATAGTGATTTAGCATTGTGTTGTGAAGTCAGTTCAGTTGCTTTGCATCTGCTTTTTGCATTAAAAAAATCTGTTAGAAATCATTTTCTACCTCAAGATTATTTAACAATCACATGGTTTATGCAATGCTTTTTTCCCCTGGTCACAACCCCATAATTTTTTTTAATTTTTTTAAATAGCATCATTTACTCTATAATGAAAGGTCTGTTAAAGTTAAGTTACTGTAAAATGGGTTGTTATTTGTGTGTGTGTTATATTTGTGTTCTTCCTCATTTGATTTTGACCACAAAAATTACATAAAGTGAATAATTACAAACCAAGTCCATTTTTAAAAATGCAACAAACAAACAAGACAAGGGTAATATACATGTTTATTACCTATATGGGCTAAAATATACGGGGTAATATTTTTTCGATCTCTGCACAGTGTGCAGATTGCTTCTACAGCCACTGATTGGCTGGCTTAAAAATCACGACGTTTGGTTGGTTGCTTGCTATGGACGGAACTTCACTTTCATTCATATAATGTTTCCATTCATGAGTCAGATTACACATACTTTATACGATCTACACAGATTTACAAAACAAAATGGACTCATTTGTTTCGTAAACATGAAATGGTATATTTTCATAAGCAGCAGCTTTAGTAATATATAAAAATAATTATTTTCAAATGCAAATACAGTTGTATTATTTTGTACTGTAAACATTTGGCTGTAAAAAGAACGTCGTTAATGCTATGACGTCACTTACATTACGTCATGTAATGCGCGTAAGATTATATGACGTAATGGCTGATGGCTTTGTTGTAGACTACAGAGGAATTTTTACTTTAAAAATCAGTTAAAATTGACAATGGGTAATAAAGAGAATAACCAACTCGCTACGAGGAGTTACGAATTATCTGTCCCTCGTGAATGAATGTTGTAAAACCCTCGCCAAAGGCTCGGGTTTACAACATTCATTCACTCGGGACAGATAATTCGTAATTCCTCGTAGCTCGTTAGTTATTCTCTAAATCTCAAATTTGAAAAAAGCCCACCCAGTAGTAAGCATAACAATCAATAGAGAACATCTGGGATAACATTTATTCATTGCACAACTGTCGGTTATCAGCCATGTCTGCCTGTCAGGGTTAATAATAACTATTTTTCAGGATTAACAGTATGTATAACTATGGATTTATAAAATTAATGTAATAAAAAATCATAATTAAAAATTGTGCTGACTGCAAAAATTATAAAGCATGAGATAAATAGCTGTAATTTACACATTTTACATTAATTTCTGTAACTGCTTTTAAAGTAGATTATTTCCTGGATTGTTTCACTTTTATTTTATCATCTTGATATAACAGATGCATAATCATTGATAGTGGCAGATTTTTATTTTATCTACAGTACCTTGCTAGCTTGCATGCCATTGTTTGTATTGTACTATCAAGCTGTTGTAAAAACATTACAAAATTTAAGGTATTTTGATTTAAAATAACAACATATATTACAAAATCTCAACAATATTGAGCAGAATGCTGAAATATTTGGTAAAATTGGCATGTATGCATACATATACTGATATAATATGTCGACAGTTTGATTATAGGAAAGTCAAATATGTGACCTAATAAGGGGTGAACATAACTTCACAACACATAGCTGTTTGAATATTGTGTCAGTTTTAGCTATAGAAGAAACACTACTGGCCATCGCTAAACCACTTTACTAAACAGAACTGTCAAATAGGCAAGACGACACATACCACCATATAATAATGCAAGATTCAGTCATTGAAATGACTATTTTGTATGCATGTTCACATGTAGACATTTGGGAAAATATTTTACCCATTTTCGTAATGGAAATGAGAGTAAACGTAATGCAGTGTCAAACTACTCAAAATGCTGTGGTTTACTGACTGATTTGGTGACTAACATGTTAGTCAGCAATAGTGCTCAGACTTACAGTGTGCATCATGTTGATTTGTGGTTCACACTCAAAATAGAGACAAACTTTTGTTTAATATGGTCCATTTTGTGAATCGGATGAAACTCCCATCAGAAAAGTTATAGCTGACTAGAATGTACAGACTAGCAACTGGATTGTCATGTTGGTCATGAATCTGTCATGAAAATCATTGACATGGGGTAGGTTTAACACATAATTGTAATATTAGTCTGGTGTTGGAGAGGAATCTCACTGTCACCATAGGCACAACAAACAAGACACTGGAACCTCTTGTGATTAGAAAGACAAATAAAGTGAGTAAAATGGTAAGTTGACTTCCAAAACTGCTTGCATAAAAGGAGCATAAGCAATAAAGCATTTTTTTTAAAAAGGCTATTGAAATTGAGTTTTCAAAAAAGAGTAAAATTAACCAAATTGCACCAAGTGTCCTTGAAAATTACAAATCACAATGTGTACAGTACATAAACCACCAATAGTTGCATTCCTGATGGATTGGTGACAGATTGAAAAGTAAAAAAAAAGTTACAGCAGGTGGCTAGAACAGATGCTTCAATTCTCGAGGTGCTAGCAATTACGTTGCATCAAAAGCAAGGTGGCTAGGAGGGCATGCTAACTCTAAAATTGAGGTTGCCAGAACATGCATTACCACCCCAGTTGAAAGGCAAATGAATACCCACCCTCTTCACCCTCATTTGCTGATATTATCTGATGCTAATGAGTTGTTGACTGGTTGATATGTTGAAAACTAACAGTGATAAGGAATCCATGATTTTCATACTGTGAAACCCACTGCTATGTTACTGTTGATTAGCAGAAAGGGCCCCTTTAGACAGGATATTGTGTGCAGTGTTGCTTGGAATGAAACATAACTGTAAAAGAAAAAAAAGTTAGCGAGCTACAGCTAAATTACTGGACAAGGTAGCTCACTATATACTAATGGAAAGAAATAAGGGAACACATCAATTTGTAGACCAAATTTAATTCACTACTAGTGTAGTAATGTCTGTATTTCATAGCAAGTTGTAATGTGGGATTAAATGTATGTAGTGTTGAATGTGCTGCTTATATATTTCCAGTCAACTTCGGACAATATGAATTGATTTTTGATGCAGTCATTATTTCTTGTTGCTATCTGTGTGATTTCTTTCCATCAGTATATAACCTGGTGTGAAATACCAGCTGGAACTTAAAAACAAAAACCCAGACATCGACTCTTTACAAATATTTAAATATTTTGAAACATTCAGATATATTATAATGTGTAACAAAGAGCCAATAAAAATGCATAGTTAACATACATATACATGACAAGAACAGGCATCAGCATAGAAATATATATAAACATAGAACATTTGGTATGTAATCAAAATAGCTAAAACGTAATTAGGAGAAACAATTCATAAAACTAGATAATACTTTTAATAAATAGCAAGGTGTTTCAATAATAGTGCATTACACAAAGACAGTATACCTTTCACTTAAAAAATGCTAGGATTACCTTCCTGACACCTATCCAGTTTCTTGAACTTAAGGGAATCATTTCATGATATCTTAGTTTTTTTGTGAGTTAGTGTTAAAGGAAAGAACAATTAAGGCATTTGGCCTGGTATGCATAGTCAGCAATATGTAATGCACATTATTGCTTAATATCAACAAGTATAATCTTATAGTTAATTAATAAAACGGTTAAATGTGACGGCTATTATATATAATGGGCGCAGCCATTTTGTACCCAGTGAATACACCCTCTAGCGAGCTGGTGGTTACGTAATACCTAACATGTCACGTCAGGAATTAGTCTTCGACCTGAAGAAACAAAACATACCTGAATTTTGTGGATGCATCGCAATATTCTGTAATAATATCCATCTCAGTAATCCAGCAACAAGTATATATTATTTTTTAATACAAAATAAACCACCATTGTCAAAGTGTTGAAATATCTGTATTATGTTTTGTACATAAATTAACCCACGTACTGAAATAATAATCGGAGTGTTTTCTTGGTTAATTGTTCTTTTATTTCCGTGGCCTGTACCTGTGCTTCCTGATTGGCAGGTGTATATTTAGACGGTCCCCAGACACTGTGTCTTAGACACACTAGAAAGATGTGCCTCTTATATTAAAATCACAGGGTATTGTGTGATAACCGCGCGGACACCCCTCAAATTATAATGGACATTATCAGCCGTCCTGCTTTATTATTGTAAGTAATTCTGTAAAACCCTTGATTAAATAGACTCCCATCTAAAATCACAAAACTGACCAATTACATAGTCCCAAAGAAAAGAAAATTATCACTTGGGTATTGTGAGTGGTCGTTTTTGCTTGATCGATGGGCCTAATAATATGCATTTTTTCTTTAGATTTTTTAAACTCTATTGATGCAAATTGAAATATATTTAGTTAAATAGTTTATTATACTATCAAGTCATTTATGTTGTTTTACAAGTGAAATTGATGAAAGCAAAGCGCCTGGTAAATTAGAGCGTTTGTTTACACTGTGCATATAGGAGTTGGACGGAGCTGACATCACTTTGCCCCAAACTATACCATCGACGTCACAAAAACGAAACAAAATGGCTGCCCCCAATTAGCAGGAATAATCTTCTTTTTTTTTCTTCTTTTTTTTAACTCTAAAATTACGCGTTTTTCATTTGTTAAAGAGTCAGTATGTGTTGGTGGTCCAGGTATGCATCTTTCCAACACATAAGGCTCTTGTTTGAGTTGACTGTCCCTTTAACAAATCTGAATAACAAAATCATTAACACATTCAAGCTCATATCTTTATACCAAACAGTCCAAATAGGATATTTTAACAAATGACAGTAATGCTTTGGTTATAGATAACCTCTGTACCTTCCCAGTGCCAGTTATTGTGGATAACCACTCCCAGTGTGTTCACAGTGGGTGACAGGTGGCAATTTTTGATAGCTATTGCTAACACTATTGCCACTTATTTTTCATGCTTACAGTTATAAACCTCGCTGCATAAATATAAAGTAAATATAACTGCCTACTATTCTCAAACAGCCTCCTATGTTCAAAGTTAATGAACACCCTGCACTCCACCTTCCCAGTTCCTTTGATTTGTTGATGACACCTAAAACTTAGCATAAACTACATTATGGTCTACAGAAAACAATTCTTGAAATTGGTATGGATAAAGTGCTCATACACTCTTTTTTTTGTTTTGGGGTCAAAGCTGGCATCTATAATCTATATGGGTGGGATTTAGCTCAGTCAGTTGAGTGCTCGTTGAGGTGCTTGCGTTTGCAGGATTGAACAACCTCGGTGGATCCATTCAACTGATTGGGCTTTTTCTCATTCCAACCAGTGCACCACAACTGGTCAAAGGCCTGTCTGTGGGAAAGTGCATATAAAAGATCCCTTGCTGCATTAAGAAAATGTAGTGAGTTTCCTCTGATGACTATGTGTCAGAATTACCAAATGTTTGACATCCAATAGCCGATGATTAATTAATCAATGTGTTCTAGTGGTGTCGTTAAACAAAACAAACTTCTATAATCTTATATAGAGATTGCTGGATCCAAATTGATTTTTTAACAGTTTAGGTTCACTGCTACAAAGTCTGGTTTACTGGGAGTTGTGTATATATACCATAGTGTGTCTGACATGGCAGTCTTAAGTTCAGCATCTATGGCTTTCCAGACAGTTCGTCCTCTGGGTGTTTCGTCCACAGACAATTTGTCCGCCGTACAATTCGTTCACATACAGTTCGTCCACCCACCTCGGACAATTCGTCCACTCGATTACAACATTTAGACCAATAAATCTAAAATGTTATTTCTTAGCCATAGGAATGGTTAATTATTTTCGTTTTGTGGTAAACTACTAGTATATAAAACAAACTAAATTTTAGTGGCACTATCAACTTGTTATTGTCTGTCTGTGTCCATTATAGTACTTTATTGATGTTGTTATTCTTGAATGATCAACTATACTCTCCACAAACTATATATATATATATATATATATATGTATTATTATTATTGAGAGCTCATTAAAAATAGCGTCATAATAAATTTGTAAATACAATAATCATAAATTTACTTTAATTGACCCATTCCCTATTATAATTACAATATTATAACTATAATACACTATGCCTATCGAATTGTCCCCATCATACTTGGTAACCTTGATCCCTTCTGCCACAGGCAAAGCCACTGGCAATATCAGAGATGTAGGCATGGCAAAGCTGTTAGGTTAGGTTACAATCTGTACTTTAAAAAAAATATAGTTGACGAATTGCCCAAGAATTTTTTTTGATTGACGAATCATCTCGAGTTCAACAGTGGACGAATTTTTAGTGGACCAATCGTCTGTGGATGAAATGTCCAGAGGATGAATCATCTGCATTCCCATCCATAGATGTTAATGTCATTCTAACACATTGTTTAATGAATGCCTGTTAGAAGTTTACCATATGATAACTGTGGTCTAGAAGATCAGAGAAGAAATCTGACACAACACCTATTCTAGCGTTGATAAACAGTGAACATTTTCTATATGGATCTTCTAAAAACAGGAGAGCAAATATGAATTTTTATTATTAAACACTAGTTAGCAAAGGGGAAAATCTGTAAAACTTCATTAATGACCACCTTATTAGTAAGGCATAAATGTATTTCTGGACATTCTTCTCTGAGTGAAAAGTGAAAAATTAATCAATGCTAAACACCCCAGCATAAACAAAACATCAGCTGTTGGGTGGAAAGTAAACAATGACATACAAGTCTAGTACCAAATATTCAATATATGGACGAATTGATGCTTTTAAGTTTTTAGCGAATTGGCCTGAAGACTTCTTGAATTTAGGTATGTGTGTATGTATTGGGGTGATCTTGATGCCATGAGCAAGAGTGTCAAGGGAGCCACTACAGGTTTGAATATCTATGAAAAGACGAAAACATTTGAGTGATGTTATGATTAATACCCATATTAATTATTTAATTCAATAAAATCTTTTGCAAACCTTTGCACTCCTCAACCTGTGTTTCTCCATGTGGTTTTCTTATTTGCCATTGCGATTGGTACTGGATCACAGTCTCCTTGAACATCTGATATGTTCCTAAGCACCAGGTTTATTTTTGGACAAAATACATTGTTGTGTTGCTTTTATGAAGTAAGTGAAAAGGCGAGATATAGGTATTACATTTCTGGCAACAGTGGCATCCACCTTTGCACTGAAGTTTCGCATTTAGATCCGTTTGTCACAAACTATAAGGCCTAGATCAGTAAAAGTGTTTATAGCTGTGCACTTTTGGATGTTCATCACAGTGCACTGGTAGGTGAGACATTTAACTACTCAGAATTCTGGTTTTCTTTCTTTCTTTTTAAAAAAAATATTTGCTTAGTATGCATATTCTGTTTTTTTCAGTTTTGGTAATCTATTCAACTCTCCTAACAAACCAAAGAGGACAACGCCACTGCCACTGGCTACCGTGAAGTACAGTGCTCCCACCACTCAGGTACAGCCTATTGGAGACCCCAACAAGAAGCAGAGAGAGAAGTACAATCTAGGACAGAAATCCAAGGCCTTTGACTTCCTGCAGGATGATGTGTAAGTAATCTTTTTATCTGAATTCCATAAAAGTCTGTAAATAAAAACCATGGGGATCCAGTCAATTGCTGTAACAGCAGTCATAAAAAAAGTAAACATCAAGTTCAGCATGCAATGTTTAGGCATCATCTGTTAAAACATATTTGATATTCTTGAGTTGTTTATGCAAAATGTAACTGTCAGATCAATTGATTTGTGGTTCTTGGTCACAAATACATTTAAAAGTAGAATATGGCACTAGCAACTATTATAATGTACCCTTTCAAAAAAATAAAAAAATAAATACAGTTACACATTTTAGCAGAAATTTAAAAAATAAGTGTTTGTATAACAAAACTGAAACATAAATGTATATTATCAATACTTATTTATAATTCCTAGCACATCTGAGAAAGTGAAAAAGGAGCGCGAGAGAGAGCGTCGTGAACAGTACAAGCAGGTTCGAGCTCATGTCAAGAAGGATGATGGCAGAATGCAGGCATATGGCTGGAGTTTGCCGGCCAAGTTCACGCCCCAGATCTCGAAAGAGTCTTACGGAAAGAGTGGAGTCCCAGTACCTGTCCCAGTCTACTGCAGACCACTGCTCGACAAAGAAACAGGGTTAAAGGTAGAATAACGGTTTTGTTAAGCCATCCTTTAAAAGCATGGTTACAAAGGCAGTTAACCTACTAGATGGCCCAGTAAATTATTGCCAGAAAATATATACATTTAATTTGTCCCCAAAAGGATGTTATTAAACCAGCCAAATGGTTATTATGTCCAACTTATTATTTATATTTTGTTACATAATTCAATTATGGCTGCCTAACTATAAATTGGGAAAAAACAACAACCCATGTGTTTGTAACTAACATCAGCTGTTAAAAACATTTCATTAGTCTCTCAGCATACTAGCCTAACTCATTTTTAGAGCTTTTGAGACAAATGGTGGGGGGGGGGACTGTTTTTTTATACAAACAAAAATGAATTTTATCAAACTTATTTGAACAAGAATAACAAGAATAATTTTTTTTTTCTTGTTCAAATAATTTTAAAAGAATTTATTTCTGTTTGTAATCTCTTTTTTCTCCATTTGTCTCAAAAGATAGTTGGGCAGTTTATGCTAAGAGGCTGATGATTTGCAAAATGACTTACAGCATAACGAGAGTTAGCTGAAGAAAAACAAACTCGTACAATCTTCCTTTAGTACGTTAACTGTCAAACAACCCTGCCTTTAGTATAATTGTCTTGAAAAATTAATCTTTTTGTTGAGTCTTAGGCAGACCCATGAACATCTTTCTGATTTGTCATTTTATTTCACAGTAATATTTGTTCTTGTTATTTCATCTTTTTACAGTCACTCTCTGTGGATTTAATTGTGAGTTAAATACCTAATAAGGTGCTCAGGATAATTTGTTTTGTTCAGTTGAGTTTTTCTGTGTATTCGAAACTGCGTTCGGGACTGGCTGAGAATGTGTTATCGTTACACCACTATGTGAGGTACAAAGTAGTGGGATTTGAGAACAGGAAATGTTCTCGCCTCTATGAAATGTTTAGCAAGACGTTTCTTGGACCAGAACAGAGTTTCGAATACATGGTTTGTGTTCACTGGAACTGATAGCAGGCAGTAGATTCAGTTTGGCTATTCCAAAATGTGTGTCCTCCATGTTATTAAGGAATATTCAGTTTATTGCTTATTATTCATGCTTGACAAGTACATCTGTTTAAAAAGGTAACCAAACGTGACACAAATTTTACTGGAAATGAATTCAGCAGTTCATTGACCTATTTTTAGCCCATGACATTTTGACCATTGGTGGTCATATCACAATGGCCAATAAACACAATGGTGTCTTATTTAATATGACTGAATTTCAAACTCTCTAACCCTCCTGGTCACCGTAAGTAATTATTCAGAGAATCTATCTTCCATGTTTGTTAAAAGAATTGTATACAATCCGGGAATGTTTTAAAATTTTTATTTGTGATGATTGCTAATTTAAAACTGATTAGCAAATACAAACCTCTGAAAATTGTGAGATCGATATATTCGTTCGCACGTCGCTTGCGTAAGTATAGTTTGCATAACCCATTTTTTTGTTCTCGCATTAAATTTAGGACATCATTTAAATGGTCATAATGGATTAGGTAAACACGAAATGATTTACCTGAATTTGTTTTTGCATAACCCATAAATGGTTTACACCAATGTTCAATTCTCATAGGCCTGAAGTACTATTTAATATTTTAGAATTGTGTAGCCATCTCGGAAACTTGCATAGCAAATTGCAATACCATACTGAACAAAAGATCTCTGACAATTAATAAATCTTCTGGAGTTTTTCAATTACACATTTATTTTTAAAAAGAGTAGAAAGTCATCTGAGTTCTCCTTTATATTTCAAGGCATTGACCAATATGGTATCTCTTTTTGGAAAAACATGCTATCAGTTGAATCCTGTGAGTTGGTTATTTTGTTCCTGTTGTATTCTGTTCACATTTGGTATTTTATATATTGTTTTTGCTTATTTGGCTTTTACTTGCAATTTGCTGACATTTTTACCCAAGATGTTTTGAATCCCTGTCATATATATAGGTTATGAGCTTTTGTGAATCACATATGAAAATTATTTGTACAAAATGCACAGGTACATAATTTATTTCACTGCAGTTAATTTAATTTTTTAAAATCAATTTTTGATGGACATATATAGAAAAGACGTAAACCACTTTGTACACTATTCTTAATAATATTTTGATTTTTAGTTTAATATCAAATGTCAGAAAATGCTTTTTGCACTCTTATTTCATTAATAAATATGTTTACTGTGACGTAAAATTATATTTCCATTTATTTTATTGAAATTGATGACGAAAAGCTAAAAATAATGAAAATGTAGTCCGAAGTGAATAAGTCTAGCCAAGTGTACCGGTATGTAACTTTGTTTTCATCAGTCATCATAAACTGCCAATACAAACAGTTGTGGCAGTATAAATTATAAAATGGACATCGTAATTTTGCTTAGAGCATTATACTGTTTATGGTCAGTCATGACTAGTTCCATCTGTTAAGACTAGTATTTATATAACATGAAGTTAAAATTGTTGATTGATCATGTACTGTTGTTAATACACAAAATTTAATACAAGAGGTTATATTCATGATCATTTTAGCTGATGAACTATGGCTCAATCAAAAGTATTTTAAACCATACTTAATGGAAAATACAAATAAGAGATTTCTTGATAATTTATTTTAAAGTTTCTTCTGTTCTAGTAGTGTATGTAATCAAATTAATGATGATAAACAATGTGCTGAGGACCAGTTTAATCTGTAATATAATATGCAAGGCCTATTTTGATCTGCACTGCTGACCACCATCTTTGTACTTACCTTCATGTACGCCACATAATGCAAGGATTTTTTTGTTTTTGCGCTCATGTTCAGTGAACTACCATACAGACATTGGGCTAAATATTGCACATACAGATATAATAAAAGCCTACATGGGTGCAGCCATTTTTGTGATCACATGACTAATCACAGTGACAGTGCAGGCAGTCCCTCCTCCACCCACCCCAAATCTTTCATGTCATGGACGGAGGAACTGGTTGAGGCCGGTTCTTGTGCCCAGGACAGGTGTGTGCTACAACAGCTTGCTCTGAATGTGCACGTTAAATAATTTTCCATTCCATCCATTCCAGTATAGCCCTCAGCTAATGAGGGCTGGGTATATACCAGTACATGGCGATCATACTTTTGGAGAAAAGCCCAATACACAGCCACCTCATGCCATCCAAACTTTTCAGAGCTAAGCATGAGTTCCAGCTAGTTTTATTATCATTTGTTTGGCCTTTTCATAATTTAAATGTTTATCCTCTATAGTTGATTTATAAAGATAAAGGTTATGGTAATTTCTATATGTGGTGAAAATTATGCTTTTATCTAAAAAAAAGCCAGTAGCAGATTTCTTTTTTGGTGTTAAATTTATCAGTATTACTTAGTAGCTAATAGTTTACTATGGTTGAGGTACTGGTAAACCTATATTTTATTTTATTAGTATTATTAAAAACAAACAATTTTAACAGTGGATTTTCTTTCAATATGTGTTAGTAGTACATATCTATAATATACATGAAAGAAATTTCAGTACTAGAAGAATTTTGCCTTCATCCTTTTGTCTGTCTGTTTGTCCCTCTGTTCCACATCAAGTTTTACTGACTTGGTTTCCACAAGCCTCAAGATATTGAGCTGAAATTTTTTGTATAGCTTTAACATGTACTGTTACAAAACAGGTTTGACATTTTTCTCAGAGTTTTGGCCCTTGAACTTAGGAGATATTAAAATTTGTTGGTCCCGGTAGGGGACATGTATTGCTTTTTGAAGTACTCTAAGACTTCGTGTTACTCCTGAGATTTGATTTTAAGATTGAAAACATGTATTATTTTGTTAAATGTTTTTATTAAATTTAGGATTGAGGCTTTTGTGAATATGAAAAATTAATAAGTAATTAAATAATAAAATCCTTGAACGTAATTTGAAGGGATTTGTCAAATGTATGTTTGTATAAAGTATCAGCATAGCATCAATGCATCTTATAATATGAATAACAGTTAATACATACATATTAACCAGGTTTGCCTTTTGTTACAAGCACCTGTTAACCATTTGCCTGGTACCCAGTCTATCAAATTCACTTAATATTAAGTTAAAAAAATAAGAATAACTGGAGCACTCATATCAACAGAACACATGTTTGGTGATTGACAAAAGCTGGCATTGTAACGAATGTTTCTATAAGATGCAAAGCAAAACAAGTCAGTGTTGTCAGAGAGGTAACTAGGCTTTCAAAATAGGAAAGAATAAGAATTTAAGTTCATTGGATATAGGTTTCAGAAATGTGTACTCAATTTTATGAATTTTTTTTATTTGAAAATTACTTTTTGAAAAAAGACAATAATATAGATTAAATGTGTGGTAAGTTACATCCACATCTGGCTTTTAATATTACCTGTTCATCAATATCCAATGGCTCAAAATTATATGTCAAAATCAACAAAGCACTGGCAAAAAGGTGTCTTGTTTATTGCTGTTCTATGTAAGCTTGCAGAAATATCATCTCTGTATTTACATTTGTGCAAACTGATCATCTTAAAAAGCTGAGGAACTGCTTTAATGGAAAATAATGAGGACAGGTAGCATCTTATTCCACAAGCTCCATCTTAGATTTTGCCATTAGTTGATATATTTTGGGGAGTTGGCACTGGTATGGGCAAGACATTTGAGACTGTCGTGCCCTGAATGGACCTGCCTAAATCTTCAGTAAATATGAGCATGTTACTAGCATTTCCTTCCTTACTTTATTTTCAGATTTGGTGTGCTGCTGGTGTGAACCTAACAGGGGGCAAAACCAGGGATGGTGGATCAATTGTTGGGGCCAGTATTTTCTATTCTAACCCCCCAGAGATAGAACAAGAGCACCGCAAAGAAACCAAAGATGAAGTTGAGAAACTTAATCAGGAACTGAAGGTATGTGGATGTCTGGAGCTTACATGTAAATATCCACAGCAACAATTTTGGACCTCAGCTTTATGAAAAAACACTTTCAGGAGAATTTTAAGACAGTTAGTCATTAATATTTACTGATTGGTTGAATCAGTATGCATACTGCCTCAGGATGGTAATGTATTTTGCCTGAGCCATCAAATAGAATTAAGGGGTGGGATGTAGTCCAGTGAAAAAGCTCTTGCCTGATGCGTTGTCGGTCTAGGATCGATCCCCATCGGTAGGCTTATAGGGCTATTTCTCGTTCCAGCCAGTGCACCATGACTGGTATATCAAAGGCAGTGGTATGTGCCCTTTCTACTAATGGACAAATGTAGTGTGTTTCCTCTCTAAGATCCGTCGGTGGACCCATTGGGCTATTTCTCGTTCCAGCCAGTGCACCATGACTGGTGTGACAAAGGCCGTGGTATGTACTATCCTGTTTGTGGGATGGTGCATATAAAAGAACCTTTGCTGCTATGCTAATCGAAAAGAGTAGCGCATAAAGTGGCGACAGGGGTTTTCCTCTCTCAATATCTGTGTGGTTCTTAACTATTATGTCTGACGCCATATAACCGTAAATGAAATGTGTTGAGTGCATTGTTAAATAAAAACATTTTCTTCCTTCCTTCCTTCCTCTGTAAGAAAATATGTCAAAATAATCAAATGTTTGACATCCAATAGCTGATGATTAAGAAATCAACATGCTGTAATGGTGCTGTAAAACAAAACAAACTTTAAACTCAAATATAATTAACAATATGTATTCAAACCAGACACCTTATGTAGTCCATTCTAGTGGTGTCGTTAAACAAAACAAAATTTTAACTCAAATATAATTAACAATATGTATTCAAACCAGACACCTTATGTAGTCCATTCTAGTGGTGTTGTTAAACAAAACAAAATATTTACTTTTTACCTCCATTTATATATCTGTTCATCTGTATTTGTGACTACACAAATTTGTGGACACCTTTCTAGTTTTATAATTAGTGCTATTCTACCTTTTTTTCGGGCGGGACATAGCCCTGTTGTAAAGTACCCACATGATGCACGGTCAGTCTATGATCAATCCCTGTTGGTGGCCCATTGTGCTATTTCTCATTCCATCCAATCCATAACTGGTTCAACAAAGGCCATGGTTTGTGCTATCCTGCCTGTGGGAAGCGCAAATAAAAGATCCCTTGCTGCTAATCGGAAGAGTAGCCTATGTAGTGGCGACAGCGGGTTTCCTCTCAAAATCTGTGTAGTCCTTAACCATATGTCTGACGCCATATAACCGTAAATAAAATGTGTTGAGTGCATCGTTAAATAAAACATTTCTTTCTTTCATTCCATCCAGTGCACAACGACTGGTGTATCAAAAGCCATGGTATGTGCTATCCTGTCTGTGGGATGGTGCATATAAAAGATCCCTTACTACTGATGGAAAATATTAATGGGTTTTCTCTCAAAGACTATATGTCATATTTAACATCCAGTAGCCGATGATTAGTAAATCAGTGAGCTCTAGTGGTGTCGATAAATAAAACCTTCAAACTTTTAATTTATCTTTTTTTCCACATAGGATCATGAGAAGAACCTTAAGGTTGCGGATAAGGAGCAGTTGTCTTCTCTTGTGTGGATCTGCACGAGCACCCATTCGACGAGCCGCGTGACGGTGATTGACGCCAACAACCCGGGTGATATTCTTGACTCATTCCGTGTCTCTTCAACACATCTACTCTGCATATCCAGTGTTCCAGGTAACAGTCAATAAAAGTTTTTGTTATAAAAAATGTCTAATTTATAAAGGCATTGATGCTAGTTAGTTCTCGTGTTAGCCAGTGCACCATGACTGGTATATTAACAGCTGTGGTATGTGCTATCCTGTCTGTGGGATGGTGCATATAAAACATCCCTTGTTACTAATGGAAAAAAGAGTCAGACTTACCCAATGTTTGACATCCAATAGCCGATGATGAATAAATCAATGTGCTCTAGTGTGATCCTAGGGCGGGATGTAGCCCAGTGCTAAAAGTGCTTGTGTGATGCAAGGTCAGTCTAGGATCGATCCCCATTGGTGGGCCCATTGGGCTATTTTTCATTCTAGCCAGTGCACCACAACTGATATTTTAAAGGCCGAGGTATGTGCCATCTTGTCTGTGGGATGGTTCATAAAAAAGATCACTTGCTACTGATGGACAAAATTTAGTGGGTTTCCTCTGTAAGACTGTGTCAAAATGACCATATGATTGACATCCAATAGCCGATGATTAATAAATCAAATTTTAAAACTAGTTTCGGCTATTACAGGTGGGGTTTTTTTAACCATTAAGTTAGAATTGTTTTTGTGTACAGCATGTTTCTGGTCATCTTGGTATTTACAATAGCTCTAAAACTAGATTTCAAGATTTTAGCATTATCCAGAAAGATTTTCTGTCTTTGTTCTTTAACAAAAAGACCCTGAAAAGGTCTGGCTTATTTACGCCATATCTTATCATCACTGGGGATTGTATCACTCCTAAAAACAAGTGCATTTGTAGTCAATCCCACAGAGAATGCCTTTTTTTCATACTATGGAATTTACTACAAGTTATTTATTTTTGAGCCGATTGTTTTCTAAATTGCAGTCAAAAATAGTACTTTTCTTCTTACATCAAACCTCCTGTCAGTGGACCCATTGGGCTATTTCTTGTTCCAGCCAGTGCTCCACAACTGGTGTAACAAAGGCTGTGGTATGTGCTATCCTGTCTGGGATGGTGCATATAAAAGATCCCTTGCTGCTAATCGAAAAGAGTAGCCCATGAAGTGGCGACAGCGGGTTTTCTCTCTCAATATCTGTGTGGTCCTTAACCATATGTCTGATGCCATATAACCGTAAATAAAATGTGTTGAGTGCGTCGTTAAATAAAACATTTCTTTTTTTCTTACATCAAACCAAACTGAAATTATTTACAAAAAAGTTTTTTGTAGGAGAATGGGGCGTACTATAGTATTAGGGTAAAAACAGCACCTTTAAAGCAAAATTATAGTTATGCATTATGTTTATTGATTCAAAATAATACTGTTACATGACATGGTTTAGGAGCGATGGAGTCCGATTATCCCGTAGCGGAGGAGATTCTCCATGCTGAAGTGCCGGTGTTGCCGCAGGAGACCGTTGTGTCGACAGGTAGTCATGACGTTGGCCAGTCTGGTGAAAACAGTGGGATCGGTGGGATCACGTTCGTACAGTGTTCAACTGGGCTCGCTTTGCAGGGATCTCAGATATCACCTGTTGGCTCTCCTCATGGATCAAAAGGTTTGAAATTTAAAAAATTTAGTGACTAGTCTGAAATTCTTTTTTTTAGTGACTAGTCTGAAATTCTTTTTTTTAGTGACTAGTCTGAAATGCTATTGCTATTCGCTTTGTGCTATTGTCTAAACTTTAAAGTGTGTATTAAATTTGGGTCTTATTACTAAAATGGATTTAAGCTTCAGAGAATTGAGTATTTGCATAAACATTTATAGGTTATGCCAAAAATATTACAGGTGTTGTATTTCATTCTGTATAAGTCTTTGCAACCTTGTATATGATGTTCTAAGTCAGTTTAATATGTGAATGATAAATGTTCCTTTTTGTTTGAGGGGATGGGAGTGGGGGAGGGGGGGATAAGTTCATACAAGATCATTTTCTACCAGCAGAAAGGAATAACCTATATGACAGAAATAACTGTTCAAACATTAAGACCATTTTGTTTCAGTTTCTTATTTTAATTGTGTATTTTTTTATGTCCTTTTAAAATACTTCTTTTATGAAGCTTACATTATTAATGTATATTATTACAATAATATGTGCATAGGTAAGAACATGCTTTATACACTATGCGTACACATTCCTGTTTTTCTTATTCATCTAGAAATGTTAATAATATATGGCTAAGTAAGAACATGCTTTATACACTGTGCGTACACATTCCTGTTTTTCTTATTCATCTAGAAATGTTAATAATATATGGCTAAGTAAGAACATGCTTTATACACCATGCGTACACATTCCTGTTTTTCTTATTGATCTAGAAATGATAATAATATATGGCTAAGTAAGAACATGCTTATTTCTTATTGATCTAGAAATGTTAATAATATATGGCTAAGTAAGAACATGCTTTATACACTATGCGTACACATTCCTGTTTTTCTTATTGATCTAGAAATGTTAATAATATATGGCTAAGTAAGAACATGCTTTATACACTATGCATACACATTCCTGTTTTCCTTATTGAACTAGAAATGAGTCCCGAGACGGATGCTGAGGTCAGTGATGCTCTGCATGCTGCAGCTAATGGTGAGTATATATAGAATATATACCTTTTGTTTTGTGTTAGATATCATTTTAACAAAACAAGCTAATTTTCCTAGTATCTGACTAAACGAAAGAGAGGTCAGATACAAGGAATGTTTGTGAGCTTTGTGAAAATGAAATCTTAACAAAACCGAGTGTGGTATTTTATTTATTACCCACTTTCAAAGAATGTAATATTTGTCTGATAATCCATAAATTCCAACATTTTGAGTAGGTAAGTAAGCATTTTGGATTGAGCAGAATGATATCTACAGTTTAATCCAGTGTCACCACTTTCCAAAACAATTTATTATACTAATGTAAGAGTGACAATACAAATATCAGCTAATAGGCATAATAATATTTAATTTGTCAATCTATAATCCAAATAATAATAAAGTGTAAATTGACAATTTAGTCATGTTCATCTTTGGAGCAAGCGAGCAACTGTGTGTGCGTGCATGCATGCATTCTTTCACTGCAGTACATCCAAAAATGTAATTTACTAATAAATTTTAATAATTGAATTAACTTGCGATTGCTTTGGAACAAGTGAGACACTGTGTGCATGTTAACTATACACAAATTATCAGCACAAAGTAAAAAAATAATGTACAAAATCATATCTGGTTTGGCTAGCTTGTGTTGATGTGAATTTGACAACTTCTGTATGACAGTGGTGGTACATACAATATTGTTTTGACACTGCTATATGTTCACCAGATGGGTAATAAATGTATTTCTGTTTTAGACAAAATAAATCAAGCTTAGTTTGATGTACCAGTAAGTTGTTTGGTGGATTTTTTTTCTACTGATCATGTTATTAAATGTATTTATTCCTTGTTCTTTCATGTTTATTTTTGTTAAAAAACCAAACCCCTTACAAAAAGAACCTCCAAAACAACCCACTATTCTCATAATCATTACTGTACGGTATATTAAACCATAAAATAATTTTATATGACTTGTTTTGTTTTGAAAGAAATTTATTTATTTTTTTCTGTTTAGATGATGGTTCCAATGAAGGTAGAGAAAAAGGTTCAGATGAAATCAACAAGGATAATGGAGAAGATGGTAGCTAATTAATATGTACATTTCTGATTTGCTGATATATGAAAAGTGGTACTCTGTTATTATAACAACATACTAATGTTTTTATTTTTTTAATAAAGAATTGCAATTATAAAAATCTAAAATATTTTAATCTTGTATTTTTGAATATCTGTTATCTCCATGTCATCTAGATGATTACATAATATTGTTATTGACTATGAAGAATTGAAAATTATCGATTATTTACATTATTGAAAACTCACAATTATCCAGAATCCTTTTCAAAATGGTGGATGTGTCAATGCTAAAATTAAAGTTAGCTTTAGTTGTTGATAAAGTTGATCTGTTATTTAAGACATTAATTTAATTATTGATTATTTACATCATTGAAACTTCGAAATTATCCTAAATATTTTTCAAAATGGTTCCCGAATCTTATGCTAAAATTAAAGTTAGTAAAGATTAGTTTTAACTATGGATGGCATTTGAAACTACTTAAGGTTGACCTGTTATTTCCGACCCTCTTGGTCCTACAGAATCCTTTTCTATGTCTATGCTGTGTCTATACTAAAATTAAAGTTAGTAGGTTATGTTAGCTGTGGATGGTATCTGAAATTACATAAAATGGACCTGCTATTTAAGACATAAATTAATTTGATTAATGATTATTTGCATCATTGAAACCGCAAAATCCTTATCCAGAAATGGTTTACGAATCTATACTAAAATTGAAGTTATCAAAGATTAATTTCAGCTGTGGGTGGTATCCGCAACTACATAAAGTGGCCATGTTATTTCAGACCCTCTTGGTGCTACAGTTTTTAGAGCCACAGGCTCGCCACCATCATCAGGAACAATAACGCCATCATCATCCACCGATGCCGACAAACCGCTGCAGGACCAGCCTGACATCGTGCGTGACGGTCTGAGCACAACTCTGACCACCGACAACCAGCTCCAGTACGGGGAGCTGGAGAAGATGAGCAGTGTGGTGCCCACTGTGTGGATGGGATCGCAGAGTGGCAGGTCAGTTCACATATACTGTGAAATCTTTTATTTTTGTGGGCTTAAATTTTCATGGTTTTGCATGAATACAGTTTGTTGGGTGCTTAAATTGATGGATAAAAAAAAAACAGTATCATAACTTCATATTATATGTATACATGTTTTTTTTGTGTGTTAACTGCACCAATCCATAAATTACGCAAACATTAGACCATAATGCAAAAGAGTGAATTCACAGTGAATTGAAACAAACCCCTGTAAACCGGGCACCCAGGGGACCAAGTAAAAAGTCTGGTTTTAAGGGTATTCTGCTCAGTACTCATATTTAAAAAGGGACCACAAAAAACATTTGATTTTGAGGGAATCCTGGTTTACATTCTTAGATACATTCTTCTTTTTTTCTTCTTTTTTTTTATTGCCCCAGATCAATGTGACAATGTCATTCTTAGTAATAACATAAATATTAATATTCAGAGCAGACAAAATTAATAGTACTAGTAACTAGGGCAGCAAAACCTTTAGATGAACTAACAAATTTCCTAAAGTGCCTAATTTTAGGCACTGATGATGTATATTTGTGGTATAGTTAATAGGCCAAAACTGCAGGAGTAAGAATGTTATTTTGTTCTTTCAGTTTGTACGTACATTCATCTGTTACACAGTGGAAGAGGTGTCTACACTCGGTCAAGTTGAGAGATTCGATACTTAGCGTTGTGTAAGTTTGTTTTGTATTGTTTGAATGGTAACTTTGTTTATTTAATATTTTGGCAGTTTTCACATCATTTGTTTATAAGTTCAAGGGAGGTAACCTCATAAACTGAAACTTTAATTTGGTAAGACGTATGGTCACTTGGTGATTTCAACATATATTTAGATAAGTAATAATAATTAATACATCTGGCAATGCAAAAGAAGTAAAGAATTAGGGTATTAGTTGGGTGTTTTTTCATTTTCACCTCATGTGGAAAAAAAGTTATATATTTATAAAGTGGACTCAATATATTGAGATGATAGTAATAAAATTAAGTATAAAATATAGACATTTATTTTAATGTCTCATCCATTTTCAGTCAATCATAGTTAATGATGATTTTAACATTCTAATTGAAAAGATAAGGCTTATATGTTGCATTATCCAGTGGTTATGTTTTGATGGAATAGTTTTTTTTCTACCCTTTTAGTCATGTTAAAGGTCGAGTGCTGGTCGCTTTGGCTGATGGGACTGTTGCAATATTCCATAGAGCATCAGGTAATTAAATTTTATACTGACTGATGGTTTACACTACTCATTTTATTTTAAAAAGCGCTAAAAAAATGAGATAGAAAATTTACTTTAAGAAAACCCAACCAAAACCCCCAATATATAAATGCCTCTTAGATACCATTAGGGTCTGGTATCCATAAATGCAGTATAGAATGTATGATTGTTATTTAGTAGGAAATGTATTTTAAATTTTTCTTCAATTATTAAAAAGACAGTAAAGGAACATAACTCTTGCCAGTGTAAATGGTGAAAGAATAATCTGTCTGCATGTTTTATCATGTACCGTATGTAAGGAGATGCTTTTGGATTTTAAATGGAAATATATTTTAAACTCTATATGGAGTTTACCAATTTTAATACGCTTTTGGTTCAGGAGACATATGTTATTTAATGATGTTATTCCAAGAATCATTTAGCTCACAGTTGTTTTTATTCAGATGGTCAGTGGGATTTGAAGAATTATCACCTTCTGGATCTTGGCAAACCTCACCACTCAATCAGATGCATGACTGTAATTGCCGGAAAACATGTCTGGTGTGGCTACAAGAATAAAATACACATCATAGATCCCCAGTCTATGAAAATATCAGTGAGTTTGTTTTCGCTAAGTTACGTTTGTGCTGAAAATCATTCAACATTGATTTATTCATTCATTTATTCATTCGTTTCATACATTTCATTCATCTGAAAATAATTTTATTCATTTTGTTAATTTAGAACAGCTGTTCCATTATCTGCTGAATATTTAATTGGTAATTCGATAGCAGACTCACAATTTATAAGTGTACAAATTACTGTTCATTAAATGCAGACCTTGCCATGAAAGAAATTGATGGGAGTAATTAGTTGCTCCCGTAAATTAGATTATCGTGAGCCATTTAAGATATTACTATATTGAGCATTGATATATTATTTAATCATTTTGTATTATTTTTTTATTTTTAATTCTCATGCTAAGGGGAGCTAACATTACTCTTTTTGAACAAGTCTCAGGGAAGTGATGGGGAGCAAAAGTTATAGCTTTCCCATAAATGATGAAGTCTGTAAATGTGATAATGTTTCTGTTTATAATTTAGATCAAGCATACTCATATGTTAAATGTAACTACATTTTTTTTTTTTTTTTTTATAAATTAAATCAAACACACACATATATAGAGACACTGATTTGTGGACGGAATCGCGGAAATACCTATCTGAAATGGAATTACCAATTTTTTTCCAAAATATTATTTAGCTTTAAATAGTGAATTTTATGAATTAAAATTTATTTTGCCGAACAAGAAATTATGGACACCGATATCGGCCTATGCTATACTATTATACTAGTACCTTTGTATGTTATGCCAAATGTGTAATGTAGCTCATCTAGATGTTTTACCAGTCGTGTTTTCTTTGCTTGTTCCTGTTGATTTAACAGGGAAAACCGAACATTGTGAGCTAAAATTCTCCAATATTTACTTGAGTGAAAGATTTATTATATGATATTTGCAATATTTCCGATCTCACAAAGGAATGCAAGCTTTACATACAGTATGCCAAGCTTTATTAAAAGTAAATGATGCAAGTGAAGTGGTTTGTAGTGTGATCAGCAGGTAATTATTTTCGGGATAGTTTTGTAAAGAAAACAGAATGTCCGAAGTCTGCATATTCACAAGTTAAATTCTTGTTTTTACTGACATGCTTTTTCTCATTGCATATTTATTTATTTTATATCAGCAATTAATTACAGTGTGTGTGTGTGTGTGCATGTGCATGTGTTTGTGCATGTGTGTGTGCGTGTGTTTGTGTGTCAGTGGAACAAAAATGGAATTTGTTTAATACTAAAACAGAAAAAAGAAAGAAATTTGTTTAATTCTGAAACAGAAAAGGGAAAAATCTGAAATGGAAAATTAGTGCCTCTACATATATGTTAAATGTAACAATGTTTATGTCATATATGTTTATAATTTAAATCAAGCATACTCAGGTTAAATGTAATTATGTTTCTGTCGTTTTTTTTTTTATAATATAGATAAAACATACACATATATGTTACATGTAATAATGTTTATGTAATATATATTGTTTATTTCCAACAGAAAAGTTTTGATGCTCACCCTCGAAAGGAAAGTCAGGTGAGACAGCTGGCCTGGGTGGGTGATGGGGTGTGGATCTCCATTCGACTGGACAGTACCCTTCGGTTGTACCACGCCTACACACATCAACACCTGCAAGATGTCGACATTGAGCCATACGTCAGTAAGATGCTTGGTAAATAGCCTGATGAATATGATATCATATACCATAGTATTTCTTCTTCTTCTTCTTCTTCAGTGTTCAGGTTCTTTATGCTCCTTGAATTCAAACCTTGAGTTTTACCAACTCCACAGTCAGCAGCAGGTCATCTCTTTCGCCCCAAAGTTTTCTCCCATTGTTCTGGGTTGTGACCAGATGTTTTCTCTGATACTGTCATATGTGAACATATACCATAGTATTTAGTGCTTAGTCTTTCTAACAAGCAGTTGCTGCTAATGTAAGCAAAATTATAATTTGAAAGTTTAAAAGATGACATGTGCCAAACAATTTCTTGCATATATTGCCGTATAATTTTGAAAATAGTCTTTACACAGTCTTTTTGGACAAAAACTTTAATTTTGACTACTTTGTATTTGGAATGTAGATTAACTTATCATAAGTTACTGTACTTGAATGACTTGGCTAAAGTAAATAATGTAAAAAAAAAGACTAGTTTAGACAAACCTAAAGGCAACACAAATTCAATGTTGATCAAATGTAGTCAGTCATGGCAAGAGTTGCGTCCCTTTACTTACTATCTTTTTGTAAATACATTATACTTAAATACCGGCCTCGTTGGTGTCGTAGTTAGGCCATGGACATAAGGCTGGTAGGTATAGTATTCGCAGCCCAGTACTGGCTCCCACCCAGAGAAAGTTTTAATGATTCAATGGGTAGGTGTAAGACCACTACACCCTCTTCTCTCTCTCACTAATCACTAACAACTAACAACTAACCCTCTGTCCTGGACAGACAGCCCAGATAGCATAATAAGTTGAAATAAATAAATAAATATACTTAAATATTCTGTGCTGCTCATCTGTCACTTATTATTTCTCAGAATGTAGAATATTTACAAATATATTAAGATTTTTAGTTCATGTGATAAAAATTTGAAAGGTTTATCAAATTTACTTTTTCTTCATATTTCAGGAACTGGCAAGCTTGGCTTTTCCTTTGTACGAATAACTGCCATGTTGATTTCTTGTAATCGTCTGTGGATTGGAACTGGGAATGGTGTCATTATTTCAGTGCCATTGTCAGAAAGTAAGAATATATTTTTTCTCATAATCGTAGACAAAAATGTTTATAAATTAAAATCATACACAATTCTTTGAACACAGTCTTGAACAAAATTATTTTTAGGTTTTGACTGAGAATTTTAGGCATTTAGGGTATTTAATAGATCAGATAGAATCATTGGAAAATGGTGTACACATATGACACCCTTTTGAGTGTGGGCTTGTTATTCCTAAAATCATCTTTACTTAAATATTTTCCGGCTTATTACACGCACTGGTGTATAAACCGCACCACTTGTTTTTAGACCAAGTTCCGATCTTTGTTCGTACATAAACCGCACCTTTAAATATGCCGCAGTGAAAATAAAGCCACAATCTTAATTACAGTTAATTATTGTTTGTATTTAATACTAATAAAGAGATCCATTCTCCCTTAAATTAAAACAATAAATAATTGTTGAATGTGTTGCTTTCAGTTTCATTTCACCTAATGGGAAAGTTTCGTAAACAAAACACTCGCTATTGTTACGAAAATATGAACAAGAACTTGATAATGCTAATTTCTTAATCTTGCATTAGTTGCAAAGAAAAAAAAAATACATGATAATATTTTATTTGTCCCCAGTATGATTATATAGCATGAACCAAAAAAAAAAGGGCACAAGTGAAAATTATAATAGATCTACTCACTCGATTGCATGGGCGTATGGGGTCTCTTTGATTTAGGGGGGCTGGTTGGGTTGATTTGCCCGAAATTTTACCTAGATAAAAACTGCCCGAATTTTCCCCACTGTTTTGCACGAATTTGGGGGGGCAATTGCCCCCCCGGGCCGTACGTCCATGCTCGATTGCAAAACACACATTTCTCTGTAACCTAACTAGTGTGCCGTGTGCAAAAATTACATATTCAAATGAGGTCGGGTCAAGCTGGATATGTGGCAGTGAACCGAAACTAAGCACAGTCCTATCGATCGTTACAGTTTTGACATTGTTTTATAACTTTTAAACGACGGCCTTTAAAAATATATATATATATTTGTCGAGAATTATATATGTGTAATTACATGTAATGTAATGAAATACATTACAACAACATTATGCTCTGTATAAATTAGCGGGCTAATTAGATTGGAAATGTCGACATTTAGTACAAACATTACAGGTACTCCCAATTACCGTATGTGATTTTAATTCGCAAGCTTCGTACTAAACTTAAATTTTGATATATTAATTAAAAACATCACAAACAGGTTAGAAACTGTTTTGATGTCCTTGTTAAAGTCCGGCTTTTGCAATTATGGCCATGACATTGTAATTGTATCACGTGACATTGTTTAGGCTGCCACTGGCTTTTTTATCTGCAATATCGAACATGCAAGTTGGGTGTGTTTACTACAAAGTATAACAACACTACTTTGTATAATATGAGGAAAGTTACTTCATTTTAGAACATCTGACAAACACATCTGATGCACTACTAACAATAAATGTTACAGAAATCAAACTAAGAAAGTTCATGGACAAGTCCATTTTTGAAACTAAGTATAACAATACACAAGCGATGTATTGTTTCTAGCCTGACTAAATAAAGAGCCATTCCATCGTAATACTTCAGTCCCAGTCATTTGGTATGCTATATTATTATTATGAGAATGAAAAAAAAGAGTTCTGGTTTATATGCACAGCGGTTACCGTAAAATTCATAAATAAAGCGCACCATTTTATAAACTGCACCTTGCAATTCACAGTAAAAAAGTAGCAGCTGATATGCCGAAAAATACGGCAATAGTTGATTGCAGTGATCTTAAAATTATTTAATCTAAAACTTAAGTAATAATTTTTATATCATTTATTAAAACATATAATTTGTAAATATTTTTTTTTAAATACGTATAATTATGCTCATATATGGTTAAAAGGACATTTGAAGCCCTTTAGATTATGAATTGTAAATTTGTAGCAATATAGTAAATAAAAAAAACAAAAAAACAATTGTGGAGTCTGGGATGTTAAAAAATTATTTTAATTAAAAAAGAAAATTAAATGTATAAAAACACAACACTGAATAGGTGATGATTTTGGCTTATTTCATATTTCAGTATATTAGAATAAAATTTATTATAAAAAAACAGAACAATTATAGTGACAAACGAAAAACATACATGTGTATCTGCACAAAATTGCTTATATACCAGCCTCCATTTTAAGTGTTTTTTGGTGTCAATAATTTATGTGTAGTAAGACATAAAAAAGGAAAACTGTTTTGCAGCTTTTGGAAATAACAAAATGTTTCTATTTTTATGTGCAGTTTGTAAAAACATTGGTCAAACTAAAAATAAAATGGCAATATTCACCCATAGTGAAATTAGAAAGTTGTTTTTCTCATTTGTTTTTAAGTTCCTGCATACAAACACACCAGACATTAACATTAACATAAGAATAATAAAATATAGAGTTTAGTAGAATAAACTAATCAAGAAAATCAACTTCAAAGTCCATGATAAAATTATATTATTATCTATGCCTGAGTATTGTTGTTTTATTTATCTTGACCAATAGTTTTCAATTACAAATTGAATATAAAAAATTATTCAAGCCAGACTGGAATTGTTGTCCAAAAAAACAACCCCAAAACCCACTTCAAATGGAAGCTTGTACCCATGGGTTATAATATACAAAAACGTCTAATATATTGCATATTTAATGACAGGTAATAAACAAGTAACTACATAAGTATATTTAATGACAGGTAATAAACAACAAGTAACTACATCGAGTAAACGTCAGCCAGGCGGTGTGGTGCGAGTGTACAGTGATTCGGGGACAGACAATGTCACGCCCAGCAGCTTCATTCCATACTGTTCCATGGCGCAGGCCCAACTCTCGTTTCACGGCCATAAGGATGCAGTCAAGTTTTTTGTGGCTGTTCCAGGTTAGTTTAGTCTCATTAGTGATATAGTCCATTGTCTTTGTTGTCTAGCTCTATCAGGGTTTAAGCTTGAATAAAATGATGTTAGTAACTTCATTCATTTTATTTGAAAATATACGACCAAATTCAGTTTATTTTAGATCATCAAAATTCCAAAATTTGAAAAAACTTAAAGGATGCTAATTTTTGCATTGGCCTTTCAATACATTAATTTTGAAATTTAATTGCAGATTTTCACCTTCAGTTTGTCTTTCAGAAATATAGCAAATAACAGCTTAAATGCTGGTGTATATGTGTAGCCTAATGTTGTATTGCCAGAGATTAAATTGAGAAAATAGAAGATTGCAATATTTCCTTCACTGTTTAGAAAAAAAGTATGTTTTAGTGCTTCCAGTAAAATTGCATGTGTTATATTCATGATTGTATTGTTTGGTGTCTCAAGCTTTTTGTTAATTTATATAATAATGAGAATTAATGTGGCATGGTTTTTAGTGTCTTTCTTCATTAGTGGTCTGTGAATAAATTATTGTATATTTTGGTGTACATTTGGATACCTTTGTTTTATACTGCATGTTAACATATGTTGTTTGTTGTCAACCTGACTATCATTTTAAAAATGGATCTGTATGTGTCGTTTCAGTGTGGGCTTTTTTAAATGCCACAAGTAACACACAAAGATAGTTTTTTGTCTCACAAATATATAATGATTATGAGATGAATAGTGAAGCTGCAGTATTTTTATTATTTTTAAAATTTTGACAAAAGGAAATAAAAAAAATTAAGTAGTAGTGGCTGAAAAGTCAGTCATGTGACAGCAAACAGTATATATTTTAAAGGTGGACTATCATTGGTTTTCTTTTATGGAGAGGTGACAAGAAAGATAACTCTGTTTAAAATTTGTAGATGATTTGAATAGTTGTTTAATAGGCTTTTTTTTTTAGTTGTTAGGATGCTATTTATTTCAGATCATAAGGGAGGTGCAGTGTGTTACGTAAAATTGAATGGAAGCTTATATTTGATTTATGTTATGATATTACTCTATGATTGAGATTTTCTGATCAGAATGTTGTCAACAAGAGTAGTAGAAATATACAAATAAAATTATAATAACCAGAATAGAAGGGATGTACAAATTATTATTAAGCCCACCACACATGAGCAAAAAGTTCTTTGAAACTATTTGAGGGTTTTTTCATTGTGTTGTTAAGAGGAAAACATATATTGTTTGATATTTTTGACCACAAGTGAAAGAAATCTCACAACGTTTGGGTTATATGAGCTACATGTATTAGCTAAATCTGAATTCAGCAAATGACCAATAGAAACATAAAAATTAAGTGATGTCATTGTGACAATCATAAGCAGACTAGCTCAGCACTTAGCTGGTCATGTGTGGTGAAATGCTGTGAGCAAAATGTCTCAAGTAATGTTTTACTCAGCTGATAGCTCTCTTGTGTGGTAGGCTTTACCCAGATAGGCAGAGAGATTTTGCGATCAAGCTCATTCATGCAAGATAAACAGTGTTGCCTCGTAAGCAGTTGAGATATTCACTTTTAATTGAAAATAACATCATGCCCTTAAAACCAGGTATAGTTTTAAGCTTCTTGTGGCCTTAGTTCTAATCAGATGATGAAAAGTTGAACATTTCTAAGCATTTAATGTTAAATTGTTTAATGATAATGATAGTTAAAATCCTTATTAAAACCCATATTAAGTTTTTGTACACATTTGAAAACTTGTTTGGACCTCTTGAGATGTTGGGTCCATACAGTTGACTGATGTATGCTGTCATTTGAAAGATCACTACTGATAAAATTCCAAACACTTATAAATTGTTGAACCACAGAATTGCACAGTTGAGTCCTAAAGTTTTATAAGAATGAGCCCAGACAGGTGTTTGTTTATTGGTCTTAACAAAAGACTTGCTGACCAAAAGATTCTTGACAAAGTTTAGAAATATATGAATAACTAAATCATATTATTCTTTATGCCAATATAGGCCACTTAATATTTAAAAATAACAGTATGCCCTATAGCTGTAAAGGTCAAATGTGAACTCTGTCTCAGACTTAGTTTGTAAAGTCTGAAAACATTTAATTTACATTGCTCATAAACCAAGGTTAAGCTTAAGTCAGATATTCAGTTGTTAAATGTATGTATGTATGCCCACAAAAAACTGTCAAGTCAAATGTCGGAAATTAACGTGCTTATATCAAATGAATGTTCAAGCACGCTTGTTGTGGACACAATGTCCGACTTAGGCCAGGCATTGTACCCAAAACAAGAAGGGGAAGGGGGAAAAGGCTTCTGCAAATTGCAATAAAAACAATTTTAGGTTAAAAAAAAATAAAAAAATAAAAATAATCATAATCTGGAAATTTAACTTAAATGCCAAATAAATAATTTATGTGCGGCGAGCCAAACAAATTGAGGAAAATTAGACGCAATTTTGACGGTTCTCTAATAATAAATATTTTAATTAGGACTCCTAAAATTAACTAATTTTGAACCAGAAGTAAAAGCAGAGTGCTAAAATAGAATCAAGGGGTATCTCTAATGTGGCTTCGCAATTCTCACACCAGTGAGTCTAACTTCCAAAAATCAAATTCCTACAAGTTATAAAAAAAGATATAAACTGGAAGTAATCCAGTATACAGTTAATTACTGCCATTATCAAGTTAATAATAATAATATATGGGTATACCAAGGTAACACCTTGACCATAGGAGGTTAATGTCAAGGCGAGAAAACGGGAAGGTCCACTTTCATTTTAATTAAGTTGTCTGAAGCAAATCCCAGCTTCTCCTCTAAGACAAACCAACTATTAAATTAGTTACCAAATATATTCTGTTACTAAAATATATTTGAAAATCAACTCGAAGGTATATTTCAAGGGCGAGGAATGGCACAGGTGCAACCTACTTTCCTCTTACCCTTTTCCTTTATTTTATAAAGTTGTTAAATGCATTCTCTGATCTTATCATTTCTCTCCCCCCCCACCCCCTCCCATCAGCCATAAGACTGGTAGGTATTGCGTTCCCATCCTAGTATGGGTTTCACTAACAGAATGAGTTAGAAAAGATTAAAGTAGAGGTTTAAGGCCATTTCACCCGACTACTCCCGTCACTAACTGCTAACAACTAACTATTAAATCCTTGGTCTGGACAAACAGTCCAAATAGTTGAGGTGTGTATTCAAAAACCAAGAGCAGGTTTTAATGACTGAGTTGGTATGTAGATGTAAGGCCACTCCACCAACTTCTCTCTTACTAACTACTACAGACTAACACTAAAGCACTGTTCTGGGCACACAGCACAGTTAGATGAAGTGTGTGACCAGGACAGCATACTTAAACCTTAACTGAAATTTAAATTTTAAAGAATAATAGTACACCAAAATATACTTGTAGAAAACAGGACCCATATTCACAAAACATCGTAAGCCTAGTTTTACACGTAAATGTAAATCTACGACTGAAGAGCTATTCACAAAACAACGAAAACGTAAGTTACGTGTAGAGTTGGACGTAAATATAAGAGTGCCTCCGGTTACAACTAACGCTGCACGTAAGTCGTGTACATATAATAAATCAAGCACGATCGCCGTTATTTACTATTAGTTACGAAAACTGGCAGCATTTCCAATAATTGAAGCAGTTTGCGATGGCGAACCCTCATGGATTTAACATAGTTTTGTTGGTGATCGAACGGATGTTTTCGACTCGGCCAATTTCTCCTCAGTTATCTTTTCCTTTTTAAGAAATGTCCTCAAGTTCGTACCAAAACACGGATCCTCACCAATACCAAAATGTCATGGTTCTCCGTTCGTGATGTTATTGTTAGCAGACGACAAACGAAATTGAGTTTTGCGCATGTTATTTTACCCGGTAGCCATCGTTTCTAATGTTTGTTTTTTTAATTTCTCCGGTGAGTGTTAAATCGTAGATTTACATCCAACTAAGTTACGTTTACATTTACGACCGTCTTTGAGAATAAGATGCTTCTTGCACGTAAACGTAAATCTACGGCAGACGTAAGTGCTAGTCGTAGACGTAAATTTACACCTTTTTGTGAATATGGGTCCAGTTCCTGTGCATTAAATAAATATATACAGAACTGCATTTACTTGAAATATGGTAATAAAAAGGTTTTAAAACTAATCATATAACCAGTCACTTCGATATTCCAGAGGTTTTCTGTCAATTGCACATGCTATTCACGCTTTGCACACAACTTGCTTTTATTTCACGCCATTTTTCTTATTACTGGACCACAAAACGATGGTATGGATTCTCGTCACTCAGAAAAATACCTATGTTGGTATCTGATTGTCATCAATGTGATGGAAAGTGAATTCATTTCTTTGGTGGGTTTGCTTTGAGGTTACCGGCCTTGGTGGCATCGTGGTAGGCCATCGGTCTACAGGCTGGTAGGTACTGGGTTCGGATCCCAGTCGAGGCATGGGATTTTTATACCAGATACCGACTCCAAACCCTGAGTGAGTACTTCGCAAGGCTCAGTGGGTAGGTGTAAACCACTTGCACCGACCAGTGATCCATAACTGGTTCAACAAAGGCCATGGTTTGTGCTATCCTGCCTGTGGGAAGCGCAAATAAAAGATCCCTTGCTGCTAATCGGAAGAGTAGCCCATGTAGTGGCGACAGCGGGTTTCCTCTCAAAATCTGTGTGGTCCTTAACCATACGCCATATAACCGTAAAATAAAATGTGCTGAGTGCGTCGTTAAATAAAACATTTCTTTCTTTCTTTTTTTGCTTTGAGGTTGGAGTGACACAAAACACTGTTGCTAGACATTTTGGTGTTTGTTAGTGTTCATCAAAAAGACCATACAGTGTCTGCAGAGAATTTGTCATCAGTTTAGGAATACTAGAGACCTTCAATATTTAGGGAGCCTAAGTGTGATGTTACATTCATAAAATGTCTATATTAGGCTAGTACACCTACGGAATCATTTGGAAACAAGTCTGACATTCCGAAATATCCCTGAGTTAAGACCATTTTGTGGAAGAACTGTATGCAACTGGTTACATGATCACAAAACATGACCACAACCATTTAGTAATACATAGTCGTGTTACAAACAAGGTATAGACCACACTTTAGGTTCATAAAACAGGAATGGACCACTGTACTTTTAACAGATAAATAATACATGTATGGAAAACAAAATGTTTTAATTTATTTAAAATTTAAATATCACTGAGGTTTTAATCATGTACAGAAAAAAAATTCCATTGAATATATAATGGATTGATACTATGTTTATCATGACATGTGCTTCTGAATTAAAAAGACATTAAAAGTTTAAAAAAAATAAAAAATAATACAAAAATTAATTTGTGAAGCATGAAAATAAAAGGTGACCCAGACCTGAAACATACACACTGCATTGATACCAATTTCATGATCAGTTACAGGTTTCCGAATTGCCAAATGCATGTATTAAGTAAAAGTGCAGATATAAAAAAATTACCAAATTACATTAGTTCTGCTTGCACACCATTTAGAGAGGAAATTACTGCCCATCAAGTGGCTGAGATAATTGAATTTCATTGTAGAAAAAAAAGAGTAACCAGTTACCACACAGGATGTGATTGAGTAAAATAACTTTACATTAGGCACCATGTGTTCAAGTATAGATTTTTCAGACCCAGGTCGATGTTCTTGACTGTATAATTTCTTCCAGCAAACACGAAAATCAATGTGTAAGTTCAGTAGCAGCGAACTGCAATGTCAGCAGTATAATACGCAACTGTGTGTTTTAGATGAAAGGAATGTTTGATTAATGATCACTTGAGAATATTGTTTAATCGGTGGCTGTTAGGTGTCATGCATAAAAATATATATGGTGTATGTGACATATCGGCTAAAGAATGAAGCAAGAATCCTGCTGTTATAGGATAGGCTTTTTTATCCTTTTTTTTTTCTTTCTTTTTTTGTAAGAGATTTAAAAGAATAAAGAATACAATATTATTAGACATGACATAACCTTTGATTTAATTGCAGTTAAAGGCACTAATGCTGTGGATGTAGTGTAACATATTTTCACCTATTGCAGGTGGGTTTTTTTTTACCATTAAATTATATTTACAGTTTTTTGCTTAAGTGATATATTTTGGTCAAATCCATTATGTTTTTGGTTAACTATGTGTCTGTGGTAGTTCAGAATTAATTTTATATTAAGTAGAAAAGGTGTGCACTTCTAACTTTAAATGTCGATGCAGGTTAATAGTTAAACCTTTAATTTAGATTAGTTTTTTAAATTTCTACTTAAATCCCACTAAACTAAATAAAATTGGTCAATTTGATGTGTTCTTGTAACCTTTTCCCACTAAGTTATTTGCTTTTTTCCCCTGCATTTGTCATTGATTAATGTTGATAAAACCAGTAATCAATCAATGATGGATTTGTCTGCGGCAGCCATCCCGCTAAAACTAGTTTGTCGATTTACTTAAGACCTCGTATTTATAGCTAATTTTCATCTGCAAATTCTTATTGAGGAGGAACCCTGTTTGCATAGTCTATCAAAATCATGAAAATTTCAGCTCACCCACTTACAGCAACCCAGTGACTGGATAAATTGACTGCAGTTCTTTAGAAAAATAGAGCCCGACCATTAATCAAGGTTACAAAGAGTAGATGGTGGGGTGTTTTCTAAGCACACATTACTTCAAGATCAATACTTCGGCTGGTTCTGCTAACCAGTAGAATAAATCTTTTCTGGACATGTGTGAAATTCATGGTACAGGTTTTCAGACATAAATACTTGCAAATTAGCAGCTATTTTCAGTGCTAAAAGACATATAATTATTACATGGCACGAAATCTTTTGCAAACAAATAATTCAGTTTGATTGCTAGTTATACACCTTTCAGTTCATCAATGAAGAAATTGGTTACTGAATGTGTACAGACTTCAATTAAAAATACTTGCAAATTAGCAGCTATTTTTAGTGTTAAAAACATATAATTATTACATGGCATAAAATCTTTTGCAAACAAATAATTCAGTTTGATTGCTAGTTATACACCTTCCAGTTCATCAATGAAGAAAGAAATTGGTTAGTAAACATGTAGCATGTTTTTAAACTCAGCAGATTATACAAATATAAAGTCAATCAAATTCAATACATTTGATGCTTGGGTAATAATGTTAAATGTAACCAGAATCCTAGCTATACAAGGTTTAGAATTTTTGTGCCCTTTGTTGATGAGACACCAATCAAAAGATATAAAAAAGAAAAGAAATTATAACTCAATGATTCATGAATGTCTATGGGTGTGGGTTTTAATAGTTTAATAGTGCAACAATGTGAAGCAGTGGGTTTCTTTTCTCATTCTGCATTTAACATATGTAACACATCTGACAATGTGCTGGAGTGTCTAAATATATTTCTTTTCCTTGCTGTCTGAGGAAGTGGGTTTTAGTTTGGTGATAGATACTCGTCTGGACTGGTCTCAGTGGTGGAGTGGTGAAGCCATCGGCCATGAATCTGGTAGGTGCTGGGTTAATCATCCCAGTAAGTACCGACCAGAACCCTTTAAGAAAAAGCCTTTTTTGTTATGTTCTTGTGATGCAGACAAGCTGAACTATTTTCAGAATTTGTGTTCTGCATCAGTTGCTGTCATTACTACAATATTTGATTGCTAAACCTGCCGCCTGCACTTGTTCACTGACATTCTGTTGAATAATTTACTGTCTGTTATTACCTGTCATGTGGATTAATGAGACCCTTAAAAGCATGTGCGGGTTTTTTTTAAAGATACTTTTTCTTAACACATGGATGAGCTTAAGTCTGGCCTCAGTGGCGCAGTGGTTAAGTCATCAGACTACAGGCTGGTAGGTACAGGGTTTGCAGCCCTGTACCGGCTCCAACCCAGAGCGAGTTCTTAAGGGCTCAGTGGGTAGGTGTAAGGCCACTAAACCCTCTTCTCTCTTACTAACCACTAACCAACTAACAACTAACCCACTGTCCTGGACGGACAGCCCAGATAGCTGAGGTGTGTGCCCAGGACAACATGCTTGAACCGTAATTGGATATAAGCACGACAATAAGTTGAAATGAACTGAGCTTAAGTCTAGTGTAAACAACTTGCTATATATTGTTTTGGCGAAGACTGTACCATGCTGAAACACATGTCTTTGAAGGGTACCTCAGATATGTTTTTTTTGTTTTATATATATAAAGGCAACCTGATAGGTTGATAGGGTATTCTGTTTATTTGCCTCTATTGACATAAAGTTTAGGTACACCTGCTCTTGGCACAATTTTTAACTTTTGCAAGAAGACCTTCCATCTACAGAAACTTGATGATACCACTGGTGGTTTTGTTTCTCCCTTGACATGAATAGCCAAACCTGTGTTATGCAGCTGCCTAAATGGAATATAAAAAAGACTACTGTTGTTTGATACCCAATAGCTGATATATTTGTCATGATGCTGCTAAATTACACAAATCATTTGGTACTATTTTAGATAATATGTTGGAGAACATCAAGGTAGCTTCTTAAGACAGGTGGCTGCCTAATGCATTCGCCACTTAACACAGGTTTGACTATATTTTTATTTCAATACAATCTGCATATTCAAGAATATTTCTAGCAGGACTTACACCACACATTACCAAATTAGTCTGTTGCTAATTTTTATACAAAATGGCTACAACATTCTGTATTTGGCTTATAATGTGTTCTTTAAATTAGCCACATTTGAATAATTTTAAAGGAAAATTTGTTTAAATTAAAATCCTTTTCCATGTGAGTTCTGTTCTAGTATTTACCTATTATAGACTGTGTGTTATATCATGTTTCAGTTCGAGTAAACAGACTCGAGAGCTTGTCTGGTAATTAGCTATACTTCTGCCTTACAAATCTAATTACAACACCAATCATGTAAATTGCCAATGTGGGGGCATTCTTGCCATTTGAGCATTCTTCCTTCAAGCCATTCACAAATAAAAGTTGCTTCTTATGGAAACCGGTCTCCAGGGCTGGCCGCGAGAAGACTTCACCCTCCTTCCACGAAGCTCCCTGGATTTCACTCTCAGCCCTGGCCGTTGTGTAAATCCAACAGGAACTTAGTAAATTATTTTCTCCATATGTGTGCATCCTTTCTAATCTGACTAATGTCACCTGGCAGCCTACGCTCATTAAATGCAGCCTGAAAGACTTGGTAGACAATGGTGCAGAATGTCAGAGTTTAAGTTGATTAGAGCTCTCTTGCCTCTAGGGTGTCCGTAACCATATCCACCAAGATGCTGCAGTGAATATCCAACTATTGTGCGAGTTATTTATAATGCCAGTGTGATGAAATTTTCTTCAATCTTCAGATATTAGTTTCGCTGTTGCAGCAGTCATTATGGTACCAAAAAAACGAGAGAAGTTATGAATACTGAGAGAGAAAGTAGGTTAAGTAGGAGTTGAATGACTAGAAATGAGATGCTCTCTGTACTGATTTTTAGGTTTTGAAGTCCTCGAGGAATGGGTATTAGGTAAAGAAGATGATTATTCATGCTTGTTTTGTTTTGTTTTTTGTTTTACGTTTTTGTTATAAATCAGTCATTGGGGTTTTTGGTGCCAGTACTAGAAATTTTTTTTTTTTTTTAATTTAAGTTATTCAGTTTTGACATCTAGGGCTTGCATGATGTGTATATCAGTAAAAAAAAAATTTAATAACAATTTGGTATTGCATATTACTGCAGACCTTTAGATGGATAACAGTCTATAAATATGGTACCAAAAACCATTGACTGGTTCTCGTTTAATTTTTTTAAACTTTTAACATGAAACTCTTCTGTTATGTTCAGAAATCTGCAAGTGCATTGCAGTAACTTACATACTAGTTATAACATCATAATAAAGTAAGTTTTAGGATTTCTGTTCTGCATTCACTATGTGATGACTAGATAAATTTCTATATTTTCTTTCACTGATCAAAAATATAGGTCATGTGACATAAGCACGACTCGACTTGAGTATTTTAGACTAGAATTTCAATAACATACTCTTTAAATCATTCGTTTCAGTACAGTATATAGAAATAAAGTCTTGTCTCACAATAACAATACATGACTTGTATTTTATTTAGAAACAATTTTTAAATGTGACAAAATATAGCTAGCATTTTCCAAAGAATGATGTCATGTATCTTGAATGACATACTGCATAAGTGTTGCTAGTTTGATGTTACTGAAGTTGTGTGAAAAAAAAACACCTAAAAGAAATAATATTTTCCGACTATTTTTGTTGGATTGCAGGATAAATAAAATAACCGGGTTCCATCCCAAGACATTGGAATCATCCTGCTCAGGTTGAGTGATGAATGCCACTCAGCAGACTCATGACATTGGCCTTTCTAACCTTTGCAGGATAAAGTTGATATCTTTTAAAGACAGCAATCAGTTATTTTCTATATACAAAATATGTTAGTTTGTTGTGTTGTGGGGTCTTTTTTGTTGTTTTTTTTATTCAGAGTTTAGCAGATGTATTAAATGCAGTATTGAATATTTTATTGACTAATGATTTTTGGCAATTATTATGTAAATAATGTTAACCCACAATTAGTAGCAGTATTTTCATTTCACAGATATATTTTATATTAAAAATCTGTTTATACTTATTCAGTCTGTTGTAGAGTTGCCAATCTCATATTGCTTGGTAGAGAAATAATCCGGGCAAAAAGGTTAATTGCATGGAAAGGTCAACACCCTGTATAATACAGGAGATAATCAATTACTCATTAGAGTACAGAACTACATTTATCGAAAGGGCAAGAGGATTATATAAAAAAAAAATTGATTGATGGTGTTAATTTTTTTTATATCAATGCAAAGACAGTCATCTAAAAATCAAAGAAACGAATTCTGAAAGGAATCACATTTAGTATTTAGGAATGACAAGGGGAAAATCTATTTTATTAGCATGTCAAAGAAGCCAAACACATTTCTGCAAATTACCAAGAAAACTGATGAATTAATCCATATTTTGGTGTCATCGGCTTATAGTACAAGATAATTAAGAAATCCGTATGACAAAGCTGTACTTGTGATTGAACTAAATGATCAGTGCTTCTTAAATCTGAATTTCCATAACTGAAGGTACATTGACATTATATTTGTTATTTCACATGCTGAACTGACAAAATCATGTTTATTTAAAGTTTTATCAATTGGTTGGCGGTCCCACAGAAAAGTATCATCATAAATCAGGCTGTGTTTGAGAGAAATTCTTCTGGGTTTTTTGGTTTGGGTTATTTTATAATTTTTTATTTTCTTTTTGCTTTTTTTTTTAAAAACTGGAAGTATGTACATGTTATAAACATATATGGATAGAGATTGGTTGCTGTGGTTAGGCCATTAGATCAAAGGTAAAGGTCACTGTTTAAGATTTAATGAATGCTGATGGCTTTAATGTGATCATATATTTAAAATATTGGCAAATTATGTATTCATAACTGAATCAATTCTTGCTTAATGTGGCCATTGGGTTGTTTTTCATACCGATAGTATTCCACTACCCTTGTATCAGTTGGCAATGATAATATGCTGACCTATCTGTGGGCAAGTTCATACAAATCATTCATTAGACCAAATATTATACTTTGAAATCCAGTAATTTACAGATTAAACAGTATGTTATCTTTTAATGTCAGACCTCGCAATTTAAAGGGAGCCATCACTCTTGCTCCCTATCACTCCCCAGAAAATAGTTGTTGTTTTTAATGTCGCTATGGAATTGAATGCAACCAGTCAACAAGGGGTATGGGGGGGTCTCCCTAATAAAGAAAATGGGTTAAGTTTAGGGTTAGAGTTAAGAAAATCATACAGTAATGATAAGAGTAATTAACTGTGTCAAAAGATTAACTTAAAAAAGAAAATCTGCCAAACAGTTTGGGCATGGTGCCATACCCATTTCATTCTCTGGCAGAAACCCTGACAGGGAGAGTAATTTTTAGCGCCCTTTGAATTTATATGACATTAATGTGGTGATAACTTAAATGGCTTCCCATAATCTGAGGTAGGGAGGCAATTAATCAATCCATTCAATTATTTTTATGGTCAGGTATGTGACATTCCTTTCTTCTTGTTTAATAGTTTATCACACATGTAGTATCTAAATAACCTTGGAATTGTATTATTATTTTAAAAAACAACACACACACACACTTAAAATGACATATTAAATGTTTTCTGGACTTCAGTAGGAAGATTCCACGCTAGACTGATTTTTACCCAGTAGAAAAAGTATACATGCAAAAAAAAAAAAATGTACTCTTCCACCCCTTTTTATGATAGTTCTCAGACATTATAGTCATTAACTTAACTGACTTTGTCATTGTGTTAAGATTTTGTTTGTGAAAATAGCTTCCCAAAAAATCAATTAGTAGAGATTTTCAGTGTTTGTTTTGTCATAGTTACCATGGTTGTCACATGGTTTCATTAAGACTGTTGTTACAGTCTATTTTCATCTGTCTGGTTGGCTTCATTCGAAAGGCTGGCAAGAGAGATTAGCTCATGCTAATCATACTAATGACTCTGCCAGTGCAGTGGCCATGTCATCAGGTTTAAGGCTGGTTAAATGCTGCGTTAATATCCCATTGCAACCTCCAACTCAGTGAGAGCATCATATAGTAGGGAACTGATAGCCACATACACTAATCTGTGTTAAAACATTGGTGTATCAATTACTAAGTCTGTGGTATGTGCCATCCATGTCTTTGGGGAAAGTGCTAATGTATATGCAGACACCATCCTCTTTAACCAGCTTCCTTCCACCAGTTAGGTTTGATAGCCACATGTACCAATCTGTTAAAAAAATTGGTGTATTAATTATAGTCTGTGGTATGTGCCATCCTGTCTTTTGGGCAAGTGCTAATATATATGCAGACACCATCCTCTTTAACCAGCTTCCAGCCAGAGTTAGGTTTGATAGCCACATGCGCCAATCTGTTAAAAAATTGGTGTATTAATTACAGTCTGTGGTATGTGCCATCCTGTCTTTTGGGCAAGAGCTAATATATATGCAGACACCATCCTCTGTAACCATCTTGCAATTAGAGTTAGGTTTGATAGCCACATACACCAATCTGTTAAAAAATTGGTGTATCAATTACTAAGTCTATGGTATGTGCTATCCTGTCTTTGAGTAATGAGCTAACAGACACCATCCTCTGTAACCAGCTTCCAGGCAGGTTAGTTTTAATAGCCATCTACACCAAACTGTGTTCAGAAATTGGTGTACCAATTATTGCCTGTGACATATGCTATCCTGTCTTTAAGTAAAGTGCTAATGTATATGCAGACCAATTTCCAGCCAGTGTTAGTTTTAATGATCAGTGGGAAGGTGTAATAGCACTTTTTTTTAGAACATTGATTCGCAGACAAAACAGCACATACCGTGGCCTTTGGTGAACCATTTGGTGATATTTCTCCATGACATATTCTTTGCTGTTGTCATTTTGTTAATTGCCAGGGTTGCAGTAACAACTACCCATTAACTCCATGTCCTGGACAGCCCATAACTGGCATGTCTGCCCATGACAGTGTTCTTGAATCATAGCACAGAAATCTAGTTCAAATGAGAATGTGTACGAGAAGCCCATGGGGCAGCAGCAGCTTCTATTCTGACATTAATCCATTAACCTCCTTCCTTGGTAAATGGTCCAGGCAGCTGATTCGTATCGGTCAAATACATTATACAAGCTTGTACCTCAATTAGATATATAAGAATGAAAATAAACGTTGATTTATAATTTTTTATTATCATCATGAGATGTTGTATTGTTTGTGGGGTAGTATACATGCTTTGGTGTATAGATCTTTTCCATTCTATGATGTAAAATTGGTACGGTGTATGTGTTTTTAAAAAAAAAATTGTCCTGTTTATAATTAATCAAGATTAATACATGCTGCCCTGGGCACACAACTCAGGAGCCAGATCCGCTGTTCCCAAGAGAGCAATAAAAGGGAAATAATAAAAGTGATTTCAACCAGAGCTTCCCCATAAGACTGAAGTTGTACATATTGGTGGAAAATTGCATTAAAAGACACATTGTTGATTAATGAAAAAAAGAAATAGCCAGTGCGTTCTCTTGAGCTCATGAACCAGTGTCACTTCTACCAGATATATGACCTCTAATAGAGTTTTGTTGATTTACAACATGCCTGGATGTTGTTACTTTTCCATTTCTCTTGTAAGAGTTACTGTCTTGGAGACATGCAAAATATGCATTAGTCAATTTTTTGTAAAGTCAGTATTTTTCATATTTTAATAAGTAACTTTTTGTTCCTTTGCATTTTACATTACCTGAATCAGATCCACATTTGTATAAGTCTTTAATAATGTTGGGGGGGGGGGGGGGGGGGAGGTATCCTAGAGTACACACAATTGTATATGATGCTACATTTTGCAGTCTGCCCTGAATGTTTAACTCTGAAATTGTCTTTCTTCCTTATTTGACTTTTATCCAAAATAGCATTTGTGAAGTTTTATTTGACCAGGATCTGTCGATTTGGCTATAATTCTGATGCCAGACAGTTATTAATTTTGTGAACTAGGAAAGGGCAATGCCAGAAAAAAAAGCTCACTATGGCTTGAAAATCCAATAAGGACTGACAACTGTGTGTTATGATAGATGTTGTGAGGGATGTTTCTAATACTTTAAATCACATCACTTTGCTAGAGAGCAACCACCTTTTTGGGGGCCATCTATCTGGTGCAAGACTGAATTAAGTTTTGCAATGTGTTAATTTTTCACAGAGAGCTTAACACTCAATTGCCACATCAGTTACATTTTTGTTAATTCAAAATTTTGTTTCATTCATGTTTTTTAGTTTAGTCGAGTAATATGTCTCGTTCTACAAAGCCATTGAGCTATTTCTTGTTCCAGCCAGTGCATCATGACTGGTATTATCAAAGGACGTGGTATGTGTTAAGAGAGGAAACCTGCTACATTTTTCCCATTAGTAGCAAGGGATCGTTTATGTGCACCATCCCACACAGGATAGCACATACCATGGCCTTTGATATACCATTCGTCTGTTTCATACAGAGATAGACTGAATATTTTGTTTTGTGCTGTTTTAAGTCAGGCTCGGTGCTTATTTTTATACATGACTACATCAAATTATCTTGGCTGTACTTGCCGCGCATCAGTCTTGCCCAGCCTGTCATTGATCTCATGTTCAACTGGAGAAGTTGATTGTCAGATGACATTTAGGCTTGCACAGCCATGTTCCTGAATTCCACTCATTATGTATAGCAGGCATAAAAAAAAGAAGATTTGTGGCCAATGTATTTTTGACAGTTGCAACTTGCAGATAAGAAGTTTCTGAATTTCACGCTATATATTTATAGCAGGCGCAACCAAAAAAAAGCAAGATCTGTTAAAAATGTTTTTGGACAGTTGCAACCTACAGATAAGGGATTCATTGTATTGAATAAGATTCTTCCCCACCCCCAAAACAAAACAAAACACAAAAAGCCACCCCACAACCCCCTCTCCTCCCAAAGAACAAAACTATGTTATTATTTTTTTCCAACAGATGATTAAAAATGTGTTGTTTTTGTTTTTTAAAGATATCCCTATTGAGACTGCAGTTATACATTTTCATTATTATTTTTATAATAACATATCAATACTTTCTTATTTCAAGAAAATAGGTGGTAATCTACTGAACCTTTGTTGGGGTTTTTTGGGAGGTTTCTTTTTGTTGTTGTTGTGTGGGTTTTTTACTCCATTTTATTTGACACACTTATGATTCAGATCACATAAGAAATAACTTTTCTTGTTTAAAATCATCAGAAATTCGGAACACACACCTCAGGAAGTGGTTTCCCATTCATAACTAAAGAAAAGAAGAAAAAAATGGTGCAAATCGGTTTTCGGTCACTTGTTTTTCACTCGAGTCTCCCACTATAAAAGTCAACAAAAGGCAGGTTAACCTCATTGCCGAACCTGATTCAATCTCTTCTTTCGACCTTATTTCATAATCAAAGTAATAGGAAAGTGATGATGTTAATTTTCATTTAAATAAATCTGCTTTTCAGATGTAACTAGCTTTATTGATTTTCCAGTCGGGAGGAATTCACTGCCGGAGAGTCTTATGAATAATTAGTACTGTGGCTGTGCAGTAACATACCCATGTGTCCAGCCTGCTGCTTGGGTAATCGACGTTGTATAATTTCACACAATCACGCAGTGTTGTTAAACCAATGCTGATTGTGTCTGGTTTGGTCAGCCATGTGTTACTGGTCAGTCATGCGGTGCTGGTCAGCCTTGTGATGCCGGTCAGCCTTGCGGTGATGGTCAGCCTTGCGGTACCGGTCAGCCATGGGTTGCTGGTTAGCCACGTGGTGCCGGTCAGCCTTGCGGTGCCGGTCAGCCATGGGTTGCTGGTCAGCCATGGGTTGCTGGTCAGTCTTGTGGTGCCGGTCAGCCTTGCGGTGACGGTCAGCCACATGGTGACGGTCAGCCATGGGTTGCTGCTCAGCCATGGGTTGCTGGTGGTCAGCCACGTGGTGCCGGTCAGCCTTGCGGTGCCGGTCAGCCATGGGTTGCTGGTGGTCACCCACGTGGTGCCGGTCAGCCTTGTGGTGCCGGTCAGCCTTGGGTTGCCGGTCAGCCATGGGTTGCTGGTTGTCAGCCATGCTGTGCCGGTCAGCCTTGCGATGCCGGTCAGCCTTGCAGTGCCGGTCAGCCATGTGGTGCTCATCAGCCATGTGGTGCAGGTCAGCCATGTGGTGCAGGTCAGCCACATGGTGCCGGTCAGACATGTGGTGCTGGTGGTCAGACAGGTGGTGTGGGTGGTCAGACATGTGGTGCCGGTCAGACATATGGTGCCTGTCAGACATGTGATGCCGGTGGTCAGCCATGTGGTGGTTGTCAGCCATGTGGTGTTGGTTGTCAGCCATGTGGTGGTGGTCGTTAGCCACGTGGTGCCGGTGGTCAGCCATGTGGTGCCGGTGGTCAGCCATGTGGTGCTGGTGGTCAGGCATGTGGTGCCGGTCAAACATGTGGTGCTGGTGGTCAGCCATGTGGTGCCAGTCATCCATGTGGTGCCGGTTAGCCATATGGTGCTGATGGTCAGCCATATGGTGCCAGTCAGACATGTGGTGCTGGTGTGCAGGCATGTGGTGCCGGTCAGCTGTGCAGTGCCTGTCAGCCCTGCGATGTCGGTCAGCCCTGCAGTGACAGTCAGCCATGTGGTGCCAGTCTGTCAAATAGAAAGAAAATCATTATTTTTATTATGGTCTTTATTACTGGTGGACTTAAAATATTAAGTGTAAACGTTGACACAGAAACCCAATCTTTTTATTATTTTTGTCATGTATGCACTGTTGTGTATTTTGACACAGAAAACAAAATTAAAACATTTCCTCTCTCAATATTTGTGTGGTTCTTAACCATATGTCTGATGCCATATAACAGTAAATAAAATGTGTTGAGTGCATCGTTAAATAAAACATTTCCTTTCTTTTCCTTTTAATATGACATGGTCATTGTCATACGGTAGTTCACTTTTACTTGGGATAGGGAAGGGAAGAAATGATTAGTGACAAATTAATCAGTAGACATTCACATTCACTGTGTGTGGGGGAGGGGTGATGGAGGGGGAACAAAACTATATATTTCTAACAAGGCAAATTTAGTTTACTATTTACAATGCAAAACAAAACAATTTTTTTCTCCTCAAAAAATGTCATTTTCAAGGACCGAACAAACCAATATGTAGTTATATAATTGTACTATGCCTGTAGAAAAGATGGGTGAAAATAATTAATTATGTTACAATGCTAACCAGTTCAAAATTATCTGTTATCATGGTACCCAGTTCAAACTATGTTATCAATGTAACCAATGCAGAATTTTGGTTACCAAGGTAAGCTATGTAAAACTGGAAAACTATTTGCTGTGTGCATGCAACTTTTGGGTTATTAGGTCAAAAGTAAGGGAGACCAGTAATTAATAATTTGGGGTACTTAAAAACCCCAAACAGATCATAACTTCTGCTACTAGGTGGTTATGGGTTTGGAATCTTTGGAAATTGGACACTGCATTTCATGTACTTAAACAAATTTTAAACAGCAGCTCTCTTGCTATAATCATTCTAAAAATTATTAAAATGTATCCACTAATTCCCAAGATTTTAGGGTACATAATTTTACCCTTCATACCCTCTGGTAGAAACCCTGTACATTGATATTAGAATACTAGAAATAGTAAAATGGATTTTGTGTATTTCAGTGATTTATTGCGACACAAAATACTTGCAACAGTGTTTTATTTCTCAAGGTGAAAATGACTTCACACAGTCACAATTGTAAAGAAAAAACTATTTAAAATATCCATTCACTTAAAAAAAAAAAAAATTAAACTAAGAAACAAACAACATGATTGTGATCCCTAATTGAATATGTATACATAGAATGCATCCAGTGTTGAACACTTATGCATCATACACAATGGATCTAAATAGTCACCCGAGTAAATTGCTGACCACAACTACAAAACGCATGGAATGCAGGAAACCCATTTTTCTAGGAGGATTAAAATGACCAAATTTGTGATTTTGTTTTTCCAAAGGTGAGAGAAACTGCCAAATAAATTTGGTTGGAATTGGTCTAGTAGTTCTGAAGACATTATTACAATTTAAATGCGTTTGTCTATATGATAGATGGTTTAAGGAATTTAACTCCACCCTGAGGTTAAGGGGTTGGTGGTGGGGGGTTAGACCGACATTAATGAAATTTGCAAAAAAAATATTTTTATAGTATTCTTGGACAAGACAATTGGCTTAATTTTCCCCTATTTGTGCACCAGCCTTAGGATCCTGGGAGAGGGGTAGAATGACCAAATTGGCAAGGAAATGGGTCATGTATATGTTCAAGTAGATCTAAAAAAATTAGTTTAAATGCATTTTCAATATAACTCTTGTGAACTTCATCCCCGCCCCAAGGACATTCACAAGTTGCCTTTACATATTTGAATTGAGGTACAGCATTTTGGGCAAATGAGCTGGCCTAAAACCTTTTCACCATATATTTCCATCAGTTTACTTTGATACAATACTAGTTGTAATCCATGTAAAAATATGTAGCTGGGGCATAGTGAGGAAAAAACACCGAGACAAACCCAGACCTGTAAAATAAATATCAGTGTCATGGGAAAAATTAAATAAATCTGGGGAAATTCCAGATGATGCTTGCCTTGTGTGCCTCATGCTGGCTACAACATTGTTGTAGTGATTAATTTGCATCCCTGTTCAGGATTGTAGCTAGGATTTAGAAAATAAAATAAAATAACTAATTTAAAAAATAATAATTGGGGGGGGGGGGGGGTGCAGATGAATTCTTGGAACCAATGAGCATGGAAGGCGCAAGAATTCTTGAGGCTCTGAAATATAATTTTGCAGCCATTTCAGGGAAGTTACATACTTAAAACATCAATATCATTAACCAGTATGTTTCTGTTATTCTTACCGGATTTTTGTGGGGTGTTCCCCCCATCTCCCCTTGCCTCTCCCCCTAGCTGCGGCCCTGTTGTTTGGCAGTAAAGCTAATATGAATAATTGTTATTCAGATTCAGGGCTTTTTGTTGAACTCGGAAAAAAAATCAGCCTTTACCCCTTCGTAAAATGGGAGTCCGTACGCCTATGCCGCTATTTTTATTTTATTTTTTATTTTATTTTGGGCCCAGTTGCGTAAGCCCTAGGAGACAGGGTCAAAATTTGTTTATGTGTGGCACAAAATATAGCTGGAACTGATGAAAATTTTAAGTAGTCAAAAACATGAAACGTTTATGCACGACACTCGGCGGTTGTCACAAAAATAAATGTTGAAAACATGCTTTACGGTTACCATGATATCGGAATCATGAATTTATATTTATGCAACTTCTTCTCACATGTTTATAGAGGGAGTGAAAGAAGAAGAAATCACTGGCAGTTGTTCCCGCGAAATATTGTAGTAATCCCTAAACAATATCTGGGTCAAACGACGATAATATAGGTCAACTACACTGAAGTTTTTGCGATTTTTCTTTGATATTTTTTTATCAACAATGTAGGATCGTTTTATGATTTGTGATTATAACATCCTCAATACAATGTTTTATTTGCATTAAATAACTTGTTTAACTATTTTTGAGACAAAAATAATGTTTCGGGTCGTTGCCTACACGCGGAGCGCCCGCCCTGCTTAAAGCACGTGGTAATTTTTTCTTTCTTTTTTGTTATTTTTAAACATTTATTTATCACCTTATTTTTAAAAAAAACCAAGTGATTACTTACTCTGAATCTGTTGCAAACCATTATCCTACGGTACTTTTTACATATTTTATATAGGTCCATACCTACCGGACGATTTTTTTTAAATATTTTTTTTTTTTTTTTTGGGGGGGGGGGGGTTAAGGACCGTGTTTTGTTCTAAAAGAAAGAAAGAAATGTTTTATTTAACGACGCACTCAATACATTTTATGTACGGTTATGTGGCGTCAGTCATGGTTAAGGACCACACGGATAAACTGAGATATTGAAAGAGGAAACCCGCTGTCGCCACTTCATTGGCAACTCTTTTTCGATTAGCAGCAAGGGATCTTTTATATGCACCATCCCACAAAACAAATTGGACCGCGGTGAGGGTGCGAACAACCCCGACGCACCCACACCCATGGATACAGGCCTGATGTAGTAATCATAAGCGTACGGGCTCCCGTTTTGTTTTGTAGGGGCAGGCTAATTCTTGCCCGAATTAAACGAAAATACCCGAAACTGAAAAACATTTATTAATTTTAACGTTACTGCCAAACAGCTGTATATAATATAGGGTTTCAAACGAAGCACTACACATTTTTAAATGGATTACAACTAATATTGTTGGAGGAATTATGAAAATATTAGTACATGGTGAAAAGGTTTCAGGCCACCTCATTTTGCCCGAATAGACCCCTATCTCTGTCGTTTTCGCCCACAGTTTAGGATTTGGTACTAATATATTCAAAACACAATATATCCAACAGAACAGCAGTTTTCCTCATGATTATTTCATCTTTACAGCATTTGCAGACGCGTGTGCAGGGAGTGGGTCGATCGTCCCTCTCCCCCCTCCCGGCACCTGCTCGAGCAGATTCCTCTCTCCCCCCTCCCCCACTACATACATGACTGAAACCCCCTATAAAATTCGCTAAAATCCCATCACACACAACTGAATTTTTTTTAAATGGTAATCCACCATACAAAAATAATTACAAAACATTCACAGCTTATATACGTTGAATTATTCATAAAAGCCACGTACGGCGCCCCCGTATAGTACGTTTTAATCTATTTCAATAATAAAACAAAAAATCGGTGCCGCCACATAATTATGTGTGACACAAGGAGAATGTTTTGTGATTGGTTATTGAAAATAATATAGGTCAAGGTATTCTCCAGACTAGTTCGGCAGATATTCGTAACCCATCGTTTGTAATTCATTTTAAAAAAAAAGAGAGAAGACATATACATCCACTCTGTACTGATTAATACCAGTATAAATTTAATAGTCCTATTGAAAAGGAAAAAAAGGGAAGACTGGCAGAAAACCCCCAAAACACAACAAAAAACAATGACAAATACAGAGCACATATGTGCGTATTCGATCACTCAGTCGACGTAACTGTTCAAGCAAACATGGCTAGTCAGAATATCATGTGCTGTATTATAAGAAATCACGTTGTCATTATTAACGAAAACAGTTTGCAGCACATGCAAGCAATGTGTACGACTGCTGTCAAATTGTTTGGAGGGAAATGTGCTGTCACATGACTTGTTATAAATAGAAATAGGGAAATGGCGCTTTTCGATGACTGTTTATGCCGTCTGATTACAACTATTTGATTGTGTTTGTACCTTTTTAAGACATGAAAAGTGATACTTATTCTATTTTAATGCAACTGTCATAATGTAGTTCATATATAATAGTATATTATGACAAATTTGTACAGATTAATAGAATCTATCACCGTTGTGGGGTATAGATAAGACAATTCCAACCCTCGGGACAAAATATTTTTGTAATGGCCTCGGTAAACCTCGGCCCTCACCAAAAAACATTTTGTCCCTCGGGTTGGAATTGCCGTATCTGTACCTCACAACGGTGATTGTTTCTTTTTTTTTGCCCATTTAATTACAGTAACAAAACATTAATTTTGTAAGCTACGTACGGTTTGTTTATTGTAGAACGATTCGTAAAGATTTCACCTACAAACAATGAAACTCATTTAATCATACGCTGAAAAATATAGTCCCAACTTATGCAACGACATAAAAAATGCAACAACTTGACAATAAATATAAAGTTGAAAATATTTTTTAAACAATGATACAACGCGAAATGACAAACAGAATTTTGAAAACCATGAGTTATGACGTCAATCGTAAAACGAGTTATGACATCGTGCGTATGTACAAATCATCTAGCCCTCGGGTCAGACAGATGTATCTAGCCTTGGGGTCAGACTGATTTTTCTAGCACCCTGCAAAAACTGGATAACCCTGTCCAGTGGGCAATAAATGTCATTTTAAGACTTCATTGACAGTTTCTTACCTTGTTTTTGACCAAAATGTCAACAGTTGTAGATAATGATTTTTAAATGAAAACAATCCAAGTGAGGTCATTGTGACGCTTGACCTGTATACAGGTCAATGGCAGGAAACTGGTTAATAGCTATTTTCATCTAAAATTACCCTCTCCCCCCCCCCCCCCATCAAAAAAAAAAGAGAGAAATACTTGCATGTGTCTCATATCAGCTTTTTTCTCTTTCTTTTTAATGTCATAGTTGATTCAGTTGCTTTGAATAATGTATGTTTTTTAGTTTTTTTGTTGTGTTTGTGTTTGTTTTAATTGGAACCACTTATTATTGTCATTGCTTTGATTGAACTTTGAGTTTTTAGTGTTGCTGTTGAATTTTAATTTTTGTTCAGTTTTGTACTCGCTTCATGTTTGAATTTTAGTTTTCTTTTCTTTTGTTTTACCTGCTTTAGCTGTTGGAAAGTTCAGTCAATCTCCTGAAGGTATTAAGGCTTTTGAAAAAATATAATCATGTTACTAATATAAAACCACCTCAGAATTGTGTCTTTGTCTATGATAGACTTATTGTGTAAACCATATATGCTATAAATTGCTATCTGAACTGAATTCATTTTGGATTTGTGTCTTAACTGGATTCATAGTGTATTACTGACTACATTAGATCCATGTTAAGACTACATTCTAAACCTGATCCACCTTTAAAAGATTACTAGTGTGGGATTAGATGGTATATATCAGTATTTCTATTTTCGTAATCAATTATATTTTTTCATTTGAGAAATAAATTTTCACAAAGCCAAGATTCATTCTGAGAGAAAAAAAACCTTTTAATAGTTTTGTTGTATTTAGTATACTAGAAATTCTTTTTTAAAGCAAAATTTACAAATCTTATTTGTTTACAGTACTTGAGTTATGTTTCATTGTCTGTCATTTCTAAAAAGATTTACAATTATGTGGTGGTTTGCCCTTTTGTAGAAATCTCCTTTAACTTCCCATGGCATGGTTTGGTGATGGTTGGTATGTTTTAGTAAATATGTTGAATTATGTTTGCACAGTATTCATTATGTTAAACAGTTTTGTGTGTTTCATTACTCTCATGTCCATCAGTTTAGTAAAACAGTTTGAGCTGGGTGAAAAATATTAATACATGTGTACATATTATCAGTGTTAATGATTTGGCAGAATTTGTTTTAAAAAGTAACCAAAAGCAATTTTATCTTAATCAAGGAAATGTAACAAAATAGAGGCGAATCAAGTAGGCTACCGACACTACTATTGTGATCTGGGGTAACAAATATTTTAAAAAAGAAGGAAAAAAAGAAAAAGTAGGCTACCGGGTAACACGTTGATGAACTTTTTGATGAATTTAATGTGAAAATATATTACCCAAATGTAACATCAATTAGGATTTAATAAGTTCATTACTTAAAACCTGGATTAAATGACAATCCCAAAGATCGTATAAACAACCCGGTGAGAATCTTATCATCTTGGCACATATATATGGAGCCTAATTATTACACATGCTTTGTGCTCGCTATGAAATAATTTAATGAAACAAGTTTGCTATTTGTAGCAGTACAGTTATGAAACAGGTTTGACAAAGATCATACAGAATATGTTGTAGTATATTAAGTATGTCTGGAAATATGATCCCCTGCTTGTTATATCCGAGATTATAAAGTAGTTCAGAATATTTATTCTTTGTCTAAAACTAACCCTAATTCTAACCAACCCTAATGTTTGAATAGAACAAATAATCACAATCCAGTATTTCAATCATAATGAAAGTACATTGCAGCTGGAATATTTTATGTCCAGAAGTTATCATCACTTACTGGGGTACAAATATACATAATTGTAATTATTTAATTCTTATAAGAATACAAATGTACATAAAAATCACAGAATGTTATGTTGTGCAGTGGCAACAGAAGCATTCAAGATGATCTAATTTACTTAGCTTGTCAGTTTCACCAAACCATAAAAATATCTGATGGAGGCGTTAGTAGTCTAAATCATATACATAATTTACTGCACCATATATTTTGAACTCCCTTTAAATATGGGACAATGCAAAATGTCAGCAGAATTCATACTAGAAGAAATATTCCAAAGACCAGCATATGTATCACTCAGTTCCTGTCTTAAACACTATCTGGTTTTCTAGCTACAATCAATGACATTCTGATTATTATGAGAAAGTCTCAAAGTAAAGCTGAATTAATTGTGTCAGTCTTTAAAAGCTCCAAGGCTTACGGTACTTGAAAGTCATCACAGAGACAAACCATCATTATGTGTGCCTTTTTAAGAGCTCCAGAGAATTCTCGAAAATCTTGTGCAGACAATTCAAATCAATCATGTGAATTTTGAAGAGTTCCAAGATTTACACTTTAATTTCATCATGCAATCAAACATAGTCAGCCATGTGAATTCTCAAGAATTCTTTGAATTCTTTAAATTCTTCAGTCTGATGGAACAATTTAAAGCTTTTAGCTGAAAAGCCTGAGTAAAATGTTTAGGAATGTTTTAAGAGATTATTTTGTTTGATAGTAGAAAGAAATGCATGAAGAAAGTTGCAATAAAGCTAGATTACAAGAGATTACCGTTGACAGACTTTGGTAACAAGGTTAATATTTTGTATTGACATCACACACCAATAATAACTAGATGGTATAGATCAAATGGTTCACCTTGGGTGCCAAACTCTTGCACTGGTCCTGAATTACTGTACTGAATATATTGTCTTTTGTTTCTTATTTCAAGGTGATTTTGGCACTGAACCATCAGGTACTCCATTTTAGTTTAGATGTAAAAATGCTGAAACAAATACAGCTAGAATCAAATAATCTGCTTGCTAATTATATATGTAATGTTATATTTTCCTACAATAACAAGCAGTTTGTTTCCTGTTTGCACTTTTAACAAATCTTCAATGCAAGTATTAATATTTAAAGAAAAAAATAAAGTAATGTATTTTTTCTCTTTCATGTTTCATTCTCTAGTATGTTAATTCCTTTTTCAATTTGCACTGTTAATACTATTTGATCAATGCAACTACATGTATTAATATTAATATTTAGAAGACATTTGACTGACAACTTTATTTTAATAGTTCAATATATGGTATTAGTAAGTTGCCATACCACATTCATACACGGCATTATTATATGTAGTTAATTACACAGTGCACCATTAACATTGTATTTCATATTATCCAAATTTCAGGCATTCTATAAAATATTCTAGTTTGGTTCAAGTATCTAATGTCAAATAAGTTTTAACCATTTTCTCAGAAAAAAAATAATACTAGAAATATGTTGACAGTTATTAAAATGCTTTGCTTCATGCTTTGACTTTAGTTAAGTGAACCATGGTGAAAGCCTCCTACTAGACTTAGTGATATTTTGACATCTCACATACATAATCTAATCCAGCCTAGATATGGTCTTAATGCTATAACAATTTGCATTACATCACTTAGATATGCATATCTTGAATACTGAAAGTAATAAGACCATTTTTATGCCACAGATGGTGATACTGTTTTCAAACAAATAGTAAGTGTATGATCCTATTGTAAATGGAGCCATTTATAATTTTGTTTGTTGATGAAATAAATATCAAATGATATACATTAGTTGCCAATTGTTACAAAATCATATAGCACCAGCTGTATAATATATGTGTATATTATTTGAGAATTTTTTAAAACTATTGTAAAGTGTTCATAGAGCACATCTAACTACAATGTACCACAATAATTATTTTTGTCTTTATGAAAATGTTCTTTCTGGGATAATGAAACCATACTTAATTGTTAAATGTTAATACTTTTGTTTTAGTAAACTGAACTTTTACATGTATATCTTACACATTAAAACATGTATTTGTGTCAATGAAACTGTTCTTAATATTAATATTAATATTTATCCTGTGTTAATACAATTACTTGTATTTAAAAAAAAATTTTTATATTTGTATTCTTTCTGTTTTACTAAACTCATTCGTATATTTTCCATATTAATTGGCAAATAAATATCAGGAGATGTGATACTCTTAACCTATTCGAGCAACCACATTATCAGCCACTTCTTTTAAACAGTCACCTGTCATTGAACCATTCTCTAAACCATCTAGCCCAGTAAATACTGACCTGTATTAAGCAGCCAGCTGTTTTAGAGACCAGTTTTTTTTTTAATTATTATATTTTATTATTAGGTGACAGTAATAATAAAGATTGTCTGTTCAGATATATAGCTAGTATTCATATCATCCAGTGAATATTCTTAGCAATATAAAACTAATTTGTATTAATTATTACAGTGAAATAAGAACGATCAATGCATCTATAATTGATGTTAAATTATAATTATTTCCAGGGTTTCCGAGAAAGGGAATGAGTGCTGCGAGTGATGATGACACGAGCAAGGTGATGAAAACTCGACAGGAGGCGGTTCCTGCCCCACAGAGTAACACCAAGCTCGTCCTGTCTGGTGGTGAAGGCTATGTTGACTTCAGGATCGGTATGCTGTCAAATATTTATTATCTATTTCTCTTTCTGTGTTGACTTCAGGATCAGTATGCTGTCAAATATTTATTATCTATTAAGACTATTTCACTTTCTGTGTTGACTTCAGGATCGGTATGCTGTGAAACTTTTATTATCTATTTCACTTTCTGTGTTGACTTCAGGATCGGTATACTGTGAAACGTTTATTATCTATTTCACTTTCTGTGTTGACTTCAGGATCGATATGCTGTCAAATATTTATTATCTATTTCACTTTCTGTGTTGACTTCAGGTTCGGTATGCTGTGAAATGTTTTTGATCTATTTCTCTATTTCTCTTTCTGTGTTGACTTCCAGATTGGTATTTTGTAAAACATTTATGATCTATTTCACTTTCTGTGATGACTTCCGGATCGGCTTGCTATAAAACTTTTATGATCTATTTCTCTTTACCCTTGACATTTATAAGAGAAAAAGTATTTTAAAAAATGAAGAAGATCTGTAAAAGATTTCCAGTGATAAATGTAGTGTCAATGTCCTGTGTGTTAATGGATCCACAGGGACTGTAACAATTAGTTTACAAAACCACTGCATCTGGATTAGTTCGCTGTAATATCTTCAATTCTTGACATTTGTGAGAAAGAAAGAAAAAATATTGTGTACCAGTACAAGGTTTTCAGTGGTAGTATTCTGTGAAACTTGTAATTTATTCAATTCACACCAACCATGACATTTGTTTAGAAAAAAAAAGTCTTAAAAGATTTCCAGTGATAAATTTAATGTCACCTGAAGGAATATGAATTTAATGTCATGTTTCCTGTGTATAATAAATTGGCCTCAGAAACAGTAATTATGTTATGATTAGTGATGTTCCACTGATTGATTATAATTTTTAAAACAATCACTTTAGCTCTGTCGATGTGATGATCGATTATAAAAATCCATAATCAATTGTGTGTGGAAAATGTTAACTAATTGTTCCCCCTGTTTAGATGCTGGAATTGAGGTAAATATGTTGGGTTTGGAGTTTGTTTTCATGTGTTCATAGGGGCGGAACGTAGCCCAGTGGTAAGGCGCTCGCTTGATGCACGGTCGGTCTGTAGGGTCTAGATTCCAGTGAACATGACAATAGGTGCATGGTCCTTCAAATTCAAATCCTTATGATGTTTGTATAATTCTAACCGATGATCAATGATGAAAGTCCAATCAATTCCCAACACTAGCTATGATAGTTACATCCCCATCTCATAAAAATACAGATTGCTGTGACATTTTGTATGTTTGAGTTATTATTGATGATGGTGACATTATAATTTATTTTCATACAATTAAAATTCAAACACTCTACCATGGTTATTGAACTCGGTGACATGACTTTTTTTCTCAGATGAGAGATTAATCACATATGCCCCACCACGTGGGCTGTTCCTACCCATTCACAATTGAGATAGTTAGTTCAGTTCGGGGGGTTTAACATGCACATTCAGAGCAAGCTGTTATAGCGCACACTTGCCATGGGCACAAGTTCTGACTATTGCCAGGTCTTCCGTCCAGGACAGGAATCAGAATAGTGGTTTAACATCCTTGTTATTCAACCTTGGTTCAGACATGCAGCTCCTACTGATTGGCAGCAAGGAATCTTTTATATGCACTTTTCAACTGTCTACTGCTGCCCTCGGCGGTGTTGTGGTTAAGCCATTGGACATACGGCTGGTAGGTACAGGGTTCGCAGCCCAGTACCGGCTCCCACCCAGAGCGATTTTTACCACTTCAATGGGTAGGTGTAAGACTACTACACCCTCATCTCTATCACTAACCACTAACCACTAACAACTAACCCACTGTCCTGAACAGACAACCCAAATAGCTGAGGTGTGTGCCCAGGACAGCATGCTTAAACCTTAATTGGAAATAAGCACCAAAATAAGTTATGTGAATAAATGAATGAATTGTCCGCTGTCAACTGTATGTTAGCAAGTTTATAGTTTATAGTTGCTTTGGAGGGAGACAGTTGATTGTAGTATTAGTATATCATAGGGTGAATAGTCTTCAGTGAATCCTCAAATCCTTCATATCAAAGGCTAATCTTTGGGAAAGTGCATATAAAGTATTCCTTGCTGTTGATATAAAATAATAGCCTTTGTGATAACAGCTGGTTTCTCCTCAATTTATGGATCATGTGTTCCTTTATTTATATAACACTTGGAGGTATTTTCTTATTCTTATTTGTTCAGTTGTTAATATTGATAGATGTGTTGATTTGAAGTTATTTCAGTTGTTAATATTGATAGATGTGTTGATTTGAAGTTATTTCAGTATTGTTGATATTATCAAGGATGTTTTGACTTAGGCTATTTTTCCTCATTGGTTTTTTTTTCTTTCTGTTGTTGTAGTTGTCCTGAAAGATATTTTGACTTGGAAGTTATTTTTCATGTTTTTTTTTTTTTCTGTTGAACTTGTTCTGAAAGATTTTTTGACTTCAAAGTTATTTTCTTATTGTTGTTATTGTGAAGAATATTTTGACGAGGTTATTTTCTTATTGTTGTTTTTTCTGTTGTTGTAGTTGTGAAAGATGTTTTGACTTGAAGTTCTTTTTTTTTCTTTTTTATTCCCATTTCTGTTGTAGTTGTTATGAAAGATGTTTTGACTTGTAAGTTATATTTCTTATTGTTGTTGTCCAGGCGACGGTGATGGTGAAGATGAGGAAGTCATTGACGTGGAAGCGGAAGAAAAGAAAGCCTCACTGAACAAAGCTGACAGAAGCCATCTCATCGTATGGCAGGTGATCACACAAGAGTAGACTTGTATGGTCTCCCGCCAGAGTTCACTTTGAAACAGGGTCAATCACAGCACGTTGTGGCAACTTCACTCTGACACCAGGAAGCTGGTATTTTCACTCTTGTCCACAACAGTTGGTCAAGTTGTCCACAACGTTTTCTGAAAATGGATGAGCTAGTTTGTTTCTGTAGTGTCGGTTGTTATGGCACATTTGCTTGCAAAGGGCATTGTATGCTTATCTGCAGCAATGTCTGTAGTGATTTAATTATTAGACAACAAACCACTATATCTGATACCAGACTGATCTCATTAATAATAAAGATCCATCAGAAATACTATCACGTATTCCATCTTCCATCTAAGAAAGAGACAAAAAAAAAAGAAAAAAAAAAAACTAATTTGGATTGTTATTCCCAGGGTGTTAACAATGATTGTTATTCCAAGGGTGTTAACAATGACTGTTATTCCCAGGGTGTTAACAATGATTGTATGTTCTTTAGTTCCTCAATGTTTATTTTGTCTGAGATCATGGAATGAAAATTATTATTTGTTTTAAAAGTTTTTGGTTGGAGTGTAAACTTGGAAATAGCTTTGCCAAAATTAATCAATGTTGAAATTTTAATTTTTCACCTCTTAACTTAAGTATCATAGAAAACATTTAAATCTTGAAAAAAATATTTCTGAGAGATGGACATTATTGAATGATGGCTTAAAATTATGGCTTTCAATACTAGGGGTCCAAAAATCCAGATGGATCAGATAAGAGCATTTAATTTTACATACTGTCTGATGTGCAATTGCTTACAATGGTGTTCAATATTTGAATAAGTACCTATGACATTTTGTTACAGTAATGTAATTAATTAAGAAATCCAAATTAAAGAAAACTATGATCACTTTTTAGTATATTTTTTGTAAATAGGATAAATGTGTTGTCTTGCTTCTTTGCGTAACTAGATCAGAACTGCTGGTCTTGGCAATATGACATATGTTTTTAAAACAGCACATACCTTCTATAAAATAAAAAAATTCATGGTGTAGACCAGGATGTAATACATGTAGTATAAATATATAAATGGTTTTGACAATATGTATATAAAATTTTAAAATTAAATTAACAATATACATTATATTAAAAAATATATATTTTAAATATAAACTATATAATGAACAGAAAATAAATACTATTTTGTGGTATATTTTAATCAGTATCTTAAAGTTTTCAACAGCCATTTTAGTTACTGTGGCAACCATAAAATATTAAAAAGAGTTTATGAATGAAAATAATGTTTTTACCTGATGAATTAGGTACATAATTTGAAACAGTTTGATAACGTTTTATTTAATTAAAAACAATAGTGTATTGATGTTCTGATTCCAATGTAACATAATGTAGAATGTATCACTTTCAGATACAAATTGTGGCTAAAGCCACACTGGTATTGCTTTTTTATGTTACATTGTACAATGTATTTAATGATCAGTGTTTATGCAAATAAGCACAGTGAACACACAATGAATTCGATCTTCCTGGCTTGCATGTAACAAGTCATTGATGCCATGAATAATTTGTTTTTGGTTTTTATGAGTATTTTATGAAATTACTTGTGCTTAAGACACAATCATACACTTGTTTTTGAATGAGTTTATTTAATAACATATTTAGTTTTTATGAAATTTCATCTAGACATCTTTATATCAAAATCTATCTTTGATTTTTTTAAATTTTGCCCATAAAAATTTAATGGGAGTTATGAAAATAGCCATGTAAATATGGAGAAAATATGCGAAGTACTGTATTCTACACACCCGGTCAATATTGTTACCAGGAGCACCATAAAAATCTTTCAAGGTTCGAAGAATATTGATTGCTAACATACATTTTTGAGACTGGAAATATTCTAGCATAATAAACCATAATGTATATATTATACCTTATAGAAAAGTTCACTATTAACATTTTACATGTAAACATGACACTGTATGCTAAACAAATTAAGATGTATTATGCTATTTATTTTTTGAATATACATGTAAAAGAAAGTGTATTCATTTGACAGCACAAAGATATGTGTTGGTATGTGTAAGAGTAATATGTTTTTAGATAGCAGTTCAACTTTTTTTAATTCTACCCTTACTGTACAGCTTGTATATACTTGTATCTATGCTATGTTATTAATTAAAGCAGGATGTGGCTGTTGTAAATGCTTCCAAAGATTTTAATATAATATTGATGGTATACAAGTGGATTTTCTTTTCTCTGTGGGACTAGTCACTGAACTACATTGATATTGTAACTAATATAATATCTAATATATACTTCGTTCTTTTCTCTCTCTCTCTCTCTCTCTCTCTCTCCCCCCCCCCCCCCCCCCCCCCCGTTTGTCTTGAAAAGAATACTAAACTGTATGCCGTGACCATCAGTTTATGTGTATGTCCAATTTAAACATTTGTCCTCTAAGCTCATAACTGCTATTAGCTTAATAAGAGAAATGTACATCATATTTTAATGCATGTAGAGAGCTTGTCATTTCTCTCTTTGTGTTTTTAACATTCTGCTTTGGAATATAGATCATAGTGAATGAGCATTTAACCAAGCATTAATGACAATTATATATAATATTAAAGATACTGTGTATGCCAGTAAATGTGAACAAGAACACTAAAGTAGAATGCTGAGACTTATTTATTGAATCTCAACTTTTGGGTATGCTACTCTAGTCTATTGTGCATTTATGTTGCATTTGATTATTATGACAAGTTTGAAGTCATTGGAATGTAATAATTACTGTTAATTTATTAGTGGTATTTTTAAAATTATTGTTGCAACATTTTTAGATACATATTCTAATGTATTATCACTTGTTTAGCAAGTATTACATTTAGTTGATTTGCTGTGCATAACATTTATAAATTTGGCTTAACAGATATTCTGGTTGCATAGTTACCAGTTAATGTTCATTGATTTTATTTGTTAAACTGATTTGTTCATTCAGATTCACCACATATGGAATAGTACATACCGCAGCCTTTGCCTGTTGCTTCCTAAAGATTGATTTCAGTTATTGCCTAAAAATTATAAATAATCAAAGCTCATAATTATTTTGTAGTCTTTCCCTATAGTTCTTTCAATAAATATATAAAAAATTGTGTTCTGTATGTACTATATACATTTGTATATATCTTTGTTTGCTTATGTTAATGCTTTATCCTGTTGAAAATCTAGTTTTATTATTATTTGTTACCTTATAGTTATGTAAATATTATTTTTAATTGGTTTAATGTCTTTTTATACGTGTACAATATGTAACTTTGTTATCATGTATTGAAATATGACTTATTATAGACCGTTTATTTAATATGTTAATTTTCATACAAGCATAATTGTTATCCTTTTTTTTCTTCTTTTTTTTTGTTTGCGGGAATTAGTTTTTTCTCAATTACACCAGGTGCATGCAATAATAGTTGTAATAAAACCATTTTGATATAATGAAGAATTTGAGGATTTTTGGTTAGAATTAAAACTGATTGTTTTGTATTTTATTGGTTTATATTATAGTTTTAATACATTTTCTTGTCTTTATGAGATAGATACATCATTTACAAACATACAATATACACAGTTTAATTTCAGCTACCTGGGTCTACTTGGGATAAATATTAATGAGTTAATATAACATTCTTAGTTAACGAGCAGAGAGCTCTTAATGTGCATTTGTCTTACAGCCAGAATAACAGAGATCTTTGGTATATATGTACTAGTCATGGAACACTGGGATAAATATTAATGAGTTAATATGAAAATGTCAGTTAACAAGAAGAGAACTCTTAATGTGCATTTTTCTCAGCCAGAATAACATATATGTAGATCTTTGGTGTACATGTACTAGTCATGGAACATGTACTTTATACCAGCCCATTAAATGAAGCAGGGTATACTCACTCTGGGCTGGATTTGATACATGGATATAAACTGTTCCTACCCATTAAGTGAAGCAGGTTATACTCACTTTGGGTTGAGGCTAGTACATGGATATAAACCGTACCATCCCATTTTGTTTAACCGGTCTCAGTGGTGTCGTGTTTAAGCCTTTGGACATGAGACTGGTAAGCACAGGGTTCGCAGCCCAGTACCGGCTCCCACCCAGAGTGAGTTTTAACAACTCAGTGGGTAGGTGTAAGACCACTACACCCTCTTCTCTCTTACTAACAACTAACTCACTGTCCTGGACAGACAGCCCAGATAGCTGAGGTGTGTACCCAGGACAGCGTGCTTGAACCTTAATTGGATATAAGCACGAAAATAACTTGAAGTGAATTAAGTGTAGCAGTGAATGTACTCACTTTGGGTTGGAGCTAGTAAATGGATATACACTCTACCTGTCGATTGTAAACCCTATAGCCTAGCCAATTAAGAAAGGTACATTCATATACTGATGAAATCTCCCAGAACAGATCGGTAGAAACTATTGAAACATGAAGTTTAAACTATTAATGAAAGACTGTTGAGGAAGAACATTTGTACCCGTTATTTTATATATCACACATGTACACAGACACATATGCGCCATCATTATATGCCACTATCTGTTAATAAATTTAAAACGGCAGCAGGAATGTTTTGTTTGGTACTTGCAGGGGTGGATCCAGGAAATATTTTGGGATATTACGGGAAAAAATTGGCAACTCGTGAAAACATCATCCTAATGGAAAAAAGAGAGACATTTGCAGGGATGGGTGCCCTGGTTCTCTCTCTCTCCCCCCCCCCCCCCCCCCCCCCCCCCGGATCTGCCTCTGAGTTGTAAAGATAAACTATGCAACATAATTTTTTTGTCTGCAAGGATTTTCAGATTTCATCTCAGTTTCTAATTTCCCTTTTTTTTTTCTTTTTTTTTTAAATTACTTGGCAATACATGTGTAGTAGTGTTTAAACATGCTTGATTAACATGCTTCTTGCTATTAGCTCAGTTGGGAAAACACTGAAGTTTTTGCCCAAATGCTCCATCATAGTTCAAATCCCATCAGCTGAAATTGACTCAACTGTTACATAAATAAAATACATGTAACTGCTAAAGAGTGTTCTGTGTTCTGGTATTAATGGTTGCTGTATAAACGGTTTTATGTTTGTGCTCATCCAAATCAGTATTTGTCAAATGGTGGGTCACTGGGATTGAAAAACCAGTTTCCTAGGAAGGATGGAGAGGGGTCTTTACTAACCAGCATGATTATTTTGGCTCTGGAGTCAATATCAGGTCTATTAAGTACACAAGTATTGGCTGGTTTACAAATGCTTTCTTTGTGTAATATGGTACATGAATACCAGAAAAAACACACAATCAATAAAACCTCATCTGGCTGTGCAGTGTTAAACTTCCTAGGCTTTTTCGTCTTCTTTTTTTGTGTAACCTTTGTGGGAATAACAGTATATGTCACAGTGACCAGGTACCAGGATAAGAAACTTACTGAATACATTGTCAAACCTATGATTTGTTACCCAATACCTGTTAGTTGTATGGTTTTCAACATAAACATGGTTATTATGTGTATGTGGTATATGCATATTACATTTAAAACAATTGATATCACTGGCTGTGAGTGTTGTAAAATATACTGTTGGCCTGTGAGTGGTTGATCAGTCTAGGAGGATATATGTAAACTGCTGTCCCACAGTGTATGTGTATATCTGGTGTCTGTCTATATGTATTAATATCTTTGGATAAACTCAGATTTAAATTTGCACGTGTTTTGTCATCTGTTTTTATTTACCTGAATTGCCTAAAAAAAAATCCAGTTTGTTATACCTGATATATTCACATGCATACAAACATATATAACATTCACATACACGTATGCATAATATACAACTACATGAACATAACATTCATGCATACACACACACACACACACACACACACACACACACACACACACACACACACACACACACACACACACACACACACACACACACATACATACATATATATATATATACTAGTATATAGGGAGGGGGTTTCAAATGACCGCATATGAATGAACCACTTCAGATGATGATAAAATTAATGTTAAAATATGCTTTTCAAAACATTTAATCGATTTTCGAGCCAATATCATTAACTGGCACAAAGTAGACAACCATAAGAGCAATATTGGAATGGTCGATACTCTAGGACAGTTTAATTGGCAGCTATTAGGTGTCCGATATTTGATAAGTGTGACAGTTTAGTGTTGGAACAAACCTGCTTCCCAAACTAACGAGAGAGCATTTCTATACACAATTCCAGACAAGACAGTACTTACCAAAGCATTTGATATATTCAATGCCAGCTATTTGATTGCTGGCTGAAATAAGGGTTGTGTCTTTCATCAACTGGAGGTTAGTTTTTTGTTGAATGATTGTACTATTAGCCATTGAGACATTTCAGACACAAGTAACTACAAATTGGTAACATGGTTGTGGGATAAGGCCAATCAAAAGACGTTTCTGATCAGCGCGCGTCGATTTTGACCCTCGCGCGTCAACATCTATTTTTTTAATTTCTCGCGTTATGACGTTGATTTTTGCCTGGCTTTTCATGTTAAGATGTAAAAACCACATTTGGAGCCAAAACGCCATCGTGCATTCTGATTTTAATTTAAATATGCCCCTTATTTCGGTATCAAATATGCTTTAAAAAAAGAAGAAGAAGAAGCCGCATCGCTGCATCAATTCTCTAACTTTGGTCTGACAGAGACCGACTTATTATAAAACAAATTTTGGCCTAACGGGGAACATTTTGTTCAGTATTGCGTCCAGATTCGCTACGCAAATTTTACGCAAATTTTAAAACATTAAACAGTAGTTGTAATCAATTTTTAATTGATCAGAAATGTCGCTAATCAAAATTTTAAAAACAATCTTCCCAGGATAATTATTAGATGCCATGTGAATTTTTTTTAATTCAGTTTAATAACCATCATCGATGTAGCTTGTGAAAGGTATAGCCCGGGGCTTTTTTTCTTAAAGTAAAAAAAAAAAAAAAAAAAAAAAAATCAAAGGGAAGCAATATTTCAAAAATGCCTCTGGTGGATACTGTGAATATTGTGTTGTTGGAAATTAAAGACTACCATTACCGAAAACCTAATTTTATTCCATAATATATGTATAACTACACCTAATAACATCTAATAGTAGTAATATGACATGAACAATGTTTTCATGGTCCGACAATACAAAAACAAACAGGTTGGACAGCAAATGAATGGTAATTGGTGTATTGTAATATCAAGGTTATTTTGTCATTAGCCTCGATGCCATTAAAATGCTTCAATTCCAAGCAGAATAACATCCTAGTCATTACGGTCATCCCCAATTTAATTACACATTACTTATATTTACGCCGCACATTACTTATATGTAAGTCCGCACATGAATATATTTGTGTAAATATTACAATACAAACTGGTAATGTTTGATATGTACAAGAAATAGTCGAAGAATATATGCATGTAACAATGGCCACAAACGAGGAATTGTCCACGGTTCGTGGTAACACGCGGGAGGTAATATACGGTGATGGAGTTGATAATCCTGTTAAGTTCACAACTGAACATGTGGTTATGTTAATGAGAAAAATGGATACCAGATTATCGCATATAAAAATTTATGCAAAAATGATAGACGATGTACAGTCACCACTTGCTTCTTTAACAACAAAGGTGAACACGTTGGAAGCAAATGTAAAAAGTATTAATAAGAATACAAGTGATCTGAAATGTAACTTACACGGCTTAGGTAACCTATATGACAGTGTTAAGAATTCTTGTGATCACAATAAAGCCGAGATTATGCAGGTGAAGGATGCTACAAATAAGGACAGGGTAGTGTTTAAACAAGACGTCGATGATATAAAAGACAGTTTAACGGATTTGCAGTTTTGATCGATGAAAAACAACTTGATATTTAATGCCTTGGCCGAGCACCCTAATGAAAACAGAGAGTATGTATTGAGAGAGTTTTTGGACAACGAGCTTGGAGTTGATGACTGTGAGTTTGGAAATGTTCATCGGTTCGGAAAAAGAATACACGGCATCATCACTGACGCACAGTTTGGTTTTAGAAAAAATATATGTCTACTATTGATGCTACTTTCATTCTGCAATCATTGATAAATAGGACATTAAAGATTAGAAAACGTTTATATTGTTGTTTTATAGATTACAAAAAGCTTTCGATGTTATTAATAGACAGAACTTATGGTATAAAATGATCCGACAGAACTCGTTTAGCTGGTCGCTCGTCTGCCACAAATTACCAGCCAAGTACCGGAAGGCGGTCATCGGTGACTTTTTGGACACCACCTACTTGACGGGTCCCTGGTCAGACCAGCATTGGCGTTCACTCCCCACCGGACAGGGGAAATACCAAATCCAGTACGGCGACGATGAACAAAGCGACTACCTATTTGTGACTGCTTACCAGGACGGTCTCTACAGGCAAGGCTACCTGACCCGAGAGATGCCCAACGCCACAATTCAACGCATCATAAAGATCGTACTCCGGGATATTTACAAGGGAGCCATCAAAAGAAACAGCGAGCTGTTTTCGACCAATATACCAAACTTCAAGCCTGGAGAGACCATCAACTCACCATAAGTCCTGCGGCGCCAACCTTTCCTAGGGCAGGTAACAATCTCCTTTTTTTGGGCTAGTTGGACTTAAAATTTTTCGCTGGTTGTTCAAAATTCTTATGTTTATTTTTTTATAAATAGTCCGACGCACTTTATTTTGGCGCCCGTTCAATTGCTCACAATCACCTTAAAAAACCTTTCGACCGAGCAGTCTCAACTACTTTTGGCTTTAATTCTAGTGTCCAGACATGTTTTTGGATGCAGTTATTCTCTGTAGTCGTAGTTTGTCAAGTTTTCACCAAGGAATCGAAACTTAGCCAATCACAGCTTGGCCCCACTTGGTGCTACGATTTGGTCCGCGCTTTCGCTGGATTCAAACTGCAGACTTAGACTTTTGACAAGTTTCCCAAGGAATCGAAATTCAGCCAATCACAGCTCGGCCTCACTTGGTGTCTGCTATTTGGTCCGCGTTATCGCTGGACCCTACTAACTGGCCATTCCCAGTCTGGAGCTCCACGCGGTAAGACGTGTTTGTTTCGCTTGTGCACACTGCACGTGCTTTCGTGTGCTTGACTTGGGGGTCGTTCATTTCGTTGTTTTTGTCATCGAAATGAAGTTTTCTACTGGGATGTATGCGGCCATTGGAACTGATTGAACGCTGGAACGCTTCTCGTTTCGACAGTCTGCACCACCAGGTTGGATTCTTTTTCAGCGAGATTCCTCGCCTCCGCGTTTTTCTCCGTCTGACTGTGTTGACTTGTTTTTTCGTGACTCGTATGACGGCCATTCTGCAGAACGCCACGGTTGTTCGCGTTTAGTCTCTACATGTCCGAGCCTGTCCTAGCAGCACTGGAAGATTGACCGCCCCACTCTAAGAAGAAATAGGAAGCGGGGTCGGCCCCTACTACTCTTTTTCTAGACTTTACATTGTTTTATAGTGATACCATCTCGTATCCTCCGGAGTCGGGCCCGTCCGCACCACTATACCAACCCATGACGACTGGACTATACCCTAGTCTGATACTCTACTCGTTCAGACGGATCCGGCTTCTCAAGATCTGTATTTCAGCACAGCACTACACCTTCAACGTCTATCGACTGTCAATCTAGGGGTTTTCTTGTCGGGATGCAACCCATCTCGTCCCTTTAAGCTGTGCACCCAAACGGCCTTAACTGGCCACTCGCGTGGACATATCGATCGGACTTTAAACGTTTAGATCTGCGTTCAAAATTTTATGTCGAAATTACTTCTTTTTTGTAATATTATTAAATAGTCCGATCCTCTCTTCTTTCTCTTATTTAATTTTGGACTGTCCTTCTAAAATGCTCCAAATTATATAAATATTCGGCCGAGTAACTTTTTTACTAATTGCTATTTTCAAAATTCTGCCCATTTTCACCACCGCCCCCCCCCCCCCCCCCCCCCATCCCGAGTCAGGCCACCGATCTTATCGGGGGTCGGACTCGGGATGGGCGTGTTCGAAACCCTAGTAGTATATGGGCACGTTAAACTAGTTATCATCATCATACTAACTGGCTATTTTCCAAATTCTGCCCACCTCAAACTTACCCACCCCCCCCTGCTCCGGAGTCAGTCACTGGCGAAGTCAGAGGCTAATTCCGAAGTGGGCGTGCCTGAACCTTTGTGGATAGGGGCACGTTAAACCCAGTTTCCTTCCTTCCGACAGAGCGTTGAGGGTAACATGCTGACCATTATACAGTCCTTATATGAAAGTGTTAAATGTTGCATAAAATATAACAATGAAATGGCAGATTTTTTTGCTTGTAAGAACGGATTATTTCAGGGTGAAGTTTTGTTACCAATCTTGTTCATTAACGATTGTGAAATGTATTTGTCATCAGAAAATTGTCCTGGTATTGAAATATGGACTTTAAATCTATTTTTAATAATATATGCTTATGATATGGTACTATTAGCTGAAAGCACAGAAGGATTACAAAAAATTATTAATGCTCTCAAAGTATACTAACAAATGGGATTTAACTGTAAATACCAATAAGACTAAAATTGTTGTTTTTAGAAATGGAGGAAGAATTCGAAATAATGAAAAGTGGTTTTATAATGATTACGAATTAGAGGTAGTAAATGCATTTGTTTATTTAGGATTATTGTTTTTCTATTATGGAACAATCTAATTAAAATTAGCTCCACTATTACATGTGGATCTAAAGACAGCCAGTTGGAGCTCATGTCCACCAATCAAAACCTTACTTGCAGAATCCTGCCAGTGATTTAAAACTAACAACACTGCGTAGTCCCCAATGTCCAGGTAACATTTCGTCTGTAAATAATAATTTAAATATTGACCAATCACACTTCGTCTTTTATAACGTTATTTGGGAGCATACAAATTCTAAAAATATCGGGCGAGTCTATTTTAGTGGCCGCAGTACAGCGAACCATACCAATACGTACGGGGTGGGTTATCAGTCTTCAATTTTACATTAAAAATTATTTATTTATAAAATTTAAAAAAACTAAATCATTCTTCACTTTTACATTACAAATTATTTATTTTATAAAATAAAACCTGTTTTACGGCATTCGTAATTCACACGAAACATGTCGTATACCCTCAGTATAATTCGGAATGTTTTCAAATTATTTTTAAATCACTGGCAGGATTCTGCAAGTAAGGTTTTGATTGGTGGACATGAGCTCCAACTGGCTGTCTTTAGATCCACATGTAATAGTGGAGCTAATTTTAATTAGATTGATTATGGAAGATTTAGTCGTACACAGAAACTAGCTGCTGAACAAGGACGCAAAACCCTGTTTTCATTGTTAAATGTGTGTAATAAGAATTCTTTTAATATTGAAACAAAGTTATCCATTTACATGTATGTTAATAGTGTTCTTAGCTATGGGGCTGAAATCTGGGGTTTTCATTCTGGCCAAGATATCGAAAAAATCCATATTCAGTTTTGTAAAACAATAAATACTTGGGGTACTTAAAGGAACTTGTAATGAGTTTGTAGACCCCTATATAGAGAATTAGGACAGTTTCCTTTACAGATTACAAGAAAATTAAAAAATTAAAATATTGGATACGATGCGAAATTCGAATAATTGTATTTTAAGAGGTAATGAATATATATGAAGATAATTGGTCAATGAATATTAAACAGTAACTAAGTGAGCTTGGTTTACATTATATATGGGATTTAACACATGTTAAAGGTAGGGTCGACTCAAACAAGAACCGTATGTGTTGGAAAGATGTATACCGGACCACCAACACACACTGACACTTTAACAAATGAAAAACGCGCAATTTTAGAGTTAATAAAAAAACATGATTATTCCTGCTACCTGAGGGCAGCCATTTTGTTTAGTTTTTGTGACGTCCGATGGTATAGCTTTGGGTGAAGTGACGTCAGCTCCGTCCATCTCCTCTATGCACAGTGTAAACAAACGCTCTAATTTCCAACAAGACGCTTCGCTTTCATCAACCTGACTTGTAAAACAACATAAATGACTTGATAGTATAATAAACTACTTAACTAAATATATTTCAATTTGCATCAATAGAACGAAATTGAGTTATATATATATATATATATATACTCTTCAAAAGAAGAAACGCAAAACCACATTGTCGTAACATTTGGAGAATTGATTTAATTATTGAATGGTGAGTCCGATAATTACCAAATGTTGGAGGATTGTTCACAATTCACTCTAGTCCATTGTGAGTAAGTGATAGGACACACCACCAAGGTCAAGGTCATCTGGAGTCAATACCGGGTGTGGCCTCCGCGTGTGTTGACAACTGCCTGGCACCGCCTGCCCATTGAAGCAACCAGAGTACGGATGACGTCCCGGGGGATGGTGGCCCACTCGGCCTGCAAGGCTGCTGCCAGCTCGGGCAGGGTCTGGGGCTGTGGTTGTCGCTGTCGGAGGCGTCGGTCCAACTCGTCCCATAGATTCTCAATTGGGTACAAATCCGGTGATATCGATGGCCAAGGAAGGACATTAATGTTGTTGTTCTGTAGGAAAGCCATTGTGAGACGTGCTGTGTGAGGCCTGGCGTTGTCATGTTGGAACACTGCGTTGGCATTGGCCATAACTGGAACGATGTGTGGCCGGAGGATCTGGTCAATGTAGCCCTGTGCATTCAGGTTGCCCTGCACGTGGACCAGGTCAGTTCTGCCAGTGTGAGATGGCTGCCCACACCATGACACTACCCCCGCCGAATCTGTCCACTTCCTGCACGCAGTTTGCCGCATAACGTTCACCACGACGCCTATACACGCGACATCTTCCATCATGACGTCGGAGCAGAAATCGGGACTCGTCACTGAACCACACCTGTCTCCATCGCAGTTGAGGCCATTGTCGATGAATCTGGCACCACTGCAGTCGGAGTCGGTGGTGTTGTGGTGTTAAGATGACACCTCGAACTGGACGTCTGGCACGAATTCCTACCTCACGTAGGCGGTTCCGTACGGTCTGGTTGGATATCCTGCGCAAACCTGGTATTGCTGCGGCTGTGGAGGTGGCAGTAGTCAATCGTTCCCGAAGGTGGCGTACCCGGATGTAGCGGTCCTGCCCGGGGGTAGTGACCCGTGATCGACCGGATCTAGGGAGGTCACGTGTTGATCCATGTTGCTGGTAACGGTCCCACAGTCTGGAGATGGTGCTTGGGGACACATGGAATGCCCTGGCAACGGCCGTTCTGGATTCGCCTGCGTCTAGTCGGCCGATGGCATTGTTTCTCTGCGGTTCACTGAGACGTGGCATGTCCTGGATTGTCAACTGTCGGCCAGATACAGAGGCCAGGCAAGCGAACACCCTGCACTTTTATACTGTCGGTGTTCATGTTGCACGTGCAGACAACGCACGTGCAGTGGTGACATGGTTTGCACGTGGCTGCGTTTTTGCGAATATTCACATTTTGGAACTTTATTGTACAGTAGCTGCGTTTTATCGAATGTAACCGTGGGAATGTGTTTGGGACATGCAATGACCTTATATTCACAAAGCATGAACCGGTAGGAAACATAAAATCGGAGTTATAACCCATTTGTACCCTTTTGCGTTTCTTTTTTTGAAGAGTATATATATATATATATATATTTTTTTTTTTTTTTTTTTTTTTTTAATCCAAAGAAAAAAATGCATATTATTAAGCCTATTGGTATGCTACGTTCGAGCAAAAACGACCACTCACGATACCCAAGTGATAATTTCCTTTTCTTTGGAACTACGTAATTGGTCAGTTTTGTGATTTTAGATGGGAAAGTCTACTTAATCAAGGGTTTTACAGAAATACTTACAGTAATAAAGCATGACGATTTGAAGGGTATCCGTGCGGTTATCACACACTACCCTGTGATGTTATTACAAGAGGCACGTCGTTTTAGTGTGTCTAGACACAGTGTCTGGGGACCGTCTAAAGATACACCTGCCAATCAGGAACCACAGGTACAGGCCACGGAAAGAAAATACCAATTAACCAAGAAAACACTCGGATTATTATTTCAGTACGTGGGTTAATTTATGTACAAAACATAATACAGTTATTTCAACACTTTGAAAATAGTGGTTTATTTTGTATTGAAAAATAATATATAATTGTTGTTGGCTTACTGGGATGGCTATTATTATAGAACATTGCGATGCATCCACAAAAATCAGGTATGTTTTGTTTCTTCATTTCGAAGACTAATTCCTGACGTGACACGTAAAGTATTATTTAACCACCAGCTCGCCAGAGGGCGTATTCACGGGGATGGTACAAAATGGCTGTGCCCGTTATATATAATAGCCGTCACGTTTAACCGTTTTATTAATTAACTATACGATTATACTTGTTGATATTAAGCAATAATGTGCATTATATATCGTTGAATATGCATACCAGACCAAATGCCTTAATTATCCCCTCCTTTAATAATACTATTTCCAATATAATTAGGAAAAGGATATGCAACACATTTAAACAGCTTTGTTAAAGCCGAATAATTGCAACACTAAAGGAGATCTCTACCAATATCTGTTAAATGAATTTAAATTACAAATGTACCTTCGAAAACCCATAGACAATCAACATTTAAAGGGAATAGTAAAAATTAGAATATCTGCACACAAACTAAATATAGAATCCGACCGATATAAAGGTATTTATAGACAAGAAAGAGTATGTACAATTTGCAATAACGTAATGAAGGAAATGTTTTATTTAACGACGCACTCAACACATTGTATTTAAATAACGTAATGAGATGGAAGATGAGTATCATTTTATTATTCAGTGTCCAATATACAATGTTTTAAGAAAAACGTTCATAAAAGTTTACTATTATGGACATCCTAGTGTTTTTAAACTTATTCAGCTTCTATCCACAGAAAATAACAAAGAACTCAATAACCTTAGGAAATTTTTATTATCAACTATTGCAATATTATAAACTAACACTTGTCGGTTAGTCTGTCTCAATCGGTTATGTAAATTTATCTTAAAATTTTATTTTGTATCCTTACATAACGTGTTATATAATACTAATACTAATACTAATACTAATACTTATATATATATAATATATTTTTTTTTTTTTTTTTTTTTTTTTTTTTAAATATATACCCACATAACGTGCTATATAGTTTGTTTTTTCTTTCTTTATTATTATTTTATTATTATTTTAGTTTAATTTAGTTTAGTTTAGTTTACTTATTTATTTATTTATTTATTTTACCTCTTTTTTTTAAAAGATTTATGTTGTATGTGTGTCTTTATTTTCCTTACGCATGTGATGTGTTTATATTTAATATCTTCCATATTACTAACCACGTAATTATTTATCATGCATATATGTAGGGTTTATTTTGTTTATTTTAGATACGTATTGATTTTGCATGCATGAATGTGTTTTAGATAGTGCTATAGCGCTCCCCACCATTATCAGACATTGTAAATATGTATTTATTATATTTTGCTGTTTTTATTATACAGCTTATAAGTTGTATAACTTAAAGGAGTAAAGAACTTGAACTTAAGCAGGGCTCATCGTGTTCACTGCCAATTTAGCCAATTGCTAATTTTTAAAAATACAAAATGGCTACTATATTTAGTCTTTAGCTCCAAACACGTATACACAAAAATGTACTCCCCGTATGCAAATTTACTTATGAGTAAATTTACTCGCATAAGTAAAAACCAAACTGCTTCAGCGTTCACGTGATATTAATAAAATGTTAGTATTTTATTAATTATACAAAAAGAAAAGCTGATAAATTTTAATTGTAAGATGGAAAGGCTCTTATATGAAAGAATAGTAAGCCGTATAAGGTTGTGTGCTGCACTTGTGGTTGGACAAACCCAGGAAACTAATGTAAAAGCAAACTGTATATTATTATTAAGTATGGTTTTCTTAATACAAAGAAAAGGTGGGTTCACTTTTCACTTAAATGGACAGTCATCGGATACTATGTGGATGTGTACATATCGGTGAAGCTATACATTTTTTTTTCATTTGGTCGTGCGTGTACGCTCGATTTCCTAGTAGGGTCCTCACGCTCTCTAGCTAGCGTACTCCGACTTTGGTGAGGTTGAGGTTTTCTTTAGGGTTACCTCATCCTTATTTCCTGAATGAAGATTCTAATCCTGGAAACTCAGGACGAGTGTTTCTGTCTGGGTTTCCATCCTGTAGAAACTTGTCTTACTGGACTTGCATGCTGCTTCTGCTTGGGTTTGGCATCTGAGTTGTCCTTCTCCTAGACAGATTGTCTTTTTTGACTGACGCCCTCTGTCTGTTCGGCTATTTGCCCATAGCTGGGACTGGATGGGTGAGTGTCAGAGCATGTCCATACGCCAATGGGTCGTGCACACTGCACCTCTGGAGCTCCAGTTGCTCCGAGATCCCCCTCAGTCTAGCCTGGATCACTGAGGGCCCAGTTACCATGGTGTGCCAAGCTGAGAAAGCAGGGGGTACTGAGGGAGTCTTGTTTGTGGAGAGGTTATGTACCGGAGGGGTAAGACTTACATGCATCTGCCCCCTTTTCACCATGGCAGGTTATCCAGCGGCTGCAGCTGAAAGCGAGGAGGTTATTAAGACCCCTACACTACACTGCAGCACTAGACACATGACACAAACCCGTGGACAGGAAGCCAATACACCACGGTGAAGCTATACGAAATGTCCCAATGGACGAGTATGTTGTTGGTTCCTAAGGATGATCAACTGAAGTAAGTCATAAACGAATGTAAAAAGAAATGTTATTTTGCTTCTTGTGTAGAAGTCATTAATGGTTGTCATATTCACATAACTGGATCACAAGAATCCCCTGACAATTATTTGCATAGTAATATATCGTATTCTCAGAAAGTCTGCTGTTACAGAATGTCTGTGGGTGTGGCCATATTAGATACTTGTAAGTTCAAGGACATCAACATTGGCTGGCATGGTTGTGTATATGGTGCCAGAGTTTTGAGACATTCCAAACTCTTCTTTAAGGATGAGGACACTCTCCTCTCACATTGGCCGAAACAAATAGTGTCTTCCATGATAATATCTTAATCCACCATCCGTTCCTGTATATGACCTTCCTTACCCTTCGAGGCATTCTGAGTGATTGGCTTGTGAAATCCCACTATAACCAAGGATCTAATCCCATAATTAAAGGATATATCTATCAATCTATATCTATCAATACATGTATATGGCATTCGGTTTGTAAATTGAACACACGTACACACACGCGCGCGCGTGCACGTACACACACGCACACTCCATACGTCCATGATTGTATTTCTCTTAAGACATTTGAACTTACCCTCTGGCTAACATAAACAAGGACCATGTGCATTATCTCACCCACCCTTATATCACTCTTTTTGTTTCCATCTTGTATATTTTCAGTTCCATTGAGCCCCTAAGAACTCGCTCTAGGCTGGAGCCGATGTAATGTGGTACCGGGCTGCGAACCCTGTACCTACCAGCCTATAGTTCGATGGCTTAACTACTGCGCTACCGAGGCCGGTTCTTCGGAGCCGACGTCTTTCGCTTGTAGTTCTCATGAACCAGGAAACCTATTTTTAACATGCTCATGTCCACTGAAAGATCAGGCGTCTCTCTCCTGGGCACAGTCTCTGACTCAAGTCCTCACGATGATTGGCAGAGCTTAATAGGTGTAACCGGCTTCCAGTTGTTTGGATTGATCCAGCCTTAATCGTCCAATGTTAACAGTTTAGGGCACACTGTTCCCCAGCATCAAAACGTCAATGCTTAATGTTAATGTATGTGCCAGATCATTTTTGGTGGAAGAATTTACTCCATACGTCGTCCGTTTGTAATGAACATTTCACACCAGTGTCCTCGTAATCACTCAAATAGTAAGATGAACAGTGCAAGCACGGCGGAGCAGGTGGAGGATGGGGGTGGTGGCCGGTGGCTGAAGCCCCCCCCCCCCAATAATTCTGAATCAAAAATATTATTGGTAGTAAATCGTAAGGCAGAGATGAATTATACGTGTAGAATGCAGGAAAATGCATTTCAAGACATCTAGTTTTCAAAACTTTACGAGGGAGCATACCCTAAACAATCCAAGAAAATTTGCTTTGCGCCCTCGATATCAATCACCTCCCGCCAACTCGAATATCTACTTGCTCTCGGCTCTCCTGCAGTACTCTCCTGTAGTAGTAGTAGTAGTAGTAGTAGTAGTAGTAGTAGTAGTAGTAGTAGTAGTAGTAGTAGTAGTAGTAGTAGTAGTAGTAGTAGTAGTAGCAGCAGCAGCAGCAGCAGCAGCAGTTATTTTACAAAGTGTGTTCTGCCCCGGGTTGTGTCCCTGGCCTCTCGGAGATCGAACTCCGGGGCGGACATGCTCGAAACCTCTGTGGTATATGGGCATGCTAAAAACTTACGCAACGCAACAAAGTGTGCATTGCTAGCTGACTTTATCAACTCCCAATTCCTCCTCATCTGTTACCCTCCCTTGGTGGAACGCTTCATAAAATGTTCTTTGACAATTATGGCAGTCATTTAATTGCTTCTATATTAAAAAAATATACAACCGAATTTACGAAGCCTGTTTATGACTTACACGCGTGTAGCTACATACATTTACAATACTTAAACACCTGCGGTTAAGTAAAACCAGCTTCGTAAATTCGGCCCTAAATGTTCTGTACAAGTGTTGTTCAGAACACCCCACTGGCGTAGGAAGCGGGGGAGGGGGCAAGGGGGCATATCTCCCCCCCCCCCCCCCCACACTTTTGAGATATTTTGCTTTATATTTTCTTTATAATAGTGTAAAAGTGTGCAAATATAAAATTGTGGCCCCCCCCCACACGTTTTGGCACCGTCCTACGCCACTGCGTGACCCTCAAGTTCATTTTGACCCATCCCTCGTGTTGATGGTATACTGGGAACTACCTCTAACAATATTGTGTTCTGATAGACTGCTCAGTTCATATGTGTCCATTTAATCTTTGCTGATGAAAGTTACTTAGTGCCAGTCGTCTGTCCATAAACATCTGGTAATGGAAATACAGTCGTACACAAAAGAGTAGCTCTAATCATCATAGCACTGGTCAGTTTTAATGGACGCTGACAGTAATGACCAGCATAATTATATCTATTTGCAAAAGAAATCATCAAGGTCAAGACTACAATGACTGAATTGAAATAAAGCAATATTATTACTATTCATTTTAATTATTATGTTGTTCAGTGTATCTGCGTTGTATTGTTGGACCTAGCCCGAATACTGTAAGAGAGCTAGACGGATATTTGGAAGGTTTTTCTCTCTCATTGTATCCCCTGCGTGCGCTGTAACCTCACCGTGGTGCAGGGGTGTAACATTCTCTTTGAGAATGGCCAATACAGCACAAAATTGAAGTTTTGAGTAAAATTCAGTATCCGTAAAATTCTGTGATATTTGTGTTTTTGCACAGTTCTTTACACTGTTTTTGTTTGTCTTGAATTTTTATATTGATGTTGATCATCACTTTATTTATTTGCATTACCATAGTTTGACACTCAATAGCCGATGTATTTTTCGTGCTGGGGTGTCGTTAAACATTCATTCATTCATTCATTCATTTCTCTCATTATATGTACATGTCTGTCTAGTTCTCGTACCGTCAGAGTACTCGGGCTATGTTGGACCATGAAACCATCAACAACCCCCGTAACTTGCGAATCATATCATGTGTAGCTTTAAACCTCTAGATACCACAACGAATATTTTTTTCAATAATGGTGGTGATAAAATTAAGAAAGGGGAGCATTATCAAAATGGTTTTACATCTGAAACTCACCAAGACAAGACATAAATGTATTCTCTCAAGACCGCATTATCTATAGGGTGTCAAAATGTTAATGCTTTATAAAAAGAAAAGTGCAAAATTATTAATAATTTACACATATCACTGGACTGTCAGACTGATGCATGTTTATAGCCGGTCCATTTGTATAATATTTGACGTATTTCACGGTTAGACGTGATTTTGGAGTTCATTTATTCAAGACTTCTCTTTATTCAAGAGCTCTGTAATAGTCTATGTAAATAAGCGTTATAGTGATTTTGTGGAAGATTTCTCTAATGATTTATTCAGAGATCTCCGAGGAACTCATGTTTACTGTAATTCAATATACCAAAACTATTACACATACTGTCAGATCTGAGTTGATAGACACATGCTAGGTGCATGTGCAAGAGGGGAGATTTAGGGGGTCGAAACCCCTGTTCTCCAAACATTTAAAAAAAAAAAAAAATTTCTGGGGGGACATGACTCAACCCAGCCTAAAACAAATGCCAACCCCCACACCCCTGAAGAATTCTCGTAACACACCTGCATAAGAACCAGGGCCAGATGCAGGAAATATATTGGGGGCATAAGGGGAAGTGCTATTTTTTAATGATTTAAAAAATATTTTTTTTATTCATCATCCACAATATAGAACACTAAATTGCCTTGAAAACGCATCTGGATATCATTTAAAATGGTCTGGGGAACATACCTTCAACCCACCTATAGATTTTGGCTCCATTGCTTCCAACACACTCAAATTACCTTTAAAACAATAAAACAAATTATGATCCCCTTTACAAAATCCTCAATCTGCCCCTGGCCATCAACCTCAAAAGGGACCTAAACTTTAAAAACACTCCTGTTGTGACGTGTTATTAATTATGGTCAAGAACTTCAGATATTAATTGATCCGGACATATCTAAACTTTGAGAGCCCCCCCCCCCCCCCCCCCCCCCCCTCCATCCCCACAGATCTATGTACATTAAACCTCGGTCAAGCGAACACCTGCATGAAGAATAATTTTTGACTGATGCAGATACTGCTTGGAATTCATGTGCACGGATACCACAATGACTACATAACATGTCTGTGCAATACCTGGGCACTTATCGGATCCATACTGTTTACGTTATTACACATTAGATGCGTCCACACAGGTAATTACGTGTGTTATCGTTTACCCGTGTTTAATTGATGATCGATGTAAGGCATTGACGGTTTCCGTTGTGTTCGCCCGCGAGGCTGCAAATAGCGCGTCGAACATAAGCCATCGGGGACCTATGGTTTAACGTCTCTGAAATCAGTGGCTAATTAGTGGCTTACATAACAGACGGGATTTTTAACCGAGGATGATTCCACGGGCAAACCACAATTACAGTGTTTCCCACAATCTCTCCTTAGGTTAATTAATTGGATAACCAATTTCCCGGTTTACATCTTATGGAGATTCCAGTAATAGATTATTGCGATACACCCAAGTTGATGAAACGTTAAAGAGACTGTACCTGAGTTTGTTGCCAAATGTTGTTGAGATGTTGCCGACTGGCAGAGACATTTTAATGACTGAAAATACACATAAATGCGTTTCTGCTTAAAGGAACATTCCTGAGTTTTCTGCATTGTAAGATGTTTCTGACTAATAAAATATTTCTACGATTAAACTTACAAATTAAATATATTTTCTTGTTTAGAATATCAGTGTCTGTATATTCAATGTGTTTTTGGTCGTCTTAATATTTGTAAGAAGCCCAAACTGGATTTTGTCTTCAAATAATTTCGTACGTACGACAAAATAATATTTTAGGAAATAAAATAAAATTTAACCTAGTACAAATATTACAACGATTAAAAACACGTTTAATATACATCCACTAATATTTAATGCAGAAAAATACATTTAATATGTAATTACAATCGTTAAAATGTCTCTGTTAGTCGATAACATCTTAAAAATTACAGCAAACTCAGGAATGTCCCTTTAAAGTACTAGTGGTGGTATATTAAATGTCTTTCAGATCGTCCAGGTGTTTGTACCAAAAACACATTGAATATGCAGACACCGACATTCTAAACATGAAACTATATTTTGTTTTATATGTTTGTAGTCGGAAACATCTTATAATGGTAGCAAGCTCATGATAGTCTCTTTAACTAGTCTGAACTGAACATTCGTTCATTCATTCGTTCTTTTCTCCTGCCTTCCCCTTCCTAATTCATGATTTTGTGCTTGGTACGGACCTAACATTTCGATTTTAAAATGACCCCCAAGCACATTGTTTAATCAGTGGAGCCCTGTCATTATTTATGATATTAAATATGACAAATGGGAGAAGCTACATTCTGCAAAAAAGTACAATATTGATATTCTTACACATAAACATTTTGACGGTTCACGAAATGACGTGAGGCAGACACATATGCTATAATATAATAATCGAGTTGCAAAAAAACCCACTATTACTTTGAACTCCTATATAAATACCAGAGGTACAAACATATAAACAAACAAACCCCCCCCCCCCCAAAAAAAAAACCCCACAAACCCCCCCCCCCAAAAAAAAACCCCATTCCCTTCCATCCACTTCCCACTACCATCAGTTTTGGATGTCTAGAAACTAGTGGAAGACGACTCTTGACTTTAAATCCACGTCGGTAGATCTAAAGCTAATGTTATTGCGTGTCCAAATTAATGACTTTACTTTCAACTTACCAAAACACCGCAGGTATCAACTGACTGCGCTAATCAAACTGTAGTACATTCGGAATCATTATTAGATATATAATTGACAATGACTTGAAACGGGATGCTTTTAAGCGTAACATCAGTGGCTTTCCTGTCAAGAGTGCATTTCAAGTCCGTGACTTTTGACCAAAGTAATGATAATTTGGTTTATCTTGTCAAGTCAAACGTTAACCCGAACAAAACTATGAAAACCTTTTCACCGATTTAAATATCCGAATATTGGAACCGATTAGAAACTGGTAATTTAACAACAAAAAGAGGTCTTTCCGGGGCAGTGACATCTCATCAAAACAATCATTTAGGAGCAGATCCAGAGAGGTGAATAGTGGGGGTTCCCCCTCTCAACTGTGTCCTTTTTGTCTATCTAGTTATATTAGGCTGCAATTGGCCCTCTAGGCTTGTGATTTAATCATGGTACCATGCTTATGAAACATTTAAAGTTGTTAAATGTTACCGGCCTCGGTGATGTCGTGGTTAAGCTATTGGACATAAGGCTGGTAGGTACTGTGTTCGCAGCCCGGTACCGGCTCCCATCCAGAGCGAGTTTTAACCACTACACCCTCTTCTAACCACTAACAACTAATAACTAACCTACTGTCCCTGACATACAGTCCAGATAACTGAGGTGTCTACCCAGGACAGCGTGCTTGAACCTTAATTGGATATAAGCAAAAAATAAAGTTGAACTGAAAATGTTAAATGTTTAACGATAACTCTAGAACACATTGATTGGTTCAAACTATATTTATTCTGGTTTTTATTACCGTGGTATTGGTCGGCAGCCTGAAGTCTATATCAGGATCTTCCCTACACATTTTAATAATAAATATGTTCACGCGGTGCAAGATAAGAAACAATAATATACATACAGCAAATAATAGGAGATAATTAAACACAAAGGTAATAGGTTAATGTTTGGTGAAAAGAAGTAAAACAGAGAAAGAAACATGAAACAGTTAAGTTTACTATTTGCAATATTAAAAGTAACGGACGGATTTGCACAGGTCTATCTTTTTCTGGCTTGTTACTCGTAGATCACTAAATAATAAAATATTATAATTAAAATGTAAATGTTTCTGTAAATGGGAATTACGATGTATCCTAAATAGTGGATAGTGTGATAGAACATCTTCAATGGGATGTCTGCAAGCACATCTTGAATTATCTCAAATATGACATTTAAATTTATAACCAATTAAGGTTGCTGTTACAGGTACATATGGACGATGTCTGAAGGGGGCATTCTATTGGGTGTGTGTGTGTGGGGGGGGGGGGGCACAATCTCTAGTGTGAAGGTACAAGCCAGGTCAGGTCAGGTCATAGGGCTTTACGTGCACATTCAGAACAAGCTGTTGTAGCGCACCTCCGTCCAGGACAGGAAAGGTGGGGGGGGAGGGGGGGGGGGAGAGGAGGGACCGCCTGCACTGACAGGTGCAAAGGAGCACCAGCAGCCCGACCAAGGTCGGTAGCAGGCGGGGGTGAGGGTGATGGTGCTATGGAATTTTGAATGGCGCAAAGTATTATGTCAAAGAGAAAAAGTGCGCAAATTTGGCTGAGGAAATCGGGCGCAATTTTGAACGGTCGGTCAAAAAGAAAGTTCCAGAGCTATTAGTGAATCGAGAGTAGGTCGTTAATTAGACCTCTATGATGCTGTGGTGTCTCCCTAGGTTGCCCATAGGGCCCTTAAAAAGGGCCTGACCGCTTCTGATCGTGGCATGACAACCCAGGGGGTACAAGCCAGATTGTTATCTTTATTTATACTGAGGACAAAACAAACCCCCCACCCTCCGCCATGGGTTCCCAAGGATCTGTGTTACCCATTCTCATTGTGACGGAACATGCTCTTAATTTTGTTTTCGCCTGTGGCGATATTAATTGTTTTAGAGGGCCGTGTGCAGTTCCAATATGCACTTAAGCCCAGGTGGGCACTTTGTTACGTAATACCTCTGCGCGACGGTGGTCGTGCTCTTTCCAATACACACCCAGACCAGGTGCGCAGGCCATGTGGCCAGTAGTTAAGTAATACCTCCGCGAGTGCGGTTTTTACATGATGCGTATAAAAGATCTCTTGTTACTAATGAAAAAAATGTCGCAGGTTTTCTCTCTAAGACTATTAGTCAAAATTACCAAATATTTGACATCCAATAGCCAATGATTAATAAATCAAAATTACCAAATATTTGACATCCAATAGCCAATGATTAATAAATCAATGTGCTCTAGTGGTGTCGTTAAATAAGACAAATTTTAAACAAACTCTTTTGCTTGGAATACGATTTTATTATTAAACCATATGGCCTCATAACACAAATAGGGACGAAATTATGAAGCCTGTCCTCCACCCCTCCTTAGACACTGGTTTTTAAGCATTGTAACACATGTGCCGGCCTCGGTGGCGTCGTGGTTAGGCCATCGGTCTACAGGCTGGTAGGTACTGGGTTCGGATCCCAGTCGAGGCATGGGATTTTTAATCCAGATACCGACTCCAATCCCTGGGTGAATGCTCCGCAAGGCTCAATGGGTAGGTGTAAACCACTTGCACCGACCAGTGATCCATAACTGGTTCAACAAATTCCATGATTTGTGCTATCCTGCCTGTGGGAAGCGCAAATAAAAGATCCCTTGCTGCCTGTCGTAAAAGAGTAGCCTATGTGGCGACAGCGGGTTCCCTCTAAAAAACAGTGTCAGAATGACCATATGTTTGACGTCCAATAGCCGATGATAAGATGAAAAAATCAATGTGCTCTAGTGGCGTCGTTAAATAAAACACACTTTGTAACACATGTAGGATAAAACAGGCGTTTATAAATGAAGCCCTCAGGACCGTTTTGCATGTGTACATTTTTTAGGTGCAATTCGGGGAAAATGGAAATGAACTCACCGATCAAAGGCCTAACTGTACGATCATTTTCATTTATTTTCGTGCTTCTATTCAATTAAGGTTCAAACACGCTGTCCTGGGCACATACCTCAGCTCTCTGGGCTTCATGACCAAGAATAGTGCCTTAGTGGTTAGTGAGAGAGAAGTCTCTGCAGTGTCTTACATCTACCCATTGAGTCGCTAAACTCGCCTCTGGGTGGACGCCGGTTCCAAGATACGAACCCAATACCCACCAGCCTTTAAGTCCGACGGCTTAACCACTACACCACCGAGGCCGGTGATCACTGAATACATTACACCATTTATCTATAGAACTGCGATAGGAAAATTCTAATGGTAATTAATTAATCGATAGTAGCAGATAAAAATAAATATTTCAGATTATATATGATCAATTTGGATGTTCTTCTGGGCAATTCAGACAGAGGACGGTATTGTGCAGAGTACTAACGTCCTCACGGCTATTTTGTATCTTTAGTATGCGCCTTCGGGGAATCTACAGGGCCACGCCGGTCGATGATTCTGCGCTTTTAACCCACATGCATTATAAATATTCACGTAGGTTAACATACAAATGTACGTTTAACATTACATCGTCATATAACAGAAACCTACAATATAGCATGAAACTCTACTGCTGTTTCAAAATTTTAAATGCTATTAAATATCCTTGGAATGAATTAAGGGGAAGGCGGCAGTGGAAGGTAGGGAGATGCAGGCATGTGTACAGGGGTGGGGTTAAAGGTAAAAACGATCCCCAACTCCTAGCGATTTTAAAAATGTATATTTTTGCCGGGAGATCATGACTCAAACCCCCTCAGAACTTCATTTCCCTCAGTCTTAAAGTCCCCGCACACGAAATGTTACTTGAGACCTTTTGCTCAGCTGATAACTCTCGTGTGCAGGGACTTTAAACTCACCCCATCATAATTCTCTGCACACGCGCCTGAGGCAATTACCCCCGTATTAAGTGTTTTGGTGGCTACTTTTTTTTCCGTATAAACTAGTTAATTACTCAAATATAATTCAAGTTTACGTTTGCAAAATCGCGCTTTCAAAGTGCGTAAAATGCTGTTTTTCAGATCTGAGAAATACAAAGTATAAGCACCGAAAACAGGCGCTGGTCCAGGGTTTTTTTTGCAAGGAGGGGGGGGGGGCGTCTACATACCCTTTGATCCCCACTCCTAGATCCGCGGCTGAGAAGCGTCAAGGGTAACTGGGGTCATCGACTCCTCAACGCTATAGTCTGCTTGACCAAAGAATGCTTTGCCCCTTCCCCTCTCGGACAGTTGAAAAGAAAAAACATTAACGATTGCCCCTTTTATCCCCTCAGTTGTTAACATCTTCCGACGATTTTGGAAAAAACCTAATCTATGCAACAGCATTTAAGCTGAAACACAATAGTCCAGTTTTATTGTGTCAACTTTTGCGTCTGAATCCCCCGTTACTGACAATTCTGGATCCGCTACCGCTTTACAGACTATTGGCAGTCCTTACAAACGAATCGACAAAGGCGACAAGTACTCCCGTTGTCAGTCTTGAAGACTAAAGCCCACTTGTTTGCATCTGAAAAAGGTCTCCTTATCTGTCAACACAGACATCAAAATTAAAACCCAATAAACTGGCGGCTATTTTTGGTTCTAATTTCTGTTCTTTAATGTTCGACACGTTTGGCAGATGCCATATTGGACCGTCTCAAATCAGAATTATTCTGTACTGGCGGCGTACCATTTAATTTGTCTAAAACTAATGATCGTGCAAACAATTGCCGACTTGTCGCTCGCGGTCGTCTACGAGTTTTAAAAATAATAGAACTTTCATTTTCGTCACATCTACAGACAATGTGTGTCACCTGATATATATAAAGTACACGATTCTACAACGCGTGCTTTAGTAATAGACACCAGTATTAATGTCAAGTTATTTATCAACTGTCTGGATTTTTGCCGACCAACAGATATGAATTTTTTTCCTTTTCCAGCAGTATGCAAAAAGATTGTTGACTAAATAAGTGCGTAGGGTATCTTTATTTTTATTACACACTGAGTAGCCCCTATAAAGGGTACTCTCTCTCTCTCTCTCTCTCTCTCTCTCTCTCTCTCTCTCTCTCTCTCTCTCTCTCTCTCTCTCTCTCTCTCTCTCAAACACAATAAGCGTTTGTGAACATGAATTCCAATGAAACACATACAATCCCTATCGTCATCACTGTCAGTAACAACAGCAGTATATGTTAACTATAGATACTTTGTTGACGCCTGTTCTCGTCTTGTATGTTAATTGTGTATTTGAATTGTCCTTTTGTTACGTACATTGTAATGTGTTTGAGTGTTGTTTAATAAATCTTGAAAATCTTAAGGAACAATAGCAACAGTAACAACAACAACAACAACAACAACAACAACAGCAACAACTACAGCAACAGTAACAGTAACAGCAACAACAACAGTAACAGTAACAGCAACAGCAACAACAGCAATAGTAACAGCAACAGCAACAATAACAGCAACAACAACAGTAACAACAACAACAGCAACAACAGCAACAACAGCAACAACAACAATAGCAACAGTAACAGCAACAACAACAGTAACAGTAGCATTTTAGCGACGAAGATTGACTTATTGGGTTTTGAACCGGCCTCGGTGGCGTCGTGGCAGGCCATCGGTCTACAGGCTGGTAGGTACTGGGTTCGGATCCCAGTCGAGGCATGGGATTTTTAATCCAGATACCGACTCCAAACCCTGAGTGAGTGCTCCGCAAGGCTCAATGGGTAGGTGTAAACCACTTGCACCGACCAGTGATCCATAACTGGTTCAACAAAGGCCATGGTTTGTGCTATCCTGCCTGTGGGAAGCGCAAATAAAAGATCCCTTGCTGCCTGTCGTAAAAAAGAGTAGCCTATGTGGCGACAGCGGGTTTCCTCTAAAAACAGTGTCAGAATGACCATATGTTTGACGTCCAATAGCCGATGATAAGATTAAAAATCAATGTGCTCTAGTGGCGTCGTTAAATAAAACAAACTTTACTTTTTTTTATTGGGTTTTGAGGACAAAAGGCTTAGGGGCAATGTAAAATAGCTACATAAATGTTTTTCGGTAGACATAACTCGGGTTCACCAGTTCACTGGAACAGCCTCTAGCCTTCAATTTAACTATATCAACATAATAGATACTTAAACCGGAAGTGAAATAATTGAAGCAAAATGAGGAAATCGAGATTTCTAAACTGTCTGCGCCTAATAGTGCATTCTATAACAAGGAGCAACATACTCTTTTTTGTTTTGTTTACTCCGGATATTACATTTGCTCTAATAAGGGCTTTAGATGGGCGTTTTTGTAAACAGTCCTTAGTGACCTCCGATTTAGCATTTTTCTATCTAAATTTTAAAAAATGAAATAGGGTCAGCCACAGACAGTATTTACTGATATTAGTGGCGGATCCAGAAAATCCATTTGGGGAGGGGGGCAGTGACATGAAATGGAATACTAAGGGAACTTTGGGGGAGGTTTGTAGGGGGATCGTAAAAAATGAAAATTAATATATAATAAAATTATAACTATCGCAAAATTTAGGGAAGGCCCGCGCCCCTGGTGGCCCCCTAGATCCGCCTCTGGATATAAACAATGTTTTGAGATTACATCATTCTGATGTATATCTAAGATGTTTATTATCTTCACATGTCAGTATCACAAAAGCTTAATAATACCATTGTCTATACAACGTGATGTGCCTCAAACTCTGGCTCTCTCGTGAATGACGCGTGTATATGGTTTTCTAGTTATCATGTCCAGTCAGGAGTGGCCTGCATGGCAGATCGGTCTTTGTTGAAACGTTTTTGCAACTGTTTGAACATTTCGTATTAGTTTTATATGAATCACGCCGTGTAGGTTTTTTTTTCTACACAACCTACATGTATTTGCACAACATTTCGTTTGGGCTTTGAATCGATCACGCTTTGCACGACACTCCGTGGAACATTGCGAATTAACCGAGATGAGTTCCATTCCATTATCTGACGTATTCCATTTGGATGGAACGAGTTGCGTGCTTTTTTCGCTGAGGTTGCCATTATCACGCTTATGTGGTTGGGAATATTGTCCTTAATATAGCTAGGATTTCCTTAATATAGCTAGCATTCCCTTATTATAGCTAGAATTTCCAGATAATATAGCTAAAATTGCGACGAATTTAACGCTACGGCGCCTATATGGAAGTTGTCTAATTAAATGCTAAAGTAATAAAAGTGAACAACCAAAAGATCTATTATGCAGGCTGGCAATGAGTTTGATGGTAACAATGCATTAGTTGAGAGTCTTTGTGCTAGGATGATAATGTCTTTTGTTGTCATTTCATTTCAAGTTATTTTCGTGCTTATATCCAATTAAGGTTCAAGCACGTTGTCCTAGGCACACACCTCAGCTATATGGGCTGTCTGTCCAGAACAGTGGGTTAATTGCTAGTGGTTAGTGAGAGAGAAGAGGGTGTAGTGGTCTGGGTGGGAGCTAGTATTAAGCTGCAAACCCTGTACCTACCAGCCTCATGTCCGCTGGCTTAACCACGACACCACCGAGGCCGGTTACACTAAATGGGATGGTGCAGTTTATATCCATGTACTAGCCTCAACCCAAAGTGTTAGTTGGTGAGAGAGAAGAGGGTATGGTGGCCTTACATCTACCCATTAAGCCCTTAAGACCTCGCTCTGGGTTGGAGCCGGTACCGGGCTGCGAACCCTGTTTTATATGCAGCACCCCCCAGACAGGATAGTACATACTACGGCTTTTGTTATACCAGTTGAGAAGCACTGTCTGGAACGAAAAATAGCCCAATGGGCCCACATAGGGATGAGATCCTAGTCCGACCGCGCATCAAGCCCTCATTCTTCCCCACCTTAGTAATATTCTAATAAAATATCTAAGCCTCTCATAACCTCAGAAGAATACAGCAAAACACTTGATACCCGAAAGCGTTTGAAAGCGAATGATTTAGAATGCCGTTTGCAAATGAAGAAGAAGGAAATGGTTTATTTAACGACGCACTCAACTCATTTTATTTACAGTTATATGGCGTCGGCCGTTTGCAAAACGTCTCTTTCGTTTTGTCCCACGACCGTGGTATGTGCTGTCCTATCTGTGGGAAAAAACCCATATAAAAAGCTCTTGCTGCTAATGGCAAAATGTCCTCAAGAACAATGAGTCAGAATTATCAAATGTTTGAGATCCAATAGTCGATGATTAATAAATCAATGTACTCTACTGGTGTGGTTAAAAAAAAACCCCAAAACCCCTTAACTTTATATGTACCGAAAATAAGGTACTTTTCCTCTCGGCCACATTAATGCTTCCATATACCCATCACCATTATATAGATGACGTCACACTGAACAAATAACCACAGTATGGAGCGAATCCAGGGGTGGTCGCTATGTCGGAGTTTGTACCCATAACGAGCGTGTTTGAACCTTAATTAGATGTACACACTTTAATTGGTGGTGGTGTTGGGTGGCCACACCCTAACTTTGAAGTGACACGAAAATGTATTGTTAATTCATGATTATAATGAATTTATGTCTTAAGAAAGAAATGTTTTATTTAACGACGCACTCAACACATTTTATTTACGGTTATATGGCGTCAGACATATGGTTAAGGACCACACAGATTTTGAGAGGAAACCCGCTGTCGCCACTACATGGGCTACTCTTCCGATTAGCAGCAAGGGATCTTTTATTTGCGCTTCCGACAGGCAGGATAGCACAAACCATGGCCTTTGTTGAACCAGTTATGGATCACTGGTCGGTGTAAGTGATTTACACCTACCCATTGAGCCTTGCGGAGCACTCACTCAGGGTTTGGAGTCGGTATCTGGATTAAAAATCCCATGCCTCGACTGGGATCCGAACCCGTAGACCGATGGCCTGCCACGCCACCGAGGCCGGTTTTAAGTAGGGAAAATGTAATATCTTGGTCGGCTGGGACATATTTTTATGGAAGGTTGCCTTGTATTATGCATGCTAGTGTAGATTGGAATATTATAGATGACCGTTTTTGAAAGTTGAATCTCCTGAAAATTCTACAGTCATCTCTCTGACACACAGCACTATCAAAGTCCCTGGGTTATGGGTGGGGAGGGGGGATTTCTTTTTTATTATTGATTTGTCCCCCAACCCCACCCACCTTAATACTTTTATTGTATTTTTATTTCCTTTATCGGGGGCGAAGCTAATATAGACGTGTTTCTTTTATTACTTTCTTTTGTCAAAATATTAGCTTAGAGGCCTAGACCATTTCTGACCCGCGCCGTCTCATTAAAACTATCTATTCCAACGTCGAGTAAGTTATTAGCCGAATCTTATAATGTGTCCAGGCAGTATTACTCGCAAAGGTCAGGATGTGAATTGTAAAGAAATATTATACTGAATAAGAGGATGCTACAGAGAGAAACTGACGAGGGAAGATACAGGATAGTTACAAGGGTGTACACTGTTCGTTTTATCTGAGAGAGAGAGAGAGAGAGAGAGAGAGAGAGAGAGAGAGAGAGAGAGAGAGAGAGAGAGAGAGAGAGAGAGAGAGAGAGAGAAAGAGAGACACACACAGAGAGACATAGAGAGAGACAGACAGAGAGAGAGAGACAGGGAGACAGAGAGACAGAGACAGATAAAATGATAGAGAAAAAGCGAGACAGAAACAAACACACGGTGTTCCAGGTACCATACCATGCACGCACATATCAGATTGTTGGTAGAGATATTAAGAGAGAGAGAGACAGAGAGAGAGAGAGAGAGAGAGAGAGAGAGAGAGAGAGAGAGAGAGAGAGAGAGAGAGAGAGAGAGAGAGAGAGAGAGAGAGAACGAGAGAGGAGAGAGAAAGAGAGAGAGAGAGAGAGAGAGAGAGAGCGGTGGGGGGGGGGGGGGGGGGGGGGGGTAGCTGTGCACCCAGGCAACTCCATTCAAATCCGTCTAAGCCAGGATTTCATTTCAATCTTCTATTTCATAATTGCTTGTTCCTAAAAATGAAATTTCTACAGTGAAGTTGTATTATGTTTATTTTTTCCATATGTTTCTAGATGCTTCAGAATATTTCCTGTAATTACTTTCTCGAGTTCTGCCCAGAAAATATGCACGTGCGCGTTTCGCGTAACCCGCTACAGACAGCAGCTGCACATTCAACAACTTTCTCTTCCACCCCACCCTCTCTCTCTCTCTCTCTCTCTCTCTCTCTCTCTCTCTCTCTCTCTCTCTCTCTCTACGTGTAAATGAAAAGAGCTCCAGTAATCCCCAAGGCTACCATTATTGAACTTCCCAGTATACTAAACACCAAAAGAAATGCGAATCTACTTTGAAAATACTGAAGAAATTAAATTAAATTTGGAATCAAATCTTTCGGTCGTATTAACGAGAAGATGACGGTGTAGCACATATTATTCAAGTTAACGTCTAAAATATATATATATATATATATATATATATATATATATATATATATATATATATACAGTCAAACTTCGTTAACTCGAAGTTGAAGGGGACGACGAAATAGTTCGAGTTTCAGGGAGTTCGAGTGTTCGAAATTCGTACAGCAGACCTCAAAGTGAAACTGCATTGCAGTATTATCATTTCGTTGATATCGGATGTTAGCACATTTCTTCTGTGTATATGATAAAACTAAGTAAATATTAACGTAAACGAGATAAATCCGACCAATTTGACGTACATCTCTATGTACTTTTATTGTATTAATTGACAGTAAAGGTAAAAAACACACAACGAAAACTGAAAGCACGTACTTACATATAGCCGGAAGTAAGCGATAAATGAAAGTTGATATATTTTTCAAATGTCAAAACAAGGCGGAACGTAACGTTGTAATAAATTAAAATACTGAATGTCGATTAGCACTAAGTACGTTTGTTTACCAAATAAAAAATACACAATATAAATAGCAAAATTATTGTAAATCACAAAAATCATTTTAAAAACCCTCACTAACATAGCGAGACATAACATAACAAATCAAATGGAATGGAATGGAAACTGGGTTTAACGTGCCCCTATCCACAGAGGTTCAGGCACGCCCACTTCGGATTTAGCCTCTGACTTCGCCAGTGACCAACTCCGGAGCGGGGGGGGGATTGAGTTTGAAGTGGGCAGGTTTTGGAAAAAAGCCATTTAGTGCGGTCAAACGCAAGCGCGGGCCGAATAGCAGACACTTCGCAAACTTGAAGTATCACCGAGTGGGAGCCGTGCTCTGATTGGCTACGTTTCGATTCCTCGGTGAAGCCTGACAAATACCTAAGTCTACAAAGAGTAACTGCATCCAAAAACATGTCTGGACTCTAAAATTTAACCCAAAATAGTTGAGACTGCTCGGCCGAAAAGTTTTAAAGGTGATTTTTGAGCAATTGATCGGGCGCCAAAATAAAATGCGTTAGACTATTTATAAAAAAAATAAACATAAAATTTTGAACTCGATCGAAAATTTAAAGTCTAACTAGCCCAAAAAGGAGGTTGATACCTGTCCTAGCAAAGGTTGGCGTCTAGGGGGATCCGATGTACCCGGTGGTCTCAAGCTGCGGGAGGAACTGCCGGTAGTCGGAGTCTGCTAAAGCCTTGGTGATGGTACGGTAATGAGTCCCCGCGACGGTTTTCAGAACGCGATGTATTGTCGGGTTGTCCATCTCCAATAGTAGCAGTCCTTGGCTGAATATTCCGCTCCGGCAGATGGTGACGCAAACTGCGTTGAGTCCCTCCCGCATCTTGAGTCGATGTACAGCGAATTCCCCCTCATCCGGATTGTCTGGCAAAGGTTGGTATGCAAGTGCCTTGGGCGTGCTGATGAGATGGCGTTCGTCTTGGATGTTGGTTCTAACCAGTTGTTGGAAACGCTGTGGGAGCCGGCTGGCCTGCAGTGACCACGGCTCCACTGGTTGTTCGTCTGGCTTCGGCGGTTGAGAGGGGCGACTTGGCTTGGCTGGTATGGCACTCGGGGGAGTGGTCGCCTTCCTCTTTACAACAGACACCTTCCGGGCCTGCGCCTCCATGGGTGTCGCCTGTATAGTCGGCGGCACAACCGGAGGTGCTGAAGTCAAGGCCTGTGGAGTTGGTCCAGGTTCCATCGTAGAAGACGGGATGTCCGGGGCTGGTGCCTCTTCTATTCCAGTCTTCTTCGGGGGGTCGGCGTTGGGCGGTCCAGCAGACGGAGTCGCTGCCGGCGGTTTAGCCGCCGGTTTTGACTCCCCCTGCGCCGCCGCTGGCGCACGTCTCCTCTTCCTCCACCTTCCTTTCTTCTGAATACGGTCTCCGTACACCAAGGTCACGGTTGCCCGTGACCCGGTGTACGAGACTCGATATTCCAGCAGAGCTCCGTAGGTTGCGATAAGTCCCCCCAGGTGGGGGGGGGGGGGGTTGGGGGGGGGGAGGGATTGGGGGGGGGGGGGGGGGTAAACGCACAGCACAGTCGATCACGTCTGTTTCCAAGGGCTGCATGACTGAAAAAGCAAGAATCGTAACAAATCAAAACGCTGTATGCCAAATAGCACTAGGTTATGTACTTTTCTGCACTCGTTTAAGAGAAAAAACAAACAGCGTTAATTGTTATTACAACAGTTCTTTGAAGATTACAAGACTATCCGTACTTTGTGTAATGAGGCCCGCTGCCGTGTACAAACACCGACAACCCAATGCAGGCATGTAGGATCATTTCGTTCCGCATAGTCGGCGATCTATTATTCTGTAATTACCGCGTGTATCATCGATAGCCGAGACCAGTCGGGACACTCACGCTTTAAAGTATTACCGGTACAGTTAAAAGGCTCAGTCACTCCACAAACTTCGAGTTTTGGAAGTGCAATATCCCTTATTTTTTTTATGGTGGGACCACAAAATTACTTTGAGAGATAGAGTTTTTCGAATGTTCGAAGTTTGAGTGTTCGAAGTCTGTTATTACTAGTTTGTATAGCATTCGGCCGGGACCGCCGTTTCACTTCGAGAGATCGACGTTTACGAAAGATCGAAGTTTGAGTTATCGAAGGTCGACTGTATATATATATATATATATATATATATATATATATATATATATATATATATATATATATATATAAATTGCTACAAAGACTCAGAAGCATAAAGAGAGCGCGAGGGACAGACAGAAACAGACAAACGGGAGAGAGAGAGAGAGAGAGAGAGAGAGAGAGAGAGAGAGAGAGAGAGAGAGAGGGGGGGGGGAGATGAAAGAAAGAGAGGAGAGAGAGGATAGGAAGAGGAGAAAGAGAGAGAGAGAGAGAGAGAGAGAGAGAGGAGAGAGAGAGAGAGAGAGAGAGAGAGAGAGGGGGGAGATGAAAGAGAGGAGAGAGAGGATAGGAAGAGGAGAAAGGAGAGAGAGAGAGAGAGAGAGAGAGAGAGAGAGAGAGAGAGAGAGAGAGAGAGAGAGGGGGGAGATGAAAGAGAGGAGAGAGAGGATAGGAAGAGGAGAAAGGAGAGAGAGAGAGAGAGAGAGAGAGAGAGAGAGAGAGAGAGAGAGGACAGACAAAGGAAAAGGATAGAAAGTGGAGAGAGAGAGAGAGGACAGACAAAGGAGAAAGGATAGAAAGTGGAGAGAGAGAATAAGAGAGAAAGATGAAAGAAAGAGAAGAGAGAGGATAGACAAAGGAGAAAGGATAGAAAGTGGAGAGAGAGAGAGAGAGAGAGAGAGAGAGAGAGAGAGAGAGAGAGAGAGAGAGAGAGAGAGAGACAGACAGACAGACAGACAGACAGACATTTACAGGAGAAACAGGTATTTACAAACTGAATGTCTAGACAGTTCAACGGATGAAGCTTTGCTGTTGAAATTTCCAGATTTTAGTTTATGAAAATGGTTTAAAGTACTTGAATGATTTTCAATATTGATGATGTTTACGACTGGACATGAACTCGTGGATTACGAATATACTTGTTTACTTAGGCAGAGCACCTGTTCTTCGCCATATATATACCATGGTATACAATAATGCTATATAACCCTAGCAATTGAAGTTCAAATTCGAAAGTCACTAACTACGGCCACATCGGTCAAGAGAAGGTTAAACTGCGCAACTATAACACTACGGGAATCGTGACGTGGACCGGAGACAGGTGTATCATTTAATATAAAAACCAATTAATAACAGTTATTATAGCAGGGATCGTGTTTTTTCTCACCTTTTGACTCAAACCCTAGCCGTCTTCGACAAGACCAGTGTCTGATTGCAAGCTGAATAATAATGAGCCAAACTTATTAAAAGTGGACCTTTAGTTTAGAAAACACCAACATAGGATGCCGGTTTTTTGTCTTTTAACACAGTACAGCTTAGACTGATCAAGGCCAGCTCAAGCTAAACCTAGCCTAGTCATTTTAAGCGAAACCAAGCACAGCCAAGCGAATGAAAGAAGCCAAGCAAAAGAAAGCCAAGCCAAACCAAGCCAAATGAAGTCAAGACAACTGAAGCCAATCCAAATCAACTTTAAGACTAATTCAATACACCACAATCGTGGAATAGGATATGTGCAGGAAAACCATCATCATCATCTTCATCATCATTTTCATCATCACCATACATCATCATCATCATCATCATCACTTCCATCATCATCATCATTATAATATCATCATCATACCATCAACATCATCATTTTCATCACCATCATCGTCGTCGTCATCATCAACAACATAATTATCATTTTCATTTTCATCATCATCAATATAATCAGCATCATCAACATAATCAGCATCATCATTATCACCATTATGATGATGATCATCATCATCATCATACTTTTGTACTGTTAAAAACAATATGCTGCTGTGTCGTTTCATTCAACTGTCGTATGAAAGACCATTTAACTCTGGGAGAAAATTCCCACCATTTCAATTTGCAAAACGCATTCCATTCAACGCAATCACGACGTCTATCTGACCAAAGATTTCAAAACTAATATTCCTTTGAACTTGAACTGACTGGGACCGTAGTCAGTCAAACCGTGATGCGTTTAATCACCAAAAATGCTGTGGCGCCGACATTTCCTGTGGTCAAACTACCAAACATCGACCATCACTTGTCATCCTGCTTATTTGCACAGTGTTACCGGCAGCGGGACAAAGGGCCGTAGTCGGGAGAGAGGGAGAGAGATCACAGCACACACACTGAGTTACAATGGTGTCAGAGGCTCGCATGCCAATCACTGCTGGAATGCAATCATACAGGATCCCGTAGACGGGGGATTTCGATAAAAGAAATTCTATCACAATGGTAATCAAAACGGTTGTGCATTTCAATTAAACAATTAAACATGTCTCCGATTCGCAAGCCACTGACGTCTTCAGAATGGCGATGGTTCAAGGAGCTAGAGCTACTTGGCTTATTGGATACGTTCTGTTCAAATTACAGTAAAACCACTAAACCGGCTATTATGGACACTTGAATAAATGGACCAACTTAGTAGATAAGCTTTCAGTAGAACTAAAAAGCTTGTTTTGTTTAATGAAACCACTAGAGAACGTTGATTAATTAATCATCGGCTATTGGATGTCAAACATTTGGTAAATAAGAGGAAACCCGCTACAACTTCCCTGATGCAGCAAGGGAAAGCACATACCACAGCCTTTTTCCAGTTGTGGTGCACTGATTGGAACGAGAAAAAACCCAATCAGCTGAGTGGATCCACCGAGGTGGTTCGATCCTGCGACGCAAGCACCTCCAGCGAGCACTCAACCGACTGAGCTAAATCTCCCCCCCCTCCCCCCAGTAGAACAATTTGTTGTATTTTTTTTAGTTTTTTTTTTTTTTTTCTAAATCGACTAAATTACAGACACTTGAATAATTATACCAGCTTATTAAACAAAGTATGTCCAAATTAGAATAAAAACACTAAACCACATTTTACGGACACTTGAATAAATGGACCAGCTTAGTAGATAAGTTCTTGGTGAAACTACTAAATCGCTACATTACGGACACTTAAATAATTATATCAGTATATTAGATAAATTCTGTACGTATTACAATAAACCCACTAAACCAGGTATTACGGACACTTGAATAAATGGACCAGCTTAGTAGATAAGCTCTAGGTGAAATTACTAAATCGGCTACATTACGGACACTTAATCAATTAGCAGCATATTAGATAAATTATGTCCATGTGACAATAAAACCACTACACCAGGTATTACGGACACTTGAATAATTGGACCAGCTTCGAAGAACCGACTTAGGGATACTCTTTTTTATTACCCCCCCCCCCCCCCCCCCCCCTTCTACAGGGGCAAAAACGATGGAGATAACAGAGAATGAATTTAAAATACTAATTTTTGTGCCCCAGACACGCTATCCTTTTCTCTGTTTGAAACAATATCGATGAACGAAAACGGATGTTCACCGGTGCGCACGCCTCACTGAATATTTTTATTCAAAAGACGAAAAGTAGATCTGAACAGAGGAAAGGTAATGACACCTCAACACATGTTAAACTACGGATAAACATACAGATATTTGATGCTGAATATAAATACGAGTTTGCTGGTAAATACAGATATACTGCTCACAAAAAACCAACAACATAAAACATTAAGCAATTTATCTATTTTTAATTTCAATTGCAGTTAGATAGATGTCTTTTCTTGTACTTACATTTTGAGGTATTTTAGCACAGTACGTATAATAAGTATCAATAGGTGCATGAAATTGTGCATACTCCCCTCTCCCCCCCCCCCCCCCCCCCCCCCCCGCCTGACCAGAACAGACCCGAAGGATCGATATTGGGGTAGGGGGGAGGTGTACAAACCAATTTTTTTTAATCTTTATTTATGTAGAGGAAGGAAGGAACTGTTTTTTTTAACGACGCACTCAAGACATTGTATTTACGGTTATATGGCGTCAAACATATAGTTAAGGACCACACAGATATAGAGAGAGGAAGCCCGCTGTCGCCACTTCATGGGCTACTCTTTTCGATTAGCAGCAAGGGATTTTTTTATATGCACCATCCCACAGACAGGATAGTACATACCACGGGCTATATTACATCAGTTATGGAGCACTGGCTGGAACGAGAAATAACCCAATGGGGCCACTGACGGGGATCGATCCTAAACCGACCACGCATCAAGCGAGCGCTTTACCACTGGGCTACGTCCCGATCCTTATGTAGAGGAGAACAAAAAATACGTACATTTTCATTCTCAAGTGAAAGGAGAAGCATAGCCCTCCCCCCCCCCCCCCCACCCAGGCTCCCCATTCCTACGAATGTTGACAACAAAAACATTTTGAGAACTCCATGCTAATAACACGATCTTCAGTGATCCGTCTTTACGATAACGACAGTGTCACACAATAGATGCAAATCCCCTTGTCGCTTATTTTCGTCGGATGCTTCCTTTATGAGACATAATAAAACAAAATATCGCCGTTACACGCTATTTTATATTCCATCTCACAAGAACACTGACAATGCTAATAGTGTGTAAATGACCGTTTTAATGTTTGCTTTTACTGTGTGAATGTGTATCAAGTTTCTTTCGCTGTTCGCTGCTTCTTTGCACCCAGCGAGCAAAATGAATAAGTGATAAGCGCGTTTCTAGTGAAGACGATGGAAAGCCTCCTGCATAGCGAATTTTTGTTGTTTGGATATATTTTTCGAGGGAATATAACTCGCCTCCCCCTCCTAAACTCTTAACAAACTAGACCCCTCCTGCATAAATTACTTCACGCTTGTGTGTGTCGCGTAATGAAAAACAGCGACTACAATTAGATAAATTGTCCTTCAGTCTTTAGTTGATTTATTTCCCGTTCTAATCAATTATTGTTCCTCAACTGGCATAAAAAAAAAACTGTGTCTAGTATACATGTGTATATGGTATTGTAAATAAAGTTTTTGTTTAACGACACCACTAGAGCACATTGATTTATTAATCATTGGCTATTGGATGTAAAATATTTGATAATTTCGACATATAGTCTTTGAGAGGAAACCCGCTAAATTTTTCCATTTGTAGCAAGGAATCTTTTATATGCACCATCCCACAGACAGGATAGCACATATCACGGCCTTTGATATACCAGTCGTGGTGCACTGGCTGGAATGGGTCCACCGACGGAGATCGATCCAAAACTGACTGCGCATCAAGCGAGCGCTTTCCCACTGGACGACGTCCCGCCCTTATGGCATTGAGTCTGCCAGGGAACATCCATATTCGTAAGAAATAATCTGAACCCATTTATTCGGCTCCATTCAAATTTTATACTGTAGTTTGTTTTGTTAAATGACATCCCTAGAGCACATTGATATTACAATAATATAGCAATAAAGGTACACAAGTGACTCCTATGGAGTTATGCGACTTTAAAACTACCAAAAAAGTAACATGCATCTAATAGTAACTAGCAGCAGGTTTTTAAAGTCTAGAACGTATATCTATTGTAATTTACTTACTTGTTAGTATTAGACGTGCCTATATTCAATTAAAGGTTCAAGCACGCTGCCCCGGGGTAGAGACCAGCAGTCTGGACAGATTACTCAGGACAAGATATTTTATTAATCATTTAAACTTATGTTTGTTCTTGTATCCAATTAAGTTTCAAGCACGGTGTCCTGGGCACACACCTCAGCTATCTGGGCTGTGCAGGACAGGGTGTTAGTGGTTAGTTGTTGGTGAGAGAGAAGTCAGTGTGCGAATCCAGTACCTAACAGGCTGGCTGATAGCTTCACACGGACACCACCGAGGCCGGTATCTATTACAATTATATTTGACACCTAATAGCTGCTGAGTAATAGGCCATGTTCTGTGGGTGTCATTAAACAAATATTCCTTTTTTATATCGCAAAGACAAATGTACGACTCTTGTATTTAGGTAATACGTAGACAGGGAAGAGGTTTGCAATTTAGTATGTCGTGCTTATTAAACTTTTCATTCGCGTTAAACATGTGGATGTGTGCAGAGAATTAAAATAACGTTCAAAACAAGCTAACGGCGTCTGCGATCGACTGGGTTATTTGACAACATTGTCAATCAAGCCACGGTCTTGTTGGACTTCGCTTCTACTTTCCGTTAACACGAGAGAGAGAGAGAGAGAGAGAGAGAGAGAGAGAGAGAGAGAGAGAGAGAGAGAGAGAGAGAGAGAGAGAGAGAGAGAGAGAGAGAGAGAGAGAGAGAGAGAGGGAGAGAGAGAGAGAGAGAGAGAGAGAGAGAGAGAGAGAGAGAGAGGTGGGGAGAGCTCGCCAGAAAGGGAGAGGAGAAAGGGAAAGAGAGAGAGGGTTAGAGTGAGAGCTAGAGAGAGAGAGAGAGAGAGAGAGAGAGAGAGAGAGGAGAGAGAGCGATCTTTCTCGAGGGAGAGGGAAGGGAGGGAGTGAGGGCTATCGATCGAGTGCTCTCAGCTAAGAGAGAGAGATCTCTCTAGCGAGAGAGCGAGGAGAGAGAGAGAGAGATGAGAGAGAGAGAGAGAGAGAGAGAGAGAGAGAGAGAGAGAGAGAGAACCCGTCCTGTAAACCTGCATGTCATATAAAGAAAGAAAGAAATGTTTTATTTAACGACGCACTCAACACATTTTTTATTTACGGTTATATGGCGTCAGACATATGGTTAAGGACCACACAGAGTTTGAGAGGAATCCCGCTGTCGCCACTACATGGGCTACTCTTTCCAATTAGCAGCAAGGGATCTTTTATTTGCGCTTCCCACAGGCAGGATAGCACAAACTATGGCCTTTGTTGAGCCAGTTATTGACCACTGGTCAGTGCAAGTACTTTACACCTACCCAATGAGCCTTGCGGAGCACTCACTCAAGGTTTGGAGTCGGTATCTGGATTAAAAATCCCATGCCTCGACTGGGATCCGAGCCCAGTACCTATCGGCCTGTACACCGATGACCTAACCACGACGCCACCGAGGCCGCTGCATGTCATATAAGAACGACTGTTAATACCATGATGTCAGTATTGGTACATCTACACCCTCGACACATAATATGACCCCAATTCAAAATATGATTTAAAAAACACCACAATTAATCTATTATTTCTGGGTGTAGGCCTAGACGCTTATTCATTTTATTCAAATTCCTACACAATTAATCAATTAATCAATGAATCGATGAATGAATGTCATGGTGATATGAAGAGTTTAAAGTATGTTTTGTTTAACAACACCACTAGAGCACATTGATTTATTAATCATTTATTAATCATCGGCTATTGGATGATATGAAGAGATGCGATAGGCTATGGCGGCGTCGCGTCATCGTATCGCTCACGGGTACCATCATCATATCGCTTCATCGCAGAGCGAGTTTAACAACCCATTGGGTAGGCGTAAGACCACTATACCGACTTCTCTATCACTAACAACTATCCACTTATTTTCTGTCTTGGACAGCCAAGATAACTGTGTGTGTGTGTGTGTGTGTGTGTGTGTGTGTGTGTGTGTGTGTGTTTCCCAGAACAGCGTGCTTGAAACTTAAGTGGATATAAGCAGGACAATAAGTATAAACAAACAATGTAAATTGTAATGGCGTCATCGCTTTGTTTTATTACGTCGTCATGTACTAGTGAACAAAGTGATGGAACCGCTGACCCTGACAAAACACCATACTTAAAACATGATAAATATATGCGTTGGTAAATTAAAACAGCGAGTATAGTAAAAAAAACACACACAAAAAAAACGACTCAAAAAACCCAAACAACACCAAAAGGTTTTTCTCTCTAAAATTCACATTAGACATGATTAGACCCTACACGCTATGAACAGAAGCTAAAAACAGAAACCAAAAAATAGTATTCAATTAATCAGAAGCTTTTTCGATTTCTTTTTTTTCCTTTTTCTTTAACTTTTTTTAAATAAAATGATTGATGTGACTTTTCAGAAATGAGACGACTTTTTTCTGATGACTGTTTCAAAAAGATTGACATTCCAAATATATCGTCTTTTGTGTAACTCCCGTTACTATCGATCTAGCCATGTCTGTGCTATTAGTTTGTGCTAAAAGAAACTTTTATTCGATGATTATCCGGTAATTCCATTCTGACACGGGGCGATCCACACAACGTCAGTGTAAGTACATCTCGTCATTTATTTTATTTCATTACATTTGTGTTCACGCCTTCAGCTCGTGGCCGAGACAGACGTCCAGACAGCATGCAGGTCATCATCGTTTGATGGGCTGGAACACGGAACCGGCTTCGGTGGGGCGCAGTGGTTAAGCCATCGGACTACAGGCTGGTAGGTACAGGGTTCGCAGCCCGGTACCGGCTCCAACCCAGAGCGAATTCTTAATGGCTCAGTGGGTAGGTGTACGGCCACTATACCCTCTTCTCTCTCATTAACCACTAACCAACTAACAAGTAACCCACTGCCCTTGACAGAAGTCCTAGATAGATGAGGTGTGTGCCCAGGACAGCGTGCTTGAACCTTGATTGGATATAAGCACGAAAATAAGTTGAAATGGAACACGGAGAAAACGTCGATCATTAAATAGGCCTCTTTTTTCTAGTGGGTGGTGTCTTGGTTAAAGTTTGTTTTGTTTAACGACACCACTTGAGCACATCGACCATTTGGTAATTCTGACTCGTAGTCATCAGAGGAAACCCGCTACATTTTTCCTGATGCAGCAAGGGATTTTTATATGCATTTTCCCACAGACAGAAAAGTACATACAACGGTCTTTGTCTAGTTGTGCTGCACTGGTTGGAACAATTAAAAACCCAGTCAGTAGAATGGAGTCCATCGTGGTGGTTCGATCATGCGACGCAAACATCTCAAGCAAGCACTCAACTGACTGAGCTAAATCCCGACACGTGTCTTGGTTCTGTCATCGAACATAAGGCTGATAGGTACTGGGTTCGCAGCTCGGCGGTACCGACTCCCACCCAGAGCGAGTTTTAACGATTCAGTGGGTAGGTGTAAAGCCACTACACCGACTTCTATCTCACTAACAACTAACCACTAACCCATTGTCCTGGACAGACTCCTCCCAGATAGCTGAGGTGTGTGCCCAAGACAGCGTGCTTGAACTTTAATTGTATATAAGCTCGAAAATAAGTGTAAATGAATGGATGAACGTAACCTAGTGGTAAAGCGCTCGCCTGATGCGCGGTCGGTCTAGGATCGATCCCCGTTCTAATTCTCGTTACAGCCAGTGCACCACGGCTGGTATATCAAAGGCCGTGGTATGTGATATCCAGTCTGTGAAATAGTGAATATAAAAGATCCCATGCTACTAATGAAAAAAATGTAGCGGGTTTCCATAGACTATATGTCAAAATTACCAAATGTTTGACATCCAATAGCCGATGATTAATAAATCAATGTGCTCTAGTAGTATCATTTAACAAAACGAACTTTTAAACTTTTTTTCAATGAGGACCGTGGTTACGAAATATTGGACAACAAGAATGGATTAATCCGCAAGAGTTTTTAATGAAAATACAATCTCGTATCTAATATTACTGTTGAAAAATATACATATAAAAAGTCTTCTTTTTTTCCAAACATAAACCTCGTTGATTTGTGATGGCATTAGTGGTATTGATGGTGACGGTGATGGTGGTGGTGGTGCCACCATCATCACTACCACCACAAATATCACTAATGTCACCAGAATTCGACAACAATCACCAAAACGTACACACACAGACGGATATACAGACATATACACGGGCATATGTAAATAATTATAGTGGTTGTGTTGGGGGTTGAAATCCCACTCCTACTCAAGAAAATGTTCTCTTTTTTTAGTATATTTTCCGGGGACGAATAATTCGAACCCCCCTATAAACTTCGCTCTCCACAGTGTAGACCCTCCCCTGCATACATTCCTACAAAGACGCGCCTGGGTTTTCTGACCCTAATGTCTCGTGTGTCTATATTTAGAACAAGAACATGACCCTATTGATTAATCAAAAACGTCATTAGTGATGGGATATACTGTGTTAGAAATTATTGTTATCAGTCATAACACAAAGCTGATGTTGACCAGCCACTTCTAATGAGCTATTCTGGACTAATATTGTTAAAAACAACACAAGGATGGAAGCAGATACAGACTTATAATGAACAAGTATTTCCCTCTAGCTCAAGATCTTTTTTAGAATAACACCGAGCCATTTGCCTCTCGGGTGTGATCTGATCATTTACACACGCGGGAACCCAATTCCGAAATCTCTTTTAATAATATATATTGTAATAGGTATAGAAGAAACAGCGCAAGTGCCCTGCAGCGACACCTATGGATGACTGAACAGATTACTTGACTGTTGATGACGTACACTGACGTACTAAGATGGCTGGCTTTAATTCGTCTGGTGTTTAGTCTTCGGTGACCCAGACTGTTATTAAAACAAAAGACAAGGAGAACTGTAACCCCCCCCCCCCCCCACCCCCCAAAAAAAAAAAAAAAAAAAAAAAAACGAGAAAAAACAAACAAAACAAAAACAACCCAGCCAATACGTTGTGGTATGTTTCAATCATATCAGCTTGGCTCCCAAATAAAAAATTTTTAAATAATCAAGAAGAAGAATTTTGTTGAAACGTCTAAGCTACATACCAATCTTCAATACTATTACTTGCTTACATGCACTAAAGGTTAAATACGCTGTTTTGCAGGGCATTCTCTGTCAACAACCAAATAAGTCAAATACATTATGTACTAGTTTTAATACAATATTTGATTAATAAAATAATTTTCAAATAATTTTGAATGAAATACTCTACATATCTCAACACTGACTAAGCCAAAACTCGTAAGTTTACGTCTGCGACTAGCAATTATTCCGATCATGCGTTTACACGTGTTTGACATCTATTCCACGCAAACAATCACATCAGTATGGAAGATTATAATTGTCACAGATATTTGTAGAACTTATGTTTTATTTTTTAAAAGACACTATTGAATGTGTGCTCTGTTAGTCACTTTCTAATAATAACCTACGAGAAGATTGTCACCCCTGCACCACTGTGAGGACAAAAACATGCATTGGTTGTCCAAAACTGTTGCCCAAGACTGTTTCTCATTCATTTCAACATATTTTCGTGCTTATATCCAATAAAGGTTCAAGCATGCTGTCCTGGGCAAACACCTCAGCTATCTGGGCTCTCTGTCCAGGACAGTGGGTTAGTTGTTAGTTGTTAGTGGTTAGTGAGAGAGAAGAGGGTGTAGTGGTCTTACACCTATCCACTGAACCCTCAAGAACTCGCTTTCGGTTGGAGTCGGTACCGGGCTGCGAACCCTGTATCTACCAGCCTGTACTCCGATGGTTTAACCACTGCCGCAACCGAGGCCGGCGACTGTTTCTGAAGACTGTTTCTGAAGACAGTAATGAATGACATTATACTAGTATATAGAACCAAGCCGTCGGCCAATACGATCAGTTGCTACTCATTCGGTAGTTGAGATTATTGTCAATAATGATTCCATACTCTTTGTTTTGAGTGTTTCAATAATAAAAAAAACCCTCACAGTCAGCATGAAACGTGTCTAGAGTGCATCTATAAGGGCCAATAAGCACACAAAGAAAAGAACACGTCTGAGCAGGGCACGTACATTGATTCCCATCACCAGCAACTAATCCCAGTCAATAACGATGCGGGGTTCTCTGATCGCCTGTAATAGGCACACAATGTTTCATTTGAACGTCCTTTCGTGCAATTAATCAACACAGTCACCATTCCCGAGATAACCACACCGTTTTTCAACGGTGACTACCAGACACCAACTAATGAATAATGAGCCAAAACAACCATGACTAACCGTAATGTCAATGTTGCCTTTGATCAGAAAAATCACACACGCCTCTGCTCCAGTAAATTATCGTTTCTCTGGTGACTATGAAAAGCGATTGTTATAAGATTTTTATCTCGGTAAAATCAAGAATCGAAAGAACTGAATGTTTCTGTACATAAATTCATTGGGTTTTGTTTTTTTGTAACAGTGGCTATTATGGGTCAGATAGAACCTGATCATGGTAATTGTAACCCATGGTTCAGATCCCCTCATAGATTGAAGTTCTTGACAGAATCAGTTTGGTACCAGGAGTGACGTGCTTGAACCTTCAAAAAAAAGCAGGTTTTTAGAGATATCGGCAATATAGTCCAAAGCCTGAGAGAAACAACGTCCACATCCACTTCCAATAGCAAAGGTATAATTTGTAGAATGGTAAAAATCAGTGCTTGTTACCAGGAGTGACGTGCTTGAACCTTCGGGAAAGTAGGTGTTGAGAAATAGCCTTCCGATAATTATCGGTAATATAGTCCAAAGCTTGAGAGAAACAACGTAGACTACATCCATTTCCATTAGCTAAGGTATAATTTTTAGAATGGTAAAAATCAGTGCTCTTTATCAGGAGTGACGTGCTTGGATCTTCAGTGAAAGAAAGCAGGTGTTTAGAGATATCGGTAACATGGTCCAAAGTATGAGAGAAACAACGTAGACCGCATCCACTTCAATTAGCTACGTTATAATTTGTAGAACTGTAAAAATCAGAGCTTTTTATCAGGAGTGACGTGCTTGAACCTTCAGGGAGATAAAACACATGCACGTGTCAAAAGATTATGTGCCCAGGGCATTAACCAAAAGGCGTATGCTTCTTTTCTCTCTCCAGTATCATATCGAACGGAGTAATAAGAGCTCATTTCCAAGCAAGACTATTTGAACCTTCAGTGAGGTAAAACGCGAGTATTAAAAGAGTATGTGCTCTAGAGAATTAGAGAAACAACGTAGGCTACTTTTGTTTTTCATTAGCAGTGTTTAATATCATATAGAATGGTAATGGGGAAAATGTTAAGACATCCAAAACCTGTACTTATACCACCATGGGATATATGTTATATATCTGTGATATACAATACCATGCCATAATTTTGAAAAGCAGAGTAACTTAAAGCTGAAATATCGAATATAAATTTAACATTATAACATTTAGAATAGATCACGAACTTTTATTTTGTTTTCCCCAAGAAAATTCCGGCCATTCTTCGATTTCCTTTAGATATTTTCGGACATACCTCTGTATCCAGGGCCGTAGCTAGGATTTTTTGTTTGGGGGGGGGGGGGGAGGCAACTGAGTAGTTAGTAGTCTAAAACTCCTTAAACGGTTAAGAAGAGAATTTTCTTTAAGTTTCTATATTGCTTTCCGCACTTTTTTCGGGGTGTGTGGGCAACATGCCCCTTTGCGCCCCCCCCCCCCCCTCCCCCCGCCCCCCGCTAGCTACGGCCCTGATATCCCAGCACAAACATTTACTGGTAATGGTGAAACCGTGTCACGCCACTTCTTCTGTTGAGCTTTACCACTCATTACTACTGTTATCAATATTACACTATTCCTATTGTTGGTATCTTGTGTTGTGAAGGAACAACTCCTACTTAGGCCAAACAAAATAATATGTGTGTTTCAGGTTTCATCTCTGGAAAAAATAGGGTAGGTAGGTAGGTAGGATTTTTATTTTTTTCTTGTTTTTTTGTAGTCAAATTTTTTTAGGGGGTCGCAGCGTAAAATTAGGGTCGGTCGGGAAACTGGAACACACAATTTGTTTTTACGCCTCATCTTGAATACTATTATATATGTTCTGAATATTCTTTCTGAAATTAATTACGCTTGTTGTTAGTCTCCTGAAAAAATAGGCCTACCTTTCTTCATTAATGTATGTGACGTGGTCATTGGTTACAAGAATACAATTGTTTAAAATTGTTTTCTTTAACGACACCACTAGATCAGATTGATGCAATAGTTATCGGCTATTGGATATTAAACATTTGGTAACATATGACATTTGATATATAGTCTTAGAGAGAAACCCTCTACATTTTGTTCCATTTGTAGCAAGGCATCTTTTATATGCATCATCCCACAGACAGGATAGCAACAATAACGGCCTTTGATGAACTAGTCGTAGTGCACTGGCTGGAACGACGGAGGTCGATCCTAGACAGACCGCGTATCAGGCGAACACTTTACCCACTGGGCTACGTCCCGCCTCCAGAATACACCCGGTGAACCGTTTTAAAGTTAAGTTGGCAACATAATTTGTGAAATTTTAAAATTGTAGCTGTCTTGATATTTTGCATTTGTAAATTATACTACAGGGTGGAAACGCGAGAATGCAGCTTTATACGGCAAAAGTATAATAATGAATTACGAAAAAAAGAAAAAGATTAATTATACTAGATGATTATCAGAAGGCCATTGAGTGAAAACATTTCGTCGACACATTTCGTACCTATATTAAACAAAAAGGTACCATAAACTATATCCCCAAAAAACACGGGAGTTCGAGTTCCAGTTGGAGTTTATGGGTGTTTAGTTAGTACTACTCGATGGAACGAGTCATATATCAATATAACACCCATAAACTCCAACCAGGACCCGAACGCAATATATACGACAACAAAGGGTGTGACTCGTTCAATGGAGTGGTTCTAACTAAACACCCACACACTCCAACCAGGACCCGAACACAATATATACGACAACACAGGGTTTGACTCGTTCCATAGAGTGGTTCTAACTAAACACCCATACACTCCAACCAGGACCCGAACGCAATATATACGACAACACAGGGTGTGACTCGTTCCACAGAGTGGTTATAACTAAACACCCATACACTCCAACCAGGATCCGAACGCAATATATACGACAACACAGAGTGTGACTCGTTCAATGGAGTGGTTATAACTAAACACCCATACACTCCAACCAGGACTCGAACGCAATATATACGACAACACAGGGTTTGACTCGTTCAATGGAGTGGTTCTAACTAAACACCCATACACTCCAACCAGGACCCGAACGCAATATATACGACAACACAGGGTGTGACTCGTTCCATGGAGTGGTTCTAACTAAACACCCATACACTCCAACCAGGACTCGAACGCAATATATACGACAACACAGGGTGTGACTCGTTCCATGGAGTGGTTCTAACTAAACACCCATACACTCCAACCAGGACCCGAACGCAATATATACAACACAGAGTGTGACTCGTTCCATGGAGTGGTTCTAACTAAACACCCATACACTCCAACCAGGACCCGAACGCAATATATACGACAACACAGGGTGTGACTCGTTCCACAGTGTGGTTATAACTAAACACCCATACACTCCAACCAGGATCCGAACGCAATATATACGACAACACAGAGTGTGACTCGTTCAATGGAGTGGCTATAACTAAACACCCATACACTCCAACCAGGATCCGAACGCAATATATACGACAACACAGAGTGTGACTCGTTCAATGGAGTGGTTATAACTAAACACCCATACACTCCAACCAGGACTCGAACGCAATATATACGACAACACAGGGTTTGACTCGTTCAATGGAGTGGTTCTAACTAAACACCCATACACTCCAACCAGGACCCGAACGCAATATATACGACAACACAGGGTGTGACTCGTTCCATGGAGTGGTTCTAACTAAACACCCATACACTCCAACCAGGACTCGAACGCAATATATACGACAACACAGGGTGTGACTCGTTCCATGGAGTGGTTCTAACTAAACACCCATACACTCCAACCAGGACCCGAACGCAATATATACAACACAGAGTGTGACTCGTTCCATGGAGTGGTTCTAACTAAACACCCATACACTCCAACCAGGACCCGAACGCAATATATACGACAACACAGAGTGTGACTCGTTCCATAGAGTGGTTCTAACTAAACACCCATACACTCCATTTCAATTCAACTTATGTTTGTGCTTATATCTAATTAAGGTCCAAGCACGCTGTTCTGGGCACACACCTCAGCTATCTGGGCTGTCTGTCCAAAAGAGTGGGTTAGTTGTTAATTGTCAGTGGTTAGTGAGCGAGAAGAGGGTGTAGTGGTCTTACACCTAGCCATTGAGTCGTTAAAACTCGCTCTGGGTGAGAGTCGGTACCAGGCTGCGAGCCTTGTACCTACCAGCCTTATGTCCTATGGCCCAACCACGACACCACCGAGGCCGGTCATAAACTCCAACCAGGACCCGAACGTCCGTGCAAAGGACAGTGAGAGGACTATCAAATCATATACTGTGTTATGTAACGCTTAACAAACCCTGAAAATGTGCTAGTCTTTAAACGAATACTTTGCACATTATTACTTCTCGCACTCCTATAAAAAAATGAAAGAAACTCTGCCTATAATGTAAAGTTATAGCATATGCCAAAGCAGGAGAGTAATATTAACGGAATATTATGGCAAACTGGACCAACGAATCGCAGCCATTACGACTTGATTAATACAGAGTAATGGCGCCGGCCTGAAAGGAACCACAATGAGTATAATAAAAGTGTGTCCGTGACTGTCGACTCGTAAACTTGAAACGGAGTACGGTTGAATCTCCGCAATGACGTGAAAGGCGACTTTGATGATAATTAATATAATAAAACGGCTCTTTACGACAGCGACCACGTTATGGACGCACCACACAAGAAATGGGAGGACTTGGACTTTAAATGATTTATGAGGTCCCGGCCATGATCTAGGCATCAACCACAGTGAACTTTTACTAAGGTCAAAAGAAATTCGATACTAAGGAGCTGCGATTTACTTAATACGATTAGACACTAGTCACACACAACAACGACAACACAAAACAATAACAACAACTGCAATAGTAGTAGTTGTAGTAGTAGTAGTATTAGTAGTAGTAGTACATGTAGGAGTAGTAGTAGTAGTAGTGGTAGTAGTGGTAGTAGTAGTAGTAGTAGTAGTAATAGTAGTAGTAGTAGTAATAATAATAGTAGTAGTAGTAGTAGTAGTAGTAGTAGTAGTAGTAATAGTAGTAGTAGTAGTAGTAGTAGTAGTAGTAGTAGTAGTAGTAGTAGCACATGTAGGAGTAGTGGTAGTAGTAATAAATAAATAAATAAATAAATATATAAAATAAAATAAAATAAAATAATAATAAAAACAAAATAAGTGTCTAATTTAACAATAATATATGTCTAAAATTTTACAGGATCCTAAAGCTGTATCCTAACCGGACGCGAACGACGCGAACGACGCGAACGATGCGAGAGATTATTTTAGAAATCATTGATTTCAATTGACGCATCCTAAGCACACGCGTGCGACGAGACATAATTATCTGTCACGCCGTACATTTGTTCTTTATTACAACATTGTACAGATGTATGTTATTGCTACAACACCATACAGCTGTGTGTTATTACTACATTATACAAATGTATTTTATTACTACATTATACAGCTGTATTGTTTTACTACATTATTACTACATTATACAGCTATGTGTTATTACTACAACTATTTTATTACTACATTATGCAGCTGCATTTTATTACAACATTATACAGCTGTTATCAATACACCATACAGCTGTGTTATTACTACATGATACAGCTGTATTTTATTACTATATACATTAAACAGCTGCATTTAGTTTTTATTACTACAACTATTTTATTACTACATTATGTAGCTGCAATTTATTACTACATATTGCAGCTGTTTGTTATTACATTACACAGTTTTTGTTGACCCTACATCCGCTTCGACTTTGAAGACCAGCCTTTCGGAGCTTGTTTATTCATGTTTCATGTTACAAGACTGCAGGTGACCAAGTAACAATCAAGGCTTATTGTCTGTCTACCACTAATCGTCTTCTCAATATCGGTCGTAAATAATTATTGTCAGTACAATACTGACGTGCAATACAATACATCTTACAACGACAGAGCACACGATACACATAGGAAAAATATCTAAAACAGACAATACGCTCACAGCATACAGTAAGAGAGAATAAGTGAAAATACATAAAATAGTAAATAAAAAAATATAAATTAATAATTTAATTAAGAACAGTCACACTACATCATAAATCAAGTTCACACAGTCTCAGAAAGACGCATTACTAAAATGTCTATAGTAATGTAATTTAAAACAGTTCAAGACACTGGTGTAATGTAATGTATAGCACAGTACAATACAGTGCAGTGCAGTGCAGTGCAGTGCAGTGCAGTATAGTATAGTTCAGTACAGTACAGTACAGTACAGTACAGTACAGTACAGTACAGTGCAGTACAGCACAGTACAGTAAATATAATTTAGCATACTGAAGCATTGCACAGCATGACATAACACAACATAACAGCATGATATACAATACAATACAATACAATATATAACGGTGAAATATCAGACATGTACGTGATGTTATGCACCATCGTGTCACCGAGCTCAGGCGTCTAACGTTATATATATTATTGCGGGATACAGCAAACGTATATTGTTGTCGTTTGTATTTGATCTGCTAAAAATATACTCTGCTAATACTATGCTATAATACTCTGGAAGAAGCAACCAGATCTATATACTGTTGTTGTTGTTGTTGTTGTTGTTCTTAACGCTCTTATTGTTGTTGTTGTTGTTGTTCTTAACACTGTTGTTGTTGTTACGTATATTGGTTTTTACCTTGTAATTTGTATCTTGTTTGCTGACAACATATTACTTGGTAACATACAATGCACTGAAAATAATTGTAGAAAAGTGCATATTATAAAAGTTGATTTTCTTAAATCCCTGCTGAGTCTTCCATGATTTGTTTTTGTAATGTATGCTAGAGAAAAGCCAAATTGTATAATTTTTTATATATTGGATGCTAAGGTACTGGAAGCGTATTTCTGTTCCCACTCCCAACTGTTTCTCTTCCTTGGAATGGCCTTCTCATTAAACCTGCACACTTCGCCACGCGAGAGGATTTCAGGTCTCTTACGAGCTTATTTCCATCACGTCTTCATTCTTTTGATGCCGACTACTGTCACCGTTTGACATTTGACTCGTAATTTCGCAATGTAAATTGTTCCCGTGGAATCAATAGCTGGTACCGACAGCTCGTTGGCATTCAAAACGAGTCAGGAAGATGATGACGATGTTCCAAAAATTCTCAAAGAATGGTGCAGTGCCAGGGCCGTTAAGGATGTAACTTATTTTCGTGATTATTATCCAGCGAAGATTCAGGCACGCTGCACCCCCCCCCCCCCCCCACCTCCCCAACTCTAACCCAATGCACGCAGCTCAATTACTGGGTTGTCTGTCTAGAAATGAGGTTAATAGGCTAATATAATCAAGCAAACCCCTCTAGTACCATAGTGTATTCGTCAACGGCAACAAATCTCATACCTCACCGTTTTAAGGGAAGCTGTTAGTCTCGCTCCCCTCATTCTCCTGAGATTAATTCAAGGAGAATAGTTTTTAGCTCTCCTTAGCATGTGAATTTATAATTTAAGTTAGAGGAGCAATTGGTAATTCCTCTCAATTGTGTTTCAAGGCGAGGTCATTTATATACATGTGTGTGTGTGTCTTGCATAAGTCAGTCGTGAACTCTAGCTTACTGGCAGCTATTTCAAAAATAATAAATATTTTATAAAGTGGGTTACAGAACGTAGAGTTTGATCCTAGGACCTTAGCATGATTGTGGTCCTGGTTCTATCACTGAGATACATTCCAACGGTTATTTTACTTTAACCTCCTTCTTCTCACCACCGCAACCTTCTGGCGTTCTTCATCCGCCACCCTACAACCCTCACGAGATTACAATTGACTTAGTAACCATATCCGCAGCAATGCTTGTGGGAATTAAATTTATTTCCTAGTTGTAATAACGCGTATCTGGTTTCTGTGTAATTCGTTATTTGCTTAATTACGTTATTCCCAAGTGCTCTTTGCGACACCAAGTCGGCGTGACGGCGTAAATGTGACTGGACAAAAGACAGAGACAAACTAAAATGGCTTTGTGTAAGGCAGTGATGAACTACATGGAAGCACAAACATGGGTGTCAGGGACACGGGAACAACTCAGCTGTTAATGACAAGCTTAAATGCCTTACATATACATCAACAGTCATTATATAAACTGGTTTCGTACCTTTATTAGAGATCTCCCTCAGATCAAACTGCTGGCCATTCCAAGGGTAGGACCCGAGGGAGACGTGCCTTAATCTTAATGAATATAGGCATGTGAAAAAAAGTTTCACGTTCAAGTTTATCAGAGAAAATAAAATGCAACAAAATATGTATGATATATCGACTCTGTAAAAGTATGACTCCAGCTTATTTGTTCGAAAAATTGCCGTAACACGATAGTTTAAAAACAAATTTAAATTAAGATAAAAATAAAAATTCCACCATATTTCTACAAGACTAATGTGATAGGCGATCTGAAATATTACGTTGTCGTCTTCTCCTAAGTATTCGCGACATACATGTACGCGTTTTATTTCAGACAATACAGTCTGTGCCTGTGGCCATCCTATTGAGAATTCATTCCGAACATTTCTTACTTCAATGTCCAATCTATGACAGACAACGTAGACAATGATGTCTATCTGCCTATTCCAATTTAAACTACAAAATCCTTTTACTTGCAAACTTGCTCAAAATGATTCGTTTTTAGTTGCAAGCAACGCTTTAACAATTTGTGACAAATCATTCTCTCTGTCTCTCTCTGTCTCTGTCTTTCTCGCCTCCCCCCCCCCTCTCTCTCTTTGTCTCTGTCTCTGTCTCTCCCATCCCCACCTACAATTTTCATTTCTTGTTTGTTTGTCTACTTGATGTTTAACCAGTTTTATTATTTTGTCTGCCATGCAAAGGTTGTAATTGTCAAATGTAGAGAGATACCTTAATATAGACATCGCCTATTGGTCAATCCCCTAACGTTAATACAAATGTTAATAAATATTGTTTATAAAATTAAAACAAAATTATACATCGTGTATGCATATATCCCTCTGTGTGTGTGTGTGTGTATGCGTGCGTGCGTGCGTGCGTGCGTGCGTGTGTGTGTGCGTGCGTGCATCCTGAGCACATCGTCATCAACGAATATATTCGGTCTAGAAACCAAATAGAACATAGATACACAAGAATATTGTGACCCCGAAACACCGGCAGACGACATTTTATCACAATTTTAAACACTACCACTTCGACTATTTCCCATTTTATATTAAGGGCTGTTTTCCATGTGCATAGTTTTTGGCACGAGGCGGGCACGGAACACGAAAAACGGAGAACATCAAAAAATCGATTCTGTTGTTATCAATAACAACGCCCGTGCGGCGTGCTCCGTCAAAAACCGTACACAAAGTAAAGCCACTTTACTGAACAGACGACATCGATGGTTTGAGACGACAATGGACATGATAATATTATTTATATTTGTACATATCCAGCATTGATTTCTTTCTGGCCGGCGTCTTGGTAAATACCCTGCGTTCAGTTAACGCAAACGCTCCGTGGCTTTATGAAACGTCATTTAGCGCTTATTGTTAACTGGATGTGACAGGGTGAGGATGGAAAACGTCCCTGCTGAATGGACGACATTGATGGCTTAAGACAACAATGGTCATGATGACATGATGATATTATTTAGTTTCGTACATACATCCAACTCTATTCAGAAGATCTTAGCCGTCCATGAAAACAAGACAAGGCGAAAAGTTTATTCCCGAAACTTAACTCTTCGCCGAATGCAGTATGGAAATAATATGAACAAAATTAGTCTTTAGAGTGTTTTCTACTGCAACAATAAAAGTTACAGTAGGTTAACGAGAGATGAAATCCCCGCTGCAACCACACGGGTTAGTTATATCAACAGCTATGGGTATTGTCTACAACACTCGGTGTTGCAGATAAAATGCACCGAATAATCAATGGTAGATTGTTGTAGAAAAACGCAAGACCCCCGCCCACTCATAACATTTCACCCAAACCATACACGCACATATCAGATTGTTGGTAGAGATATTAAGAGAGAGAGAGAGAGAGAGAGAGAGAGAGAGAGAGAGAGAGAGAGAGAGAGAGAGAGAGAGAGAGAGAGAGAGAGAGAGAGAGAGCCACACAAAAACTAGAGTTTCATTTAAACAGAGAAAAAAAAGAGTCGAAATGAAATTTGAACTTCTTGCCACAAAGATAGCATAATGATGGGAGACGCCATGTCTGCACAATGCAATTTCGATGTGGATGATTATGGAAACTTCAACGCGTTTGGTCAACCTTTGAATAAATAACATCGCCATTATAGATAGTCAGCGTGGTAATTGCTGCTTGCTTGTGCGTTGGACCCAGTTGGTGGAGCCCACTGATCAGGCAATCTGAACATGAACCTAGTAATCGTCTCAATTTGATTTGTCTATGTTCTGTGTCAGCTCTGTTTGTCCGCATCAATGAAGCAGCGGCCTCCAGCGAAGTCAGATTCCACGCTGCTAGAGTCGGATAATTCTTAGTTAGGCCTATAGACTAAGAATGCATTACTGACGACGCAAGTATCTCTGTAAAAAAAATAAAAAAATCTGTAACTCCATTCCATACAATTGTGAGCTGGTTCCATCAGTATATATTAACCACTGGCGTAGGAAGGGGGGGGGGGGAGCCCCCCACTTTTCTTGATCCAGTAGCAGCAGCGATGGTTTATATATATATATGTGTGTGTGTGCCACCCCCCCTCACCCCCCACACACATTTTGGCACCTTCCTACGCCACTGTTAACATTGATTTTTCTTTTTGTCTTTCTAACCGGCGTCTTGGTAAATGTTCCACTATATACGTTCAGTTAAAGCGAACGCTCCGCGGCTTTATGAATCGTCCGCTAGACTGGTTTTGGCACTTATTGCTAAATGAATGTGACAGATCAAGGATCAGTCAAATCATTTGCTGAAAGGAAACGGATGTTTGTTTAATGACGCCATAATGACATTTTCAACTATGTCTATTTGGTGTTTAACACATAATGTTATGTTTATTTTGACACTTGGTATTGAGAAAACGCTACATAGACTAGTACCCCTCCCCCCAAAAAAAATACCCCCCCCCCCCCTCCGCTCAAGCACATTTTCTTTCTTTTTTCAATGTATTTTCCGGAAGAGCATGATTCAACCCACATATAAACTTTGCTCACCTCAGTCTAGACCCATCCCTGCTAAAATCCCTACATTCACACCTGTTTATGACAGACGAGGGTGGGTGGGGATTTCGATATTAACGCGAGTGGGTGCGGGACGTCGCCAAGTTCTAAAGCGTTCGCCTGATGCGAGGTAGGTCTTGGATCGATCCCCGTCAATGGGCCCATTGGGCTATTTCTCGTTTCAGCCAGTGCACCACGACTGGTATATCAAGAGCCGTGGTGTTAGTACCCTGTCTGTGTGATGGTGCATATAAAAAAAAATCCTTTTTTACAAATGGAAAAAAATATAGCGGTTTCTTTTCTCTTAGAACTTTAACTTTTCAATGTGACTCCAGGATCGATCTCATGACCTATCGCACCTCGAATGAGTGCTCTTCCACTGAATCAAATCATGCCACAAATCATAATAAGCGGGTTCTTGTAAATGTAACGGGACCTATATATTGAACGCGGCCCACATTTCTTGCTAACGTGACTAAACCTTGTACTGGGAATACCAATTATTGTGTGTCCTAAATTTACCATGATCTGGGTGTCATGGTGGTATGGTTTACGCTTGAAGAGCATTAGGTCATGGAATCGATCCCTCACTCGATGGACCCAGTGAGATAGTTTCCGTGTCAGCCATGATTGGTACATATGAAACACTAGTCTCTGGGTCGCATTGTACCAAAGAAGAAAGTTGCGTGTCAAGACAGTAAAAACAGCTGCGGCTCTGATTGGTAGTCATATGTGACATTGATTATTTGTGGCAATACTATTATTCATTGCCAATAAATAAATAAATAAATAAATACACTTTTATTTATTATACAGTTGTTATGCAGTATACACAAAATGTTGAAACCGGTGCAATGTAACCCAAAAAGTGAAACGGCGATTTTCAGAAAAAATGAGGGCTACTATCTGTTTTCTTGCAGGTAGATTAGATGTGAGGTGCCACCTGGGTTTTTTTAGTACTGTCTGGGTGTGTTAATACGCTGCTATATCAGTTTTATTAGTAGGCTAAACGTTAACATTATCTGAAATAGGGATTGATTTGGTACATTGGAACCTCTACAGCCGACCTGAGTGTAAACCTAAAATTAAAGTTTAGTTTATTTTATTATGTTGTTTTCACCCTATTTTTTCCCGTCATATCCTAAAATTATTTTAGTTTAAAATGCACCAAAAAATATAGTTAAAAAAACAAATTCTTGAAAAAAATCCTATATAAAAACAAAGGCAGCGTTGAAGTTATTAGCATTAGAAAATATACACGTTATGCATATATCATCATACCAATTATCCATCAGCCATTCTATTAAATTTTGGTTACATACGAATTATTGAGCATCTGTAATAGTGAAGTTGCTTAGGTCTTAACATTTTAGAAAGAAAGACAGACAGACAGAGATACTGCTGCCACTACTGACACATATATTAGACTACGCCTTTTGATTACAATACCACGGCTTTTGATATATCAATCATGTAGAACCATTTGAAATGGACGCCAACGGATCCACCGTGGAAACTCGATCTTACAACATATCGCAGCACAGATGACCTATGAAGCACTCTACTACTTGACTACATTCTGCTCCCGTGCCAAATGATAAATAAAATAAACAAATCCAAGACCAACCATTTCTTGTATCTAAAATATTTATTCATTATAATTTGTAAACATTGGTTTCAACTTCTTAGATTTTTAAAACTTTTATATACATGTAATGTATATTCAACATAGATTCGACTTCTTACATTTTATATTTTTTATGTATTATATGTCATATCATATACATACTCGCTGAACATAAATCCGCTCAACAGTATTAATTCTGATAATAACTTAATAATCAACAGTCTCCTATGTTTGGTTAAACCAGCTTTAGTATTCTTGGATCCTCCGACGTAGGCTTTTCGTGACACCTTTAACAAATCGTCGTAAAAATGCACCATCATCATGTTTCATCTTGCCAATGTCATCCTGCAGGACGACTGTGTCGATGAATTCCGTCTCATCGGATGATGCCAGCAGCGGATCTGCAGAATTGTCCGACCGGTTGCCCACCAAGACAGGTCCTTCGTGCTGTGGCAGAACATAAGGACTTTCCGGGGTTTTGTTAGCTTTGCATCCAATCCATCTGTGGACGGCTCCTTGGATGAAGATGTTCCTGACGTTGCTTTCTTTCAGCGGCGTGATGAGAGCGACTTCTTCTGGTTCTGTCGAGTCTTCTAGGATCTCCAGTTTTGTGGGAATTCTTACTTTGGTATATTTCCCGTGAAGCGTCAGTGGTACCCGGATATTCATCAAAGGATTGGTGAATCTTACCTGCTGGTTGAACAAATACACTTGTATTAAAGTCCGATTGTCGCATATTTCATACAAGTATAACTTCTTATTGTATGTCTCTGTATGTCTGTCTGTCTGTCTATCTATCTATCTGTCTCTGTCTGTCTGTCTGTCTGTCTCTCTCTCTCTCTCTCTCTCTCTCTCTCTCTGTCTCTCTCTCTCTCTCTCTCTCTCTCTCTCTCTCTCTCTCTCTCTCTCTCTCTCTCTCTCTCTCTCTCTCTCTCTCTCTCTCTCTCTCTCTCTCTCTCTCTCTGTTTTCTGCCTCTACAAATCTCGTCATTTTAATAGTGTTCAACAAAACGGTTAACTACATTATCATAATTTTATTTACATACCTCGCCGTTTAAGGGGAGCTATTATTCTCGCTCCCCGTCATTCCTGCTCCCATCATTCCCCTGAGACTAGATCAAGGAGAGTAACGATGGCTCCCCTCGGCATTTAGAATTTATATACATGTAGTATTAATATGGAAATATCGTAAATGGCTCCCTATAACCTATGCTAGGGTTGAAATTAATCACTACCCTCAATTTGGTTTCACGGCGCGGTTTATAACTATATACGAAAATATTAGAAACAACTTACTTGTAATTGATTGAATGAAGTACTTTCCAGAACAAATGATGTGCATTAAAATGTATTCATTTTATGCAATATTTTGCTGGGCCATATTAATAAGTAAACAGCCGTGCATGTTGCGTCAAACATATTACTGAAGATCAAGGATTTAAGAAGATAGTCTCACTAAATGGTTTATTTGTAAATGACAGTTGATAGTTCTTTTAATCAGATATAACGCAACACTGACCACGAGTGTGTAGTATTTCAGCTTTACGAACCAAGGTTATACCAAGGTTATGACAAGGTGAAACAAAATAAATGCCGTTATAAAACAAAACAAAAACAAAAACAAAAACAAAAACACCCCACCACACACACATAGCCACCACATCAACGTACAGAACCCAAAAAACAAAAACACCCCACCACACACACATAGCCACCACATCAACGTACAGAACCCAAAAAACAAAAACACCCCACCACACACACATAGCCACCACATCAACGTACAGAACCCAAAAAACAAAAACACCCCACCACACACACATAGCCACCACATCAACGTACAGAACCCAAAAAACAAAAACACCCCACCACACACACATAGCCACCACATCAACGTACAGAACCCAAAAAACAAAAACACCCCACCACACACACATAGCCACCACATCAACGTACAGAACCCAAAAAACAAAAAACAACCACACACAAGCCAACATCAACGTACAGAACCCACAAAAACACCCCACACACACACATAGCCACCACATCAACGTACAGAACCCAAAAAACAAAAACCCCACCACCACATAGCCACCACACACACAGAACCCAAAAAACAAAAACACCCCACCACACACACATAGCCACCACATCAACGTACAGAACCCAAAAAACAAAAACACCCCACCACACACACATAGCCACCACATCAACGTACAGAACCCAAAAAACAAAAACACCCCACCACACACACATAGCCACCACATCAACGTACAGAACCCAAAAAACAAAAACAAAGCATTCTGTTAAAAACATTCGCTTAGTATGTTGGATCTCTAGTACTTTTGTTACTGCATATGTTAAGCAGTCACCAAAAGGAATCTCAAAGGATGACCCTTTAAGACAGGTCAGTTTTTACTATATTTGATGATTTGAGACAATAATAGGATGGCCTCTTAAGACAGGTGGCGTCATTTTGACATGCTGAGCATCACCGAAGAGATACAATGTTGTGCCTATGCCTGTTCAAGGCTAAACATATAAGCTGCTATATTTACTTTTGATGGTGAACAGTACCGTCTTTGTGATATCACCCAAAGGCTGATATCCCCCCCCCCCCCCCCGATGTTTCTTCTGTAACGAGGGTGACGAGTCTGTACATCTACATACACACAGCCAGCCAGCCATCAACTGTGCATAGATAAGGGTATTCATGAGCTATTCATATCCGTTGGCTCTTGGGGAAAGCATACCAAGTGAGCCCATTGCCAGTCGGCAGTGTCTGAAGAGACTAACCGTAAAATATGTTGGCGTGGATTATTTTTATATGGTTCCATCAGACAACTGTTCAAACAGGGAGCGAGACGTAGCCCAGTGGTAAAGCGCTCGCTTGATGCGCGGTCGGGTTTCCGATTGATCCCCGTCGGTGGGCCCATTGGGCTATTTCTCGCTCCAGCCAGTGTACCACGACTGGTACACCAAAGGCCGTGATATGTGCTATCCTGTCTATGGGATGGTGCAAATAAAAGATCCCTTGCTGCTAATCGAAAAGAGTAGCCCATGAAGTGGCAACAGCGGGTTTCCTCCCTCAATATCTTAACCATATGCCCGACGCCATATAACCGTAAATAAAATGTGTTGAGTGCGTCGTTAAATAAAATATTTCCTTCCTTCCTTCATATTCAAACAACCTTGTCGTGGTCATAACCTCTATCTCCGCTAGCGGTCTCGTCAAGATGGCGAACCCCACAAATACTGGTCCAATCAAGCGTTGTTTAATAAAACTGTAATGACGATCTAATGCCTGACTTACACACACCGCACAGGTTCCAGCAGCAATAGCGGAGTTGCGAGTGAATGTAACGTAATCGTGTGGTGTACCTCGAAATAAGTAAATTAGGCATAAAAGGGTGTCTACACATGAACAGGCACGAAGAGCCTTTAGAACAATGCAATCTTTAGAATATTAGTATAGTACCCGATGTCAAGTTTACAGAAGAGTCGGCCATCTATCTAAATTTCCACCAAGTCAGATTTATTTGACATCCATTGTGAAATCCACGATGACGGCAAAAGTATAATATAATATTTCGGCCAATTTATACCAGAAATGACAATAAAAAAGTTTGTTTTGTTTAACGACACCACTAGAGCACATTGATTTATTAATCATCGGCTATTGAGCGTCAAAATAACAATGAAGACAACTAACATTATACAAATTGGATTGCCGGTTGTTCCAACAAAGCGCTTAATGAATTAATAATTGATATACAAAATGGCTGGTATTACGACACCCAAGATGACGATAGTATTTAAATAATATGTTGCAGCTACAGTAAAAATCCAAAAGACAGGCATTGGCCTTAAACATTAAAAAAAAAAAAAAAAAAACCATGTGAAAATGATATCCATTAAGATAATGGGTACAGTTAAGACTGGTTTTGCAATAACATAGGAGATATAAAATGACAGCCATTCTGAAATCCAAGATGGTGCCCGAAAATAATTTTTAATTTGATGTTCAAGAATGATTAGTAGGCCTACTCAAGATGACAATGAAAACTATTATTGGGCTTAGAACTTTGAATTTTTATTTTCTTTTTTAGGGGTGCAAAACATAAAATATATAAAAATAGCACATATTTTCATATTCTGTGTGGCGGTCATTACGCCACCTAAGGCTCGTAGACACCACCCAAAACAAAAACAACAAAAACAACAACAACAATAACAACAAGTAAAGAAATAAAGCAAAAAACCCCAAACAAACAAACAAACAAAACGCAAAAAAAAAACCCCAAAAACCCAAAACACACACACACAAAACCGAACCAACCCCCCCCCCCCAAAAAAAAAAAAAACCCCCAAAAACCCCCACCTCCAACCAAAAACTACATCACCTCCAAAAAACAACAACAAACATCGAAAGAAGAACAAAAAGCTACCGATCCCACTAAAATACCCCACCCCCAAACAATAAAAAACAGTATGATATGTTTTTGACATGAACATTATCTTTCGAACATACAGAAAAACTTTTTTTTTATTTGTTTTTTGTTTCATTAGCATAAAAGTTCAAAATATAATTTGAAAGATTTGCATAAATATTTTGCACCATTTAGAAAACGTATATTTAAGGATGGGGGTAGTTATTCCTATCGCACCCAAGGAAAATACCAACAAGTCCTCTTTTAGTTTAAAAGTGCTATATTGGTGTAGCTAGACAAGACTTTATATTACCATCATCTGATATTTTACTACCTCTTCTTCGTGTTATTTTCATCTAGATACAGCCATATTTACTTTTTATTTGGTATTAAAGGGATAAGCAGGTCAAATATGAACCTTGTGTGTTGGAAATATGCATACCCGGACTAATAACACATACTAACAGTTTAATAAATGAAAATAAAACAACCGTAATTTTAGAATTAATAAAAAAGCACCCCGCCAAAAAAAAAAAAATAATAATAATAATTTTGAAAAAAAAGAATTAAAAAAAATAAATTATTTTTGCTGTGTCTTTTTGGTCAACTACGGATATTCTAGCTTGAAAGGAAGTGACGTCACCTCCTGTAAATGCGCTATCTACTCCTCTATGTACAGAGCAATCAAAGGCAGTAATTTAAGGCAACGCGCTTTGCTTTGATCAGCTTGACTTTTAAATCAACATAAATGCACAGTTAATTTAATAAAGTATTTAACCAAACATTTTTCAATGTGTATTAACAGAACGAAATCTGATTACAAATAGTATTTTCTCCCCTGTAATTTCCAAAGAAAAAAAACCCCATACTAATACGCTAGAGCAAAAATTACCACCCTCGATCGCCAAGTTTGTCAAATAAGATCATGGCTAATGATAATTCCCTCTTCTTTAAAACTAGGTGATTGGCCAATTAACTGTTCTGTGATTTTAGATGGGACTATCTATTTAACCGATAGAATTACAAATTATTTACAGTAATAAACCCTGTCGATTCATATTATCCATTACCATTTTAGGGGTTACAGGTTATTTGATGAAGAACTTTAAAAATGTGTTTACGAATTTATGGTGACACAGGTCGTGATCCATCACATACTAATAACATCCATACCTATATTTTCTCCATACTATTAAGTAAAGACTAATATTAGGACATGCAATAACACATAAGATGGTAAAAAGAATTTCTTACACACCCGTTGATGAGAACACCATTCGTTATTTTTGATAACACATACGTGTGTGTGTGTGTGTGTGTGTGTGTGTGTGTGTGTGTGAACAATTTCAAGACATACGACTGCCTGCTCCTAGGTGATGACCAGGTCAGCAATGCCATACATCCAATGAAAAAAACCAGCACGATCGAAATAGAGTACACTGTGACATATAGTTAAACTGACAATCATTTGTCTGGCGCGTAAATGCTGTAAATAACTTTTAGTCAAAAACGATGTTAAAATTTGATTAAAACTTGTGTTTTGAAGATATGTAAGAAATAGAATAATACATTCGTGTCTGTTAGATTCCATTTATCTTACAACTCGTTGTTTGAAAACGTATTAGACTCGCTTTCGCTCGTTAGATACATTTTAAAACAAGTCGTGAGATAAATGGTATCTAACGGCAACTCATGTATTATTCTGTATATACATGTATATCTCAATACCCTGTGATGTTAATAATACGTATTATTTTTTTATACAGGGCAAAGTTATTGTGACATGGATTGTTTGGAGTAATAAATTTGTCAATGAAGAAATCCTGTCCAGTGTTCACCATAAAAGGCCAGACATTCAGTCGCAAATCATTGCCACTCTGTGCAGCCTTCAGAAGTCCAGAAAAACACCATTAGTTAACTGTTTGATGCAATTTCATCATGCCAGGCCTCAGTGAAAATGACAGATTACGAGTCATAGGGATGCTTGAATCTGGGACCTCGCAGCGTGACGTCACACATCAATTCAACGTCCACAGAAACACCATATGGCACTTATGGCAACGATATCAACGAAACAACCAGGTCAGAGTCCGTCCCGTAGCGGCCGACCCCTCACCAAGACACATGGATCCGAACCACGCTGATCCTTCCTCATATCTGGAATGGCATTTCCAGGGACTTTCTCTAGCGTTTAGTGGCCTCAATGAAACGACGGTGCCAGGCATCTATCAATGCTCAAGGTGGACACACTCGCTACTGACTGTGTGAACTTCGCTCTGGACCCCCCTCTAGTAATGTGGCTCATTTACATATGGCAGGTGCGCCCTTTACTTGGACTATTGCTCGTTTCCATGTTATAATGTTTCATACACAGCAGTAAAAACTTATCATCAATTATATTTGTCTTTTGTGTGTCACAATAACTTTTGCCCTTGAGTATATTTGTTGTTGTTTTTTGTAAATAATAGTCCGACGCACTTTATTTTGACAAATGTAAAAATTACTCAAATCACCTTAAACTTTTTCGGCCGACCACTCAAAGTTTATATTTTTAGTTCTTCATTTTGGCTTTAAGTCTTTGACCTAACTACTCAATTCTTATTCCAAATTCCTCCCACCTCAAACTCTCTCTCTCTCTATCACACACACACACACACACACACACACACACACCGTTCCGGACTTAGTCACTGGCGATGTCGTGGTATATGAGCACATAAATGCAGTTCAAGCTCAAGCAAGACCAAACAACGACCGGTAATCTGATCTACCAAATACACACCTGCAAAACACAAATCTCAGGTTAAGAGAATGCCTGAAACCATTGAGGTATATGGGCATGTTAAAGGTACTCTCTCTCTCTCTCTCTCTCTCTCTCTCTCTCTCTCTCTCTCTCTCTCTCTCTCTCTCTCTCTCTCTCTCTCTCTCTCTCTCTCTCTCTCTCTCTCTCTGGGGAAGAATATACCAATTAATTAAGTAAACAGTCACATTATCATTTCAGTAGGTAGCTTTATGAACTATGACAATGGTGGACAATAATGTATGCTTATTTTTGACTTACTGAAATAGATATTACAAAACACTGCGACACATATCAGATTCATCATTCCGCGAAAAGCAATAGACCGATACGCTCGTTAATTCAGTTCTAAAGACTTTTGGATTGACAAGCATATTCAACAATATTTAAGGCACATTATTGCTTAGCATCAACAAGTATATTGGTATATTTAATTAATAAAACGGTAAAACTGTGGCGGTTATTGTATATAACGTGTGCAACCACTGAATCCGCCATCTAGTGAACATTGATAGTTATGTAATAGTTAACATGTCACACCAATCTTAGAACTTCAGAAATGAGTCAGAGTGTACCGGTCATGATGTTTACAAAATGAGGAAACAGACAAGCGTCGCAGTGTTCTGTAGTAATACCCATCCCAGTAAGCCAGAACTAAGTATACATTATTTTCCTATCCAAAATAAACCAACATTGTCAGACTGACTGAACCCCCCCCCACCACCACCACCCCAAAAAAAAAAAAAAAAAAAAAAAAAAAACCTGAACAACGAATCCATATATCATGTTTTGTCCATGAAGCAGATACCTATATGAGTCATTGTTCAATGGTATGGAAAAAATGTAGGCACTTTTGTTATTAGCATAAGCAAGGGCAAGACGTAGCTCTGTGGTAAAGCGGTCGCCTGATACACGGTCGGTCTGGGATCGATCCCCGTCAGTTACTGAGTTAGCCCATTGGGCTTTTTCTCGTTCCAGCCTGCACCACGACTGATATATCAAAGGCCGTGGTATGTTTGTGTGATGGTGCATACAAAATACTAGTATACCTTGCTACTAATTGAAAAATGTAGATGGTTTCTTCTCTAAGACTACTAGTATATCACTCAAATTACCAAATGTTTGACATCCAATAGCCAATGATTAATAAATCAATTAGTTCGTTAAACAAATTTACTTATATTATTAACATGTAACGGATCATGACCCGTGTCACCATATGTATTGCTCAAGGAAATTAAAACGTTCTCCAACAAATAACGCTTAAACTGGTAATGTACATTATTAACCGACAGGGTTTATTAGACTGTTCCATCTAAAATCACAGAAATTACCAATCTCGTAGTTCCAGAAAAACAAATATTATTACTATGACAGACGGCGAACTTGAGGGGTAATTTTTGCTCGAACGTACTAGTGTGCATATTTTTTCTTTGCATTTTTTAAATATTAAATCTGTTTTTTGTTTTTTTTTTAACAAAAAATCCATTTCGTTCTGTTAATACACATTAGAATATGTTTGGTTATATACTTTATTAAAGAGACATTTATGTTGTTTTACAAATCAGGCTAATCAAAGCGAAGCGCCTTTCCTTAAATTACTTCGTTTGTTTACTAGATATATATGTCTACACCGACGGTGGCGTCACTTTCTTTAGGCGGAATAGACCAAAAAGACACAAGATGGCTGCCCCCATTTAGAAGGAATAATCATGGTATTCTTGTATTCATTCTAAAATGACTTCTTCTTCTTTTTTTTCAGTATGTGTTGGTGATCCGGGTATGGAGCTTTGCAACACATAAGGTTCATATTTGACCAGGTTATCATTTTAAGAATTATATAATTACCTACTCACCAGAGCGCGGATTCAATATGATGAAATCGACCTCGATGGTGTCGTGGTTAAGCTGTCGGACATAAGGCCTGTAGGTACTGGGTTCGCAGCCCGGTACAGGCTTTCACCCAGCGCAAGTTTTAACGACTCAGTGGGTAGGTGTAAGACCACTACACCCTCTTCTCTCTCACTAACCACTAACAACTAACCGACTGTCCTGGACAGAGAACCCAGATAGCTGATGTGTGTGACCAGGACAGCGTACTTGAACCTTAATTGGATATAAGCACGAAAATAATTAAGCTAAGTGTAGATACTGTATTATTAACTACATGTTGTGGTTTTAGTTAGAGATATCTTTTATATATTTTATTTCATGCTAAATGTTTTAAAATGTGTTTTAATATAATATTGTATATTTTATGTGTCGACTATTAATATTTTATAGTCTCTCGTAACTCCATAAGGAGTGGCTTAATGCTATTTTAGATTTTATTGTTTTAGTGATGCTTTATGTTTTAATTGAGGTAGACTTTAATAAACAATTTGTCTTGTCTCTCTTGTCTTGTCTCACGAAAATAAGTTGAAATGAAATGAAATGGGATGAAACAAAATAGCTGCACCAATTATGTATAATAGCAATCACATTTATACCTCTTTATTAATTAAATATACCAATATATGAACGCAGACCATTTTGATCTACAAACAAAGGTGTTGTTCTTTCTTAGACGAACAAGGCTATACACAGATTAACATGACTGTAACTGATATAATAATTTACCCGATCTAGTCGAGAGTCTGAACGTGTCTTAAAACCTGAAAATAAGAAAAAGAAGATTTGTTTTTCTTTTTAAAAGAATAAGTATATTTTCAAATAAGTGCTATTATAATGAAGAAAGATAACCGTACTGGATTTGGAAGTGGCTAAAAAGTATGGGGACTGTAATAGTTGTATTTTACTATGTGGATAGTTGACACATGAAAATTGTAGGCCACATGCGACGCCAAAAGTTAAGTGAAATTTTATCTACCTTAAAGTTTGTTTACGGCACAGCAGCATTCACGGAGAATGAACTAACGGACAAAATAAGAGACAGATGGGAAGAAATACCATGGAACAAATTTAAAAATCGATATCCTCATCGTAAAAAAACGTTTGAGGGCAGTCTATTAACAAGACGGTGTATACATTAACAATTTTTTTAAGAAAACAAATTAGATGAAATTTCACTTACTGTTTGGTTGGCATTACATTTTTAACAAACAATTTTAAATAGGTTGCTATTTAAAAAGAATAAAATTGACTTATGGGCCTACAATTTTCACTGAATATGGCAAATATCTGTATCCAATGGAAAAGCACACTTTCTTACTTAAAATACCAATGTCTGTATTTACCAGGTGTTTCTTGTTGTCCTAATGTTTGTAGTAGCCCAAACCGGATTTTACCTCCCAATAACTTCGAACAAATATATATCACGAATTAAAGTAAAAACTAAGTGCTACAAACATTAGTATACGACCGCAAACACATTCGATATACAGACACTGGTATTCTAAACAAGAAAATGTATTTAGTATGAAAGAGTAGTTGCCAATGAGGCTCTGTTATCGCAAACATCTTACAATGGCTGCAAACTCAGGACAGTCCCTTTAAGGACCTGTTATCGCAAACATCTTACAATGGCTGCAAACTCAGGACAGTCCCTTTAACCTGAAATTGACTTGTATGTGACGCACAAATTAACTATGCACGCCAAGGCCGTGCATAGTTTTTAGTTGGAAAAGGCGTTTAAAATTTCTTTTAAAACTATTTTCTGAAAATATGTAAGAAATAGAATATTACATCCATGTCCGTTAGATACCATTTATTTTACATCTCTTTGTTTAAAAACGTATCGAACTCGCTTTCGTCCGTTAGAAATGTTTTTAAGATAAACGGTTATCTAACGACCGCTCATGTAGTATTATTTATATACTGTAGGATTATTTTCTCTTTTTTTTTTCTTCTTTTTTTTTTGAGGGGAGGGGAGCACCCGATATAACGGCTTACAACGGGCAACGGGCAACTCTATTAACGTGCCCCTATCGACAAGGGTTCAGGCACGCCCGCCCCGGATCTAGCCTCTAATTTCGCCAGTGACCACTTCCGGGGCGGGAGGGGGGGGGGGGGGGGGGGGGGGGAGTGGGTTTGAATGTTGGGGGCAATTTAGAAATGTGGTATGACCACTTAAAAAAAAGAAAAGGAAAACACTTCGGGAGCTACCATTATCTTATATCTTATATTTTTAAATTTTTATAGTAGTCGCACCAATTAAACTATAACATTCTATTCTTTTAATATATAAATTAGTAGGTGCATAATAAAGTATTTTTTCAATCGGGCAGTTCAAAATAAATATTATACCAACAATTTAATAAATTATTTTAATTTACGTTAATTAGTCAATTTAGGCCCTAGAGGATCAAGGATTCGCAAAGGGGGGAGCCTCGCGCCCATTCGGTCCGGCGCTCCAACAGGCGGGTGGCCCATTCCGGTCAGTCCGGATTTCCACGGGGGGGGGGGGCGTTCCGGGGGGGGGGGGAGGCCTCCTACCAGGCATCCCTATCGGCCCAAACCGCCAACGCCCTAACGCACCCAAAAAACACCCTACCACAGCGTCCCCCTCCCCCCATCCCGCCCCCTTACACGTCCGTTCAAGAGAACACTGTGCTATTTATAGTATCACGGCGATATCCATCATAGCTGGGCAATCGATTTAAGGACAGTCTGATTTCTTACTCCATGTCAATGATCTAGATGCCAAATCCACACCGTCTAATAAAATAAATACTACTGAAACTGATTGCCATGACGTTTAACGATACAAATGCAGTAAATTCGTTTTATTTATAAGAAAATACTGTTATTTTTTCTTTTAACTTAGTTTTCATGACATGTAAGACTGAGCATGCTCCACTCGTGTCCGTTAGATTCCAATTATTAGGCACGGCGGAGCGGGGGGGGGGGGGGGGGGGGGGGAGCTGGGTGCTCTAGCAAAACACAAACAACAACAACAACAAAAACCCTATCCAATTCACTTTCGCTCGTTGGATACATTTTACAACGTTTTTAAAACTCAGTATTTATAGTATTTATAGTAATATTATTTATGAATACGGTACTAAATACCTCTTGAATTAAAGGAGTCCATTTGTAATCTTGATCAATTACTGTTATTGATTTCACCACACTGAAAAGTTAACAGTCGCCTGACGTCACGACTGGTTACGCTGTTCTGCCAATCAGGTAGTGCCCAGGAAATGTGCCATTTTATAGTTTAAGTATTTTTCCTGGAGATGATCCTCTACTATGCTATTACTATGCTCTGGGGCATTAAAAAAACCCTGCACCCTCGGCTATTTTAGGCTAACTAGGCCTACGGTCCTGTATGATTAGGCAAATAACCTAAGAAGACTAGATCGACATTTGGATCATTAGAGCCAATCGTAGTGAGCACTGAAGTGAATAAGCTAGTAAAATAGTTGTAATTTCTGTTTTCGTAATAATCCCTATGGTAACGACTCATGAAATTACGATTTTAAACGACATTACACGTTAATCCAGGCACGTTAAAAAGAAGAAGAAGAAGACCCATACCCCCAAAAAGTTTTTTTTATTTAACGACGCCACTAAAGCACATTGATTTTTTATCTTATCATCGTCTATTGGACGTCAAGCATATGGTCATTCTGACACTTTTTTTTTGTATAGAGGAAACCCGCTGTCGCCACATAGGCTACTCTTTTACGACAGGCAGCAAGATATCTTTTATTTGCGCTTCCCACAGGCAAGTTAGCACAAACCATGGCCTTTGTTGAACCAGTTATGGATCACTGGTCGGTGCAAGTGGTTTACACGTACCCATTGAGTTTTGCGGAGCACTTACTCAGGGTTTGGAGTCGGTATCTTGATTTTAAAATCCCATGCCTCGACTAGGATCCGAACCCAGTACCTACCAGCCTGTAGACCGATGACCTAACCACGACGCCACCGAGGCCGGTCGTAAAGAAGAAGAAGAAGAAAAAGAAGAAGAAGAAAAAAACAGGGGGGAAAAAGAAGACCCATACCAGTGCGGAAATAAATAGTACCAGGATGAATTTCATAGGCATTGAAAGAAAGTTAAAGTTAACTTTGTTTTTTGTTTAACGAAACCACTAGAGGACATTGATTCATTAATCATCGGCTATTGGATGTAAAATATTTGGTAATTTTTACATATATTCGTACATTGTTTCATTAGTAGCAATTATGGATCTTTTATATGCACCATCCCACTGACAGGATAACACATACCACGACCTTTGATATACCAGTCGAGGAGTACGGGATGGAACGAGAAATAGCCCCATGAACCGACCGACGGGAATCGATTCTAGACCGACCGCTCATTAGGCGAGCGCTTTACCACTGGGCTACGTCCAGGTCCTCTTATGCCAGTAGCTTGGGTGGGGGTAGTGAGGGTAGTTATGCATTAGTTTGGCTTAATACATTACAATGCAGTAGTATGTCCTCACTATATTACGAAGATATTTTCTGTTTGGAACCCGAATTGGAGATGCATATCAATCCTTATGTCTCACTTAGAAGTCTAAAGGATTGGCAATTTAGCATTTCCATGCATATTTATTAATTGTTATGACAAGTGTAAAATTCTCATTGTTTGGCATCAACTCTTCATCAATCTTGTAGGTAAGTAATTGACAAGAGGCCTGCTATAAGTATTCACAATAGTCATTGTAATAGTAAGAGTGAAATCTACAATCCACTGAAGTGGTCAATGTCCGTCAAAACCAATTACAATGATGACTTGGCTCACTTAAATATGATATAACACATAATTTCACGAAGCGTCGTCTTAATTGTACGTGTATTTATCTGGCACAGCACAACACAACAAAACAATGCAAAATAACACAACGCAATACATATAACACAACAACACAACGCAATAAATACAACACAACATAACTACGATACAACACAACACAACACAGGCTCGTAACAAGATTTAAAGTGAGGAGCAAGCTATATATAGGGATCGTATATCAAGAGAGTGAAAGAGAGAGAAGTTTGTTTTTGTTTAACGACACCACTAGAACACACTAATTTATCAATCATCGGCTATTGGATGTCAAACATATGGTCATTTTGACACAGTCGTAGAGAGAAAACCCGCTAACTTTTTCCATTAGTAGCATGGGATCTTTTATATGCACCATCCCACAGACAGATAGCACATACCACGGCATTTGATATGCCAGTCATGGTGCACTGGCTGGAACGAGAAATAGCCTAATGGGCCCACCGACGGGGATCGATCCTAGACCGACCGCGGATTATGCGTGCGCTTTACCATTGAGCTACGTCCCGCCCCTGAGAGAGGGGGTAAAAATAAAGCAAGAGAAAATAAGAGATAAAGTGAAGAGAGAGAGAGAGAGAGAGAGAGAGAGAGAGAGAGAGAGAGAGAGAGAGAGAGAGAGAGAGAGAGAGAGAGAGAGAGAGAGAGAGAGTTAGAGAGAGGGAGAGAGAGAGAGGGAGGGAGAGAGAGAGACAGAGAGACAGCGACAGACAGATATAGACAGAGCGATAGATAGACAGACAGACAGACAGACAGAGAGAGAGAGAGAGAGAGAGAGAGAGAGAGAGAGAGAGAGAGAGAGAGAGAGAGAGAGAGAGAGAGAGAGAGAGAGAGAGAGAGAGAGAGAGAGAGAGAGAGAGAGAGAGAGAGAGAGAGAGAGAGAGAGAGAGAGAGAGAGACACACACAGACCGACACAGAGAGAGAGAGAGAGAGAGAGAGAGAGAGAGAGAGAGAGAGAGAGAGAGAGAGAGAGAGAGAGAGAGAGAGAACGACAGTCAAGAGTTGCTACCATTTTAGTATGTTTCCGACTAATAAGGTTCTATCTTGCTAATGTTTTCTAATAGCTTAGATTTTATTTAACTTTTCGAGACAAAATCAAGTTTAAGCTACTACAAACGTTAGGTTAACAAGAAAAACGTCGCATATACAGAGGCTAATTTAAAAAAAAAAAAAAAAAAAAATAATATGTAATTTTACAATTAGTTGTTATAATTTTAGTTTAAAACATTTTACAATAAAAAAAAAAAAACTGCTAAGGATAGTATTTGTAATTGATCTTTCACAATTGAAGGAAGGAATAAATGTTTTATTTAGCACAACACCTTTTAATTATGGTTATTTGACGTCAGATGCACCATCCCACAGACAGGGTAATAGGCTAAATACCACTACCTTTGTTACAACAGTTGTAGAGCACTGGCTGGACCGAAAAATAGGCAAATGGGCCCACCGACGGGGATCGATCCTAGACCGATCACACATTAAACTATCGCTTTACCACGGAGTTATGTCCCCTCACCCGTTTTCACAATCGATTCTACAGCGAAGACGTTCTTATGTGAACCACCCGCGAAAAACAGGTTCTTGAAGAAAATCAGTCAAGTCTTCAGTTATTTTGGCGTCATGGGGCCTAATTCACTAAAGTCTCGCAAATTTGCAATCTCGCAGTGCAATGCTAAAGGACTTGCAAAGAGGATGCTTTGTTGTCTAGCAGACCAGCCTCAGTGGCGCAGTGGTTAAGCCACTGGACTGCAGGCTGGTAGGTACTGGGTTCGGATCCCAGTCGAGGCATGGGATTTTTAATCCAGATACTGACTCCAAACCCTGAGTGAGTGCTCCGCAAGGCTCAATGGGTAGGTGTAAACCACCTGCACCGACCAGTGATCCATAACTGGTTCAACAAAGGCCATGGTTTGTGCTATCCTGCCTGTGGGAAGCGCAAATAAAAGATCCCTTGCTGCCTGTCGAAAAAAGAGTAGCCTATGTGGCGACAGCGGGTTTCCTCTTCAACACAGTGTCAAAATGACCATATGTTTGACGTCCAATAGCCGATGATAAGATAAAAAATCAATGTGCTCTAGTGGCGTCGTTAAATTAAAAAAAAAACTTTACTTTGTTGTCTAGCAGAGCCTAAGAGACGTTTGTGAATTAGGCCCATGGTTGATAAGGAAAAGTTAAAGTGTGTTTTGTGTTTTGCACATTGATTTATTAATCATGGGCTATTGGATGTCAAACATTTGGTAATGTTGACATAATTATAGTCTTAGAGAGGAAACACGCTACATTAGTAGCAAGGGATTTTTTTAATACACCATCCGACAGACAGGATAGCACATAGCCATTGATATTCCAGTCGTGGTGCACTGACTGGAACGAGAAATAGCTGAATGGGCCCATCGACGGCGATCGATCCTAGACCGACCGCGCATCAAGCGAGCACTTTAACACTGGGCTACGTCCTGCCCCTGGTTGATAAGGAAGACATTAAATTATTATTGAAACAACAAAATCAACACAGAAATATTTCTATTTACAATAAAGTTATGTTTAAAAGACGTTTGTCAATTTGTGTCATAATCGGCATAAAGTAAAACACATGATAAAATACAATTTTACAGATGATTATTAAAGAAATCTTTTTTTCTTTTTTTTTAAATCTCTGTTATAGTAATTAGTTGGCAAGTGGGTGGTGGTGGTGGTGGTGGTGGCCTTTTAACTGGGGAAAAATGCATATAATTATCCTCTTCGTCGCTTCCGAGGCTTTTGAAGTTATCTGGACATTCACAACAATCTAACGACTTAATCGTGTCTAGGCTAGACACTTTAATTAGCGAAGTAACAGTGGTCGTTGTTAGAACCAGGTGCTTTCCTAGTTCTGGGCTTTTCATGTTTAAAGCTCGAATCTCAGATATATATAAGTAGCCTAGGCCTATATGATAATCAGAATAGAGCATCCTGCTTTGTGTTGAATATGTTTGCTGTTATGGATTAACTTTAAGCGACCCTCTGAAGGCGAATGAGGTGCATCGGCTAGCAAAGTAAAGTTTGTTTTGTTTAACGACACCACTAGAGCACATTGATTAATTAATCATCGACTATTGGATGTAAAACATTTGGTAATGCTGATTCGTAGTCATCAAAGGAAACCCGTTACATTTTCCCCTAATGCAGCAAGGAACATTTTATATGCATTTTCCCACAGACAGGAAAACACATACCACTGCCTTTGACCAGTTGTGGGGCACTGGGTGGAACGAGAAAAACCCAATCAGCTGAATGGTTCGATCCTGCGACATAAGCACCTCGAGTGAGCACTCAACCAACTGAGCTAAATCCCGCCCCTTCATCGGCTAGCAAGAAACTGGTCTTGAAATCATGGGCGTCAATTCGGCTTTAAAAGTGGGGGTGGGGGGGGGGGGGGGTGACGAGTTAGTGTGTGTGTGTGTGTGTAATAAAGGAATGTCAATGAAAATCATAAAGCTACACATTAGTGGTTACTTTTACTTTTTGTTGTTGTTGTTGTTGGTGGTGGTGTTGTTGTTGCTTTTGCTAAACGAAAAAGTGTGTGGGGGGGGAGGGGGGCGGGACATTTATATAGATTGTCCCCCGGCGTTGAAAAGTGAGGGGAACGTGTCCCCCGCCCCCCACCGATCGACGCCCATGCTTGAAATTCTTGAATCAATGTGATGTAGGCCTAGTTATATTTTACAAAGGGACGGCCATAGTGTAACAAATACTCTCTCTCTCTCTCTCTCCCCCCCCCCCCCCACGTCTGTCTCCTTTTTTACACAGCAGAAAAGTGAGTGGGGTTATAGCCCCTTGTTTCGCGGCCCATGTTCTATTCTCATTATTTTTATCCAAATTAAATTTTAATGATAAAAACATTACCAAAAAAAAGAGAAAAAGAAAGAACCAAAATGCACATAAATGCCGGCTTATACATGCATATTTTAGATTACAATAACATTTTATCGTATAATACATTTATAAAACATAGTGAACTATTTATTATCCACGTCTGATAATTTAAAATAGTGATTACAGTGAAACAATTCAAAATATCAATTGCAGCTGTCCTTGGCGGACCCCAAAATTAATCATGCTGAATCCGAATCATCGTTTGCCACCGAATTCTTGTGGGAGGAGTAAGCGCGATTCTTTCAACAGCAACATATGACAGTCAAAGGCGGGTTATCAATAAGCGGAACAGCTCCAAACAACCACTGCGTCAGTGGTAGTTGCCGGTTATTATAAGCCGATTTACTTTAGCTGGAAAGCGACACACATAATGTCATGAATATCGTTTGCCTTTGTATAACAAGGCAGCTAGTTTCCAAGATCGCTACAATGCTTTTATTAGTGAACATTTCGATACTGGCTTCCAGACCGAAATAGCGATAGAGAGACATGTACACGCGACCTTCGCCGGTGAGTTTATAACGGGTTTTCACACACCGTTGATTGATTGTAAGTTCGTCTGCGTTGTGAAAACGTAGCATCACAGTGGAGAGGTGCAATCGACAGGCGTGTGTGTGCAAAAAAGTAGGAAAGTCATATGGATAAACGAAAGTGGTTCTGATATTGGAATTTCATAACCAGCTAAAGAAGAAAACAACCGGAGATATATTCAAGATGGCGATCACAGAAGATACAAACACCCATAACAGTGCGGTCCAATTTAAGGTCTCAAAGGACACCGAAACAGAAGGTGTTGAGCTCACAACATCTCCTTCTAAGACTGGGAACAAATCTGCAAACATATATATTCGCAGGCGTCCTGCACTCTTTGAACGAGCGTCAAAAAGTTGGTGGGACCCCAAGTTTGATTCCAAGATCTTAGAAGATCACTTATGGAAAAGTTATTTTCCCCAGACCCGGAGACGTTTCCAATATACTCTGATATTCGTTGCCATTGCTTGCATAGCTTGGATAATATTTTTTACTTCTATGCAAGAGGAACATTGGAAACAATTCACAGCAGGTTCTGGAGCTTTATTTGTAATAGTAGTTCTGATAACTTTGTTCACCAAGACGAGGTTTTATGAAAGGTTCTACCTTCTGACATCAATAGTGTTTACACTCATTATTTCAGGTGTGCTGCTAACACCATTTGCATTCCATGATCGTAACTTGTCAACTGTAGCTACCTTTGCAGGGTCAATTGAAGTTTTGCTTTTGATTTACACTTTTATTCCAATGCCTTTATTTGCTGCAGTAATTGTTGGGATAACCTTTTCAGTTGGATATGAAACGGTTCTTAATGTTCACAAGGTAAAGGACAATGTATGGAATTCATATGAGATCATCATTGCAAAGATTCTGCTGCATCTATGCATCCATCTGATTGGCATCCATATCTTTACAATGTCTCAGGTGCGAAGGAGAAGTACATTTTGGAAGATTGGTCAGTCTGCCATAGCGAGAAGGGACCTGCAGATAGAGAAACAGCTGAAGGAAAAGATGATCCATTCTTTGATGCCTCCATCAGTTGCAGCTGATGTGATGCGTTCCCGAGAAGACAAGGATGACAACAGTGACGAACTGGCAGATGGCCGTAAAAAACGTAAAGGCAAGAGGGACAAGGGAGAGATTATTTTTAGACCTTTCAACATGAACAAAATGAGCAATGTCAGCATTCTCTTTGCAGACATTGTTGGCTTCACCAAGATGAGCTCAAACAAAACAGCTGAACATTTGGTAGGCCTGCTCAATGACCTCTTTGGACGATTTGACAAACTGTGCACCCAGTCTGGATGTGAAAAGATCAGTACCTTAGGAGACTGTTACTACTGTGTCTGTGGATGTCCAGAACAACGAGAAGATCATGCGAGGTGCTGTGTCGAAATGGGCCTGGGTATGATCAAAGCCATCAAGGAGTTTGATTATGAAAACAATGAATCTGTAAACATGCGTGTTGGGGTTCACACAGGCACTGTACTTTGTGGAATTGTAGGTACCAGACGTTTCAAGTTTGATGTATGGTCAAATGATGTCACATTGGCCAACATAATGGAGTCCACAGGTCAGCCTGGAATGGTACATATTTCCGATCCTACATATCGGTTTCTGAAAGATGAATATGAAGTTTCTTCAGGGGAAGATGTGGAAGGTAATTATTTTTTTTTTATGTTCTTTATAAAATTTCATTAGCTTAGCCAGCAAAAATGTATTATGCCACCAACTGATGTAGATGATCACAAACAAATGCTCATTTAGCATATATATATATATATATATAGCAAAAAAAACTCCAGCTTTACAACATGAGGGCTAGCACTGCCACTTATCAAATTGGCTAATTGCAAAGTTGGTAAACAATTGACAAATTTGATTTTAATTTGGCAAAATAATTTCATGTTATGATTGATATTTAGTTTGGGAAAAATGTGTGTGTTTGCAATTTTTTTAACTATAAAAGATAATTTGGTGACATTTTCTACTCCACACAACTAGCCCCGAAAATGCTGGCATGTCTTGTATCTTTAACATGAGTAAAATCAAGCCGAACAAAATCATTCTCTTGAAATAGTGCTTGGTGAGAATTCACAAGAAATACCAAATAAAATTTGTAATTTTTTTTAATTTCGAGGTGATCAAATTGCCAATCATCCCAAACTTTCCATGTGAGTGTGAAGAGGATGCGAGTGATCGATGTTGTCATTGCTCCTTGAGCAGCACCTAAATATAAGTGTCATTTTTGTCTATACTGGTATATAACTGTGCCCAGATTCTTTTTTCACTGCATCTCAAGTTATTTTTAGTTATGTGCTTGGTCCTTAGTTGGGACTCACCTTGTCCATTAGCAAACTGTTAATTTTGTTGAAAATGGTTGCAACATTTAGTCTTTGGTTTGAAAAAAAGCCCACAAGCCTCATACACACACATTTGCTTGTACATACATGTTTGGTATGGCTGTCATTCTTTTGTTGCAGGCCTGGTGAGTTAATTATGTCAGTGATCGGTACCCTTGAATACTGTTCATTCAAAGATTGATTACATTAAATACATTTGCTTAGTGACAAAAGGGTTATCTATGTAGATCTGTAGGTTGTATCAAATGATGATAATCTGATACAAACTATAATATCAGAGAGTTCAAGGTTTCTCTATGTGAGCTCCTGTATAATGCGCCTCATACGTTTGACATTTATGTAGGTCAGGGGAATCCCTTTGCAGGGGAGTGTGGTTTGCATTTTTACACAAACATGTAGAAGATGATTCATTTGTTCCCTCATCAAATTTCATATAGTAAACGTAAATGTATGTAATTAACAGCGAAGCAATATGTACATGAGTTAATGTGCATTAACATTATGAAAGCAAAAAATAATTTCGTTCTTCATAGATTTCAATGAAATTAGTAGTTCAAACCAGGCATGTTTTTAATCATTGTAAAGTCCTAAACCTGCCTCAGTTTCATACAGTACATATATAATTTTCCACGAGAATCAGTCCAGTATATTCCTGTTAACTCTCAACAAATTAATAGAAATAAAGATATTTTAAAGAATTTAATACGGTTACAAATGTTTTGTCGGTAAAATTCTTGCCTCTCATATATTTCATGGATGTTTTGCACAGAGAAATCTAAACTGTTATTTTAATATGTACTTGCATCAAATTAGCTAGCCCAACAACTCTAGAAAATGTAGAATTCTGCCAACCACTGAGTAGGCAAAAATTTCTGCTGTAATATGATTTAAATAAATACCTTTTCATTGATCATTTTCAAGGTTGTTGATCAATACAAATATTTCACACATTAAGCGTTAATACACACACTACAGTAAGAAACCTGACAGTACCCTGAAACATTTCAAATTCTAGTAAATTCCACCTAAGAATTTAAGTATTATGCTTTTGGATACTTTGTTATCGATTTGACATTTTGTTCATGTCACATATATATCAATTTCATATTTGAGCCTTTTACTATTTTGCCATGCTTTCGAAATCATGGAATTTGCAGATTGAATATGCAAAAAAACACCCCAAAATACCCAATAGAAAAAATTCTGCATCTGTTGTTGCATATATACTCACTGATGTCTTGGTAATAAATGTTGTCATCATTACTAAATATAATCTTAACGGTATCAGTTTTCTGTAGACATGGAATCACTTAAGTTGCAATATCTCTAATAGAATTTGAATGGAGAAAACATCCAACAACAATAGTGATGTAGTGATATTACCAATGCTATCATTATAGGCTGGGTAAAAGATGGGGAAATACTGTTAATGTTACAGTAGCATTATGTCTACTGATACATAACTTCACCTGCAAATTATGACTGTTAATTGAAAATGTGCATAATCCAAATAACAAATTCAGGTAACTCATTTCCTTTTTGCATAAACCATGAATGGTGTCCTAAATGTTGCACAAAAAATAGGTTATCAAAAATTAGATTTGAGTGAGCAATAAACGAAATGATAATTCTTGCCTTTCTGAGGAACCTGTTCAAACTAATGGGTTAATCATTATTTTTCAATGAAGACATACATACATGTATGTATTTCTTAACCAGACTATATATTAAGCAGTCTCTGTGGTGTTGTGGTTAAGCCATCAGACATAAGACTGGTAGGTACTTGGTTCACGCCTGGTAACGGTTCCTATCCAGAGCTGGTTTTACTGACTTGATGGGTAGGTGTAAGACCTCTTCTCTCTCACTAACCAACTAACCAACTAACAATTAACCCACTGTCCTGGACAGACAGCCCAGATAGCTGAGGTTTGTGCCCAGAACAGTGTGCTTGAACATTAATTGGATATAAGCACAGAAGTATGTTGAAATGAAATGAAATTAAGCTGTTGCACAAAGTAACAACACAGGAAATGGTGGTGTGGTGTCTGAAGGAATTAGAATGCACTATTATACATATATGTGCATGATGGAATTTGAATTCATGAACTATTATACATATATGTGCATGATGGAATTTGAATTCATGAACTATTATACATATATGTGCATGATGGAATTTGAATTCATGAACTATTATACATACATGTGCATGATGGAATTTGAATTCATGAACTATTATACATACGTGTGCATGATGCAGTTTTTGATTTCAAGAGATAATTGTTCTGTCAGTCAGGTCTAGCTTTGCTGAATTACACTATTCGTATAATACACACCAATGATTGACATCTTGTTCATCACCATCTGTCTTGGTATAGCAGATGTAATAAATTACATATATTTATGTTGACCCAGTTATTGCCATCAAAGTGTGCATACATAGACACACCTGCAGTGTTAAAGAACTGATCAGGTTTTGGTACCACAGTGACATATTTTCCTTTATATGGTCAGTACATAGGTTTAACTTAAAATGTGTTAGTTGCCAGCTGTGTATTTAAACTGAATTTGAAGTGAATGGATTTCACCATAAATTTACCAAATTGGTATTTTAAATATATTTGTTCATCACATGATGCTGAATGATGCTGAAAAAGGTGACTCTCAAAAGACTTTCGCTAAAAAGCATTTATAAACATGGTATAAACCTGACATGTATGCACAATTATCAATGAATAGTTTGAAAGAAAGAAAGAAATGTTTTATTTAACGATGCACTTAACACATTTTATTTATGGTTATATGGCGTCAGACATATGGTTAAAGACCACACAGATTTTGAGAGGAAACCCGCTGTTGCCACGACATGGGCTACTCTTTCCGATTAGCAGCAATGGATCTTTTATTTGCGCTTCCCACAGGCAGGATAGCACAAACCATAGCCTTTGTTGAACCAGTTATGGATCACTGGTCGGTGTAAGTGGTTTACACCTACCCATTGAGCCTTGCGGAGCACTCACTCAGGGTTTGGAGTCGGTATCTGAATTAAAAATCCCATGCCTCGACTGGGATCCGAACCCAGTACCTACCAGCCTGTAGACCAATGGCCTAACCACGATGCCACCAAAGCCGGTATGAATAGTTTGATGCAGCCATTCAGTTAAATACATCGTTGTTTCTTTGTCTATAGATATACTTAATGAGAAAATTTGTGAGATTGCACATATTTATCCAGGCATTTTGCAGTAATTGAACATAAGCCCATTCCCAAAAGCAAGTGGCATTGAAAATTCCAAATTTAATGTGTAAATATTTTTGTAATTGTGTCTTCTTTTAATTTAATTTAATAATGGTATATTGCGTCATTCAATGACTTGGAAAAAAACATCCCATTTGTGATTAAATCTTGCTAATTTTTCCAATCCCATCAGACAGGAGACGCAGCTGAAAAATGCTGGATAAATCCCTGGGATGTTATAAAGCAGAAGAGAATTTGATAAACACAGTGTTTGATGGCCATAGTGACTTACTTAAAATTATCATGAAGACATCTTAGTTCTGCCGTTTTATTTTTATCTTTCCCATTTGTTGTCTTGTAGCAATGTGTTTGAATGTTATTGGCATGAATGAATGAATGATCATGTCTTTGTATTTACTTGCAGATAATTAATGATTGATTGTATCATAGTTTTTGTTTGACGTCAGGATTGGCCAGGTCCGCCATTCCATGTAAACTATACATCAGAGTTTAGAATATCAGTAAGCTCTACAAATATAATTTCTGTTAAGAAGGATACAGTAAATGGGTACAAAGGAATTAAAAAAAATTCATGAAGATTTTGACTCTGGACAACAATTTGAATATTGATTAATTAATATTTAGTTTTCCTAGTTTGTAGTACCTCATCAAATGCAAGTTGAAGTCATTTTCATGCATATCAACTTTTTTTGGTCATGTGTGTCATGTTCATTAAGGCAGTTTTTAAAATATTAATTAACTCACCATTTATGGATAAGCCTCCGTATGAACAGACAGATGTACTTAAAGCTTTCATTTCATAAAAAATAACTTGTATATGCAAAACTTTATCATGAAACGACATGAATATGATTTCACTGGCTTAGGAAGTGTGTGTGGGCACTTTGTAGCAGCAGCGATGGTTTTTATATATTTATACATGTATTTATATATATTCAAAGCACCAGTTCTCAGTCACAATTAATTCCTCAGCAACGTGTTTTGACTAAAGCATACAGCGATTTGATGTCTTTATTAAATCAAATACAGCACTTATATAAATTACTAGCAGATATAATAGATTTGCCTGAACATTTAGTGTGGAAATGTTTTGAAAATATGACATGAAGTCACAATGGAATGTTTGTGTGTTTAAATACTGGGCTTTTTTCAAACTACGGATTGGATTATTCTTACAAATCCAGGTTAATCACCATTGTCTTAAAAACTAATAGTGGAGCCAAAAATATAATCAAATATGTATATTATATAATATTTATGGAAACCCTTCCATCTCATACAAAATGATTTTTGTCTTCTTGGTGTATCATTTAAGTTTTAGGGTGATTCCTAATAAGCTTTTTTTTCTTTAAATATTGAATATTGAAAAAAGAAGAAGTTTGTTTTGTTTAACAACACCACTAGAGCACATTTGATTTATTAGTCATGAGCTATTGGATGTAAAAAAAGTTGGTAATTTTGACATGTATAGTCTTAGAGAGGAAGCTTGCTACATTTTCCATTAGAATGAAGGGATCTTTTATATGTACCATCCCACATACAGGATAGCACATACCACAGCCTTTGATATACCACTGGCTGGAACGAAAAATAGTCCAATGGGCCACCGATGGGGATCGATCCTAGATTTACCTTGCTTTACCACTGTGCTACATCCTGCCCCTTGGTTAATTCTTACATGTAGATGCAGTGAATTTGAGCACACATTTAAAATTTTAAAAAAATATATATGTGTATGTGTATGTAATATATCAAGGTTTTATTTCTAAAATTTGACTTGGCACCCATGGCTTTGACATTGGGAATTTTAACGTTATTTTACCTAACATAGGGAATTTTCAGTTTCATTTCAAAAACATCTTATTAAGCTAAGTTAAGAGTTAAAAAAGTAATGCTATACATGTACTTGTGTTGATCTACTGTGCATTACAAAATATTATTGTGGAGGGAAGGTTTGTCAAGTGAATGAGATTTACATTCACATTGGGAATTGTTTACTACAAACTTGGGAATAAAAAACATGGCCTCTCGAGAATGGTGGGGAATGATGTCCATTATCAGAGTCTAGAAACATAGGTGATAAAACCCTGTATATATATATATTGTTTTTTTATCCAGCTTAAACCATGCATGTTTGCATTTTATTTTTGTCAACCACAAAGTGCATTTGGGCTTGGAGTTAGTCTCCAGAGTAGCTAGATAGCTGTGGATAACCTGCGGAAGTGGTAGCTTCTAATTGATTTACCTGGTAAAAGGTTCGCTCCATTATACCAAGTATTGTGTGATGTTTACCTGTGAACAGCTGCAGATTCAACAGGTTAAGTAAACTCATAAATGTGTTGAATTTCATTATAGATTGATAGTATATTGAATCTATGATAAACATGGCCATGTACAAATAGATGTGTGATTTGGATGAAGGCATCGACACATATGAAGCCGGATGGTGGCGACAGTGGCACCAGGTGTTTGGAAATATTTACTGTTGTACTGGTCAGCAATTCAAGGCCACCTTGGTGCCGCCTGTGTGAAAGAAAGGAATGTTTATGATAGCACACAACTTTACAATTTCAATTAGTTTGTATGGCAAATCTTATTCATGAACCTTCTCATTGATAAGATAGCACAACATATACCATGACCTTTTGATATTCTTCATGCAGTTGTGGAACACTGATTGGAATGGTCCTTGTACACTTAAGCATTTATTACATACATAAAGATAGGAGCACAATGTTGTTGTTTACCTATCCAGTTTATAACACAAACACACTATTATGCAATACAAACTAGGAAGTAAAACATACAAAGCAGAAAGAAAGTGTATGGTTTCAAGAGCTAGCAGTCGACCTTTTTAACGAGAATGGATGTTTTATCTATATTTAGTGACCTAAATACTCTTGTAAAGTTGTATGTTTGTAGATATATGTCAGTTGTTAAGCAAGATTACCTTTTTAATTTAACCTTACAAGTTTTATATGCAGGGATCGATTTTGGCCCACGACACTACGGCTATTGCCGTAGGTGCCCTTGTTACTGGACGCAGTGCCCCGATAAATTGGACTGTGTCCACGGCCATAAGTAGTTCTTATAAGTAGTGGTTGCCTTCCTTGTATGCCCTAGTGCCCTTCTCATGCCTGGTACCAACTAAATTGAACTTTGCAGCATTTGTCACTTGACGTGTATTCGTCCATAAGAACAGAAATCCAAAGAAATTATTGCCGACTCTCAGACACGCAATTTCAATGGGCGTAGCCATATTGTTATTGTTTACAAGCCACAGATCCGAGAACCACGTGGTCGCCGAGAAGTAACTGCGCAGTCGCTCTATAAAGACTGTTCTGCGCAGGGAAGATCACGTGGGAGAAAAGGCGAAATAGACTGCTATTGCTTTAATAATAATCATTTATTGAATTAATGGACTTTTTAGTATTAAAATTTTGAAATATAAATATTTATATGTCAGGACTAAATATTTTCTTCTGCCCTCAGGTCAAAAGGGTATAAATTATAAAATAAAGTATTTCCCTAAAAGAGGGAGTTTTTGATTGAGCAATTGATTGGCTCCAAAATAAAAACAATACCGGCTACAAGGGAATTACAAAGCCAAGATCTAAAAGCGATAATGGGAGAGACGCACTTTTTTATAGGACGTTTCACAGTGACGCCACACGTCGAGTCACGTGATTGACTGAAGCCATTTGGCTGGCAAAACACTGTAAACTGGCTGTATTGCTGTGTATTTCAAGTTTTTTTTCAAAATATAAAGAGTAAATCTTGTTATAAAAAAGGGGAAAATGAAGATAAACTGTAGTGAATTGCCAGTTTGAATCAAAATTTGAAAAACCTATTACAATTAGTTTTCAAATTTTGCTAAAATCAACGATTTACTACCGTTTTTCTTCTGTTTCGCTTACAGTTTTAGTCTTAGAATTACTCGTTTGTTGAGAGAAAAATCATCACTTACTTTATTTCATTCATTGTGTGTCCTGTGGAATGGAACCTCATCTCTCACTCGCATCAGTGAAAACTTTACAGAAAGTGGCCTTGGTGCCCTACCCTTGAAAGAAATGTTGCCCTTGGTGCCCTGCCCACTGGCCTTGGTGCCCCAAAAATGTCCTCAAACCCAAAGCCAAAATGGCCGTGCCCTGAATTTTTTTTAATTCTACCCCTGTATATGTATGCATATATATATATATATATATATATATATATATATATATATATATATATATATATATATATATATATATATTATAGTCTTTAAAAAAATAATCTACACTTAAACCATAGCATGACTTCACAGCTATGGATTAATGTGGTCTTTTCTGGGTGACCCATTAGATACATCACGATGTGTAAAGACACATACATACATGTACAGGATTCTGTGTATTAACTCACTATGACATGTACATGATGTAGGTTGTTACCTAGTTGATTAATAATATGCTGTACAAAGCAAGTGTGACTAATAATATTTGTTTTCCTCAAAATGTTTTCTAATACCGGCAGTGTAAAAAAACAACAGCAAAAAACCTCTTGTCTTCTTTTAACGTCATGGTCATGAATAACATACACGGTGCCAGTTTCACAGTTTGTGTGGGTAATTAAAGAGACACTTTAACTAGTAGACATAAAAAAAATGTGCATGTGAAAATAAAAGAAAGAAAATAAAGTCAAGTTTAACATTTCGAAGGAAATACTCTAAATGTTTGAAAATTGGCTAAATCAAAACTTCTTCCATTGTGAACCCTGTGTTAGGGAAATCAGGCCTTGACCGTAACTTTTTTCAGTGGTTGCCCACCGGCATACCAGGTTATAAAATCTGGTAGCCCTCGGTAAGAATTGGTAACACCATAATTTTAATAAATTTAAAAAAAGACAAAAAAACACCTAAATAATTTATTTTAATTTTATTTTAGGTGTGTTTTTTTTTTAGGTCTTGTTGATTGCTGAGTAACAGATTTATACAAAAACAAGTCTAGTAGCCTGGCGGACTACTGGGTTTAGATATCTGGTAGCCCGAGCAACAAATTGGTATCCAAAACATCCCGGCCTAACGACTGGCCTCGGTGGCGTCGTGGTAGGCCATCAGTCAACAGGCTGGTAGGTACTGGGTTCGGATCCCAGTCGAGGTATGGGATTTTTAATCCAGATACCAACTCCAAACCCTGAGTGAGTGCTCCACAAGGCTCAATGGGTAGGTGTAAACCACTTGCACTGACCAGTGATCCATAACTGGTTCAACAAAGGCCATGGTTTGTGCTATCCTGCCTGTGTGAAGCGCAAATAAAAGATCCCTTGCTGCTAATCAGAAGAGTAGCCCATGTAGTGGGGACAGCGGGTTTCCTCTCAAAATCTGTGTGGTCCTTAACCATATGTCTGACGCCATATAACCGTAAATAAAATGTGTTGAGTGCATCATTAAATAAAACATTTCTTTCTTTCCCGGCCTAACGTTAAGGTCGAGCCCTGGAAATGTATTGAAACTATATTTACAGCTTGCCATAAGTAGATGCAGACAGAGAGAGAGAAAATATGTATTTGTTTTTATGTGTTTATCTTAAACTATAATCGTTCATTTAAAATAAAAACACATGCAATTATATGTACATTCATTCAAGTACATTCACATCATTTATGTATTGTTATGACATATATATATATCTGTTTGGAAAATGTTTCTAGTTTGACTTTCTCCTAATTTCCACCTGTCTGATAAATGTTCCATTTGCCACTGAAAGCACATTAAAGTCTGATCCCAGTTTATCCTTCAATATGGAAAGGAAATAAATCTTCATCTAATAGCACCCGAGAGCATTGTTTCATCAAGCGCCGTATGATGTCTAGACATGAAAGGGAACCCATTGATGTCGTAAAGACTAATCCTTTTGATTAACAGCTGCAGGTCATTCATGTGGTGTTCTCCGCAAACAGGACAGGGCATACCATAGCATTTGAAATACCAGATCTTAATAGATCATTGATCAGGTAAATCAGGCCTTTGACTGTGTGGCTATTCAACATTGATACTGGAGACTATATAATTACCCAAAACTAATTTTGTTATTAGAAGTTTAGTACACATGTACTGATTACTAAAAGTTTAATATGAACACACTGGAATGCACAGATATGCATGCACAATTCATGAACATTAAAAGTTTGAATTTTTCATTTTATGTGCCCAGGGCTTCTAGAATTTTTATAAAATCCACTAGCCATGGGATCAGTGATTTAAAAAATTTACTAGCCACGATTAAAAACTCACTAGCCCTACTTTACTTGAAGTTAATACAAGTTTACTAAATAATAGTAATAATAATAAATAATAATAATCAGATATGTCACCTAAAGAGGGAGATAGAGCTTAAAAATACTAACATTGGTGGGTTGGGATGAGTGCTGAATATTCATATTTACAAAATAAACTTAACTGCAACATTTGACCCAATAAATATCACTAGCCCAACATTGAATATCTCTAGCCATGGGAGTGGGGCTACTATAATCTAGAATCCCTCACTGTGCCAGAATTTATGTCCTAAAATATGAATGGACTAACCCAGGATTGAGATCTGTGGTCTGCAACATAAACTGTAAATACAGAACCTGAGATTTATTTCAGAGCAGTATTAAATTAAAATGTAACACATTCATGAGCTATATATACATACAGCAGATGAGATAATCATATACAATTCTGTTTCTTGAAACATTTCCTGTAATTTTGGTGTTTTTAGCAGGTGGATTTTTATTCAGTTTTAAAGGACCCCTGAAATAAGAGTATTTATGTCCGCTCCGTAATGAGTTTGAGTCTTTAAGTTCAGTTTTAAAGGTTTATAAAGTATAATTTACGTTAATATAATTTTACTAAATAATAGTAATAATCAGATATGTCACCTAAAGAGGGAGATAAAGCTTAAAACACTAACATTGGGGGTTGGGGTGAGGGCAGGATATTCATATTTACAAAATAAGACTTAACTGCAACTTTTAACAAACAAACATGGCAATAGTAGTTATTTACTAGCCCAACATTGAATATCACTAGCCATGGGAGTGGGGCTACCATAATCTAGAAGCCCTGGTATACGCATGTATTTATAACTTTTGTGTATGTGTGTGCAGGATGGAATGATGTTCATTGCATGGGTGTTGAGATTCAAAGGGTTAAGTTGCATACTTTGTCTGATTCAGTTGTAAGCCACCAATAATCCACTGTTCAGAGCTTGAGCACCACCATGCTGGTTACTTAAGCTACCATTGCTTCATTACACCTGGTAACTAGAACAATGTTGCCAGTGTTCCAAATGATACCTTGCCAAAGATTGACATTTATTTTTGGAAATGGGAAAGATGTAAACAATTTGTATTACGGGATGCAATTGTCCAGATCTATACATATTTAACTGCACTGATTTACAATGCAGCCTAGCTGCAAACAATAGTGTGCATTATTTCTAATACATTTACTTATGAATGTACAAATAACGTTCATATCATTTATTTATTAGTGCATATTTCTGTGACTAAGTTTGCAAACTGTTCAATGCCATACAGGTCATTCCATAAGGTTTAATTAACTGTTACAAGTAACATTTATTTTATCATTAAAAACGTACTTTCTTAAAATTATCACTTGATTTTAAGAAAGTATTCTTTTAATGACCTATGAATAGTAATCAGTGCTGAAAAGATAGTTATTGTTATAATATAAGAGCCATTTTATAGGCTCCAGACATTGTGTGCAACTTGCTGTAGAAATGATTTCATATCAGAAATAGGCAGCAGTTAATGGAATTTATGAAAATTGCTGTCTGGCAACTATTATGCCATGAAAAATATCTCATATGTAGCCTAGTTATAGAGCCTGCTTTATTATCAGTTCATTAGAACTTAAGTACATGTATTTTTTTGTATGGCTTTACTTACTTGAAAGGTACATGCATCATACATTGAATGCCAAACTCTATGACACCACAAATTATGCTACAGCCTAAGTTATATTACAAAACTGCAGTGATAGAAATAAGCAGAATTTTTAACTAGTCCATCAGACAAATGTAACCAGAAATCAACTTGTCTGCTAATAATTTCATGTGTCCATTTAAATGGTTTGATTTATTTGAGTACAAGGACGATGTTTTCAATTGCTCAAAATGAAACTGCATTGAAATTTTTACTTGTCCCCTGGACAACCATTGAGGTATATTTTGCTTGTCTGAGCAGTTTTTCACTTGTCAGAACAAACAAACAAGTGCTTATTTAGAACTCTGCACTGTACTGGTACGAAACAACAGTTGGTATGTGTACTGTACATGTGGGGTTTTTTAAATTCATGTAGCTATAACGTAAACATACAGTAAGACAAAGAATGACTCCATTTGTTTTATTTCCTATCCGAACACAGATGTAGTAGGACATGTAGATAATGGTTTTAAAAATAGGCAAGTTACACCACTAAATCATCAATATTGTCTGTTTTGCACTTTTTATTACCATGGAAACCATAGCTATACTGTACTGCAAAATTGGATTAATTAGCAGTTATTTCTTTAAATCTTGTATAATAGGTACCGGTATACAGTTTTAATCTAATGTGTTTTTGATACATGAAGTGTCTGAAGTCACATGCTACAACTCTGTGCTCTAAAGAACCATTATCATAGTTAAACATCCCATATTTTGTTATTTTTTACAGTAGTTATCAGTGTTTCTGCCAGAAATAAAGTTTTGGGTATGGTGCTATGGAATTGAATGCAACAGGGGGTATGGGGGGTCTACCCCAGAATGAAAATAGGTTAAGTTTAGGGTTTGGGTTAAGAAATTTGTTCTACCCTCTGACAGAAACTCTGGTTATGATAACTAACTACAGATTAATTGATTTCACACGTGCATGACATTGGCACAATTAACCTGTAATATAAGAATTGTAATGTGCTGTCAGTGGGCATAAACGGTGGCTTTATCGAGAATCCCTGGCTAAAGAAAGCATTTACACAGAAAAATCATGTCATATATTTGTATTGTTTTTTTAGGCTTCACATTTTTCTTTTTAAATTGACTGCAAAACATTATCGGTAGAGATTGCAAAAAACTTGTATAACTACATAAATCTGTGACACTGCACACATTTAACTTGTAAGTCATCTATAGTTTTACCATACTTTTTTTGGTTAATATGAGCAATGTATTGAAGGTGTATTTACATTTTAAAACAAAAAAAGAATAAACAATTTTGCAACTTAACATACACTGGCAGAATTGTCTAGTTAAACCTGTACAGTTTAGATAATGTGCGGTTTCATCATTAAATGTGGTAAATAGATGGAGAAAAGTGATTGATGAGCATCAACACAGATTATGTGGAAAAAAACCCCAAGCTAAGTCTACAGCAGTGAATTTCCACTGGCTATCATGGGAAATCTTATTGATATAATTAATGTTATCAGATTGTGCTTAACAGGGAAACAATTCATGGCCTGTGAAAATAACTATGGTACTGCCAGTAATATGAATTACAGGTAGTTTCAGCCATTACAACTGACAAATATTCCACAGCAACTAAAAATAGCTACAACAGTTAGTTCCAATCATTGCACAGCTCACTGGGAATAGGTTTTCAAATTATTCACTGAATCGGATGAAATATCTGAGTTCTACTTAACAGATTATAGTTATATAAAAGCTTAATGTCCAATAATAATTTTGTCTAGTTTTGATTAAATTTTTATTAATAGATTAACATTTTGGTAACATTTAAACTCCATTAATTTAACAGTACACCTCAAGATGCGACAATGGCAGATTTAAACATTTATAGCATTAACTTTCTTTAGCATATGGTAATAAAAAATGTATATATATTGTTTTGAAAACAATGACATTTTACATTTTTGTAATTGTTTTAGGCATGTCAGCAATTGCACTTTACAACAATTGTTTTTCTTATTGCAGAAAGCATTTAATATAATTTGAATATATGAGTTTATTTTGTATTAAGTACACAATGTTTATAAATGTAACAGTACATGACACATTGATTTATTAATAATCAGTTATTGATTTATTAATCATCAGTTATTGATTGTCAGACATTTGGTAATTATTGATACATTATCTTAGAGGAAACCTGCTGCAGCATTTTCCTCAGACAGGACAGCACATATCACAGTCTTTGATATGACAGTTGTGGGGCACTGGTTTGAATGAGAAATGATCTTTACAATTCAATTTATTGTATTTTGGACAAAATGGTGTTTTAATTCATGTGTCATATATTGTAAATATATATCAGGCTGCAACTTTAGCACATTTCCGTGCTTCCAAAGTTCCACGAATTTTAGATTTTTTATTATGAAACAGGATACCAAAATATCTATATTAAATCATGATTTTGATGAAATCCTATAAAAATGCACAAATTAAATGCCTGTATATCATATCAGAGATGAACATTTTCCTGATTTATATGGAGTTCCAGATTTTTACTTGTCTACATATATATATATGGACCTTAAAAACACTAACATTGGGGTAAGGGTGAGGTCAGGATATTCATATTGACAAAATAGACTTAACTGCAACATTTGACCCTTTTTTCACTAGCCGTCGGGCATGGCAATATTAGTTATTTACTAGCCCAACATTGAATATCACTAGCCACGGGAGTGGGGCTACCATAATCTAGAAGCCCTGCATTTAAAATGAAAAATATTAATTGGTCAGTGATGACAGATTCAGTAGGAGATGACAGATTCAGTAGGAGATTCCCACTAAGATAGATAGGTACACATTGAGATGATTCTGTGTATTGAACTAAGTGGAGGAAATACATTCTTACAATAAGGATATTTGTACTTGTCTGTGAAATAAGGTCAGTCTTGTCCTCTTAAGAGCATCAAGTGAAATTAGTTGAGCATACACATTAATGCATGGTTATATACCCATTTTGAATTAGAAAAATAAAGTTGAAATAAAATTTGTGAAAATTGTATGAGAACCTCCTCCTCCTCCCCCCCCCCCCCCCCCCCCACACACACATACACACACTAGTATGATTGTTTTTGGTGTAGAAAGAAAAATAAATAAGATTCAATAGTTAGTTTATCCCGAAAACACTGTTTGTAATGACTTATTATAGCTAGTAACCATTTAAGGCAAAGTCATAAAAAGCTGCTTCTAGCAGGATATCAGTTGACTCATTTGCTTTGACTAGACTCTTAAACTTTACATCAGCATTTCATTTGAAATAAAGTTTTTATTGTTGTATATTATATAAAAAAATCATATTGATTTATAAATTTAAAAAAAAACTTTTTGATGTAACAGATATAAGATACAAGTATTACAAAAATGCAGTCATTAATTTTGTATGTCAATACTGCAAAAAAGTTTACTTGTTTAACATGAGAATATAAAAAATTAGGAATAAAAATGATTTCACCACTTTTATTGTTGAGCTGCAGGATAAAAACAATATGGTAAAAGGTTAATGATGTAGGTTATCGGATCTATCCTGTTCAGGACACATGTCTTGCAGAGATCCCCGTTCTTACCTTCACAGGATAAAGCCGATAACATACACCATTAACCTATTGTTCTCTCTATCAACACCTCCAAGATATTTTTGTACATCGGTGCAGAAACTACTTAGTGTCAAAGTTGGTCTAAAGTAGTTTTTTTGAAATATCTCTGCTGCCACAACATAAACTGCTGCTAACTAGTAGCAAGGAACATAAACTGCTGCTAACTAGTAGCAAGGAACATAAACTGCTGCTAACTAGTAGCAAGGAATTTTTTTGTGTGAATTTTTTCATATGTTTAAGTCATGGAACATCGGTTTAAACAGGATAGCAAAGTTAGTGTGCAAAATGTCAGTTTTTCTTAGCCAATATTATAACATAAAGATGCATTAAATATGCTAATTTATATCTGTTGGATGGTGCATATACAAGATCCCTTGCTATAAATGGACAAATGTAGCAGGTGTTTTTTTCTAAGGCTATATGTAAAAAAATTACCAAATGTTTGACATCCAATAGCTGATGATGAATAAATCAATGTGCTTTAGTGGTGTTGTTAAACAAAACACACTTTACATTTTTGTGAAATTATTGAGAAATTTAGTGGCTAAATTCAGTTACAGTGTAGCATTTACCAAGTGATGTGATGACTCCCAGCATGTATGGCATATGCAGTTGAATACCATCTGTATATAGATTTTTAATTCAAGATACTTCTCTACGATTGAAAATAAACAAGCAATGGTTCTTGAAATCTGCGTTTTCAAATTTTTTTTAGTGTGTTGCTGACAAGTCAAGATTTCGACTGGGATTGACAGTCATCTTTCTACTCACAAATCTGTTAATTACAAACGAAACAAGTCTGACAAGACTTTCAATCTTAAAAATATAATATGAACATGCTTGCGCATGTGCACACACACACAAACACATACACACACATGAATATGTTAAAAAGGAAGCAAAAATTGTTAAGAAAAAAAAAGATTTCCTTGATAAATTTCTTTTCTACAACTGATAATTGTGGGGTGGGACGTAGCGCAGTGGTAAAGTGCTCGCTTGGTGCGTAGTTGGTTTGGGATCGATCCCCGTCGGTGGGCCCATTGGGTTATTTCTCATTCCAGGCAGTGCATCATGAGTGGTATATCAAAGGCCGTAGTATGTGCTATCCTGTCTGTGGGATGGTGCATATAAAAGATGCCTTGCTGCATTAGGAAAAATATAGCAGGTTTCCTTTGATGACTACTTGTCAGAATTACCAAATGTTTGACATCCAATAGCCGATGATTAATTAATCAATGTGCTCCAGTGGTATCGTTAAACAAAACAAACGTCTTCTTTCTTCTGATAATTGTTGATTGGACTGGGGAAAAAGTCATGTTTTGTAACTATGGGCATGGGGTAAACTGATTTATGAGTTGATACTGTCTCACGGTGACACCCTTGTAAGAATAGTAAACTCAGTTCAGATACGTGAATAATTTGGAACAGTGTGAGGAAGTGGAATGTAGCTGAGGACGTGGTTAGATGGGTTGTACAGCCCGGGATGAGCCCTGGTCATTTAACGCGGCGTTTTATCTTCAAACCAATGCTCCAGAACTGTGTCGGAGGCTGTTTGGTTTTGTCCTATTTATGCAAACATGCATATATTATATAAAAGAATCTTTGCTAATGAAAATCATTTATTTGACACAGTGTGTGACCTCTGTCATCCTTTAAACTATAAATATTGTGTTTACTACTGGACTATTACTGTAGTGATTAAACAGTACATTAGACTTTACAATGTCAGTAAAAACATAGTTTAATTTCAATATGTAAGCATTTTTGGAATATCATTCAATTTTATTTCTTCGAATGATACACCATTCTTGATTTCCATTACCTTTTGATGGTAAAGTTGGCAACATGTAAATGTTATAATGTATTGATTGTCTGAGGGTGTCAGATCTGACCTATTTAATTATTCGGTGCATTAAAAATGGCTACAGGACTTGAAATATATTTCTTTTGTGTCTTTATACTTAATTTATATTCTGTAAAAGTTACATAATTTAATTGCTTGTAATCTTTGTATATTTTGAGGGAATACTGGTTATGTTTCCAAATCAACCAGTGCATATTTGGCCATGGTGTCTGCCTGTCTGTCTGTCTGTTTTTCCTCCTTCTTGTAATATCTCCTTCTTGTCTCTCTGTTACCCATATATGTTATTGTAACAATATTGATAGAGGTAAAACTACACTTTTTAACCCCATGACAACCTGATAAATGTACGAAAACTAAATGTTTGATGTTCCAACCAAAGATTAATGAGAACACATGTTTGGCTTTCAGTGAATTAAACCCCCTTTACCCCCCATTACTGTATCTATGTACTCCATGCTCCTGTAAAAGCATTGGTGTGTTCTGACTAATCAACTGCACGAACCTCATTAGCCATGGAAATGGTCATCATTTTGCCAGTGCCAGCAGCACTGATATAGTCTGCTAAGTAGGAAAACAAAAAACGCTGATTACATTTTCAATAAAACTTTCCTTAAAGGGACATACCCTAGGTTTTAAACACTAAGGCATATTTTTTACTATTATAGCCGTTTTTGGTAACTGAAATCATACTTTACTTAGATTTTATTGTTTAGGTTATCCATTTCCGTACATTTGAAGTATTTGTGGTCATCCTGGTGTTTTTAATATCACAAAATGCATTTCTCATATTTTTTAAAACGCACGTGCATCTGAGAAGTAACAGTTATGGTGTCAGGTTTTATTCTATTTGTGGAGGGTATTTCATCATTTCAAAGTCACATACTCATTTTTCACTCAATTGTAACTTTATCCAAATGTGTTACAGGTTTTTAGATTAACTAAACTTGGTGTGCATTTTCATGGACTGAAACTAGGGTCTCTCCCTTTAAAATTACCCTTTTGGCAATTCCATTGGGCTATTTCTTGTTCCCACCATTGCTTCACAACTGGTATATGTACTGTCCTGTTAATGGAACAGTGCATATAAAAGACCCCTTGCTGCTAATGAAAAAGAGTAGCCGATGGTGTAAAGGCATCTGGTTTTCTCTCTCATTATCTTTGTGGTCCTTGACCATATGTCTGGCACCATACAACCATAATTAAAATATCATGAGTGTATTGTTAAATAAAACAAATTTCCCTTTAATATTAAGTTTCAACAATATTTTCTGTACTTTTGTAATATTCGTCATGTTGGCATGAACAATGGATTGAAGTTATTTACTATAAGACTTGATGAACCCATGATTGGTTGTAATGTCCGAGGCTACAAAGGTGTACCATGTGTCTTAAGACGTAACACCTGGCGAAGAATGCCATGTTATAAAATACAGATGCCAGCGTTCAGTCTAGCACTGTTGCTGAATGCAGGTGCATTTAGAGGCAGCCTTAAACAAAATAAATTGCTTTTTATAACTGACTCATGAACATTCCCCACATTTTTGTTTACCAATAATTTCTTCAACTTTTGTTCTTCCATAATTTTTGTCCAATGAATTAAAAACCCCACAAATACATATATCATCGTACCTGCTGCCTGGTAAGTACTACAATAATGGGCAGCTAGGAAACTGACTAATGCTAACTGACTCGTAGAACCAGGGCTCGAACTTACTGATGGCACTGACGGACATTGAGAAATTGCCCTAGCTACGATATGAATTACCATAGGTCATGGGTTTACCATTGTCAGTTTTTTTGCTACTGGATAAAACATATTGCTGTTGGTTGAGGGGATAATTGTTGTTATGTTTATTTGTTACTTTAAGTAAACGATCTATACTGGTTTAAAATTACTGTAGGCAAGCTCAAAATGACCATAAGTGAATGTTTTGCAAAAACATTTTTAAATTGCTGAAGGTAACACATTTTTACGTTTGAGCCCTGAGAACTATTATTATAATTTCTTTTAATATTAATATTTATAAAGTTGTAATACCAAAACATAAAACTCGGGGTTAGAGTTACATTTACATGTACATGTAGGATTCTTTTGTTTTATTTTTTCATGGCTTCAGGATGATGATGATAATTTCAATTGTCGTCCAATTCTCTGCTTTGTCATAGGTTAGTCTTCTACATACATGTGTCTATTTGCTTTTGCCAGCAGACAGAGCAGCGTGTACTTTAACGCCTGTAATACGCCTGTCTTGAAGAATTTTCTAAATTATAGAAAAAATTCATCATGTCTTTTAGAGGTGATTGATTCTAAGATGTTTCATGCAGATGGATTGCTCCAGCATGCAGATCTAGCTAAATCCTACTCCCATCAGCAAGGCAGGCTTTAGGGTGTTTATAATTCACAAAGACATACCACGAGATGATCTTCGTCTTCAGCCGTGTTGCACATGCAATTTGCGCATATACCCTCTGATCGGCTGCATGTGTATTGTGGGCAGGATCGAAAATGTTGTTGGCACGAGAAAAGAATTGCTTCTTATGTGGCATATAAATCAATATGGCTATGATAAGTTGATACATGGTATGCCGAAGCATGGGATTTCTTTCTAATGGTTTGGGTCAGGGAATCCAAAGAGATCCAGCTTGCCACGTCTGCTGTTTGTTTATCTCACAGGTTACTCGTAGATTAGCAGTTATTTTGTAATGCCACTGAAGTCAGTAGTTCACCAACCGGTACACACTGAGTGTATCTGGATGGGATAATATACAATACCGGGCCCTGTCAGTTTTCATATACAGAGCCTCTTTATTATTTCAAAAGGCTTACGCTGGCAGCTTAGTAACTGTAATAATATTTTGACTGAAATGTTGCCACTTGTATGTATCATGAAGTTATTCAACAGCAGTGATGTCTTTATTTATTTACGGTTACAAAGACTAGTCCCGTGGAGGATGGAAGTGAGCTGTACTGCCTAACCGATTTTCATTTGTTACAGCTACATGTGTGCTGTCTTGCTGGGGGCTACATCAGCTGGCATTTCAATGATGAAGGCTGGGTTATGTGGTCACCCATTTTACAGTGACCTTTCCCCATCTACCATATTGATCCTCATACCATCTATAAGTAAAGCATTGCTAAAAATATAAAATTATTAAAATAAACTTCAATATTTTAGCTCGTCCTGTGATACCCCTCGCCACACACCCCTAAAAAATATGAAAAAAGGATACCCACCCAAATTCCTTCACCCTGAGAAGCCAAATTTGGCCAACCTAATATTCTAAAGTAAATTTTTATATGTCAGGGGTCGAAATACTACTGTCTGACCAGGTTTTGCCAGTCAACATCACCATGGGCAGAGAGATTATTTTGCTTGTCATCCTGTCATACTGTGAATTATTTTGTGTTTATATTCACACTTTAGTTTGAGTCAATTGTGTTTGGTACGACAGGTTTTCATTCAGGACAGCAGAATTTGTAGCTTTCCGGATCAAATATCTTGCAGGATTTTCAGCCAGTTTTGTATGCAGTATTACACGAAAGAGTTGCTTAATGATGAAACATAGAATTTAATTTGGATAGGAATGAACATTTTGTGTGTTATTTACCATACTGTTAGCTAGTTTGATGTTAAGATCACTGATGAATTTGACACCATTTATAAAGTACTGCATGGTTTGAATGGGAAATAATCAAATGGGTCCACGGATGGGGATCATCTTTGATCTTGTAATCTACTGCATGCCACATGGTGTGTTCTAACCACTGAGCCACATGTACATCCAACATGAAAGATTAACATATTGATGCTTACTTTGCTTGAATAGTTGAATGCTAAATGTTGATATGAAGTTTTTAAAAATGTTTTTTTTTACTGAATCTTTAAAGGTGCAGACCCTAGTTTCACTTGTAAAAATGGACACTAAGATTAGTTCATCTACAAACCTGTAACACACTTGGATAAAGTTACAACAGAGTGAAACAAAAATCTGTGGCGTTAAAACTGGAAATTATCCTTAAAAAATAGACTAGAACTCGAATCAGTAACCCTTACTTCTCAGACACGTGCATTTTTAAAAATATGAAAAATGCATTTTGTGGTATTAGAAACAACAGGATGATCAGAAACACTTCGCTTCTATGGAAATAGATAATCAAAACAATAAAATATAAGTAATGTTTGATTTCAGTGATCATAAACGGCTCTGATAGTGAAAAATATGCTGTAGTGTTTAAAAACTAGGTTCTGTCTCTTTAAGACAGTTTCAGTACAATTGCACAATACCATTGCAGCCTTCTATGGAGATGAGTGTTGTCTCCGAGTTACACTTATGTTTCCATAGTGCATGTGTCATGCAATATTTACAACAGCAATTTATATTTTGAACCCTATGAATAATAATAAGATTTGCCAGTCTTTGGAGCCCGTTTTATGTGATATATCATTAGCTAACACGTTTGATACTAGTATTCTCTATTGACCTCACTCATATTATATTTAGCATTGCCTGTATTAGATATTATCTCTAGAAGTCAAATATTTGAAGATAGTTTATCATTATCATTAGTCAGTATATTTCATGTTCCGTAATTGCTTGTTCCTAGAAATGTACACTGTCCATTAAAGTGTCCAGACAAGCAGTCACCACAGATGTGTGTAGTAAAATATGTTTCATATTATCGTTGACTTGCGTTAATAGTTTGTGTATTTGTCCAATGACAGCGTCATGCATTGGCCAACACATTGACTTAAACTGTTGACTGAGTGTATGGTACACACTCGTATTGATTAAAGTGCCGTTTTCCCAGTCTCCCAGAGAGATTTATGTCACTTTGATGATATGTGATCACTGATGGCAATTCAATTGTTCCTACCAGTTTCCTGATGCAGAGCCTTTAACCAGGCATGCATCGCACATGGCCAAGCTGTAAATGGTAAGGATTAAAATTATTAAGAAAAAAAACAATATTGCTTAACTGAATTTATTCATCTGAAAAAATAAATACTAAAAATCCATTTAATTTTTATAGCTGTAGATCAGTCTTCTGCAGGCAATTATCAAAGAATAGTGAAAATAAATATTCTTTTTATTCTGTCCCCGTTGTCCAATGGTTGCACAAATGATCGTTGAAGGGCAGGATGGTTATTTTCAGTATGTCTTGACAAGCTGGTTGAGCATTGTCATGTGGGTTTACAAGCTGGTCAAACATACATGTAGTTATATGAGTTGACGAGCTGGTTGAACATGGCTGACAGTGTTTTGACAAGTTGGTCGATTATGATTAAATATAGGTTGACAACCTAGTAAAACAGTTACTTTGGTTGACAAATTAGTTGCACATGGTTGTGTTTTGACAAGCTGGTTATACATAGTTATGTGGGTTGACAAGTTGGTAGAACATGGTTGTGTTTTGACAAGCTGGTCAAACATGGTTAAATGTGGGTTGACAAGCTGGTCCACCATGGTTAAATGTGGGTTGACAAGCTGGTCCACCATGGTTAAATGTGGGTTGACAAACTAGTCAATCATGGTTAAATGTGAGTTTACAAGCTGGTCAAACGTGGTTAAATGTGGGTAGACAAGCTGGTCAAACGTGGTTAAATGTGGGTTTACAAGCTGGTCAAACGTGGTTAAATGTGGGTTGACAAGCTGGTCCACCATGGTTAAATGTGGGTTGACAAACTAGTCAATCATGGTTAAATGTGAGTTTACAAGCTGGTCAAACGTGGTTAAATGTGGGTAGACAAACTAGTCAATCATGGTTAAATGTGGGTTTACAAGCTGGTCAAACGTGGTTAAATGTGGGTTGACAAGCTGGTCAGACATGGTTAAATGTGGGTTGACAAGCTGGTCCACCATGGTTAAATGTGGGTTGACAAACTAGTCAATCATGGTTAAATGTGGGTTTACAAGCTGGTCAAACGTGGTTAAATGTAGGTTGACAAGCTGGTCAGACATGGTTAAATGTGGGTTGACAAGCTGGTCAAACATAGTTAAATGTGGGTTGACAAGCTGGTCAAACAAGGATATATGTGAGTGACTTATTAGGATAAAGACTGGCCAGATCATTTTGGTCATATACTTTGATGTTTATTTAAAGACCAGTGTAGAGCCTAAAGTGTACCTCTTTTCATAATATACCTTCTTTCAAAATGTACTCAAGTATATTCTGATATCTCATAAAATACATTGCCCTTTCACAGAATTTTACTTGGGGGGGTGGGGGGGTGGGGGGGGGATACAGTTTTTCTTCTTTAATGGTGGCCTTTTGTCTTGTCCCTTTCTTGGGTTAACTTGTATACATGCATGCAGGTATTCAGCCATGTAATTATCTTTCTGTGTCGCTTTGTTACCATTAAAGCTGCCATTAATATGAAAACAAATCTTTGCGCATTTATTTATAGTGGGCAGGTTGTCAGAGTGGTTAAGATCTTTCCAACTGAGAGTAATGACTTCTTAATGTTTTGTTTTCTTTGGAAAACACAGCAGACAGGCTGAGTATCTTGTTGACACTGATCGTACATAATAGCTTTTCTTTGCTCATTTATCAAAGTGTAATGTACATGTACATAGAATTTCTACAAGAGTGAACAGACATGTATAAATTATATAAAACTGAACCTTGTACAGTGTGTGTGTGTGTGTGTGTGTGTGTGTGTGTGTGTGTCTCTCTGTGTGTGTGTGTGTGTGTTCTGATTTTGAAAGGAAAACAAAAGCAAAAGAAAAAAAGGTTTATTTTGTTCAACGACACGACTGCAATGTTTCTGCCAGAAAGAAATTTTTGGGTATGGTGCTCTGGAATTAGAAATTTTTGGGTATGGCGCTCTGGAATTGAATGTAACCACAGTCAACAGAGGGTATGGGGGACCTTCCCCAGAAAGAAAATGGGTTATGTTTAGTGTTAGGGTTAAGGAAATCATACAGTAATAATAAGAGTCATTAATTTTGTCAAAAGGTTAACTTAAAAAAATAAAATATGCAAAACTATATGGTGCCATACCCGTGTTACCCTCTGCCAGAAACCCTGCACTGGAGCACTTTGATTAATTAATCTTTGGCTATTAGATGTCAAACATTTGGTAATTCTGACTCATAGTCAATAGAGGAAACCTGCTACATTTTTTTTAATGCAGCAAGGGATCTTTTATATGCACTTTTCCCACAGACAGAAAAGCACATACCACAGTTTTGTCCAGTTGTGGTGCACTGGTTGGAATGAGAAAAAACCCAGTCAGTTGAATGGATCCACCAATGTTGTTCGATCCTGCGACACAAGCACTTCAAGCAAGCACTCAACCGACTGAGCTAAATCCACCCCACCCCACCCCCAAACCCCACCCAAAAGAAGACATTTTCACTGTCGTTTTAGTATTTTATTTAAAGAAGCAGTAGTTAATTTGCTTGCTTAGAAGTGACAGGTCATAGGATCGATCCACCTGAGTTAACCATGTGTGTTTGGTACTTATTGTGTCCTGAGATTAAACTTCTGCCAAAAAGAATTTTTTGGGTTTAGCGCTATGAAAGTAAATGTAACCATAGTCGACAAAGGGTATGGGGGGCCTCCTCCTCTAGAAAGAAAATGGGTTAAGTTTAGGGTTAGGGTTAAGAAAATCATACAGTAATGATAAGAGTAATTAATTTGATCAAAATGTTAACTTTAAAAAACCCCAAATCTGCAAAACATTTTGGGTATGGCACCATACCCATTTTACCCTCTGGCAAAAACCTTGCTTATAGTAAGATGTTATCAAACAAGCATTCATTTCCTTTTAGTGTGGACTTGTCAAGAGTCAAGGTCTTTCATGATACTATGTTAGTTTTATCATGAACGTACATGTACATACATGTATACCATGCAATAGTTCATTGCTGAATTACATTGTATGATGTGTATTCACTCACTCATTCATTCATTCATTTACTTGAGTTCCACAGCATGGCTTAACAATTGTAAAACCATATTTGTATCGTATGCATGGTTTGTTTTGCAGTCCATGTCCATGCTATTGAAGTATTGAAGGCTTCGTCTGTCCTAATGATGGGCTGCAGGCCTATTTTGCACTCAGTAATATCAGTCCTGTCACTTTATTAATTACCTCTGTATTGGACTATGTATGTATTCGCTGTATTGATCAGGACAATTTCACTATAGGATTTGATTTTCATAGATTCTATTTTCATTGTTAGAATCTTTTCTCTTTTTCTTTGTGTGTGTGTGTGTGTCTGTTGTATGTGTGTGTGTGTGTGTTTGTGTGATTGTGTGTGTATGTGTCACTGTGTATGTTTGTGTGTGTGTGTGTGTGTGTGTGTATGTGTGTCTTTCTCTCTCTGTGTGAGTATGTGTGTGTGTGTGTGTTTTTTTTTTAACCTAGCATAGCTCCCTTGGTATTCTTCTGTTTCCATCAGAAGATTAATTTAGGTGGGGGTTTTTACTGTGAAATTATAGTATTGTATAATTAACAACTACATCTATTATTACATGCCTGTACTGGCAACAGATGTTTTTTTTTATATATTTAACAACAGAACAAAAAGTCTCTAAATCTAAAATAACAGTAGTAACCATACTAAAAGTTTTGTTTTAGCAAATAAATAAATAAAGTTTTTAAGCGACTGATAGGTACTGAGTTTGCATCCTGGTACAGGCTTCCACCCAAAGCGAGTTTAACTACTCATTGAGTAGGTGAAAGGCAACTACACGAACTTCTCTCTCACTAACCACTAAGTCTCAGTCCTGGACAGACAGCCCAGATAGCGGAGGTATGTGCCCAGAACATCATGCTTGAACCTTAATTGACCCCTCCGTATGACGAGTTAACCATGCCCCCCCCCCCCCCCCCCCCCGTCACATGTGATGCAAGGTTAGACAAACTTTCAATAATGGCTGCCGATTCGCATAGGTTGATAGCAAAATCAACCGATCTGCCGATTAAATTTTCGCCTTAATGTATTTAGAAATATCGCTGTTTAATTAAAAAGCCGACAAGAGGAGACATTCAAGTGTTTCATTACAGGGTACATTTACGATGACAACGTGATTTAAATCGACGAAACCATTTTTACTTAGTAAATCGAAGCACAAGAACCCAGAAGTGACAAACGTCGAATGCAAGGAAATAATTCATTCTGACAAGACATATTAGGGCTGTTTACGTTTGGGTGCTCCATCCCCTCTTTATAAAATCAGGCTGTCCAGCACACCCTTTTGAAAAACTTGGACACAATTAGGAATGAAAATATAGAAAATGTAGGACAAAAGTAGGAAAACGTAGAACAAAAGTAGGACTGAAACAGTACGTAGCGACATTATTCATGCTCAAAACACCTTTTTATGTGGTGCTCAGTTTGTACATGTATTTTGTGTTCTATCAAAAATAATGTGATCTTATGTAACGGTCACGTTATACAGTTATTTCAAATTACTGTACACTATATTAATCAATATACATATTTACATGCATAGGAATGCTGATGCACAGTAAAACAGAGTTAACATGATTAATTTACGTTTTCCATAATGTATTATAGATTCTGAAGTCATACATACACATTGTACATTATAATCGTGTTAATCATTGGAAAATATGTTGGCTTTGAGGTATAATTTTAATATGTTGAGATTATATGGTGCCACAAATTGGGAGATATATCTTGCTGCCAAGAAAAATTAAAATAATTCCCATAACTGATGACTTTTATAATAACATAAGGAATATGCACACTTTAACAGCAATTCGTTGCATTTTCAAACAAAAAAGTAAGAAAAACCAAGTATTCTGAAGAAAAAGTAGGAAAAATAGGACAAAGACCAAACATTACGAAAAAGTAGAATAGCTGGACAGTCTGTAAAATATTAAGCCAGTACAACACAGTGTTTAAATAAATTATAAACTCGTGTTGTGGCAACAACTGTTGGGAATCAAACTTGGAAGCTTCTGGCCCCCACAATCCAATCTCACCCAACCCCCCCCCACCCCCCCCCCCCCATTAGTTATCCTACTGTCACACAAAATGTACTCACAAAGCTTTATCTGTTCTAGAGGCATAGGCAGATAAAAAATATTAATAAATATTATAAGACAACCCATGCCTACAGAGCAGTAATAATAATACAAAATAAAAATTTAATTAGAAAAATGTATATATACTACTCAAAAGAATTTAAGGGTCAAAAATTTATAACCAAATAAGTTTCAGAGTGTATTAGATTGATGATGTAAACTACACCAAAAATTTAATTTATTGTTCCATATTTACAAAAAAACACAAATAAACGTCACTGTATACAAGAAAGTCACATGGCATGGTGTCAAAGTTGAAGGTTGTCAAACATGGATTTTACACATTAGAACATTCGTTTAATAGTGTGTGAATCCACCCCTGGCGCGAATACACCCGACACATCGTTGCCTCATGCTGTTGATCAGAAGTCTGAAGAACTCTTGGGGAATGGCCTGCCACTCTGCCATAAGAAGTTGACTCAGATCATGAAGGTTGGCCGGAGGGGCATGGTTATCCCGAACTCTCCTGCCTAATTCATCCCAGGCGTTCTCTATTGGGGCCAAGTCAGGCGAATATGCTGGCCAATCCATCCTGGCGATACCTTGTTGTCTGAGAAAGTCCGTTACCACCCTGGCGCGGTGGGGTCTGGCATTGTCATCCTGCAGAACTGCCCCACCGCCAATCTGCTGAAGGCCTGGGAGAACCAACGGCCGGATAATCTCATTCAGATAGCGAATTCCATTCAGATTGCCATCCACCACATAGAGGGGGGTCCTGTGGTGGATAGAGATGCCGCCCCACACCATGACGCTGCCACCACCGAACCGGTGACGTTGTATAATGTTAACGTCAGCGAAGCGCTCCCCAGGACGTCTGTAGACACGAACCCGACCGTCGTTGAACTGGAGATTAAACCTGGACTCATCAGTGAACATCACTCGACCCCACTGAACACGTTGCCACCGCAGATGAAGCATGCACCAGTGACGTCTGGCCGTTCTGTGACGTGGTAGGAGTGGTGGTCGAACAGCCTGGCGACGGCAGCGTAGATTATTGGCTCTCAGACGATTGCATATGGTTTGATCAGACACTCGAGTTCCAGTCGCAGTCCGCAGATTGTCACGTAATCGGCGTGCAGTGGTTGTGCGTTGACGTAGAGCCATATTGGTGATGTAGCGGTCCTCTCTATTTGTAGTGCTTCGGGGTCTTCCCGAACGTGGACGATTTAGAACAAAATTCATTGCTTGGTACCGTTGCCACAGTCGGCCAACGACACGCTGACTGACACCAAGTCTCAGAGCAACATTTCTTTGCGTATTGCCATCCTGAAGCCAAGCAATAGCCCTTCCTCGATCTTCGATAGTCAGTTGACATCGTACCATTGTCGAATTTGGAGTGTGCACCGTACACGAACGCAAGCTCCAATTATACGGAAATTCAGCATTGGGAACATGGAATACACATGCAAAGCGTGCAAATGAAGCGCTTTGTGAAAAAGCAAGTTATGGGCACTTAGCAGACCTTTCGCTTTCGCCCTAATTTATGTGCAAATGTAAGCATGTTTTCGCCATTAGAAGTAGTCGACAGTGTCAATGACAGTGGATTTTAATTCATTTATGGGTTGCTTAGACCCACTTTCGTCAAAATGGAACAATACCATGCGTGACATTATGGTCTAGCTAATATAATTGACATTCAGAAAATAATGTCGAAAATATCGTCTGACCCTTAAATTCTTTTGAGTAGTATATATATATATATATATATAGTAGTCGTTTTCGAGTTGACGTAGAGCCATATGTAGAGAAAAACATACACTTTTTAACGATATATATATATATATATATATACTGTATATATATATATATATATAAAAAAAGAGGCAAAATTATATATATATATATAACATGAAACTAAAGCACATATTGCAGTTTGCACAATTTGTTTAATATTTATCATGAGAATACTTCCTAACATTTTCTTTTTTCTCAAAGAGAGGGTCTTTACATATTAATCCCCATGCAGTCTGGTATAGGTAAATATATTTATTCAAAAATGTATCTTTCTGTGACATCCATCTCCAATTCCTCGAAACTTGTACAGTCAAATGAGCAATTAAGGATTACCATTTTATGGGTGGTGTCAAACTGAATCCCAAGTCTTGGAAGTCTGAATTACTCCTTAGCAGCAATATGTCAAACACAAAAAACAATAAAATATTGTATTAAATGAAATTGTTGAAAGTGTTTCATTATCAGAAGCAATTTCACCCCCTGCCCCAGTTTTTCTTTCACATATCAGTTGAAACTGTTCTATTATTTCTATCATTCTGTTCTCAATATCAAGATGCAATGTAATTTGTTTAACAGTTTATCTTCAGAATCTCATTTCCGACATCTAATCAATGACTCCACATCCATTGGTCCAGTTGCTGAAATATATAAAAACAAACATGTTAAGTATTTCATATCCATTTGAAGAAGTACATTAGTCTGTAAGTTAATTACATATCATTGTATTAATTTAAAGTTTAATTTAATTTTAGGAAAACATTTTTTTAACAGGAAACAAAATCAGTTGGACTAAACAAAGTATAAAATTAAAAAGTATAGCAGTAAATTAAGAAAAGTAGTAAATAATATATTTAACTTTGATGATGTTATTTGATTTCTATTAGAAAGTTGCACAAAGCTACATATAAGATGACATGTGGAAGAAGAAAAATGCCTATGCTTTGCTAAAATTTGGGGTATAAAATAATGATGAAAAACAAAACTACTGTCTCCAAAAGAAAATCATATTTAGAGTAGATACCGTAATAAAAACAAAACAGATGTAAGTGCCTCATCTAGGTGGTTATGGGTTTGAAATGTTTTGAAATTAGGGTTAGGACATTACATTTCAAGCACATGACCATTTATAAACAGCAGTTCTTTTACTATCATTTATCTAAACATATCTATTAATTTCCAAGATTTTAGGGTACATAAGTTTAACCTCAGTACCCTCTGGCAGAAACCATTAAGTTGAACATTCTAAGAATAACAATAAAGGAATAATAAAATGTTTTACCAGTATTTATTATAAATTACCCAAGATTGGTAATTGATCTGCTGTTAGTTGAGGAATTGTTTTAATATATATTATGGTAAAATTGGGTTGTTTTAATTGAGGGGTGGGGTGAGGGTGACTAATGGATAACTTAAAAGTTTGTTTTGTTTAAAGACACCACTAGAGCACATTGAATTATTAATCATCAGCTATTGGATGTCAAACATTTTGTACATTTGACATGTATAGTCTAGAGTGCAAACCTGCTACATTAGTAGCCAGGTATCATATATATATATATATATGTATGTATACACACACACACACACACACACACACACACACACACACACACACACACACACACACACACACACACACACACACACACACACCACCCAAAAGACAGAATAGCACATACCACAGCCTTTGATATACTAGTCGTGATGCACTGGCTTAAATCGAATCAAACCGAGAAACCGTAACCGGCATATCTGTTCCGATTGCAAAAAATCACAATTATATATATATATTTTTTTAAATTTGGCTTCGAAACATTTCAGGGTCCCTACATAAAATTTGCCTAATTTATAACTTTCCAGACAATACTTCCTTTCCCCCCTAAAGCTCACAACCATATAGGTTACTCCCTCACTCACTCTCCCCCCCCCCCCCACACACACACAAAAGCACATACACACACTCACACCTACATACATGCAAACAAAAAGAAAAGGGAAAAAGGCTAATACTTCTTCTAATACTTTTATTTTGGCCATTCGTCTGACTGTGCAGTTTAACGACGGATTCTTAACGACAATATATACATCGAAGACTGATTAAATGAGTCAGTAATGCCATTACATTGGAGGGAAAGTGATTCTAAAACTCTTACCTTCGTAGAATTTATATATCAGTTGAATTTTGATGGATTTCGGCAAAACTTCACTTACAATACCATGTGACGGTTTCGCAGGAAAACACTGATTTCACGTCAATCGTAGGCTCCGCATAGTTGTCATCGCTGTTAACACATGTCAGCAGAAGTATATGTTTACTATGATTATAATTCAGTTGGAGGAAACAATTATTTTAACTAATTTTAATGCTAACTATACAAAAACGTTACACATCGAAACAAATTATGTTGTCTAACCTAATGGCGTCCAAGCAAATTTGAGCCCACAGTTTTTGAACCGCGAAACATGATTGGTCCAGCGCGGTTGTCAATCACGCCGTACGGAGGGGTCAATTGGATAAAAGCATGAAAATAAGTATAAATGAATTAATAAAAAGAGTATAAAGTTATTTAACTGTTTAGAAAAACCCACCCAAACCAGTTCATTGTAGATGAGACATTTTTTGACTGAAATAAATAAAGTCAATTTATTCAATTTTATTGGGAAGTTTAGGATTTTAGTTTTTTCAAAGAATAGATCTATAAATTGTATTATGTAGAATTTTCCAGATGTTAACTGAACGAGTTCCAAATTGTTTCAGGTGTAAAAGTTAGGTAAACTGAATTGCAGTAAATAACCTTGATGATGTGTTGTGGCTTGTTTAGTTGCAAATTGCCTGAAGTCTTGCTGGTGGTCCACATGTGTTTAGAAAGCTGGTAAATATTTATTGTAATCTGCAGTTCTTATAAGGAATTCTCTTTACATATCTTCTTCCTTTTTTTTCACAGCTGTTAATTTTTTGTAATACATATGTTGTATTTTTATTGCTGTATTAGGGTTAAATGTTAATTCTAACCAAAGTGAAAATGGAAGTGTGGATTTAGACGGTATGTGGGTCCAAATGATAAACATTACATCTTCCACCCACCGCATGGAATATCTATTTCGGTCTATCTGTCTTGTCTTGTCTGTCTGGCTGTCTATGTAATCAATAGTCCATCCCATCCTCCCACAAAAATGTTTTTTGGTAAATAATTTTAGGTTTTTTTTTACGAAAGAAGAAAAGTAAAAGTATTTTGGAAATAACAAAAAACCCACTATTTTTGTGTGCAATTTAGAAATCAGTTGGCTCAGAAATAAATAACTTGTAGTAAATTCCATAGTATGAAAAACAAAGGCATTCTCTATGGAAAGGACTATACTATAGAGTTAATTTTTTGTCTTTGAAGTCGTGAGTAGAATGTAACTTAGAAGCAGGTAAATAATTTGTATCATCAGTGAAACCTTTGGGGGATATTGTCTTGCAGCCCTAAAGTCATGACTGCCCAGCAATTTCTTCTTGTTTACAACTGAGATAAATGTGGAATTTCTTTTACGGTTCTACAGAATCTTATGTGAGATTGTAAAGTGCCACAGTGTTAAGCAGTCTGTGAGGTGGTACACAAAGGTGAACTGATTGATGATGTGTTTACCAAGCCTCATGGGAAGGTAACGTGGGCATTTGGTTATGTGCAATTAGCTTGTAAGAGAGAATAGAACATAATATATAAAAACATAGCCAGCATGTGTGGTACATTCTAGCCATGTTTTGCTTGGGACTTTGTTACTTATTGTTTCAAGATTTAGCACTATAAATTAACAAGATAACATTTATAATGCAGATTTTAATAATTACAAAACAAAAAAGTCAATCTGAAACTGTTGTTCCCATTGGTGTACCCACTGAGGCTATTTCTCGTTCTAGCCAGTATTCCACAAATGGTGTAACAAAGTCTGTCACAGACTTCGACCGTAACCTTTTTGAGTGAGAGCCCACAGCATTTATATATACTATTCGAAAGAGTAGCTCATTGAGTGGCAGTGGCGGGTTTCCTCTCTAATTACCTTTGTGCCATATAACCGTAATTAGAATGTGTTGAGAGCATCATTAAATAAAATATCTCTTTCTTTCAAAAACTGTTGTCTGATGACCTCATATCACTAACTTGCATACTGCCTGTTTGTACCAAATATGAACAATATCAGAACATGGTAATAAATTTGATTCCATCCACTGTTCTTGTTGGATTGCAGAATTAAAAAAAACAAAAAACAACCTCGAAAGATATTGGTTTTATTCTATTAAAGCTGAATGATAAATTTATAAACATAACTATAGAGTTACACATATTCCACATGACTATTTCAAATTTCAAGGGCAAGGATGAGAGAAAAGAAAATAGTGAAATGTGTTTGTGCATGTTTGTTCGTATCGCACTGTGATTTGCTATGCAAGTTTTAGAAATTGAAAGACAATTCTGTAACATTAACTACTAGCTGCTAATCATTTTTCAAAACTAATAGCAAAAGTTTGTAATCAAAATTTTGAAAACAAAATGTGTGTGTGAGTTAGAGTGAGTTACAAAGTGAGTGAGTGAGTGAGTTACACCAACATGTTTGGTAAATTCCAGGCATATTTTACTTGGGAACTGAATCTTACTGAAGATTACCTAGATGTTTTATTTATTGTTTATTTTACCAAGTGTAGCATTTACCACATTTTACACACCTAATAGCTGCGGATTAAAAATAATGTGCTGGGAAATTGTTAAACCAACATTCTTTACTTGCTGTTAGTTTTAGAAAATTCCTGCCTTTACTAAACACAAAAGATAGATTTTAATTTTTATTGGACATGAAGTTAAACTGCCATCGATAGATTTATTTCTCATATGACATGAACTTAAACTGCCATTGATAGACTTTATTTTTTATATGGCATAAAGTTATACTGATATTGATAGGTTTTAAGTTTCATGTGACACAAAGTTAAACTGTTGTTGATAGATTTTAATTTTCATGCGACAAGATTAAACCACTAGATATTTGATTTGAAATGTTGAAGATGCAGGATTAAGGAAATCAATATCCGTCCGAGCACATTTTAATCATTGTTAATTTGTGGCATATGGCTATTTCGAAACGTGTTTGTAGAGAGAGGTAACCCACCTTTGTAGCATATGCTATTTCTACTGAAAACCAGCAATAGCTCTTTATATGCACTTTCCCATAGACAAGGACAGTACATACCACATTGTTTGGTGTACCTCTTGTAGGATACAGGTTGAGATGGAACAAAATCCAGATCCATTGAAAGCAATTGGTCCTACTATCCATCATGCCTGAGGCAAGTTTCCCTTGGGCTGAAGGTTGAAATAATTTAAAGGTGAAACATGGACTGCTTGGTGGTAGATTGATTGCTTTGACACACCAGTGTTCATTAAGATGTACACATCTCAGGAGAACCTGACAGCCAGTAATTGTCTTTTAAAAACCTTTTAGAAAACAAACTTCGGTTTATCTATTAAGTTCCAATTAGATACCCGTGGCACTGACTGGGATATTATTGTCATTTGGCTTAAAATAGGAATTTTTCATTTTAGCTTCTTTTGTTCCTAAAATGTATCAAAACATTCAAATTTGGAAATGGTTTATATGTTTTTGGTCTCTCTTTTTGGTAACAAATTGAGACTAAAAACACCCAACAGTAATGACATTTGTGGCTTAAACAGTGCTGAGTATCCAAATTTATCAACATGAAAGATAAAATATTGTCCACTAATAACAAATCACAAATGTTACAACTATTCAGTATAATTTTTATGCAGACATTGCACACACACACGCACACATGTACGCACATACACATGCACACACACACGCACACACACACACACACACACACACCCCCCCACACACACACACACACACACCTCCACCTCCACCTCACCCCATGATCCAAACTATCTGATGTGCTATTTCTGCACCATTTAGGCTAACTAGCTGCTACAGGCAAATGGTAGATAAGTAATTATTGCATGTTTTGCCTTCCAACACTTGTTTTGCCAGCTAGGATCTGTATTCTTAGTTCCTTGATTGACCCAACAGAACCAGACTGAATCAGTTTACCTCTTCACAATAATTTCTCTTGACTTTCTTGTAATTGTTACCTGATTATTGTTGCAGTCAAGTTTAAAAAAGAAGAAGAAAGAATGCTAACACTTAGGCAACACATTTCGTTATGATGCCAGGAGCAACTTCCTTACTTTGAGACTAGTAGCAGAGATACAGCTATTTTAAGGTCTACATTCTTAATTGTCCATGCCATTCAAAACTGGAAAGGAGTGTGATAAAGCTTAATGTTAGAGAGCTTGCTCGAGGTATAATGTGACATAGAATTGATTCCCCATCCTCTTCTATCCGATGCTCCTTTACTAGGATGTTACAGGCAGTGGTGCATGTATGTCGGAAAGTGTGCATAAAAGTGTGGTAAGCAGTAACAAGTGTGGCCAAGTTCAGCCAGACAGAGCAGAAAAAACGTTTGCTAGACTGGTGTATGTGCTTGACATTACACCAAATGATCACATCGGGGACCAGTCAAACAATTCTTGAACGTTAGCATCGAGTCTAGTGTTGTTAAACGAGACATCAGTCTAGAATTAATCCTTGTCCTTGAGCCCATTGGGCTATGTCTCATTTCAGACAGTTCTTCAAAACTGGTATAACAAAGGCCATGGTATGTACTGTCCTGTCTGTGGGATTGTGCATTTAAAACATGCCATGCGTCTAATAGAAAAGAATAGCCCATTGGGCCTCAGATTACAGTTATCTTCCCATTTGGTTGTCCAAAATCCGGGAAATTTGACCGCGCAAGTAGTCTGCTGTTTGACTGTGATTACTTCATGGCAGACAGCTATGAAGTGGCAACTGTTTGACTGAAGTGACAGGGGATAGCATGTAGTTTGTAAACATGTGTAATTTGTTGACATTGAAGACTTGTTTGTGGTAATTCCGGCCCATGCAAAAGTAGTGCTTTTTGTGTAAAATGGCTGTACTCTGGCCTGTTTTAGAGGGTGTGTCTGTTTAAACCAATATGGTGGGAGAAAGAGCTGGACAACAGGGGTTGTCCCTTTTAGGGTATGTGTCCCCCATGTGGGCAAAGGTACATACAAAACTTCACGGGCCTGCTGATATTAATACAAATGTTACAGCCACTAAGGCTATATAGAAACATATAGCGAAATTAATTGTGGTCTGAGGCCATTGTCTGGCAGCAGCTGATTTCCTCTCATTTTCTGTGTGGTGCTTAATCAGCTGTCCAATCCAATAAAAAATGTGTTGTGTGCATTATTACAAATAAAACATTTCTGTATTTTGTTCATGGCGGGAACAAGAAATAATTCAGTAAGTCTACTAAGGTGGATTCATCCTATGTCCCATCATACCTCAGCGAAGTGCTTTGCCATCTGGCTACATTCCATTTTGATGTAGGGAACAGAAGTGTGTATGGCAAATTCCAATTAATAGTAACACAGGCACATTTAATTGATTGTCTGGGACATATTTTGGAAGATTATTTGTGGTTATTTAAAACTGTGCATTCGTCTGTCTGTCTGTCCGTCTCATCCAGTTGTCTGTTAATTAATTAATGTCAGAGATGAAAATATTCCTTTTTCTTTTCTTTTGAAATTCTGAATTTTAATGTTATTCAAAAACTATTCCCACATGTTCATTTTCTTTGATGAAAAGGTCGCAATAACCTTCTACTTTTGAAAACCTTGCAAATACTGTTAAGTCAATACAACCCTAATATTTCATTTATCATTAGAGAGCAGCTGCACTAAGCCAATGGCTGCTAGAAAAGTAACTTATAAGATAGTGATAAGCTTTTTAAGATCATTTTTTATCTTACGTGCTTTTGCACCAGGATATGAACCATTTAGCTTTTTTGAACACATTTCGAATAATTATGGTTTAGTGTAATCGGAAACCTTAAGTACTACGAGTGTGAACATGGTCAGACTGTAGAGTTAGAAGATTTTGGGTTTTAAAGTTTCATATATTTTTTTGCTTTTAGGGAGGGGTTCATTATTCTGCACATATGGCATGTAATAAAGAAAATTTGTAAGTTTGTTAATAAATAATGTTGATAAATAAAAGCAGTGGGAAGGAGCTAAGAGCTATTATAAATATAGACATGCATAGAAGCTGTTTACGTCATTGTTGGTATCGATAATGTTGTTAAAACTCGGTGCATGGTTTTTACATGTAATTATACATGTGAAGATGTGCATTCTAGTTGAAGGTTGCCATTTCCTGGAAGCGTTCCTTTATAAATTATGTACAGCAAAATAAATCTATTCTTGAAGTTAAACAGACTTAAACAGACAAATTCGATTTTGACTTACTGACGCTTATCTGTCTCAAATGTAATTGTTTGGTGTAACTCATTTTAGCATGGGGTTGGAATTTTATTTTAATTTATTTTTATTTTTATTTTTATATTGAGAGTGGGTGGAAATGAAAAGAAGAAAAAATTATGTTTCAAATACTAACTTACTATTTAACTAAAATTGTTTTGAATAGCCCAAGGTGTGACTAAGGTTTAGTTTCTTCTCCACTAGTTTCACCTGGCTTGCAAAAGCGTAAATAAATTTAATTTGTATTAATTAACAAAATATTTATTACATGATTATGCAATCTCTAGATATTAAATGAACCAGAATGCCGAGCTGTTGCCTCGTAAAATATTTATGGTTACATAACATGATATTGAGCAATGTATTTTTACCAACAGCTGTACTTACTAATACTATACAACCTTGTTTCCAAATGAGGCTTGTACGTACATAACATTGCAAAACCACTTCCCAGACATGATCACACAAAAAATGCATTCGTCTATTTTTGCCATGATGGTGCCTTTTCAGATGGTGTGTTAAGAATATAATTCTTATTAAATATTGATTGCTCGGTAAGGTTTCGATTTCTATTAGAGCTAAATTCAATAAAGTCCTTTTTTTTGTGTTGACAAATATTAGATCTCTTGCAGTGTGAAATTGCTATACATTGGCATGAAAGAAGCATTTTACTGTAAAGCGCCACGGGTAATGTATCACCACGTGTATCGATAGGCGATGAACGTGCCACTTCAGTCTGAAGGAAATCATTGTTTGTGAAGTAACATGATGCTGCTACGGTTACACAGTAATTTTGCAGCCATGATCTCTTGCATAACTTGCTGCAGGTACACACAGACACAGGAATATGTTGTTAATGAAAACAAGCGTGGCTAGAAAACCTGGTTTTGTAATCATGCAAGAAATAAAAGTTGTGGCTCTGAAACATTGGTGAATGGATAAATTGATGGATGGATTTATAAATGAAAGCAGTCAGCCAGAAATGGTTATTTTTTAAAACGGATGAACAAGCAAGTGTCTAATAATATTCCAGCATAAATAACACCAGCTATTGAATATGAATGCATATAAATCCCCCCCCCCCCCCCCCCCCCCCCCCCCCCCCCAGTGGTAAAATGCTCTCTTGATGCGTGGTCGGTGTGGGATCGATCCCCGTCGGTTAACCCATTGGGCTATTTCTTGTTCCAGCCAGTGCACCACAACTGGTATATTAAAGGCCATGGTATGTGCTATTCTGTCTGGGAAATATAAATATATGTCTGCATATAAAGGAACCCTCGCTGCCTGCATTAGGAAAGATATAGTGGGTTTCCTCTAATGTTTGCCAAATGTTTGACATACAATTGCCGATGTTTGATTAATCAATGTGCTCTAGTGGTGTCGTTAAACAAAACAAAAGCAAAAAATTAAGCAAAGAAGATGACATGGTTAACCTATATCATTGAGTCACGAAGCACTCATCTTTTGCAAATAACATATTTAAAGATATTTATCGTACTTGTCCATGACCATGTGGTTTTGTAAACATCAAATTGTCTGTGGGAACAATTTTGATCAACTAAAATAGGTTAAGTGTATAATAAACAAATATACATCTATACATTTACTTTGAAAGAACGCATATCCATTTCATGTAAGATCTTAAATCTGTTTACTCAATGAATCGTGAAATCGTTTGATAGAAGTATAACATTACAGCTTCATGTCCTTGTAAATCAGGGCTCAGATTCATAAAAGCTGGCTAACTAAGTTGGTGGCTAGATGTTAGAAGTGGTCTAAATGTTTAGTTCACTGCTACACAAAATCTAACTAAAATATAATACATAAAAGCTTGTTGCTTCATAGTTGACATAGTTGATTTTAAATATATTTATAGAAAATGATAGGTATTCTGTATTAGTATTCTTTCAACAGAAATGTTAATTACTGTAGAATACTTTATTTTCGCGGGATCAAATTTTTGCGATTTAATGAAAATGGGTCAATTCGCGAACATTTATTTTCGCGAATCTCCCAACCCCCATCAATAAAAAAACGAAGTACAGATGTCAATAATTTTGTTTTAAAAACGGAACTTAGTTTTGCTGGTTGTTATGCTAATCTGTAGAACTAATCCTACATGTACTTCCGTCGTTGAACACGTGTAGACTCTGTCCGATGAACTGATCACTAGCACATGCGAAGGAAAACAGCATAAAACTTTTTTGTGTTTTGTAGTTTGTTCCGTGACAGGAGGGAACATGGCTTTGTTACTACTAGCCTAATGTGGTATAGTTGAACGAGACTACATTTTTTTTTTTGTCGGCCTTTATAAAAAGTTTATTTTCGCGTGGAATATATTTTCACGAATTTCATTCACATGCGAAAAACGCGAAAATAAATTCCATGCGAAAATAAAGTATTATACAGTACTATAAATGGGGGGGGGGTGGGGGTGGGGGCATGCTTATGTATAAATTTTGCGTCTTTTTCACCCTATCACAAGTTTTGAAATGTATACGTACACATTAATTTCCAGGCTCAAAACGTTTGCAAAATTTACATGTTAGAAACATGAACTAAGGTGTGCATTCACAATAAAACCTCAACATATTGAGGTGTTAATCAGGTTTACAGTGTTTAATTTTTAGTGACTGTTAATTGACAGTGTATGAATGAGTAAATGAGTTTTTATACTCTTTCCCACCCCATAACATTTTAACCTGTTTTGAATGCTGTTATACTCAACTGCTATCTTAAACTGTCCTGATACGAAAATTGCGTATTGTAACACCTTTATAATATTCTTCATGCTATGTTCACTACCTAACATCTAAATCAATTGTTTTAGCAGCTTGCTTGTGATTTAGAGGTACTGCCATCAACTGTAGACCTAGCAAACAACGTAGATGCATGCTACCATTAAGAAGTTTTAGCACTGTGACAGATTTGAGTTAGAGGGCAGTTTAGCAGCCAACTAGACGTTGCAAGGTTTTATGAATCTGGACCCAGATGATTAACTTTCAGTATATATGTATTTATGACTTTACAACAGTTGGCACACAGATATTTCTTTTAGATTCCAAGAACCGTTGCAGATTTATTCCTGAACTCCACTAGAGATAGCTCGTTAAATTGGATCTCCCTGTCTTCAAAGTCTCCATCAGTAGATCTACCTAAACAAGGGCAGTAACAAATCAAAACACTTATAGTCAGATTTATTCCTGAACTCTACTAGAGATAGCTCGTTAAATTGGATCTCCCTGTCTTCAGTCTCCATCAGTAGATTTATCTAAGCAAGGCCAGCAACAAATCAAAACACTTATAGTCAGTTTGCCTGGAAAGGGAAGCAATGAATTTGTATACATGTACATCTATAATGCACAATACTAAAAGTCATAAAAGTGTCCCCTGCAATTACCTCAAACAGTTTGCAATTCTGTGGAAATTGCCATGGAGTTTTTAATTTTCCATGTTTTTTACTGTGGACATTTTCTTAATTGCAGGTGTTGTAAAAACAATAAGGTTTTACCCTTACCAACTTGGAAAACATTTATAAACAAATGTCCATCAAATTGTACAGATTAAATCTCGTTTTTGATAAAGGGATGAATACTTTTGATGGAACAGTCAATTGCACATGCAGTTCTGTTGAGTCTCTGTGTATATATGCATATCGATTTGCAGTGGCAACTGCCTATATTGGCTGTTCCAACATTTTGCCTTTATCCCTGTATTAAAAATGAGATTTAGTCTATACAGTTTGATTCTAATTTATAAGAAACTTTTTTTTATTTACTCTCAAAGTTTTAGTAAAAGAATTTGAGTTAGTTGATGTGGGTTTAAAACTTTATAATATGTTTTTATTCAGGTTTTAAAATGATTCAAGTACAGAATTACATGCCAATTCATTGACACAAACAGACTATAGGATAAACCTGATAGTGATAGTAGCTGAACAAGTTGTAACACATCCAGAATGACTCAAACAGACTATAGGATACACCTGATAGTGATAGTAGCTGAACAAGTTGTAACACATCCAGAATAACTCAAACAGACTATAGGATAAACCTGATAGTGATAGTAGCTAAATAAGTTGTAACACATCCAGAATGACTGTTCACAACAACAGGTTACTTGGACAGAAAATGGTGTTTTGTTGTATCGGATACACTAGCACTAGCAGAAACATCTTAGACAGTTACGATTAGCTTCAGTCAGGCGTATGTAACTAACTCTTTTATAAATAACTTGATCATGCATGTACATAATACATGTCATTTAAGGTTTTTATATCTTGTGTACATAAAGCCACTATGTGGGGAATAATTTTAATCTTCATGCCAAGTATCTTTGTTGGTCATGGTCTGTTGGTATGGCCATTGTTAACATTGTATTTTGCTCATTGTGGGTTGGTATATTTTACACCTTGATAATTAAATCCAAAGATAGTAGTAGCCGGTTTTGGAATGGGTCACTTCCTTCCTACAAAATATCTTCAGTATTGTAGAATATAATAATTGGAATGGTCAAAACTAAGTCAGCATACACGCTTATTAAGACTGTTGTTTATGTCTTGTATTAGTATTAACAAAATCAAGTAATGATGATTTCAAAATTAAAAATGATGTAGTACATGTATTTTTAAACAAGTCTTTGAAAATATCTTAACTTTGTGTTATTAATACTAAAAAGAAGAGGTTAAATTCATCAAAGATAGTATAGTGGCTTAAAGTCTTAAAGTTTTTGTTTAGCAACACCACTAGAGCACATTGACATATTAATCATCAGCTACTGGATGTCAAACTTTTGGTTAATTTTGACATATACCGGTAGTCTAAAAAAGGAAACCTGCTACATTTTTCCATTAGTAGCAAGGGATCTTTTATATGCACCATCCCACAGACAAGACAGCACATACTATAGCCTTTGATATACCAGTCGTGGTGCACTGGCTGGAATGAGAAATAGCCTAATGGGCCCACCGACGGGGATCGATCCTAGACCGACCGCTCATCAAGCAACTGCTTTACCACTGGGCTACATCCCGCCCTAAACAAGTCTTATTCCATCTTAAGACTATCTTTGCCAGCTCTGAATTATGTCATAATTACATTTATATGATCAGGCTTTGTCGAGACCCAGTTGGGCATCGAATCACCCAGCAAGGTAATGGGTGAACGCTTCTCATTATTTTACATGAACCCTCGAAGATCACTTGGCTGAAACCATTGATTAGCCTGCTGTTCCTGTGATGTTCTTTATGAGAAGAAATTGCTACAACTATCAGCTTGGTGAAATAGTTAACAGGCTAAATTTGGACCCTGCACTCGGCGGTATTGATCTTTGATTTATTTAATAATAGCCGCCATACGTGCCGTCTCACATTTCATCTTGTGGGCTTTGCTTCACAGCTAATGGTGAATAGTAAATGTAAATAGTAAACTGCAAAGTAAACACTTAAATACCTCAAGTACTTGGTGTGTCCCGAGGTCAGAGTTAAAGATGATTGGATTCCGCCAGGTCAAAACTTAGAAACCTTATTAGCTTCATTGCTTTTTAGCTCTTCTTTGACGACCAGTTGATGGCGGTCCTAGCTCTAGACCTCTGGCAAGATTGCTGGTGTGTTGGCTATTATTCATAATAACATTTGCACTTGGTAGAAATATCAATACTTTAATTTTTTATTGTCATATTTTTTAACCTCCTCCTGTTGTAAATATTCGGTTGTATACGTGCCAGCTGACCAGACTGGAATAACGTCTTGTTGTTCCTATCCTCGTGTTTCATCTTGGCATATAGAAACATTACAAGATAACTTCTTCTGGTACCCTGTCATTCATAAAGCTAAAAAAAAATCTTGGTTGTTTACATATGTTAATGATTTAAATATGTGTTTTATCACACTGCTATTAAATTTCCACAAGTATTTAGAACAAACTCTGTCCTAGTTTGTCCTTTCCTTTATCCTAGCTATCATATATATAATATCTGATCCAATCTGATCCTGTCCTATTCTATCCTATCCTATTTTATCCTATTGTAATTAAATTCATGATTAAACTATTTGCCTACCATTCCATAATATAATCGGATCTTACCACCAACACCTTTTGTGTGCTGTTTGTGCTGAGTAAGTTGGAAATTCTTGAAAAGGTTAACATGCATCTGTAATGGGGTTGACCACATGGATTTAAGTAGTGGACATGTAATTACTCCTGCATGACTGTTCAAATGACGATCCGTAATCAGCAGGGTTAACTCCAAATCAATCAGATACTTTAATAATATCGTGAGTGCCGTCATCATATAGTGGGATTAGGTAGTGGTCTAGGGGGGGCTAGGGCACAGAACAGTCATTATGATGATGATCTGTTCAATCTCCCACAAGGCTAACCTTTCTAGATTAACTCGCTCTATCATGGTGAATATATAGCCAGTTATTAAAGATAAAATCACCCTGCACATGGTCTATCGGGATTGTCAGGACAAGCATTGGTGTTCACATTGCCTCGGTCTGGGTTGAAGCTGAACGTCTCTCATGTGAATGAGGTTATTGGGTAAATTGCAACCAGTGAACAAGGTTGCATTGTTTTTTTCTTCTTTTTAAAAAATCTCAATGCCTTGTATATTAAAACTAACTAAGTGATACTTTTGCTGGAAAATAAGTAAAATAGTAAGTAAATAAATAAATAAAACATTAAAACAATAGCCTGTACAGGGTTCAAACATAACAGTGTATGGGGAGGGTTTTGGGAGTCAACCCTCCCTGCTGAAGCAAAAAAAAAAATTTCTTCTCAGTTATTTGTTACGAAAGTTATTAGTTTGAAATTGCTGTAGGAGGCAGGCTCAAGATTGCTGTAGGAGTTTCAAAACTGCCATACTTAACAAATTCTTAACTTTGAATCCTGCTGTGCGTGCAATTACTGTGCTTTACTTGTTCCAGCCAGTGCTCCACAACTGGTGTAACAAAGGCTGTGGTATGTACTATCCTGTCTGTGGGATGATGCAAATCAAAGATCACTTGCTGCTGATTGAAAAGAGTAGCCCATGAAGTGGCAACAGCAGATTTCCTCTCTCAGTATCTGTGTGGTCCTTAGCCATATGTCTGACGCCATATAACTGTAAATAAAATATGTTGAGTGCGTCATTAAATAAAACATTTCCTTCATTTCCTTTACAGTACTATATGACAGCAACATGTCTTGAACTTCATCTTACACCAATATGAATAAAAACAATCAGGTTACCGTTGTGGACATTCATAATTATCCATACTGCCACAACCATACAAAGGGTATACTTTTTGACTACACCCTTAAAGCATGCATACAAATGTATACTGACTCCTATAGTAAAGTTTGTACACTGGTAAAAATGTTGAGAATTGTGAAAGTTTCCTTATTCAAATTTTAAATTATATATCAAGTACATGTATTATGACAGACAGTATAGAAGAGCCATAAGTGAGAATAACCAGTACCTGTCTATGATAGACGGGCAGTGAAATATTGGTGATAATTGTACAGTGTCTGCTGTTGCCAGTTACGTGTTTCTGGGCTATTTATATTTTGGCATTGACTAGCAATGCTGTGCTGGGAATGCATCATGTGGCTATAATTAAAGCACTAGTGTGGAATTAGGGCTAAAATTAGTCAACCATGCATTACTGTTGAGTGGTGGGAACAACTGTACATAGCACACATGGATAAAAATAACAGTTAATTAGGTTGATTTCAGATACTGTGAAATGTGTATTTTCAACCTGTATTTTTCATTCAGTTGTTCTAATTGTAGTTTTACTGTGAAAATTATACTGATGCAAATACACATACCTTTTGGTTTTAATGAATTCTAGCTACTCTACCACTTACCAAATTTTTCAACTATGCCTTTCAAACAGTTGGAACATTTTCTTTTTTAATGTAGTGAAGTAATTCTAGTAATAATGGACATTTTTATTAGGGTACAAATAGATAATTTAGTGCACATCAAAAGTAGCGTATTGGATAGACCTATTTATTTCACAATTGAAATTGAATGAATATAACCTACTAGTGCATGGCCAGTGAACAAAATTCATGGGATTGCATTACTAATACTAACTGTAACTTACACTAGCAACCAAAGGGAAAGTGCTAAATGACATTTTATACACATTTAATCAATCATCTGCAAAGATTGCAAAATGAAATAATTTCTGAAAATTATGCACATTTCCATCTATTAAAAAATCAGCTGTTTCCTAATTTGTTTACTGTAGTTGCACAATTAGGTTATCAAAGATGGCAATATATGCAGTCTTTATTTGTGGGAAAATGAATATGAAAAGATCCATTGTCTTTTGGCAGTAGTGGGTTTCTTTGCTCATTTTCTGTTTCCAATTATTACTGTACATATGTATGGGTGCCTTCGTTATTGCTTAAAACTGGGTGCCTTCGTCACTGCTTAAAACTGGGTGCCTTCATCATTGCTTAAAACTGGGTGCCTTCGTCATTGATTAAAACTGACCGGCCTCAGTGGCGTCGTGGTTAGGCCATAGGTCTACAGGCTGGTAGGTACTGGGTTCGGATCCCAGTCGAGGCATGGGGTTTTTAATCCAGATACTGACACCAAACCCTGAGTGAGTGCTCTGCAAGGCTCAATGGGTAGGTGTAAACCACTTGCACCGACTAGTGATCCATAACTGGTTCAACAAAGGCCATGGTTTGTGCTATCCTGCCTGTGGGAAGCACAAATAAAAGATCCCTTGCTGCCTGTCGTAAAAGAGTAGCCTGTGTGGCGACAGCGGGCTTCCTCTCAAAATCTGTGTGGTCCTTAACCATATGTCTGATGCCATATAACTGTAGATGAAATGTGTTGAGTGCGTCGTTAAATAAAACATTTCTTTCTTTCTTTCTTTGATTAAAACTGAGTGCCTTCGTCATTACTTAAAACTGGGTGCCTTCGTCAGTGGGTGCTGGAGTGAAACAATTGTTTTTCTTCAAACTACATGTATAATAATTAAAAATGTGAGAGTGTCTACATCTCTATGAGTAACTGAAGTGATTACCTTTATTATGGCTTAAAGAAAAAAGAAAGAAAAAAGAAAGAAAAAGAGAAAGATTTACACACCTACTGGCAATCTCACATCTCTAGGTTCATACTGAGGCAGTTTATTTTTAAAACAGGCTGTGTATTTTTATATACATGTACTTGGGTATTCTGTGTCAAAACATGCACAGATCTGTCTAAACCTTGATTTCATGATTCCAGATCTTTGTTCCTAAAGGAACAGTTGCCTGTCCAGCATTTGTCTGTGTAATAGTAAATTAACTGTCTGTGTGTGCACATTACACATTTCTATAAGTAAACTGTTACTTTTTCTCCCAGTTTGCATGGGAATCCTAGCTGGGTTGAGACAAAGTCAGCTGCATAACAGCTTTAAAATTCATCAACTCTTTGTCTATAAATAGTTGAGCTGACCTCAAGTCATAGCAACTTTGAGCTAATCTTAGCACAGCCATGCAGTCCCTGGGGAAATAATATTATTATTGTGTATTTTGTCTTGGAGAAACATGGACAAACGTGGAACTCACATGTTTGTGCAGTTAACTGGTGGACTGATCTGTGATTAATTTAATTTTGCTTTATCATTTCCATGCAGTTAAAAGTTCAAGCACACTATCCTGGGCACACACTTCCAGCTATATGAGCTATCTGTCCAGGATAGTGGTTAGTTGTTAGAAATTAAATTGGTGTATATTATGGAGAATATACGAGGAAATGTAGATTCATGAAAAATAATTCACAAGGGGGCAAGTTAATGATTTTTTTTTTTAATGAATCCACACTTCCTTGTACATTCTCCAACTTAATCCTTTATTTGGTAATGGTTTTAACATAACTGCCAAATTAACTACTATTTTTTTAATTTTAATGAAAAAATTGGTTAAACTGGCAAGAAATATTTACAAAGCTAATAACCCGTCCTTTTGGACTTGACCTGAACGATTCTTCCAGTAAATTCTCAACTGTGTATGGCTGATAATTAACCAGGATGCATGTGCTAAACATAATCTGGGACTTCTAATTTTATATTTCAAAAAAATTTCTAGAAATATTTTCATATACTTACCATTTGTGACACCCAGTAGCCCACGTGTATCTTTTTTTGAGCTGAGGTGTCGTTAAACTTACATTCTTTCATTCATTTATCTTTATTGTATTCCAGATGAATATATTAGTGCAAGGCTTAAATTACATATTTCTGTTCAAAGATGCAGATATATGACATCATGGAGTACAGCTTTGTACATGTTTACTGTACAAGTTCAGTCAGTAATAGGCTCAAATCCCACGACCTGAATACCCAAATAGTTCAAATTGCATCAGATTCTTGAAATATAATCTGCAGTTAGAATAATAGTGTAACATGACAGGTGTGGATTAAAGTGACCTTACACTTGGCCGATGAACCATTAAACTCACTCTGGGTAGACACCGGTAGTGGGATATGAACACAGTACCTACCAGATGTAACCACTATACCTCCTACTAAGGCTGGTAAACTCTGGAATGAGACACAAGGAAAGGAAAGGAAATGTGTTATTTAGTGACGCACTCAACACATTTTATTTATGGTTATATGGCGTCGGACATATGGTTAAGGACCACACAGATAATGAGAGAAGAAACCCGCTGTCGCCACTTCATGGGCTACTCTTTTCGATTAGCAGCAAGGGATCTTTTATATGCATCATCCCACAGACAGGATAACACATACCACGGCCTTTGATATACCAGTTGTGGTGCACTGGATGGAGCGAGAAATTGCCCAATGGGCCCACCGACGGGGATCGATCCCAGACTGAAAGCACATCAATCAAACGCTTTACCACTGGGCTACATCCCGCCCCCTGGGATGAGACACAAGGAGATTTTAATCTGTATGTAGTCCTCTGGAGCCTCGCTATAGGTAATGCCACACAATACGAATACCGTGTATACATGAGAATAGCCATGAAAATAGCTGATTGTGAAAAGACAATCAGCAATTCTCATGCGAGACACGGGCAATCGCATGGTGTGTAGTCGCCTTATCTGAGAACAGAACACCTGTCTCATCGTAATGATCGGCATCATGACAGTTGCAATATCAGTACACTTTAATTAACTATATTCGATGCAATCTCCTAATATGCATACTGAAAAAGGTTGAAATCGGCCTACAGATCGTGTATTTAATTAACTGTATCCGGTGTCCAGTGTAATCTTGGAATGCGCATACCAAAAATGGAATACAAATACATTTTTAATTAAGTAATAAACTATATCTGATAAAATCTTTGAACAAAATACAAACAGAAATGTTTTTATTTTTATTATTTTATTTTTTTTGCCATACAGACCATTTTAATTAACTATATAGTGAAACCTGTGCTAAGCAGCCACCTGAAAAAATATTTGAAAGTGATCTCTTAAACCATTTTGTAAAGGAAATGGTGGTTGTTTGAACACCTGGTCCTCCGAAGATCTCTCATCCTATGACTTAAATGTTAGTCAAACATTCTATCAATAGGGAAGGGACATAGCCCAGTGGTAAAGCGCTTGTTTGATTCGCAATCGGTCTAGGATCGATCCCTTTCTGTGGACGCATTGGGCTATTTTAAAATTCCAGCCAGTGCTCCACAATTGGTGTAACATAAACAGTGTTATCTACTATCCTGTCTGTGGGATGGTGCATATAAAAGATTCCTTGCTGCTAGTCAGAAAGAGTGGCCCATGGAGTGATGGCAGCAGGTTTCTTCTTTCATTATCTGTATGGTCCTTAAACATATGTTCAGTGCCATATAGACATTAATAAGAATGTTGAGTGCATCGTTAAATAAAATATTTCTTCATTCCTTTGTATTATTGAGCTATATGTCCCTGTTCAGTACTGTCTGTGTAGGTCAGTTTGTATTTGGTAGATGATTTGAGACAAAAATAAACTAGATTCTTAATATAAGTCACTGTTTAATAGATGTGGCTATTTCATCAGGTTTGACTGTAGATATTGAGTTTTCCATGGGAAAACTAATTAATATTGATATTGATCAAAGGATTGTGAATTTGTGTGTTCATTGAAATATGGCTTCATTTACTACGCACATATATTATTTTAACTCAGAGTTTTCATTTTCTATATGTCTATGTAATCAGGAAGGAAGGATAGGTTTATTTAACAATGCACTCGACACATTTTATTTACGGTTATATGGCGTCGGACATATTGTTAAGGACCACACAGATATTGAGGGTAAGAAACCCACTGTCGCCACTTTATGGACTATTTTCGATTTGCAGCAAGGGATCTTTTATATGCATCATCCCACAGACAGGATAGTACATACCACAACCTTTGTTATACCAGTTATGGAACACTGACTGGAATGAGAACTAGCCCAATGGGTCCATTGACGGCGATTGATCCTAGACTGACCATGCATCAAGCGAAAGCTTTACCACTGTACCGCCCCATGTAATCAGGTTATACATTTGAATATGTTAATGATCTTATTGGAATAAGTAATTTACTTAGAGATAATATTTGTCTATATTGTATAGACAATGATGTTAGTGGGGCTGTGGTTCTGATAAAATTGTAAGCATAATAGATGCTGATAGAGAATATACTGGGGTGTCATTAAACAAACATTCCTTTCCTTTCTTGTGCAAAAAGTTAAAGGTCAGTTTACAATTACTAATATTCTTGTTTGTGTTTGTACAAGCAAGTAAAAGCCTTTATTCCACCCATAAATATTCCAGTTTTAGGTTTACCATGTTTACCATTGTTAGTCCGGCGATTTTCTGCCAATAGATACATACTATTAAATAGGCTGTCCTTTGTTCGCTAAATTGATCTATCCACCACTTATTGTTTCAGACTTTGTCTTATCTTATTAACATACTTGTTGCCATGGATATGCATGAAATGATTGATGTCTAATGTGGTGTTGTTTTGTACCGGTTGGTTCCAGTACAGCAGTGTACTTGTCATGCTTCGGTTCTTGAACCAGGATACAGGACGATATAGGGGTCAACAAATATAAAATCAACAAGTTTTATTTCCATCTTGCCCCAGGCATGACATTCTCAGTGTCCACCATCGTGGTCATAATTATATTGGCATTCAGTCATTATTATAAAGAGATCAATGGCTTGAAGTTGTATTTCCATGCTTCTTCAGTAATGGTCACAATAATCGGTATGGAATATTGACACCTGGTGCCCCTTTCCCATTAATGAAATTTTTATAACCTTTAGTGATTAAATTGATAACCTTTTCAAAAAAGATAGCATTAGTGATTAAGTCAGTAAGAAAGCAAACTAGCAACATTGATTAATTACGGTAGTATATATCTGTCATCACATAGAAACACTGAATGCTAGTTATTCTGAAAAATAACTGGGAGAAAAGGAAAGGAATGTTTGTCTAACAACACTTAAGCATATTTTAAGCTATGGCTATTTGGTGTCTAACATTATTATTATATACCGTAGGTTGAGAGAGAGGGAGAGAGAGGGAGGGACGGATGGACGGACGGAGGGAGAGGGAGAGAGGGATGAGGTACAGAGTAGGGAAAGACAGAGAGGGATGAGGGAGAAAGAGGAGGAAGAGAGAGAGGAGAAGGAGGTAGAGAGAAATGGGGGATAGAAAGACTGAGAGCACAATTTGCATATAGCAATATTCAGCTTGTGCTACCCAAACCAATATAAGAAAACCTCAGCATTAATTCAACATATTTGTAAGAACAAATCTGATTGGATCTCTACCTTAGATTTTTTAAGTTACAGTATGTCATAATTTGAAGAAGAAAAAATATGTGTGTTTGTAGTTACATCTTTCTCTAGTGTATATATTAATTAAGTATTGAAGAATTTCTAGACAGAAATGAACATATTCTTTAATTGGGCTTTATCCATACAGGAGAGCTGATTAAAATGTCACAAATCACACATGTATTATTGTTGGAATCATAAATGGTTTGTCCATCTGGTACCTGTTATTGGGAACCTAATGGAGACGTCATCTCGTGACATTTGTAATGGATATTCCTACTAAAAATCAGATGGTTTAAAAAAAGACAAACAGTAAAATTATAGCACAGAGATACAGGGCTTACACTGGAACCAATTTTGGTTTAGCCAATTTTCAGTATTTTCTTGAACATTATTAAAATGCGGTTAATTTAAGGAATATTTGATTTGCTAAAGGCTAAATGTTGTAGCCACTTGTATAGAAATTAGCAGTTGGCTCATTTGGTAATGTACAGGGTGAGCCATGGAGGTAATTCGACTGTTTTATGATTTGCTGACATAATTTGGGAGTTTAATTGGCTCTGCTATTGTGTTGCCAATAAAACCAAATTTGCAGCAAATTGGAAAACAGAAAATGTTGGGATATCCCTGATTTATTCACTCTTCTGGTCATCTTCTGTCTGTCCACTTGTCTATTTGTTGGTTTGTTGATTCACACGGTAACTTCATTTTCTTTTGTCTTTTCAGATATCAACACAAACAAAGTCTTGATAGAACACTATGACCTAGCGAAGTCCAGTTTTACCATTCGCCACAAGGAGGAACAAAATTGTAAGCACAAACCTTTTAATTTAGTTTCGCTCCAGGAGTTATTAGCTGTCTTTTAGTTATCATGCTGCATCATTCAAGGTGCATAGCAATAAAGTGGCATATTTTCATTTTATTCTCAAAATGCAAAGTAAAAAAACCATTAAAAAACCCCAAAAAAACAAATTATAAATGATAAAAAATGTGTGTATATGTATATGTAAATATATTAAAAAAACGAAGAAAAAAAAAGATTAAAAATAAATAAAATAAAATAAAAGGTATTCTATGCAGACAAATGAAACAGTTCTGGCCTGAAATGTCTTCTCCTTCCTGCTATACTGGCATAATAGTCTTAATACTGGTAGAAAAGTAATAACATAATTTGCAAAAGAAAGTTTTTTATATAAATTATGTACCTTAAGCTGATATTTCTGAGTCAATCATGTTAAAGAAGTTATTTCCACTGTAGTTGATACAGCAGTGCGATAATGACAGCTATTACAAGATATTTACCTCTGCTATGTGACATTCATCAGCGGAACATTTTTTGGATACCAATTCATCTGGCATCCTCCTGCCATTATCATCCATTATCCATCCATCAATGTTTCCTTGAAGTCTTTTTTAAAAAAGATTTTATCTATAATTTTTATGAAATCCTTGTACCACTTACTACAGTTGTTATAAATCACTCGCCTCGTAAGCTGAAAGCAAGTGATTAGCATTCTACAGGAAACAAGTTAGAGTAGAAGATGTCGGGGTTTCTGCTAGAGGGTATAATGGGTATTGTCCCATACCCAAAATGTTTTGCAGATTTGTTTTTTAAGTTAACCATTTGACAAAATTAATTACTCTTATCATTACTGTATGATTTTCTTAACCCTAACCCTAAACTTAACCCATTTTCTTTCTGGAGGAGACCTCCCCATACCCCTGTTGACTGGTTGTATGCAATTCCATTGTGCAATAACCAAAAATTTATTTCTGGCAGAAACACTGGATGTACATTACTACATTGATAAAAAGACGTTTTGAATAGCACACATATAAATGTAAATGATCCCAGGTTACAGTAATAATAATAATAATGCATGGATACATCAAATACTAGGGCCGGCTGGAGTTAAACCGCTGCTATTCTAACATCCAATGGAAAGGGCACTGATACCATGTTTCATGTGGATTATGAAAAACACTCCTGAGATGAAATTAAGGTGCTCTTGGGTGTGCACAAGTGTGATTGCACACCTTAGAAGTGAAGGACTGTGTTTGGATTACCTGTACATTCGTGTTACCTGTTTTTATACGTGTAAAGATAAATACTTTTTATTTTATGGTTAGTTATTGAGCCTCCCACCAACACCCAATTAATATTTCTTGAACATCCCATAAATTGTGAATACAATCGTATGTACTCATAGTTTTATGATTAAGGATTTCAAATAAAAAATGTATGACCTTTTTGCTTCTTTACTTTACATGTGTGCAGAAATGAATATATTTACTCATGTTTCAGTGATTAAGACCTACTTTATCATCGGCCGCAATAAGAAGCCTGGAGATCCATCGTCCAGTCCGCCTACTAACTCTAACAGTTACATGAATCCTGAAGATGAAACTACCACCAAGGTCAGCCGGTTGAGTCCAGTCAAGCATTGAGTGCCAATTAGTCGGCCAGATTTCATGCCGGTGGTTTAAATGTGAAAGGCTTAAACCATGATCCATGCTCAGATAAACTCACTTTACAATGAACTGACCATCAAGTCAGTACTGATTTCACATGTCATATCATTCAGTTCGTACTTTTGATTGGTGATCAGAACTGAATTGCTAACATGGTTCATTGTTTCCTCTGATGACTACAAGTCAGAATTTTCAAATGTTTGACATCCAATAGCCGATGATTAATTAATCAATGTGCTCTAGTGGTGTTGTTAAACAAAGCAGACTTTTACTTTTGATCCTGTTTCAAACCAGATTTCATGTTTGAACCATCTGCGAGAAATATAGATATCAGTATATCCTATGTATTTAGCAACACCCCAGTACGTTATTTTAATAGTTAGTTAACCTGTCATTCTGTTTTGTTTTCTCATGACATGGTCAATGTTTTTATAACAAAATGTTTTTAAGAGTTTTTTGGAGAAAATATTTTACCTAAGTTACACAAAGTAAAACTCACTCAATTTTCTTGTTCAGTAGTCAACATGAGGCCCAATAAACTGAACAAACCAAATAAAACTTCAACTGACATTGCCATATTGATGTAGCAGATAATGAACCTCCAGTGAGAGGTTTTGAACTACAGACCCTATGTGTGAGTTCAGCACTTACCAGCTGAGTCAGAATGGAACACATATAAGCACGTTTTACAATATTATTGCATGTACTATGCAGTAAGTGTGTGTGCACATTGTTTTTCTTTGTTTCATGCTTGCCAGCTCTTAAGTCTTTAAATGCTTTAAACAATATCTGATAAATGCATTTATCCTGCAACCACTGTTTCTATTGACAGATTACCTTCAAACAAATTAGTACGTGTAAATGTACTAACAACAGCACAGTGCACCATATTTATTGTTTTAATTAAAGAGACAGACCCTAGTTTTTAAACACTGAGGCATATTTTTCATTATTAGAGCCGTTTATGATCACTGAAATCAAACATTACTTATATTTTATTGTTTAGATAATCCATTTCCGTACATCCGAAGTGTTTCTGGTCATCCTGGTGTTTCTAATACCACAAAATGCATTTTTCATATTTTTAAAAATGCATGTGCGTCTGAGAAGTAATGATTATTGAACGTCACATGCAGACTCTTGTTTCACTCTATTGTATCCAAATTTGTTACAGGTATGTAAAAACTTAGTGTCCATTTTTAAGGGTTGAAACTAGAGTCTAGGTGAAAAATATGCCTTAGTATTTAAAAACTAGGGTCTGTCCCTTTAAGTTTGCTAGTTATACTTTTATGCACCCTATTTTCTAAATCAAATTTACATTATGACAGGAAATGACAAATGACAAATGTAGCAAATCATACCCATCCTTAATAACAGCTATAGGGTGTTGCATAAAATGTAACAATCATAATTGTACGAGTAGTGCATACATACAGTGCAGATGAAATGTACTTGTATGAGTACCTCAACTAAACTGTAACATAAGACCTGTACATAATATATCCAATAGACTTGCTACCAACAAAAATTAGATATTAAATAATATTCATAACTTTTGCTAACTCATTAATTAAAGCAAACCAAAATTGTTTCTTTGTTTACTTAAGGTTTTTTTCCTGAAAAGAACAGCCTAACAAAGTTTCTATTTATCACTGCATAACATTTAGCAAACACATTTGAAGAATGGATTTCTTGTGTGCCACACTAAATTGCCAATGATTTCTATCTTTTGGTTACAGTTAGTGGTAATTATTGATTCTCTTTATATCCTCATCTGTTTTGCTCGGAGTACTGTAAACCGGTGTGTCTTGAACATACGTGCTGCTGAGGACAGCAGGCCATACCTTCTGCAACTAATACTGATTGTTTGTTGTGAGATCACAGCCATTTTCAGTGTTTCTGCCAGAAAGAAATTTTTTGGGTATGGTTCAGTGGAGTGGGTTAAGTTTAGGCTTAGGGTTAAGAAAGTCATACACTAATGATAAGAGTAATTAATTTTGTCAAAAGGTTAACTTAAAAAAATAAAATCTGCAAACAAATTTGGGTATGGCGCCATACCCATTTTACCCTCTGGCAGAAAGCCTGAAATTTGTTATACTTCCATCCTTCTAGCAGGAGAGGGAGGGATTTAGCTCAGTCGGCAGAGTGCTCGTTTGAAGTGTTTATGTCGTAGGATGGTACACGTCAGTGGACCCATTCTCTGATTGGGGGTTTTCACCAGCCAGATCATCGTGACTGGTATATCTCAGGCTGTGGTATGTGCTGTCCTGTCTGGGAAAATACATATAAAAGATTGTTTGCTATTAATGGAAAAATGTAGCGAGTTTCCTGAAAGACTATATATATGTCGGAATTAGCAAATTTTTGACACTCAATAGTTGACAGTTAATAAATCAATGTGCTCTTGTGGTGCCATTAAAGAAACTTTAACTTTATATCCATTCCTTCTAGATTTATTTAATCTTATTTGAACTGGCAACCGTGGTGCTGTAGACGACATCGGTCCATGGACTCGTGGTTAAGAAACTCTTGAATCATTGTCTTTTATCATTGTCGTTCCTTAGCTCAAGATTTTAACATTCAACATAAATTATAATACATTACACACTATCTGATAGCTGTGTCAGTAATCCAGACCTATCCACTGAGCTATATGTGTGCTCTGATTTGTCAGGAAATATCTGTAACTCGCAATGATTATTTTGAAATGTTTCTCATGAAATGATTGTTCATGAAGTTAACAGTGATTATGTTATTCATGAAAGAGACTTAAATGATATTGATCGACACTTCACTGCTTTAGTTATTTATTATAAAACATCATATTAAAAATTTGCCTTTCCATGGATGGAAATGGAGGGCAATGCATAATCGTCAGAGTTGAGAGTCTGTGCCCTCCTGCACTGCCATGCTTCCGACACTTACCCCAGTATTCCAAAGTCAGTGTGATGGAGCAGACCATGGTGGAAACCAATAAACCCTTTTCTCTGTAATTTCTTTGCAGCCTGACGTGAGTGTCGAACATCTGAATCCAGTGGATATTAATTTGTCAGAAAGCAATGCTTTAATGGAAACAGAGGTAAACTGTTGTAAACATTTGTAAATAGTGTAATAAAATTAATGAAATATTAACTAGAATTAAATATTAATTAATGCAATGAAGGCACAGAAAACAATAAAAGTGTCTGCCATTATAGGGACATAATCTTTTTAAAATAGCAGACCATGAGAAAACAATTGAAAGAAGTGATTAATAATTTATTGCTCCCCTAACTTAGAATATTGGGGAGCCATTGAAAATATTACCATATTGAGCATTGATATTTAATCCTTTTGTAGTACTAATTAAAAATTAATTCATGTGCTAAGGGAAGTTACAAATTACTCTTAGGAATCTGTTGGAATTTTTTTTTTTTTATCACTGTACAGTTGGTCATAATACTAGTATATAAAACAGTTAAAAAGGCCTCATGGCAGAAATAAAAACATGTTACCCGAAACAATTCTATTTGCAGTATGCAGCTACCTTTAACTTGGTAATTAATGCTGCTTGAAATAACCTCACATTATTATCAGTCAGCTGTTTAATTGTTTTCAATATTAAGTGTATATTGCTTGTTAAAACTAATTTCGTTGACAACTGTTACAAAGTTATTGTATTACATCAGATGCTCAAATAAAAGATTCTAGTTAAATGTAAAAATACATTTATGTTGAAAAAAATGTCTTTCTTTAATTCTTTCCTTATTTATTTCTTTCTTTCTTTATTTACAATATTGATTTCTGTTTGGGGTATTTCAGTTATGCTTTTATTATTTTGCGAGCCCCTCCTATCATACCTCATATTTAGTGAGCCTCGAATCCTACCCGATATCCCACAGTATTATTAAAGCAGAAAGTAGTGTTTGTAGTTGTTTCCTTACAAGAAAAGAATGTCATATACAAGAACAAAGAAAACAAACTGTATCTTATAATAGAGAGGGACGTACCTCAATGGTAGAGTGCACGCCTGATGCGCGGTCAGTCTAGGATCAATTCCTGTCGGTGGACCCATTGGGCTATTTCTTGTTCCAGCCAGTGCACCGTGACTGGTATATCAAAGGCTGTGGTATGTGCTATCCTGTCTGTGGGATGGTGAATATAAATGATCCCTTGCTACTAATGGAAAAATGTAGCGGGTTTCCTCTCTATGACTGTGTAAAAAATGACCATATATTTGACATCCAATAACCAATGATTAATAACTCAATGTGCTGTAGTGGTGGTGACAAATGAAATAAACAAGCAAGTATTTTACAATAAGATAAGTCATGATTAATAGGCAGAGTAACACCCACAGTATCATGGAACTATCAACCATCAAGCTTAGGACTGTTTATTGTTCTCTGAATCGAGAGGGAATACTCCATTATATTGAAAAAGCTTATGCGTATGAAAACATGCAGAGCAAAATTCACCATAATACATTGACTTTTGCCATGACAGACAGAAGGAACCACATGCAGTATTATACTGCCAATAAAAGGAATCATGATTATTATTGTTTTAAGACCATTTACTTTTTCTGTTCGATTCAACTGTTAATATAATTCCTCCATTAATTTTGATGAAGAAATTGAATGCATATGAATACACAGCCCTCAAAATTCAAATCATCTTGTGTCAGCAGTTTAGTACAAAGTAAATACTTGATAATAATATAAATGCTGTCGCAAATTTTAAAGGGAAAATACATCAGACATAAGCTTACCATAGTACATCATATCATAAAGGGTAGATCATAAAATAAACCGTACAGTGCGTACAGGTGAATCATCTCCCATAAATAATGTTCCTCTATTTCGTCTCTGTCTGACAGAATGTATGTCTGAACTAAACATGCGAGTGTGTTTTATTACAGAACGGTGCTAATGGAGTGACGCCAGCGGCCCTGCTTGGTAGACGTCACAGCAGTGGGTTTTACGCGGGCAGCACGACTTCCCTCGATCTCATAAAGGAAGGTGGGTTCTTTTTATCATTCCACAGTCGGAAGACACAAAAATTTTACTGGCGTTTCCTCATTCATTTGTATTACGGTATCTGGACTTGGTGTTTAAACTCACTTGTGTCTTGTTTTTAATCTTCTTTTCTTCTGTGATTGATTCCAACAGCTCTGCTTGTTAGAGAGCACAGCAGCGGTCTCTATGCAATTAGCATCCCAGTTTCCAAATGGCATGTGGAAGGTGGGTGTTCTTTAATTCCACAGTTGGAAGTTGCAGACTGTTACTGGCGTTTCTTGGCTTCTATTTCTTTGTTATGTATATCTCTGTTTTATCGAGGTATCCCGATTTGGTGGGTAAAAAATATTTTTGTGTTTTTTTTTTTTTAACATTTGTTATTGGTTTAAGATTTTTTGACTTCTTGTGCCATATTGTGACGTGTTTGTCAAGAACCCATATCTTTTCATTCCTGTTATTTATTGATAGCAACTAGGTCAATTTTATCTGGTAAAACAAGGTATAACCTCTTTTTTCTCAAAGTAAACAAAAGTAAGTTATAAGTAATGGTTTATAAATAGATTGAAAGGAATAATATTTGTATGGAGCTGGATTTACCAAGTCCGTTTTAGACTTACATGTGTGTAACTACATACATTTACCATGCTTACATACATGTGTTTAAGAAAAACAGGCTTGTTACATTTGGTCCATTGTTTTCAACCATAGGTGCACAAAAATTATACATGCCCATAGGAATTATGAAAAAGCACTGCAGAATGTTTTTGCAATTCTGGATTTTGACAAATATTTTAACACCCTGCAGAACCTTCAAATTTTTTATCCAGTGTCATTTTCTGCCCTGAAAGCAACACCATAATTCTTAAATCAAAGGGAAGCAACTCAATTTAATTTCATTTCTACAAATGCAGAAAAAAACCCAGGCATTGGAAAAAAACTCCAGTTTTGTTTTGTTTAACACCACCACTAGAGTATATTTATGAACTAATAATTGGCTGTTGGATGTCAGACATTTGGTAATTGTGACACAGTCTTCATAAGAAACCCGCTGCATTTTACCATTAGCAGCAAAGGATATTTTATATGCACTTTCTCACTGGCAGGACAGCACATACCAGAGCCTTCGATCTCCGTCGGTGGACCCATTGGACTATTTTTCTCTCCAGCCAGTACACCACAACTGGTATATCTAAGGATGTGGTATGTGCTATCCTGTCTGTGGGAAAGTGCAAATAAAGATCCCTTACTGCATTAGGATTGATATAGCGGATTTCCTCTCATGATTACGAGTCAGAATTACCAAATGTTTGACATCCAATTGCAGCTGATTGATTAATCAATGTGCTCTAGTGGTGTCCCATTGAGTGCGTCAAGAAGGTTCAATCCCACTGACCAGTCACAGTTATCCATGTTTATTGGGTTTTTATGTCTGGTAGCAGGAATCGAACTTAAGAATTTATCTCCCACGGCAATTTTTAAAAGAATTGCAATGGATGAAACAGTCCTCCGACGGCATTTTTTTTTTTTAAAGTGACATTTGCAGCAAATAAACGTGACTAAAAGGCTATCTTGTTATATGTAGATATCTTTTAAATGTGCAAATGTTAAATATTGGCAGATAATGTACACCAGGTGTATACATTTCGCCATTGTTGAGGAGCTTTACCTACGGCAATTTATATCTCAACGATGGCAATTGCCGTCGGTACTGCCGTTAGGTTCGAGCCCTGTGGTAGGTACTGGGATCATGTCCTGGTAATCATGCTGCATGATTTACACATTTATTAACTGTACTGACTACTTACACTTTCAATGCTAATAGCAGCACATACATGTATCTAGATTCATGCAATATCCTACCTGCATGATTTACAATTATTAATGTAGTAAACAGTTAATATCTGCATGTTGATATTTATTTCTAAAAATTTGTTATCAGTAATGTCAAGTTTTGAAAAAATGTCAGTTTCATACTGTGACAAAAATATTTTGTACTGTTTTTAAGTAAACTTTCTCAGCCTTTTGTCTATTTTAGTTTGAGAAAGCATATCGTAGGAGAGTGGTTTATTTTAGTTTTCAACATGCAGGTTTGTTAACACTAATTTGTGATACCTTAACATTTAAATAGTTATTATCTGACAGCATCATTTATAAAGTTTATTTTGATTATCTAACTTTACGTACTTGTGTCATACAGTTTATTTTCTCCTTAACTTTCCATAAAATGTCTCTAATGTTGTAAATTTTATCTACATAATTATCTTAAGTAGTTGGTTGTAGTTGATAGAGCTACTGCAAATAGTTAACCCACCCTGAGTCGAGAAATGTAAAATAATTTTTTTGGTACTAAAACCATTTTAATACTAAAACCAGTTTTAGTTTAAAATAAATTAATTGCTGGATTCTCTTATAAATTCTTTCTTTCAATTATTGATAGAAGACTTTATTTCGATGTTACATGAGAATAAGTCCTGTAGAAAATTTTGACATCGACAAATGTATTGGGAATGAATGGCACTGTTTAATTATCTATGGTATATCTATAGCATTGTTTATTTTAAATCACTGATAATAATCAGTATTTTATTTATTTTTGCCAGCAGGAAATGTTGCCAATGCTACATCTTTCTGAGCCACTGGAACCAGAATGTACTGCCCGGTGGAAGCCTGTTATTTTAGTCTTAAGTTAAATCAGTGTCCCCCGACTGTCGTATTAAATCAATAAAGCTGACCCAAAATCTTTTAAATAATTTTGCCAGTGGCAAGGCTAGGGGAATACTATTTTTACAGCCTTAATCAAAGATTTATGGTAAATTTATAGAATAAAAGAAATTAGAATAGAATAGAATAGATGTTTAACAACACCCCAGCACGAAAAATAAAGAAATTAGAAAGTAAATTAAAAATAAATTGTATGTTATAATGAGAATCTAGCAATAAATTTCTTATTAAATCATTCTGTTAAAATTTACGTGCTTTCAGTTAATTTTTTGTTTTAGTTCTTGTGTGTTTTTTGTGTGTGTTTTCGTTTTAAATCATCTGTTTTGTATTGTTTTGTGTTTTGTTTTTCACACAGGCAAAGCTACTATTAACATTTCATGTTGTGTGAAAAACAGTCCATCCACCAGTGAGCGGAATCACGGAGAGCTAGGCAGCGTGATGAATAACTCTAGCTCTCTTAACAATAACCTCCCGTCACGCTGCGATTGCCAAAAGCCTAAACATTCATCGAGTGTTGAAAACATTAGGCTAGCTGTCATACAGATTCACACTTCAGGTTTTAGCCTTTCTTACGTGTATTTGCCATGGCATTCGGTTCCACGTTGGAAACCTCTCAGTCCATCTGGCAAAAACAGCCACAAAGTATAATGTTAAAGTCTGTTCTTAAATAGTAATAAATAATAAATTGTGTATTTTTTTAGGGTAATGCAACAAAAGATAGTCTGTCTTGAAAATACAGAGTTACAATACATTCATGAACATGTTTTTTTTATACCAGGGCCCATATTTCCGAAGGTATCTTAGTGCTACAATATCGTAAAACCATCATAGGCTATGATGTCACTATGGTATGTGTCATAGCCTCTTTACGATATCGTAGTGCTAAGACAGCTTTGAAAATCTGAGCAACCCAACAAAAAGATTATGGAAATGTAAAAAATAGTTTGTAACTCATAATTCATAAATAAATATACATGTATGTCTTTTTTATGTTTATTATGCACAAAACCTTTGACTATATATACTTTATTGATGTAAAGGGTTCTGTTGAACCTTTATGCCATGTTAATTTAATTATAGTCCTATAAATAAATATTTACTTTGTTAAATCATTACTAACTTAAAATTTTCCCCTCAACATCACTGTATGACTTTCAAGTTTTGGGCATGTCATATTAGTATTTTAAAATAGTTTAATAAAAGAAGCCTTTTGATTAAGGGTTGTATAATAATTACAGTGTATCACATCTTAATATTACATTTAAACTAAAATAAAAATCCCACAAAATACTGCAATCCCTCAAAAAATTAAAATTCAAAAATTCCATTTCCAATCTTGTTTTGTTTTCTTATCTAAAATGAGAAACAAATATTGAATTAACCAACATGAATGTTGTTTTAAATCAGTATATTACTCTGAAATTATGTTTCTATTTTACATCGAGTTGAAACCAGGTTTAATTACGATAATTGGACTGAGAGGTTGGCAATGCGTGGGGAGTTTGTGGTGTATTGCTACTAACATTACTAACATAACAGTGCTAACTTGTGAGTGTTTCAATCCATGTAGTCAAGGTGAATGTAGAAAGCTGCTTGCAAATGTTAAATTTAAGATTTGTTAGACACATCATTCCTTTCGACATCTGCAAGTTGAATAATATTTTGTGTTTCCTTTAAAGAAACATTTTTGTCAGCATGGTCCAAGTTGACAAAAAAAAAAGATAAATAAAAGGGGAGGTAATACTTTTTGCTTCTTTCAAAGAAACATTTTTTTGTTAGCTTGGTCCAAGTTGACAAACGTTTTAATAAATAAAAGGGGAGGTAATAAATCAAATGCAGGGGAGATAATAAAATGAATGCAGGGGAGGTAATAAAATGAATGCTGGGGAGGTAATAAAACAAGACCAAAAAGCCATATTAACATGTTAACTTCCAACATTTATCACTGCCAGCCATCAAGCCCAACACAATGCACACATATATGCCACCCATGTATCTGAACAACGTAAACCAATTGATTATAATTTGGATCGTTTTTCTTCCAGATTGTCAGCAGACTTGTTTATTGCATTACCCGGAACATTAACACACCCAGTATTCTGTTTACAATGCTGTAGCATAATATTTCGATGGATATACACGTGCTGGCAGCATGTGGAAAACCTGGCATTACAAGTCTATTTGTAATGTGTTCAGTCATTTTGAAAGGAATCCTCCAAAGATACCGTACCAATGCAGATCTTTATTGATGCCAGTGGTTTCACAATATAATGCACACATTAATATATTACATACATTTTAATACACAAATACTCCTGAGCCAAGAAACAGCAACAACAAAAAAACAAAAAATAATAATAATGTTTTCCCCAAAAACCCACAATCAAAAAAAATCTCCCAAAACCCCCACAGTGATAGAGGTGCATATTTCAGTAAAATTAATGCTAGTATCAATTATAACATTTAGTATGTAAAAAAATCTTGTTTGTCTTTTTGAGTATGGAATATACTTGCCTAAATTTTGTGGTTAAAGGGTTTATGTGTTAGATACACTTAGTTTAAATGTACATGCATTTTGATTTTGGTAACCAGGTTAAATCATTTGAATCTGACATCACCTGCTGCACTTGTATTTTGATGTGTTATGATGATATTAAAAAACAAACAGATTTTTAAATTTCTTGTGTAAAAATGCATATTCACAAACAACAGAAAGGTTACCACATTTAAGATTAATATATTAAACATAAGTCGAGCATTCCCCAAGCTTTATTGCATCTCCCAAAGCATTTAATGTATTATTACTAACACGGAGATGGACATACATGTACATGTATTAGTGAAGTGTGGTGACAGGTTACTCTACCTTAGGCTGTGGCTATTATTCACTTTCCATATTATTTCTATCACATGTACAAATGTATTTCTTATTGGTACTTAGTGTATGGAAATTGTGCCTCTAGTTTATTGGTTTATGATTTTTATTCCTTGTCAATACCTAGATTATTTTTATTATCTCATATCAGTACTTAGTATATACGGAAATTATACCATGGCAGTTATTGGCTTATGATTTGTATTCCTTGTCAGTATTTAACTTAGTTATTATTCCTTGTCAGTATTTAACTTAGTTATTATTCCTTGTAAGTATTTAACTTAGTTATTATTCCTTGTAAGTATTTAACTTAGTTATTATTCCTTGTAAGTATTTAACTTAGTTATTTTTCCTTGTCAGTATTTAACTTAATAATTATTCCTTGTCAGTATTTAACTTAGTTATTATTCCTTGTAAGTATTTAACTTAGTTATTATTCCTTGTCAGTATTTACCATTATTATTCCTTGTTATTAGTTTTAGCTTAATATTATTATTCCTTTTTCAGGACTTAATTTGTAGTCATTATTCCTTACCAGTGCTTAGACGCATATCAGAACAAACATCACCAGTTCTCTGTATAATCTTTTATTCATAGAAGACATTACTGATACTTTTATTAATGAGAAAAAAGCTTTCCTATCATTTAAGTTCTTACAAAATGGGGTTCAATATGACCTGGTTTAAGAATGTTCAGATTAGGAGATAACCATATGGAGGTTTTAAATTTACGAGTGTTATTGTCTGTTTGATCCTGCAAATGTAATTTTTGACTGAAGGCGTTAGTTTAAGGTTAAACATTAAACATTTGTGGGCATCAAATAACACCCGCAAATCTAAAAACTCCATATGGTTATGTCCATTGTAAGTTGAATCGTTTTTCTACGGAACTAACTGTATATTTGGAATATATTGAAAAAAATACCTGGCTACAATCTAACTGTAGACCCTTGAACTGTCAACTTGGCCTGTTCCAATTGCTAATGACGCCGTTAGCTTTCCGGGTTTTATTTTCGTTTGATCATGGAAAAAGAATGTAATTAATCAATGACAATACAGAACACACTCGCCATCAGTTTACAATTGTGGTTGTTATGACACAACATTGCCATGATAGGCCATATTAATAATGCTGTGCTTTTAAAATGTTTAATTCTATTCTGAACATATAAAAACATTTTTAGATTTGGGATTCAGGCTCTAAGTTTAGACACTGGCACTGTCCAGCTGGCATATACTCTAGATTGAAGGTTTCACAAGCTTGGGTCATGTTACTTCATTCCACTCTGTCTTGTGTAGTACTATTAGTAGCAATGTAGTATATAATTTATTTTGTCTTTTATACCATTTCATCATAATTCACATTTACTCAGTTGATTTTCATTATGTGGGATATCAGATGCCTTATTAAAGCCAAGTTCTTAGTTTTGCTACAAAAAAGAAGAAGATATAAACTGCTTTTGTTTTAAACATTGATCACTTTAGCTTTTTGCAATCCTAGCTGGTTTTGATGAAATTGTTTGCTATTAGGCTCTTGCTTATGTGTGGTATATAAAACATGGTTTTGGTGAAATCTTTTGGTAGAAAAATCTTAGTTAGTGTAGTACTGATCATGAATTGACTACATAGAGTAAGTGGGAGGCACCATAATCATTGTTTTACATCTGGCGTGTCTGCTACAATGTTTTATATGTGCTTACTTGGTTTAAAGAACGTTTTAATTTGTAGGGTGTGGGAACTTCATGTTTTCGGAACTTGTATGTAAATGCCTTCTGCGTATCCCACGTGGTCAGTATTTATATGTAATAAGAAAACTCAGTATTATGTGTGGGACTAAAATGGGTGCAGAAAGTTCATGCCCACTTGTCTAATGAGAGTAAAATTCTGATGGATGAGTTAAACAATACAACCACCAGTCTGATGGGCAAATAACAGATGTATGTCGATCAGTTACGGTAACATTGCAAAATGATGGTGTCAGAATTTACGGTTGTGAACATTTGTCCAAAAGTAATTCTTTTACCTACGGTAGTCTCAATCCTATATGTATGGTTAACATCATCTTGCTTTATGTTTACCGGGTAGTTTAATTCTTTTCTTTAAACTTTTAATAAAATCTCACCCATTTCTCTTTGTTCTTTATTTGTCTTGTTTTTCTCATTTTAAATTAGTGTCACTCCAAAGCAAAAAAACTAAAATAAAATTAGAATTAAAAAAATGGAGAGATGAGATGTGTTTCCATTTCACTGAACGATCATTTCAAGTTAACTTTGTATTGTAACAACGTTTTGCTATCGGTAAATGGATTACTGGTAGTGGAAATCCTGCCAAACTTTGGCTGGCACTGATCTGGCAGACTAGTATTGTAGTAAAACATTTCTGCACTCCTGTACTAAAACATATTGCTAATAATTTCTAACATGATCTGGCAGACTAGTATTGTAGTAAGATATATCTGCATTCCTGTACTAAAACATATTACCAATAATTTCTAACGTGATCTGGCAGACTAGTATTGTAGTAAGATATATCTGCATTCCTGTAGTAAAACATATTACCAATATTTTCTAACGTGATCTGGCAGACTAGTATTGTAGTAAGATATATCTGTACTCCTGTACTAAAACATATTACCACTGAATTACTAACGTGATCATAACATTAAAACCCCCAAAAACTTTATTATTATTATTATCATTATCATTATTTAACAGTATCACACAAATGTATTCACACGATAGAAATATTTCCGACTAAAACATTGTGTTAAAGTAATGTATTTGTGTTTGGTAGGTGATGTGGAGAGCCAGGTTCCGATCGATGCGGCGTGGAAGAAGCAGCGTGAGAAGCGTGACAAGGACGACCAGCAGATCATCAAGTGTATCGAGGAGGACGTCAGCAACGACAAGTTCTTCTACGAGCCCAACATCAACAAGCTGACCCTCAGCTTCCGCGACCGCAACCTCGAGAGCGACTTCCGCAACCACTACCTGGAGAGCGAGCTCTTCAAGGAGGAGACGGTGGCGTCTCCGCGCTACATCGCGCTGCTGGAGGTGATCTTCTCGCTGCTCGTCTACATGTTCATCACTGTGTGCTGCTGGGCGCTGTTCGACCGCCGCCTGCTGTGGATCCTCGTGTTCGTCGTCACCCTCATCATAGAGCTGCTCAACCTCGTCAACGTCGCCTCCGACGTCTTCTGCCGCGTGCGCAAAAAGCAGCGGTGCGACTCGATGATGCGCGTTACGTCCGGTTGGTACTTCCGCAACTTCCTCGGCTCACTGATTGCCGCGCTCCCGGCCGTGGTGGTGTTCTCGAACCTGTCGTGTGAGCTGATCGGCAAGAGCTCGCACCACATTGTCCTCTTCTTCTACTGCGTATTCGTGGCGCTGCTGCACTTCTGCAACTTCACCATGCTCAGCTCGTGGATCAAAACGTGCATCGCCACCATCGGCGGGATGTGTCTGATCGTCATCTCCAACGTGACCGTCTGCCCGCTAGACTCTGCAGATTTTAACAATAATACTATTAGTAATTCCAGTGGTACTAACGACCCCAATTATGTGCCTCTTTTGTATTATAACACACCAAAGCACTTTAATAACTACGAAATGATTCTCGATGTTATGATACTGCTGTTCCTCATCTTCTTCATCAACCGCGAGTTCGAGATCAGCTACCGGTCGAGCTACCACGGGAGCGCGCAGGCCGAACATGACAAGCGGACGATGCAGGAGAATAAGGACCAGGCCGACTGGCTGCTGCACAACATCATCCCCGAGCACGTGTCGGAGCTGGTGAAGAAGACATCCAAGTACTCGAAGAACCACAAGGACTGTGGCGTCATCTTCGCAACGCTCGTCAACTTCAACGAATTTTACGATGAGTCATACGAGGGCGGGCGCGAGTACCTGCGCGTGCTCAACGAGCTGATCAGCGACTACGAGGTGCTGCTGGACCGTGACGAGTTCCAGGATGTGGAGAAGATCAAGACCATCTGCAGCACGTTCATGGCCGCCTCGGGACTCAACGAGCAGAACCGCATGAAGAACAAACACCCGTACGCGCACCTGCACGCACTCCTCAATTTCGCCATGGAGCTGCAGAAGGCCGTGAACCGGTTCAACGAGAGCATATTCAACTTCGAATTCATCCTCAATGTGGGCTTCAACTTTGGGGAGGTGACCGCTGGGGTCATCGGCACCACCAAGCTGCTCTACGACATATGGGGCGACACCGTGAACATTGCCAGTCGCATGTACTCCACCGGCGTGGCCAATCGGATTCAGGTGCCAGAGGCCGCGGCCAATCTACTGTCAGATGCATTCGAGTTTGAATACCGTGGAGAAATATTCGTCAAGGGTAAAGGGCAGATGAGGACATATCTTGTTGTGAAAAATCGGGAAGATTTCACGGGGTGGAAAAAAAAAAGAGAAAGTTTTTAAACATTCGGATAAATACTCAGCACATCATGAAGTGAGCATTTCAGAATGGATGTTAATGTGAATATTTATGAATTGCTGACTTTCTTTTTGTTTTTTAATTTGCTGGTTTTTATTGTTCCAATCGGGTCTGATTGTTGCAAGTTGACTGCAAAGTCTTTAAAAAAAAAAAAAATTCAGTTGAAGGATTTGTTGATCAGTTAGTTGGTCAGTTCAACATTGCTAGCTGTAAAATGACATGTGTAAGGAATATGAATGTGTCTTCTGTCCAGTCATTCTAACGAGTGAGGATTTTGAACAGTATTACACAGACTAGTGTTCATTCATAAAGATGTTTTAAAAATGCTGGCTAGTCTTATCACAAAGTATCAAAGCAACCCACAGAAATGTGTCCCAAGCCCCATCCCCCCAACATAATTATGTTTGTGGATTGGGGTCATGCTGATTTGGGATTTGGGGAAACATTGGGGAGGGGGGGAAGGTCCAGTCTGAAATTTTAGTTGGATCATAATTTTTAAACGTTTACTGTATAAAGAAAAAAATGCCAACCTCGTTTTAAAAAAGTTTTGTTTTTGTTTTATTATGTTCATTGTTTTCTTTGCAACCACATTCTTACATGTTTGTAATATATTTTAGTTTTTGAATTTAAAACCTGTACATGAATTTATTTTTATTTTAGATCCATTGTTTATTTCGTTTCCTGTTGATTTACACAGACTGTAGTCAATCATAGTGAAAGAGGTGTATTTTATTGAACCTTATAAAGCTATTTTAGTAAAGTAATTATGTATATTTTAATGAATCATATAACTGTTTTAATATCCATAAATCATTTAAATGTTGTTATTCTGTAAGTTGGTAATCATATGTAGTTATGTCTTTATGTCAGTCAGGTTATCGGTGGTGAAGGGGGAGAGGGAGGGGTGTATGTCCTGCAAGGGGATATAATCAGCTTTGGTACTCTTCAATCAGCTTTCTTTGGTAGGGTTGTTGTTGTTTTTTGTTTGTTTTTAAAGTAATTTTCATTTGTTGCAAAATATTTCAAATACGTCATTACAAATTTCAAAATTATATTTTTGTATTTTTCTATCTGTAGTAATTTATTTTCCAAGACCATTTCTCTTTTTATAATCAATTGTAAAAACCTGGTCCGGCAGTTCCATACAGATGACATTCATACGGACACATTACCACCAAGATTTAGGAGATGTCGGCATTTTGTAAATGATTTGTACTTAAATACAACAAAGACAAATTAAAAAAATATATATATATAAAAATCCAAATCTAGTTTGAATTTTAAATTATGACTCAAGTCTTTACTCAAAATCATGGCTGGACTGTTGATAAGAAATCTTTCTTTATGATTGGACTTCAAAGCTAAAGATAAATGTTTTATAAATATAATGCCAGACCCACTCAAGATTGATGAAACAAAACCATAAAATAATTCATAAAATAAAGCAAGATCTCTATTCCAATTTTAAAAACCCCCGCATCTCCCCCCCCCCCCCCCAACAAACAAAAAACAATACAATATGCAATTCATTAGTGTACTGTAATTATTGGCATTATAAATTATTTAAACTAATCAAACCTGTTGATACCAGGGCTAGCTCTGCCACTCGCCAAATTCGCCCACTGTGGATTTTAAACACAACTGACACATTTTATTTCAAGTTGGTGAAAACATTTCATGTAATGATTGATATTTTGTTGAAAATAATGGTGAGTTTCTGACATTTTTTTATTTTTATATAATTTGGTGAAATTTTCTACACACCCAGAGCTAGCCTGTGACTGCACTAATACCTGTTTTTGGAGGTCACCTATTGCTCCAGTTCTGCTAATACAGAACAAAATGACATTTAATGTGGTTCCAACTGTTTTAAGATATACCATCTGGTACTACCTAGATGGCTGCTTAATGAGTTTGGCTGTCTATAAATTAATTTCTGATACTTTACTTTTCAGATAACAGCTTACTAACTCCAATGAGTATTACAGAAATAAATATAATAAGACATATATTTATAATATATATATATATATATATATATATATATATATATATATATATATATATATATAATTACTTTTACTAAGTGGCAAAATTAATGAAAATAATGTTTAAAAAGAAAATAAGTAATACATGTATTAGCAAACGCTTTATGGAAATATGTATTAGCAGACAGCATTGTTTAATTTGTTTTATGAGAAATCCCTTTGTAACCCTTGGAATGAAAGCAGTGATGATTTACTGGCATTATCAGGCAGCACTAAGGTGTGACACAATGAGACACAGTGGTAAGAGGTGGTCTGAACGTCTATCCGTCCGTTCTTCTATGTCATGTTCTCAATGTGATAATGTTAGTCACTAGTCAGGCTAATTTAACACTATTATATACTGATGAAAAGAAATAAGGGAACACATCAAATTGTAGACCAAATTTAATTCACTACTAGCATAGTAACGTCTGTATTTCATACCAAGTTGTAATGTGGGATTGAATGTCTGTAGTGTTGAATGTGCTGCCTATATGTTCCCAGTCAACTTCTGACAGTATCAGTTGATTTTTGATGCAGTCATTATTTCTTGTTGACATCTGTGTTATCCTTTATTTCTTTCCATCAGTATATTTTGTTGAAGACTGAAAATTATACATGTAGTCTTTGGAGATCTTTTGAGTTAAGAAATATTCTTTTATTAGTTCCTTACCAGAGGGGACTATTTATTGGTGGGGGGTTTATTGCCATGCCTCAAGATATTAAGCTGAAATTTTGTGTATTATAGCTTTATCAGGCAGAGTTACAGGTAAAATTTGACTTTCATGGAAATTTACCCATCATTGACAGGAGATACAAATATTTGTATGGTCCAATAAGAGACGTGTATTCTCAAAATGCTTGTTTATTATCTTTTATGTTTTTTTGTTTTTTTTTGACTAAATTAAAAGTAGTAGAGAATGTTTCATTTGTGTAAAAGATTGTGCTTTATTAGTAAATTAATTGTTAAAAAAACCCTAACTGTAATAGTCGTTAACTAAACATTGTATTTCATATATGATTTATGATGTTAAAAGACCCTCAATGTAATAGTCATTAACCGAACATTGTATTTCATTTATGATGATGAATTATTTAAGATTTATAATGGGCCTGTCTGCGTTACATGCACATGTACGTCGTAACTGCAATTGTTTGAAAACTAATTTTAAGAATATATTTACAGTTAACTGTTTGTAGCAGCTACAGGTGAACATTACAGTTATTGTTTTATTTACAGATATTTCATAAGTATTATCTTGTTTTTAGCAGATCTACCGTATTGTAGGAATCTGGGGCCAGATTTTCAAAGCTATCTTAGCGCTACGATATCGTAAAACCGCCATAGGCTTTAGCATGCATTGTTGTGACATCATAGCTTACGATATTTTTTACTATATCTTAGCATTATCATAGCTCTGAAAATCTGTAGCCTGAAAATCACCCCTTTTTGCTTGCTTCGTTCAGTGTAATCCAAGACATTTTCATCACATATAAATGCTTTGCCTTGCAGGTCCCAGGATTTCAAATTGCATGGTAAACACTTTTTCGTGTGGACATGGTAATTGTGGGTTATGTTACATGACAGTAGGCAACAGGCTTTCAGTTTTTATAATTTTATTTTACTGAGCCTGTCTTGGATATGCATGTACCGTAATATGATCCAGTTTATAATACAGTGAAACACATCCCTGAACAAACCGGAAACCTGTGAAAACCTGCCAACTATCATGGTTCTGAATATTCAAAATTCTAAAATGCGACCTTCTAAACACCAGGGGCCTAATTCACAAAGGTCTCTTAGGCTCTGCTAGACAACAAATCATCCTTTTAGCAAGTCTTTTAGCATTGCACTGCGAGATGGCAAAGTTGCGAGAGTTTAGTGAATTGGGCAACAGATCGTGTCTAAATCGGATAAATATTAGGTCCTCGGCGTGATCCGGTTTAGACAGGTTTCTCTACAGTTGCTAAAGAATATGTTCAGATATAACTGAATTGTGACATAAAACAACCCATTTTCTGATTGCTGAACTTGTATATATTTCCAGTCAGAAAATCAGATAATTAAAATGGCATCGGTAATCCGTATGTTTCAAATGTCGTGAATCAAATAGTCGCACTAACTTTCTGAGGCTTCTCGATATTTCATCAATAATACATACTGTACTATAATACATACTATTACCATACTATCATTGTAGAAGAATTGATCCCAAGACACTTTTTCATGTCATCCATTTTCTCCTACTGAATACTTACACTATCTTGAAATCACTTTTTATATTTGGTTTGCTGACCTATTTAGGTTGATAACAGACTTTTCGAGTTTGTTTTGTTTTGTTTTGTTTTGTTATTTTATTTTATTTTACTCAATCTCAAAGTTTGTGAACACATTGTCTTTTGGGACCAAATGTGGTATACTGCTTCAGTTTAACAGTACCCTAACTTGATACAGTTTTGTCGTCACCGTTTCCAGTAATAATATTTTTATTGTTTAATATTCAAAATGATGGGTAGGGGAAGGACGGGAAGAGTACTTGAAAATTAAAGTATAGAATGGACAAATTATATTACAGTATGGATGAAAATAGGTTTTCAAACCTTATGTTAACACTTCATGGTTATTTTATTTTAAAAGTTTTGGTATAATGTACCAGTAGTTGAATAAAACCCTTTTTGGTTTTTTCTTCTTTAAGCAATTTATGAACTTTATTTTATGAACTTTATTTTAAAATTTTTGTTAATTTAAAAGTCTTTTAGAGGATATTTTTCAAATTAATTTTATTGTATGGTACTGCGCCAAATATCAGTGTTTCACAAATGCTGCATATGTCTTTCTGTGTTTTTGTTTTTTTCTCCTTGTTTACTGTGATTGCAGTAAATAGTTTTAAGCACCTTTATGCATTTCAGTAGTAAACTATTTATGGAACAAAGTCACCAATGATTTTACTTTTCTGTGAAAATAAGTACATGCAATATTTCGTGTAATTTTCACTTTTCATTTAAAAATTGGAATTACTTATGTTTAAAAATGAGACTAGTATAGTAAAGCCTGTCTATAAAAGGAATTACATAAGAACTAAAAATACCCCAGGGCGTTTGTCAGCATGTGGCCTTTATATGGAGGCATTATTCATATAGGCATGCAGAATGGATCTAACTGAACCGTCCTTTATTGACAGGCTTTTATAGAGGTGGTTGATTTACACTGAGCCCTTTATAAAAACGACTATAGAAATAAAGACAAAAAAAAAAAGTTAAAAAAGTCAGTCAATGGTTAAAATGTAAAATAAAAAAAAAAAAACAAAAAAAAAAAAAACCACACACTCAAAACACATACATATGTACTTAAATACATTAAAAAAGCAAACATATGTTCACTTTCCCATAATTAGCAAAGGTAATTTGATAGAAAAATTGTTTTCTTTTCAAAATAATTATATAGCTTACAACATTTATTGAACCTATAATGTGTTTTTGTGGCATTTTTGTTTTTTAAAATCTTTAAAAAACAAATATGTATATATAGTGTATTTTTCATTAACTTTACTTCCCATTATGTTATTTTCTTTGTCTTTATTTCCATTATCTTTTTTATCTTTGTCTATAGTTCAGCTTGGTAAATTGACTGTACTGTATGATTTCCTGCAATATGGGAACATGTTATTGCTGCTAATAACTTGGGTATAATTTATAATTGGTTTTAATGCCGCACTTTAGCTGTTTTATCTAGTTTCAGTACATATCAACCACAGCACAGTATGCTCACTGGGATGGATTAGTTAAAAAATGACAATGTTTATACAGCTGAGATTTTGAACCATGTAATATGTATTTGTCATATATAATACCTATGCTCAAAGATGTTAATTTAAAAAAAAAAAAAAAAAAAAAAAAAAAAACCTACTCCCCCCAAACCCCCCATATATAAATATGCTATAACAGTTTGTTACAATACTTGTTTTATTTTTGAAGTTTTACTAATAAACGTGTACAGTTGTTGATAAATATTATCATGTGTAAAATGTTATGAATTTAGCTCACTATTATTGTGCCATTAAATTATTAATATTATTATTATACATTGTCAGTGTAATAACATCAGTGTATATTTTATACTATGCTGATAAGTTCCTAGCGGTTTTTAACAAAATCTTCTAACATTTGCCATGCAGGTTTTTTTTGTGTTTTTCATTATGGCTAAAATGATTATACTGTTGTCTGTCTGTCTGTCTTTCCTGTTATTTATTGTATTTGTTCCTCCGTCGGTCCTTCCAGAAATGTGCATGCAGTTTTAAACTAATAAATGTCACAAATAGCGACAAAGAAAAACTGTATAATCCACTAAAAAAAGGAAAGCAGTCCAACAGACATCAGTGATGTAGATTTAAAACTCGAGTGCCTATAATTTTAATCTTCCACATATTAAGAGCACAGGATTTACACCTATTGGTAATAACATAAACCTGGAAGCACATACAAAATTTAGTAGCAGAATGTGGTTATGTGTAAAAATTGAAGACATGTCCATACCCAGGTTGGTGGAAAGTGGTAGGCTTCTCATACACAGCAAATTGATCCAGTGATGGTAAGAAGTTAAAAAATAGTTCGTCCCTTTTAAAGGCGCAGACCCTAGTTTCAACTAGTAAAAAATTAACACTAAGTTTAGTTAATCCGAAAACCTGTAACACAGGTTACAAGATACAACAGAGTGAAACAAGAGTCTGTGACGGAAAATATCCTTTAAAAAATAGACTAGAACTCTAATCAATAACCGATACTTCTCGGACGCTCGTGTGTTTTTAAAAATATGAAAAATGTATTTTGTGATATTAGAATCAACACTTCAGTTCTACGGAAATGGATAATCTAAACAAAATATAAGTAATGTTTGATTTCAGTGATCAGAAACGGCTATAATAGTGAAAAACTGCTGTAGTGTTTAAAAACTAGGGTCTGTCCTGTTAAGGCCTGCTTTCCATTAATGTGATTTCGCACACAAGTTTATTGATAGTGTGTTTACATAGGACCTTTTCCATATACATGATTCCGCGACAAGCGAATGTTTCGCACCAGAGTTTTTCATCGTGGTGACATCATAATGTGAAGCATTTACTTCTGGCTTAAAGTACACTGAAACAATGTAAAATTTTGTATAGTAATGTTTGCGAAAACGCAGATATGTAAAAACATGTTTTCCACGTGCAGAAACGTATGCGGAATTGCGTTAATGGAAAGCTGGCGCCAGGGGCCCCATTCCATGAAACGATCTTAGCCCTAAGATCATTGTATGTGCATAGCTACCGTATGCCCGTAAGATGATCTTAGCGCTAGGATCGCTTCGTGGAACGGGGCCCCAAGACCATAAATATGCTAGTCATGATATATGTTGGTGACCTATATACTTTAAGCCTAGTTTTCACTACTGTTCTTGCAAAATCCTGATTTAGCAAGATCCTAATTAACCCACCCAAAAAGAAATAATATAAAAAAACAAACATGAATATTCTGCAGTCTTTGTTGTGAGTGAAAAGTTATCCTTCAGTAGGAGTCTGTGACCTTTGGAGCATGACTAACATGCACTGGGATATGTAGTTCACTGATAGAGAATGCACCCGAGGTGCGATGGGTTGTAGGATTGATGCATCTCCATGGAATCATGTTTGTTTTTCCCCAGCCCATCCAAGGGGCCACAACTGGTACCCCACATGTGGCACAGTACATGGTGAAAACAATCCCCCTTCCCCCACTCTCCCAAGTTGGTTGTATCCATCTAACCCGAGAGATACAATGGGTCTGCTTAACATGGCTAACACAAAATGATTTGATTAACCCTGGATTTTATATGTGAAATCAATGGCATTATCCTCATTAAATGTGGCCAGATTTACTTTTCAACTACAGGTTTTATGCGATTTTCTCTGGATTTTAGGACCTGTAAGACTTAAGTATCACACACATGCAATTTCGTATGGCATTGCCATGACATTAAAGTCTCAGATTATTAAATATAACACATACGGCTATAATAAAAATTAATGCTAGATTTTCATCAAATTGTTTTTTCAAAATGGGGCTAGCGGGTAAAAAAAAATGTGATTATTAAAAAATATATTTTACATTGGAAATGCATATTTTTTAAAGGCTATATATTTTTTGACCAATTAAAGAGGGTCAGGGGGAGGGAAGAAAGGACTTATTTTATTATAACCTAACCCAAATGTGAAATTGTTCGTCTGGCTTTGGAAACTCTTAGTTAAGAATGTGGCCAAATGCGATTTCTTTCCAAACCTTCTCCATCTGTTGTCTTTCAATGTAGATGGCAGTGTTGATTTGTAAGAAGAAAAATAAAGATCCCTCTTAATATTTTAAAGTTTATTTTGTTTGGTTATTGGATGTCAATTTTTTTTTTTAATTCTGACATTCATCAGAGGAAACCAGCTGTATTTTTGTATTACCAGTAAGGGATCTTTTATATGCATTCTCTCATTGACAGAACAGCACATACCACAACCGTTGACGTACTATTTGTGTAGAAGTGGTTGGATGGGTAAAAGCCCAATGGGTCTGCTTAGTTTTTATCATACCACAAAAGCACCGTAGCATTTTATGATCACGACTATAGTTGACTTTCAAGAATTGTTTTCATTTACACCAGTAAAATGTAGGATTAACTAAATTAAAGGTTATTTTTTGGGTGAAAAACTGGTTATAAAATTAATCCATTAGTCTGCCTGCACCCTTCCATATATATATGGGATGAACATGCTTATCTTTGAAAGCATCTGATGGTAAAAAACCCAAAACATTTTACTTCAAAATATTTATAACAGTAAATATTTAAAACAAGTATTTCAGTTTTGTACATATTCAAATCTAACTGAATTTTATTGGTGTATTATTACTAAAAATGTTTGCATTTTCTTCTCGTTTTTTTTAAAAGTCAAATTTATTTACAACACATTTGTTGTCTGGTTTTTAATTTTAGGCAGTGAATATGTTAAATTATTTAAAACTAATCATATGGATCATTTTAAAATAAATTGCATATAAATGCTGGATCCATGACTGTTTTATCATGGCACCAAACATAGGTAAAATAATTAAAACACTGTAAAATAAAAATAAGGGCCATCAAAGGCTACCATGTATCATCACTGTTTTGTCTGTGGTCTGTGTGCTGCAAAGGTTCACTGGTCAGTGTTGTACAAACAATTGTTTCCAGTGACCATTACAATTCAAAGCTTGTCTTAGCAATAGGGTAAAAACACTTTTTATCAGCAAAAACAGCATCTTTATTAACTTTTTTTTTTTTTTTTTTTAAATCCTGTAGTTTCCATTGCCTTTATTCCTCAAGGGGATTCTACCTTGATAGGCCTACATGGAATAATAAAACAAAATGTTTCTTTTATGGTGGATATTTAACTAGAGTTCTAATATTTTTAAATTCTCATTTCTTCAAAAGCCATTCAGTAGTACACATTTTTCACTAGTCTTTGCCAAAAACAGAACTGCATAACTATTGAAACTTCTCCATTATGGAAAGTAATAGAGCTTTCAGTTAAATATGTTTCCAGTAGTTTTCTTATTTATCATATAATTACCCCATTCTTCCAAACCCAAATTAAATTATATTTTATACTACTCACAGCTTGTTTAGTGAAGAAAATACTGTACTAACATGTTTTTCCTAACAAAATGCTTGTTCAAACTTCATTCTGCTATTGGTGTGAAATAAAAGATTGTCATGAAAATATGGCATATGAAATACTATTAGTTTGTTGTGATTTATTTTCAGCTGAACCTTGTGGAAGCTCGATGCTCAAGGCATGATGGATCACATGGCTAGTCCACCCAAAGTATACCTAGGTATTTCCCATTCCAGCAATGACTGGTCTGGTGTAATGATGCATGTATAGTCCGGTCTTGTGTAAAAGATTCCTTGCCACCAATAGCACAGCTACTATAGCCTAGTTCAGCCAGTGAACATTTAACTAATGGTTTTGAACTATTTGACTGGTTCCTGACTTGGCCATTTGGTTTACTGTGAACTACTTCAGTCTCACAGACCTTTTCTGCTTGGTCTGGTTAACTGACCATATTAAAAAAAAAAATCATTTAAAGCTACAAATGGTTTCAAGTGAAATTTTAGTGGCTTGAAATGTTTGTTCAGAGTTTTTCCAGAACTTAAATATATCATTCAATCTGCTGGTGTTAAAAAAAAACACCCACTAAATTTCCCATCCTACAAAAATATATATATATTTTTTTTGGGTAAATAATTTCAATTTAGTTCGACATAAGAATAAGTGTTTTTGGAAATAACAAATTTTAAAAAGTTATTTTTGTGTCCAATTCAGAAAACAATCTGCTCGGAAATAACTAACTTGTAAATTTCATAGCACGAAAAAATATGTTCCCTGTGGGAATTTCTCTACCATGGACACTATCCTTTTCAGTATTACTGGACTACTTTTTACATAACATTGTTCAAATGGGTTAACTTAATGGGATACTGGTAACTTATAAATGATCAATAACCTACTGTAATACCCACCAATCGGCCCTGCCACCCCCCCCCCCCCCCCCCAACCCAACTGTATGGTGGAACCAAACTTCATAATGACAATCGTATTCATAGATATTATTTGCACAAGGGACACAACTCTAGAATGTACAAGAACCCTAAGGACCATGTACCTTCCAACTAACCATTTTACTTGTCACAAGTACTTGATGGCAATGTTTTTACACTATTTTAGGTGTAGACAATTCAAATCACTGACAAATATCTATCATCCCTTAATCCATACCTGTGAGGTCAAACTATTGTTAACTGCAAATTAGTTTTCAATAATACAGCTGTGAACAATGTAATTTGAACTGTTTGTGCATTCAAGTCGGAAGATTTGAACCCACTCATGTCCAACTTGAACAATGAAAACCAGTATAAAATTGCATTCCTAACATCTGCATCCACTATCACTGAATGAACATCGGACACCATATAAACCCAATACTAGTGATCGTAACATATCATGCATATGCAATACAACAAAGTTTAATATTAAAACAGAATTTATAGATTACATGTTTAGCAAAGTATCACACTTGATGCCAGCATCTACTCCTGGGACATTACTAGCCAAATCATTCAGGTAAGATTCAAAAACATCCCATCATTTATAAATATTTGTAATTTTAACCCATTTTTTTTCCATTAAAAATATAGTGATGGAAAGAAAGGAGATATCACACCAACAACATTAAAGGAGGAGACAATTAAGGCATTTGGCCTGGTATGCATATTCAATGATATATAATGTACATTATTGTTTAACATCAACAAGTATAATCGTAGTTAATAAAACGGTTAAATGTGACAGCTGTCACGTCAGGAATTAGTCTTCGAACTGAAGAAACAAAACATACCTGATTTTTGCAGATGCATTGCAATGTTCTGCAATTATATTCATCCTAGTAAGCCAGCACCAATAATTATATATTATTTTTCAATACATAATAAACCACCATTGTCAAAGTGTTTAAATAACTGTAAATCTAAAATCACAAAACTGACCAATAACGTCGTCCGAAAGAAAAAAGTATCACTTGGGTATCTTGAGTGGTAATATTTGCTCGAATGTGCCCTACCAATAGGCCTAATACTAATAGTATGTATTTTCTCTTTGGATTTAAAAATAAATAAATACTGTAACTCCATTTCGTTCTATTGATGTAACCTGAAATATATTTAGTTAAATAGTTTATTATAGTATGTCATTTATGTTGTTTTACACGTCGGGTTGATGAAAGCGAAGCGCCTTGTTGTAAATTAGAGCATTTGTTTACACTGTGCATAGAGAAGATGGATGGAGCTGACGTCATTTCACCCCAAGCTATACCACCAGACGTCACAAAAACTAAACAAAATGGCTGCCCCCAGTTAGCAGGAATAATCATGTTTTTTTATTAACTCTAAAATTATGCATTTTTCATTTGTTAAAGTGTCAGTATGTGTTGGTGGTCAGGGTATGTGTCTTTCAACACATCAGGCTCCTGTTTGAGTTGACCCTACCTTTAAATAGGAGTGACTGAAACCAAAGCCGTCAGAAAGTGAATTATATTACTGAAGTTCAATCTCACAATACATCTTCGTACTTTATAGACATTACAATGCTATAGTAACTGAAATTTGGTCTACAATACCAAATGTTCCCTTATTTCTTTCTCTGTATATGTAATTGTAGTTAATTTGATAAGGACAATGAAAAAGATCAATACATACTGGATCAAGTTGGATCATTTTACTTGAAAATGTATTCATAAAAAAAAAAAATCAACTGTTTTCTATGAAACTCATGAATTATTTTTCACGAATCCACACTTGTAAGACACATTACTCGCTACTTTAATTGGTTACAAATAAGTTGTCCTTTCTCTGCACCCAACCCCAAAGTCTAGAACAAAATGGTAGAATAGGTAACAATGGAATATAATAACCGCTGATCAAATCAAAACATGTTCAAAAATGGTCATTCCCCTCCCCAACTCAGATTTACATTTATTTTAGCTCAATACAAATAAACAAAAGAAAATCTAAATGTTTGCATTTTACTCTGCTGTTCTGTGTACTAAAAAGCTACCTCGCACACAATGTGACATATGATCGATTTCTCAATAACTGCATTTTACTCAATTAAAATTCCACTTAACATTCATCTGTAACAAATGAAGAAAAAAAAAAGCAGCAATCATTCATTAAATTTTCCTGGTAGGAAATATTTATTTACAATGTCACTCATGAAATATCAAATGCAAATTGGAAAGATTGTAGTTGAGAGATACTGGTAATCTTCTGACACCAACATGCATACACACAATTGTTTTATAGTTACCACTGGTCAGTACTGTCTGTATTTCACGTCACATTAAACACAGTCGAACAGTCCATTCTGACAAATAAAATGATGATGAATTCCAATCTCTTTTTTTGTTGTCTTTTTCGCATGAATCCAGAAATAGGAAATTAGCAAAACAATTTCTTATTGACCAAGAATTTCTTCTTTTTTTTTGGTATTTTCTAAAACACTGTGAAGTCTTGATCACACACTATATGCTTTTGAATGCAACCTGACAAAAATGCACCAACTTTGGGCAAATCACAACACAAAGTTTCTCGATAATTTCATCCTTTGTCAGCTAAAACATCAACATACTAAACGTAGCTACAGTGTCAACAGGAGCATCAAATTTGCTTAGATGTCAATGGGACAGAACAGAAACACTAACTATACAAATAATGAATCAAAACAAAGCTAGAAGTTTTGTAGTTGATGTCCATGAACTTTTGGCAACAAGTGCCCTAAACTACAATTAATGATTTTATATAAGATGACAAGATATTTACTTTTTTATTATTATATATATATCAAAATTTCTGATACCTTATTCTGAAAAAATGAAAAACAATGGTAAAATATGATAAATCTATAAGTGAATGATAAATTATGTTTGCATGTCATTATGTATGAAATAGTTACAACTTTTTACAATCTATGTACATGAAATATATAACATTTAATATATATAATAATTATATATATATATATATATATATATATATATATGCACGTGTAAATTTGTATATAGTTTTTTTTAAATGTGAAGCTCAATACTACAATGTTTCAACGTATCGTGAGAGCTGGTCCTGCGGAGGGATTGTTGATGACATGTCTTGATCTTGTGTGTTCATTAGGTCTGTGTTGGCAGGACTTTGTAACATGGAAGTGTGAGCGGACTGTAACTGAGGAAGCATGACTTGATCCGAGTTCATTTGACTTGGGTCCGGGGTGGCCGATGACCCCGCCATAACTGGGTGCGGTGAGTTAATTGTCGGCACGTGATGAGGTGACTGCTGTGGCTGCTGACGTGGTGATGGGATGGGCTGCTGCCGGGGGGAAGGGATGGGCTGCGGAGATCGAACTGTCTGTGGCAAGGTGGAGGGAGCCGGTGGTGATCGCACTTGCTGCATCAGTTGCTGTGGAGATGGGTTCGCCTGCACCATCATCTGCGGGCTCATGGGCTGGCCGCCGACCACCTGCTGTTTTAGCTGTGCCTGGTGATGTTGAACCTGCATCATCTGCTGCTGCTGCTGGAACTGGTGCATGTGGTGCTGGGTACCGTCGTTCTGGAAACCCTGCCGCGGAGGGAAGTTCATCCGTTGCCTCTGCGAGAAAGGCTGCATGGGCTGTTGGAACTGGTTCATCTGATGTTGCTGCTGCTGCTGTTGTTGCTGGACTGCCTGTTGCTGAGCCGCTTGTTGTTGTACAGCCTGCTGCTGACGCATCTGCTGCATCAGTTGCAGGTTGCGCAGCTGCTGATGAGTTGGCGGATTGACCAGCTGTGGGTTTTGTGGCGGCATTCCCTGCACCTGCATCCCAGATATATTCTGTACCTGTTGCTGTTGTGCTGCAGCCTGCTGCTGCTGCTGTTGCATACGCTGGGTCTTCAGCTTCAAGACGGACGCCATCAGAGCCGGGTTCTGTTTCAGCATGGCCAGGACTTTCTGCTCGGTCTGGGTGGAGGATTGATTCTTCAGAGCCTGTAGTAGCTGCTGGATAGCGCTGTTTGTCATCTGATTGCTTGGTCTCTGCTGCTGGGAATTCATTCCTGGATTCATACTGGGCACAGACTGCTGCATCTGGTGTGACATTTGCTGGTCGACAGCCTGCCGTGGTGGAGCCACCTGCTGCTGCTGAGGCATCTGCTGTTGGGTTGGGTACTGTTGCTGCTGATGCATAAATATAGGTGGCCGCTGCTGAACCTGAGGTGATGGAATAGTATTCACAGGGATTCCTGGGTTGGGCATTTTTGGTTGCTGCATATTATTCACAGAAGTTGGTTTGCCCACACTCAAATTATGAGTAAGCTGTCGTTGAGCCTGGGCAGCTTCTTGGGCCTTCATGGCAGCTTCCATAGCACCTTGTGGTGGTGTCGACGATGGCTTTCCGTTGGTAAAAGTTGACGATGGTACCACAGGAAGTTGTGGTGCTACCTGGGGTGCCGCAACAACACTGGCGCTAGTGGCATTGCTATTGTTTGCAGTCATTAAAGCCATCCGCCGCCGCAACATCTGGGCCTGCTGCAGGCGCTGTTGTAGCTGCTGCTGTCGCAGCTTGTGTTTGAGCTGATGACAGAATGGCACCTGACACTTATGTTCATCACAGTGTTTTGCATGGTAACAACACAGAGCTATTAACTGTTTGCAAATTGGACAGCCATTTGTCTTTCGCCTACAGCTCTTAGTATGAGCCACAACACGCTTCATTTTTTGGCAGCTGTGAAGTCTACAGTTTGCATCTCTGCACTGACACGCATGAACCAGAGACTGAATGCACCGCTGAATGGACTGCCGCCGAGATTCCTGAGGATTTTCTTGCTTATCACCAGTGTACGAGCCATCATCAAGATCCAGACCAAGTTTGTCCATCTTGTGAGGATGTCCCTCTTTCTTAAAGCATGCAGTGCACAGGTCAAAATCCTGGAATACAAACAAAGAATATTCTTTAACTTTTCTATGAAATAAAGAAACTTGATAAAGATGACACTCATTTGTACGGTTGTAATGTTAAGACGAGACACAAATTATGCTACACAAACGCAATCATAATGATCACTTCAGATCATCTACCTTGTAAGTGTATAGGCCTCTGAGAATTGAAAATTTGCATAAATCATTTATGGGTTAACCAAAACTAATTCTGGTAACCCATCATGACCATGTAAATGCTGTCCTAAATTAAATGTGTTAATAAAAAAACTGGTTACACAAATTTAACTTACATTAAGCTACATGTAAACAAAATTATTGTTCTCGCAATTTTAAAGTCGGCTGCCTCAGTATCATTGCTGTTTTATATATGTATATTGGAAGGCCCTCTAAGATCGACAACCATACTGAATATGGAATTATTGAATAAGTATGAGGCCATTACTATATTGTCATTTGCCACATTCAGTGAATATTTTAGGCTCACAGGTCAAATATTGATAAAATAGCAACACAGACATCACAGAAGAGTGGGATGAGTGGCTTTATACTATACAATACATTTCACCTCAAGCCCCCCAAATAGAAATATACTGCTGTAACAAAACTGGTGGCAAAATTATATACATTTTTACCCTAACAGTCACAAATATTTTTTTTCAGTGAGAAATATTCTACACTAGTGTAATGTACAATACTATCCTGATATTTGCAAACCAATGACCTTGTCTTTTTTTTCTTTTTTTAATTACCCCAGATCAAACCAATGACCTTGTCCGTACTCAAGATGACATCATCATGTTTTGGTAAAAACACAAAATGATGCCACAGTTCAAAGATTTCGAGTTTATGGCTCTGTTTTCATTGCTAAATTTGTAAACAAAACTTTATTTTAATACAATTCATTATAGATTTTTGAAACAAAATAAATAGGAAATTATGTGAACGGGATTAAAATATAAAGTTATAGCAATACTCAGAACACTGTGTAAAGCAGCTTACATAAATTTATATAGAAATGATGTATGTCGAAAATAAAAAGCTTTTTTGAGAGAGAGAAAAAAAATAGCTGGGGGAATATAAAAATAGAATAAGAAACTTATATCAAAATATCAAATTTATGACACTCCTGAAATAATGTTCATTTGTCACTCGCTAAAGCTAGAGGCAAGTGAAAATGATTTCACCTGGGACATAAATTTGATAATAACTGGCAACTTGTTTATTATCCTCCGTTTATGACAGCAATACTTACATCACAGACTTGGCAGTGGTATCTCGTTTCCACGTGTGTCTTGCAGCTATTACAAGTGTACACAAAGCTATCTCTTCCTTGATTATGCAGTTCGTAGAGTAGAGCCATTGTGGACAGCTTTGCTCTTCGGAGTGAGGAGAATTCAAAATGCTTTTCACGAGCCATGGTGAGAAATGAATCTCTTCCATCCATCAGTTCATTGCTGATGTGAGGATCGGGATCCACGATCGGAGGTAGCTCATGATTAGCTTGAGGCCGCAGACGAATAACGAAGAAAACCTGAAAGATACCCATTTCAATGTTAGCAATAATCACTATAAAAATAATATATACAATAAATACACTAATAACGTATCTGCTAACAAAAGTATATAAAAGAATGAATTAATGATCGACAGTATAAAAATTCTACATTTATAATGAAGCGCATAGAGCTGTGCAAAAGACAATATCAAAGGCAAATATATCTTTTAAAAATAGTATTAATGTATGTAAGGCATAGACTGAAAGCAGTACCTTTGCTCATGTATGACAAATAAACTTTTAAAAATAAAATCCTCAAATGTTAAACAGTAAAACTTGTTTACTGTGGTTTTTAACTAAAGATTATCATAATTTTCCCTTAATTGAAAGTGATATCATTATCACTGAAGCTACTTACTATTAGGACATGTTGATTATCAATTAAAAGATTTTAAATAGGCATTCAATTTATCAAACAAAAAAGAAGATATTTTAAGAGTTATTTCCCTTCCATGAAATTGCCAAAACAATAATCCGTCAACAAAATACCTGAATCAAAATTTAAAAATACACCCACAAATAAAATATTTTATAATTACATATCAAATTACTGCAAAATGTCAATTTAATATTGTCTACAACTAGTTTGAATGTTTGTTTATACAAGTATATGCACTGAAGTTACTTCTTCCTAGAATAATTCATTCAAATCTCACATTTCAACATGCTGTTTAGATAAGGAATAGAAAGTTTTGGACTAAGAAGATGTCGAACCTCTTTGTGTTTTTCCATTGTCTGGTAGATTTTAGCAGTGAGATCATTTCCACCATAGGGCAAGCTGGTTTTCTTGCTGTTCTTTCTCTGGTTATTTTTGCTTTTGCTAGCCTTCTTGTTACGTCCTTTCTTTTCTCCTTTCTTTTTCCCAGCAATAGTCTGAAAACATCAAGAAAAGAGTTACAGGGAAAATGTGCACTTATTAAATGCACTCTACACAAAAACATTTAACAAAATTACTAAAAATAATTCATTTTTGTATTTCAATTATGAAGCAACGTTAGAAACTTCCCAAAAACAATTTGCATGCAAGTAAATATCAAATGAAATTAAAGTTGATGTTTGTGCAGTTGATTAAAGTCTAAAGAATTCTGTGATTGTATTTGGGTTATGATTTCTGAGAAACATTTGCAAAGACTTAGAAACAAGTGTTAATGTCATCAATACCATCACAAAAGTAACTGCAGTTATCTTTCCTTGCATCACAGGAAAGATGAAGTATTTGGTTATGTCCACTATTGACAAGTTGCTTCCTGATTAATGTAGATATGAAACACACATGAATACTAAAACACAGAGTAACACCACTACTGGACAACTGCCAGGTTTAGTAACTATAAAGCATTCAACAATTAACTGTCTGTGTAACCAAATGGCCTTTTTAACATAGGTTATAATTTAATGCTCCCCTGCGCGTGCTGTAACCTCACCGTGGTGCAGGGGTGTAACATTCTCTATGAGAATGGCCAATACAGCACAAATTGAAGTTTAGAGTAAAAGTCAGTATCTTATCTGTGATATTTGTATTTGTATTTTTGCACAGTTCTTTACACTGTTTTTATTTAAATCTTGAATGTTTCTGTTGATGTTGATCATCACCATTGTTTCCATTACCATAGTTTGACACCCAATAGCCGATGTATTTTTCGTGCTGGGGTGTCATTAAACATTCATTCATTCATTTTTTAATTTAATGCTACTCATCACTAGGTTATCAGTCAAAAAAAAAGAATAATTTTTTTTATTGAATGACACCTCTAGAGCACATTGATTTATTTACCACCGGCTATTGGATGTCAAACATTTGGTTATTCTGACATATAGTCTTAGAGGAAACCCGATACATTTTTCCATTAGTAGCATGGGATCTTTTAGATGTACCATCCCAGACAGGATAGCACATCACGACCTTTGACATACCAGTCGTAATGCACTGGATGGAACGAGAAATAGTTCAAAGGGCACACAGACGGTGATCAATCCCAAACAGACCACACATCAAGCAAGCACTTTATCACTGGGCTACATCCTGCCCTGCCAACAGTCAAGTGTGCAGTTTTTTCCAGTTCAAATATGCAACTGCCTGTAGTTACAACAAGCATTCCGAGAGCCAGGCCCAGTTCAAGGACCATAACTTTGAAAAATATGTAAATCGCCATGAAAGTTAAACTTGATCTGTAATGGTACATGATAAATCTATATACAAAAATTTCATCTAAATATCTTTAGGCAATGAAAAAAAAAAAATCCCCAGGAAAATAAATTTTCACATCGCCTAAGTTCAAAGGTCATAAGTCTGTGTGAAATGGGTAAATTGCCATGAAAGTCAAACTTGATTTGTAACAGAACACAATAAAGCTGAACACAATAAAGCTCTACACAAAATTTCAGCTCAATATTTCAATGCATTGTGAAAAAAATATCCGGAAAACTGTGTGTGTGACAAGACGGACATACACACAAAAAGATAGACAGAACAGACAGACATGAAACCTATAGTTCCCTCTGGCTGGACCGATAAGGAACTAGTAAGCATCTGATTGCCATTATAGTAACGTAACATACAGATTACAGTACCATATATTGTCGTGTATTAGCCAAGTTTTGAAGTCTTGAAAAACTTTCCTAAAGAAGAGAGTTGGCTTATACACTGAGAGAACAGATTGGTGCATAAAATCCTGACCGAAAACGCTCACGACCGCAACTTATAAATTTTGATCAGACCCTTAAAGCCTTTCACAACTTATGTAACAATAACTTGTAGACAGTATAAATAAAACACCCATATTATGTATTTTTTTGTTCTTCAATGCATTATAAGTTTGATGAATCTTTTTTTTTTTTTTTTTTTTTTTTACCCGTTTTGTCGTTTCAGTAGTAAAAACATATACTTTTCAAACGTCTACCACCAAAAAAAAAAAGGCATTACCTGTGGGTAGGACTACAGATATTTAGGGGTCAAACTAAGAAGTTGGCTGATACACGGCAATATACAGTGTGTAAACTGACTAAGTAAAGAGGCTAGAAAAAGTGTTGTTACCAGTGCACATACCGGGTCTCCCGTCTCATCGACCACCTCCTGGCTCTCGGCCTCAGCGGCTGCCGCCTCCGCCTCCTCGCGCTTCCTCTTCTCCTCCTCCTCCTGGTCCAGCTCCTTGATACACTCCTCCAACACGTTGGGCCAGAAGTCGCCTTCGAAGTATGGTAGCTCTTTTGCACTGGTAAAATTATTTTCTATCGCATCTTTAAGTATATCCTGTAAAATGAAAAACATCAATAATTATGAAAAACTGTTTACAACTCTTGAACCTGTGGATCGAAATACATGCACCAGAGAAGTCTCAATCTGCCTCAAGCCAATCCATTTTGATAAAGCAAACATTTGTTTAAAGCTAGTTTTATGTATCCACCTCTCAAATAAAAATCCAACATGTAAACATACATGAAACATTATCCAACCCATCTCTATAGACCTTTTTCCTTTACTTATTTTATAGATGCTAATTATATAATATTATACAAGTATATTCTGTGAAATGTATGTTTTCAAATATATTATTATTTTATTTTCCAACTTTTATTTACTGGGTGATTAAATTTAGCATGCTATTACATTACTACTATAAGATGACGATTGTTAGTGATGAGCTACCCATCCCACCCCTACTTAAGTATGAAACAAGAGTTAACAATGATGATAAACTACTCTAAAATAAATTGAATAATAAACATTTGCAATGAAGGAACAATCTGCCAATCGGATGATGAGCATAATATTCATGTTTACCTTGTAATCAGTGACACATCTCTCGATGATTGCCTTGTCGAGCATTTTCTTGTACCACTCCTGGAGCCGTTTTGGTTTTGGAATCTTCTGTTCTGGTGGATGACAGTGAAAAATGTAATCGTCTCCTTCACTAGGCGGACACGCCCAAATGTGAGCCGTTGTAAAGCCCAGATTTTTCACATATTCAAGGTATCCAATGAGAACTTCATGATACACTGCCGTTCTTAATGCACGGGGCCGGAAAAAGTGAACACTGTCTAAATATGATATGTACACTCTCCTGTAAAAAGACAAAAAGAAAAACATTATAATGCTTTGCATTTAAAACCATGTAACCTCCAAAACCATTTGAAATCGAGGCACTAATTTGTGTCCATTATTTAATGCTCCGATAGCAAAATTCATTAAATGTTCTACTTATTACCCATGTCCTCGGGATACAAACAGCCTGTTTCCTTATTCAAATTCACGGTATTAAGTTTTAATGGGTGGGGGAAGAGATGGAAGAAAAGAGACAAACAAATAAACCTTTGCATATTAGTTTTGAGCCCCTGCGCGTGCTGTAACCTCACCGTGGTGCAGGGGTGTAACATTCTCTTTGAGAATGGCCAATACAGCACAAATTGAAGTTTAGAGTAAAATTCGGTGTCCGTAAAATTCTGTGATATTTGTATTTGTATTTTTGCACAGTTCTTTACACTGTTTTTGTTTAAACCTTGACTTTTTATATTGATGTTGATCGTCACTTTATTTATTTGCATTACCATAGTTTGACACCCAATAGCCGATGTATTGTTCGTGCTGGGGTGTCGTTAAACATTCATTCATTCATTAGTTTGAGAAAGTTTACACAACCTGTTTCAAAGATACTTAAGTAACAGCTCCCACTAAAATTATTTATATTACATTAAAGTCAAACAATATTTAATGCACATTACTGCTGAATATGAACAAGAGCATTGGTCTATTATTTTAATAAAACGATTTATAGTAGATTATAATGGCAAAATATGATTTTTTTTTTCTTCTCTTACTGTTAACTTTTTTTAAAGATATATTTGTTTCCTTAATATCTGTCGTTCTTTCTTTCTCCCCCCCCCCCCCCCCCCCCGTTTTTCTCGTCCTATTATTTTTTATGTTTTATTGAATTAAATGTCTCAATATCAATGCTTAATTTCTGTATTATCAATTTGTTTCATTTAAAATACTATTACTGTATTGTAAGGCAGTGATTCATGGCTCCGCAACCCTGACATTGTCATTGATTTGGGGATAATGAAGGTTTTAAAAAAATAAAACAGCGAATATGTGAACTTATTTTGCTTCACTCCACTGAATCTACCCTCTTGTGAGCAGGTAGTTAAGAAACTCTTTACTGTGTCATATTTCAGGTCTATTATTTTTAGGCATCAAACAGAAGCACCAATAACAAAACAAGTCACTAGTGATTTATGCCGAGCCTAAAAATCTAATACTCAATCATTATCACTGCACTGTTTTATTAAGAACTTCAAAACTAAGCACATCACTCACCTAGTGTTTGGGGCAGGAGATTCTGAGCCGTATTCCTGAACGTGCATGCCAAAGAAACACACATCCGTGCCATCAATTTCTTCAAATGCAAACATTGACTTGGACCGGTATACAAACGAGTCTTGGAATTCATCACCAAATCTGGATAAAATAGTACATCAACATATTACTGGACACTTCCAACCTTCAGAACTACATGGCATATAGAATATTTACACACACATTGCATAAAGTCAAACATTTTCAATTGCATAGATTCATTTTACTACAATGATTATTACAATTTGCATTAATGTATTTAATGTTGTACTAGCCAGATGAACCACTATCTAGTTCATACATCCTATATTCTGTAACATAACACCAAGTAATAGCTGTATGGATTACTTGTAACCCACCTCCACCACAACATACCCTCCGAAAACTAAACATTAACCATATTTATTCCAACTTGTATTGAATATTGTCACTGCAATTTATGAAGTGACTTATCAGGTTGTTACTTAGTTGTACATTACTAATAAAAGAAAAAAAAGCATTTTTACTATTTAAACCAGTACCAGTTTTGAAATATGACACCCCCCCCACCCCCGAACCAAAACAAAACAAAACCAAAATGAAAAAATATAAACGCAAATCAAACAATAAAACAAATTATGGCATAAATCTTTTAAATACCTCTTTTTCATGCCTTGCTTCACTTCCACCACTTTATCTGAACTGGACAGCACTCTAATAGATACTTCTCCAGCACCAACATCTTTTTTCCTTAGGAAATTATTTACACGGTTCTCTAAATATGTACCTAGTTTTGTATTGGGCAATCCTGAAAAACAAAAACAAGAGAAATGTCAAATACCTATGATATCACAACACATATCTTCTCAGTTCTGTGGGTCTTATATTAAATATTTATAATTAATATGTAGTTATTTTCATGTTATCACTATGTGGCTATTTTTCTAATTCTCTAATGTTCTGATGATAGGGGCCATACATTCTTTGATTAAATTCTAAGTATTAAATTGTAAAACAAATGATGTGAATAAGTCAACAACAGACAATTTCTGCACCATCTTAGCTGCATACACAATATAACATAAAACACTGTACCATAATATCATGTCACACCCATATTACAGCAAAAAAAAAACCTTTTACAAATTATATTTTTTTCTTCAACCACTAAAGATAAATCAAACAACTGTCGACCCAAAAATTTCCATTAGCAATTTAGCATTGAAACTTCCAACATTCTTAAAATAGAAGGTCATTGTTAATGTAAGAATCTGCAAACTGATGTCACTTTTGTATTAAGATCAGCTATGTGAACTTTGGGATGCAATTCTTATAGATTAGCTCTACACCTGTCAAAATAATTCTCAGTTCTACACTGAGCAGAACAAGTCATTTACACGTTCTTATTTTTGTAGAAAAATACTGTTCAAGTTTAAAAAGATAGAAGAATTTTTTTTTTCAATCAGTTGTCATGTAACATGAAAAAATAATGTGTATGTTATATTTACTGTATATGAAGCAAAGATCATGGTGCAGAAATTGTTGATGATCTTAGTCAAAATTTAAACAGCATTTAATTATTTGTTTAATAGGCAAAAATGCATGACTATGCTAAAAGAGTAAAAAATAAAGAAACATATATACTCTTTGCTCCATATTTGTTCTCTTTTCTTTTCATTCCCTTGGCTTTCAAACAATTATCACAAGTGTAGCTGGAAAATAGGAAATAAACAGGACCATTAATACATACTTTAATGTACTTTATCAACTTAAAATCTATAAATTAATATCAGAAAATTAAATGGAACTCAACTATTCATACCACATCACATTTTAATTTGAAATGGTTTAGAAAATGTCAGCTAAAATACTTTAAGCAACTACATATAAAGTATCAATATTTTTTTTTAAAGTAGCTTTTCACCCATCTCCATGCTTAGATAAAGAATTGTAACCTATGGCATAAAGTAAACAAGATAAAGATATATAATTTTGGAAAAAACCCCACTCTTCATTACTAAGAACACTTAAAAGTACTTACCCTTGAGGCCAGATGGGTTCGAACCATAAACAACATATTCGATGCAACTTTCTTCCACAATCCAAACAATTAATAAAACTGAAAAACAAATGAAGAAAAAAAGTTATATAAATTACCAATATATGTGTTATAAAATACATAGTTCTGAATACCAATGCAACAATTTCAAGTAATTCCCAACTAAGCAAAAAACAATTGAATTATTAAGATAAAGTATTATGAACCACTCTCTTAGTTTACAATGTATCATCTTATACAGCTTTAAAAAACAGCTAACTATAAAATGTTCACTTTCATAGGGTCTACAGAACGGAACCAAATTCTAAACTGCAAGAGATGGAAGATAAGTAATTGCTTCTGTAGGAGACTCAGTCAGGTTAGACTTTTAACACCAATGTTGTTGCCAAATGATTTTTGTTTAACAACTAACTAGAGCACACCGATTTATTAATCAGCTACTAGATGTTAAACATTTTTTACTCATAGTTTTAGAAGAAAGCCAGAACATTTTTCCATCGGCAAAAAGGGATCTTTTATATACATTTTCCCACATATATATTAATCACAGAGCACTGGGTGGTACGGTAAAAACCTAATAAGAGAATGGGTCCACCGAGGTGGTGCGATCCTACGATGCAACATCTCAGGTGAATGCTCTACCAACTGAGCTAGATCCCACCCCTTTGCACAATAAAATACTTTTTAATTCTACACACTAAATACCCATGTACTAAGTGCTCATGTACGGACCACATACAGTACATGTGCACTATATTGATAATCTTGTTAATGGAAAACAGGCCCAATACGTAGCTGCTTTATCAAGTAAGTCCAACCAACAATGTAAATTTGTTATTAAATTAATTAAAACTATTGAACTTACTCTTCATATTCTAACTTGTCATTCTTGAGCTTGTCAAAATTCGTCTTTGGGATTCTCCTGTAAAAAAATAAAAATAAAAATAAAAACATACAACACAGCCTATCCACAAAAGGGAAGCAAATCTTTGATTTTCGACAGTACAACTGGCTTTACATTTTGTTAAAATATAAATATATTTAATGGATTTAAAAAAATAAGTTTACAAATATGTACCTTGAATTTCAAACTGCACTTCTATCATCTAATATAATAATACTTTGTGTTTGTATTATGTTGTCTGGTTCACTCAACAAATATGTTGAATTGTAAATTAAATGATTACAGATAATAAGCAGTTTATAAAGGTCGTAATACTGAAGCTTTTAAAGCTATCAGAAAATATCTTCTCTTCTCCCACCAAAATGTTTTATAGATTAAATTTAAAAAACTAAATTTATTCATTTCCATACGAAAATCATTTTATAAATTTATAAACTCAGCAAGATATAGTCAGAGAAAAAAACCTGCTACATTTTTCCATTGGTAGGAAAGGATATTTTATATCTACCATACCACAGACAGGATAGCATATACCACTGCCTTTGATAAACCTGTCGTGGAGCACTGGCTGAACGAGAAATAGCTCAGTGAGCCCATCGACAGGGATCAATCCCAGACCGACCATGCATCAAGAGTGTGTTTTACCACTGGGCTACATCCCACCCTGTTTGCCAAAATAAATTAAGAATTCTAAAAAGGTATAATAAAAACAATCATAACCTCAATGATACATACGAAGCAGGCTGAGTAGGGTCATCACAAACTTCAATCTCATCACCCTGGATTTCTTGGAAGCATTTCTCACAATATACCACTCTGAAAAAGACAAATATAACACATTAAAAAGCTACGAATGTTACCATTTGATTCAAAGGAACTTAATTTTTTAATTATTCCAAGATGGCATTTTTTGTTTGTTAACTAATGTCTCTCAACACACTTATTAATACCATGGAGCAAAATTAAAAGGCATTAGATAACCAGAAATCACTTCATATGATTTTTACCTTTGTTACCAGGTGTTTAGTTGCATGGATTGTATTTGCATAACCTAATCAAGAACATTTCACAATGCAATGTAATACATCAGTTAACTAGTCTACCTGTACATAGAGAATAATACACGAGTGGCCGTTAGATACCATTTATCTCACGAGTTGTTTTAAAATGTATCTAACGAGTGAAAGTGACTTCGATACGTTTTTTAACGAGTTGCGAGATAAATGGTATCTAATGGACACAAATGAATTATTCTATTTCTTACATATCCTCAAAAATAACCCCAGAAGGTTTAAAGCAAATTTTAACATCTTTTTCGACTAAAAGTTATTTACAGCTGTTGTACTTGTAGCTGACTTACACATCACAGACACGATTGTCAGATTAACTATATGTCACAATGTAATTGATTTCCATCGAGCTGGGTTTTTTATTGGACGTATGGCATTGGTGAGCTGGTCATCACCTAGGAGCAGCGAGTCGTTGGTCTTGAAATTGTTAACACAAGTACGAGTATGTGTAATCATAAATAACACATGGTGTTCTCACCAATGGGTGCATAAGAAATGTATATAGTTATTAAAAGGAACTATTAAAAGCACAGCCAAGACCCAGCCCAAAGACTGCCAAAATTATACCTTACCTATTTTGGTAGCAGTAATACATGACATCTCTTGGTATAGTACACAACTGCTTTCCATAGCAGCATAGAACTTGGGGACTGAACACATATTTATGACCACAGCAGTATCCCAGTGACTGCATAACTCCATCAATCTCACTCTCGAATACTTCAGATAACTGAAAACAAATCAGAAGACAAAATTTTACACATTCTTCTTGACAGTGCCGTCATTATCATCATAAAGATTTTGAATACTTAAAAGCAAACAAAAATATATCCACGAGTCACCAAATATTCCAAGACCGATCAAAGCTTAAACCCAACTCCCCCCCCCCCCCCCCCAACCCTTTAGAAAAACCAAACCCAACAAACCGCGAACAACTCCTCACTGTAATAAGGGATTGTCACAAAGTTCGTCAGACAAATCATTTCTAATTACTTTTCTTTCTGAGCTCAGCGCCACAGTACACATCAGCCAGTTCTCCGATGAGATATATGACACACTTCATCACTGTGGTGCAGAGGTGTAACATTCTCTTTGAGAATGACCAATACAGCACAAATCCTTGTTTTCTTCGACATACAATTGAAATTTTGAGTAAAAGTCAATATCTGTGATATTTGCATTTTTGCACAGTTCTTTACCCTGTTTTATTTAAATCTTGAATTTTAATATTGATGTTGATCATCACTTTATTTGTTTGCATTACCATAGTTTGATACCCAATAGCCGATGTATTTTTCGTGCTGGGGTGTCGTTAACATTCATTCATTCATTCATCAAACAATGAATGTATTTACCTTTGTGCAATACTTGTAAACTCTTGAAGTCTTCTTGTTGTATACCCAGGCATTTTCGAACATCAACCAGACATCATCAACATATTCCCATGGATCCTGGTACTGACCAGTATCCAATTTGCGTTTGATCATTGACAGATCTATTGGTTTCTTGATAATTTCAAAATAGTCCTAAAACAACAAAAAAACTATACATTTTAGTATATACTCCAAGGGAAGAAAAAGAAAGAACATTTTAGCATATTATTAACCATGAATATTTGATGTCTAATATTGTTACTTTAACATTTGATCTAGACAGTGAGAACAGAAACTTAGCAACTGCAGAACAGCAATGAAATGACCAGCTAAGAAAAAATATGGGCTGGTTGAAATAAGATTTAAATAATGGCCAGTTATTCACTTTTTGCAAGCCACCATTTCAAGTCCTGTTTGTAATTGTCATACTGTATGTTAAAAAAAAAAGTACTAAACTTTATTATAAACATCATATTTGTACTACCCCCCCCCTAAAAATATATATTGACGAGTAATACATACTGGAATCTGTTGCATAATTGGATCAACAGGTTGACGGAAGGGAAGAGACTCTGGATCCTGCCTGTACAGTTTTTCCAAAGTTGGCATCAAAGCTTGACGTAACTCATCTGGCTTAAATACTGAAAATAAGATGATTCAGGTTTTTCAAACACATACTATTATATAACAAAGAATTTGTATTTGAACTTATGAAGTAATGCAGATAGGACTTAAGACTGCCTACTATATATATATATATATATATATATATATATATTTCACAAATCACGCAGACAAGGTCTGAAGTACATGAATAGAGACTGCTTTACAGGTAATAATTATGAAAAGTACAACACATTTTTTTTTTTTTTTTTTTTTTTACTTTGAACTTTAAACTATAGCAATTAAACAAATTTGAACAAAATACTTTTTCACAATGACCTAGTTATGGTATGCAACTCACTGCCATCCCAACTTGAACTTGCAAGGTTTGATGTTCCTATATGGATTGATAAGGAAGATATAGCCCTGACAAGAATTCTCATTAATGTGCAGTCATGCATGAAATGTAGGTCATGGTAATCTAGTTATGGTACACAACATCACCATCCCAAGTTGTATTTGCATGCAAGATTAGATGATCCTATTTGAATTGATAAAGAAGGAAGACATGACCCGATATGGATTTACTTTAATGTGCAGTAATGTGTGAAAAGTAGGTCACGATTACCTCTTTATAGTATACATCATCACTATCAAGTTATACTTGATAATTCTATATGAAGTGACAAGAAAGATATGCTCGGGAAATGCAAAGTTAAGAAAGTAAAGTTTGTTTTATTTAACGACGCCGCTAGAGCACATTGATTTTTTATCTTATCATCGGCTATTGGACGTCAAACATATGGTCATTCTGACACTGTTTTTAGAGGAAACCCGCTGTCGCCACATAGGCTACTCTTTTTACGACAGGCAGCAAGGGATCTTTTATTTGCGCTTCCCACAGGCAGGATAGCACAAACCATGGCCTGTTTACACCTACCCATTGAGCCTTGTGGAGCACTCACTCAGGGTTTGGAGTCGGTATCTCGATTAAAAATCCCATGCCTCGACTGGGATCCGAACCCAGTACCTACCAGCCTGTAGACCGATGGCCTGCCACGCCGCCACCGAGGCCGGTGCAAAGTTAAGAAGGACGGTCGGACAACACCATAGCACCCAAGAAATAAGAATAAAACAATGGCTAAGTCAAGTTAACATACACACTTACCTTTCTTTTTATTTGGTTTTCGAACTACAGCACCTGCAGCTGCCGTCCCTGCTGCAGCAGTAGTTGCAGTACCAGCTGCTGGACTCTCCATGTTGTTTTTGGAATCGTCACTATTGTTACTGGCTTCAGCAGTATTGTCCATGCCTTCTGGTTTTGGAGTAGACGACTCGGTGCCAGAAGCAGACGCACTTTGTTCTTCTTTGACAGGAACAGAATTTGAGTCGGAATCCTGGGTTTCCATTTTCACCTCGACAGAGGGAATACATTTTCCGCCAACATTCTGTGGAGCATTATTATTAGCACTTTTACCACTGGTAGCACAATTTGTACCGTTTATCACTTTATCGCCTTCAGTTTTAAAGTCAGTGTCCATTTCACTTTTCACCTCTTGTTTTATTTCTTTCAGGGAAGTGGAGGCTATATTAGAGGCTGCACCAACACTGTTGACAGACGGCATCATCTGGCCTGCAGAGGTAGCGCCAACACTGCTCGGTGGTGGTGTGGAACTTGACAAAAGACTTGACAAATGCTGATTGGCTTCGATAACTTCTTGTTTGACCTTGGCTTCCTGGGGTGCTGGTGTTTGTTCCATCTAAGACAAAATCAAAGCACTAGTGACAAACACAGCAAGAGGACAAATGGCTAATCACAATAATTTGTTTCTATGTACACGTACAAGGAATTAGCATTAGTTTTAAGTTTTATTTTGGAAAAACATTATTTAAAGGACAATTTTTTTGCTATTAATCCTTTAAAAAATGTTAAAAGATATGTAGACTTGATTTTATCAGTTAAAAAAAACACTTAACTTCAGGGTTGAATGCTAGATTTATCTAGGGAAGGTGTGCAACTTTTAAAAAAGGGCATTAACAGTTTTCCAAAATATACTAATATGCACTCTGATATAACCATCTTCCTTGTTAAAAACAGATACATTCAATAATAATTTATATGCATCTGTTCAACATTAGATTTTGGGGCATTTTAAGTTCAGGTTAGAGGCTTTGCACATTGGTTACCCCCCCCCCCCCCCCCCCCCCCCCCCTCCTCCCACCCCCATGGATCGGACATGAGTGATAAAACCAGAACTACCATCTGCAATTGGACAGTGCTCAGAAACAAGAGACTTTACCTGCTGTGTTTGTTGCAGCTGTTGTTGCAACTTGGACTGCACTGGCTGCTGCACAGCTTGAGCATTTTGCTGTTGCTGCTGAAATTGTTGAAGGGGCTGTGACTGCATCTGCTGCGGTGATGGCTGGGGTTGTGAGACAGGTCGCTGTGGTTGTGGCAGGGGCTGGGACTGTGCAGGAATGGACTGGTTTCCCTGGTGCTGGGCTGAGAATGGTTGCTGGGGAAGGCCAGGCTGCGTGCCAGCCTGGTTTTGAGGAAGGCTAATTGGCTGTTGTATCGATGTTTTCTTCAAAGCTTCCTGTAGCTGTTGGTTAGATTCACGCAGAGCAGCATTCATTGTTATTGCATTAGAGCCAAGAGGCAACTGAAAAAGACAAACAAAGCATTACTCCCCAATGTTTTGAGATGTGTTAGGGTTGTAATTTTTCTAAGATAAATAACTGCCGATGAAAACACAAATCATAAACAGAATTTGCATTTCCCCCAAAGATGGACAAAACTACAGAAGACCAACTTTTGTTCATGTATTAATCACACTGTATTCTGTTCAACTTCTTGTTTAAATCATTATAAGAAAATACTTATTGTGACAGTTTTGTTTTAAACAATATTTATTCTGTCTTTTACATGGTGGTAGGGACTGGTTGACAGGCTGAAGCCTATATTAGAACTGTATCCCACAAATTTAGAACAGATACCTTCATGTGAACAAGATGACTGGCAATAGTAGCACATACAAAAACTGTGGATAACTTAACATACTAGTAAATTAATCAGTTATGATACAAGATTGACTGCAGGTTAAAGAACCATTTGTGACACTCAATAGCCGGTATGTATTTTTGTGCTGGGGTGTCGTTAAACATTCATTCATGCAGGTTAAAGAGAAACCAGATTCAAAGTAAAAGAGCAGAGGGAGAGACATGAAAGAGGAGAGAAAGATTTTGACAGTTTTGGTTCCAAATGACCAGACATGACCACAACTAAAGTTGATGTAAATAATTGTACCAAATTCATGTGAAGAATTTAATTATTGAATAGTCACCAATAATTTGGAGCATACCGGGATTTCCAGTATTTAAACCCAAACGATATGAAGCCTATGGGGCTTAAAATCGGAAATGTTTACTGAAAAATTAAGCCCCATGGGCTTAAATTTTGATATTTTTCAACAGGAATCTCCCTTAGTTTCATCAAATTAATATTATATATTAAATAACTCGATAATATAAAAACTGTAATGTGCTGGCACTCATTTCACCAAGAATCCGTAGTTAATTAAAACAAAAATTAAATCAAAGAAAACATCACAACATCTTAATTATATTGTTAGACATTGGAAGCACTCTCCCCTTCTCAACTACATAACCTAGGAGGCTACAATGCATTGTTCCTTCTTAATTAAAAAATTAATTTTGCATTACAAAATAAGACAACACTATAATTGATCATTCAATCAATACTATATGAATGGTAAAATTGGTTATGATAACATCTACCTGACAGGAATAATTATTCAAACGAATATTACAGTACAAACCTGTGCAGGAGGTGGGGTAGTTCGTACTGACATGTTCTGCAGTGGCATTCTCTGCATACTTGGTATCTGAGGAACTTGTGGTGCAATGTTAAAATCATTGGGAGCATTTATAGTAGTTTGTAGCTGATTACCACCTGTAACAGGTACATCTGAAATAAAAAGCACACAATGTTTCAGCACTAGTGTTTACTTAATTTATTATTTTTCTACAAAGACCACTTGCAAAATACTAAACGTTCAATAGAGATATTTGGGGAAAATGTGTCGAGTAAAGTAACTGCATTCATTGTGTTTGATGTATGACATATCTAACTGTACATCCAAACCACAGTCTCACTGATCACATCTTGCACAAATTGTTTATCATGACATATTTGGTGTATCCCTAGTGAGTGGAGTAGTGTATTTCCACTCTGTAAGGCAATGAGATAACAGAAAGCATTTTGAGATAGAAGAAAACATTTTGTTTTTTTTAATTTAAAAATTCAAGTCGGAGAAATATAGTTTACTGTGCTTTTCTTGAGTTTTTTATTTTAAATAACTGTTCATGGTTCAGCTTAGCAAATTTGAGGTCCACGGTCAACAATAACATTGCTGTAACACAATCAATTATACCAATCGCCTAAACACTACTTTTAATCAAAATTTATACTTCCTTTTTCTTAAAAAATATAATACTTGACAGACTTGGGCTGAAGCTAACAATAAAAAGTATCGAGTGTCTACGCCACTAACAACTACACAAATGTAACATTATCAAAAAGTGTCTCTGCCAATAACTACCTCCACCAACCCAAAACCCACCAACCAAACTACACACACTAATGTTGCAATAATCAATTATAATTTTATTAAATTGGCTCTACTGATGTGATGAGCAATAGAGGTATTTCACATTCCTATTGCGCATGCGCGCGAAGAGTAACGTCATTTGACAAAATAGACTGAAGCTAGTCTATTTACAAATTGGGGGGGGCGTGACAGACAGGTTGTTATGGGCAACTTGAGTAGCTTCGTAGGAGACTTTTAAACTTTGGCAACTAACATGTACATATTTCGAATTAGATGGTATACTGGCCGTAGAAAACGGTCCACTGAAATTTACAGCGGAATGGTTCAAATTAAAAAGCAGTGCAACAACTTGGACAAAGTCTCTGCGGCTTGTATCTGAGGGTTTTGATAACGCCAGATTAAAAGACTATCTCGTAAAAAGTATAAACAAAACATTTGACAGATTCCATAGGTTATGGCATCGACAGGTTATGGCATCGATCGATATATATATTTGAGAGAGAGAGAGAGAGAGAGAGAGAGAGAGAGAGAGAGAGAGAGAGAGAGAGAGAGAGAGAGAGAGAGAGAGAGAGAGAGAGAAAGTATATATACACACACACACACACACACATATATACTGTAAATCATGTAATTAATACGTCATATTATTGCGTCCGTACATGAATGAACAAAAATGCGTATTTTTATTAATGCGTCGGGCAAAAGTCCACATCACATAAAAACCACAGTTGTGTTGTTATTATATTGTTTGGGCTTCATCTTTCATGTTAAAAGAAGTCAGTAGCTGTTTTCACAGCTACTACATAACCTGAACTTGAAGCTAATCGCATGGTGGGTCGACCAGGAAGCCCTAATTACTTAAAGTAGTGTAATTAGTATAACTACACCTTAGTGTTAAGGGTATGCCTCGCACTTTTGTGTGGTGATTGCTTCTAATTAATCCGCCAGTAAGAATAAAATGTAAACGGGTCGCTATTACAGGGCACAATATTTTACGTGAACGCAGACGTATTAGTCTAACAAATGTTTTAGACTGATTTTATACACTTGATGCGCAGCACAGGAATAGACGTTAACAAATGCGATATATTGCAACAGTGACAACTTGCGACCAGTCTAAATTGAATGCCATGTATAGAGTCGAGCCAAATGGTTTGAAGAAATAGGCACGGATTGTTCGTTACGGTTATATAATTTTCTACTGTTTCATTTTTAAAGAAATATATTTAGTAATAAAATGTGTTGATTATAATTTTACAAATGTTCAAAACAGTTTAAATGTATACAGTAATCCAGAAGTGTAAGAAAATTAGAAAAATACTCACATCTCAAAATGAGCTTTTTAAAAACAAAACATTTGGAACATAACTGTATTATATAACCGCTATGATATTCCAGGAAAGTGAAAATAGAATGGCAACATCGAAACGAAAGAAAGATTCTTGAAGTATTCACAAAAAGACGTTTAACAAAAATTGTTTTTGTATTTTGTTTCATCTTTATAAAAGTTTTATTTTATTTAGAAGTATTATAGTAAAATCCTGTACATTTTTTTGTATTGGGAATGAGACTAAACAAAATGCGTCAAGTTATTATTGCGTCGATGTGTTCGTCGCATTTTTCGCATTAATTACTTGCTCGCATTAATTTCATGATTTACAGTATATATATATATATATATATATATATATACAGTCAAACCTGTCTTAAGGGGCCACACAAGGGAGTAGATAAACGTGGCCGCTTAAGACAGGTTGCCGCTTAGTACAGGTTGCCACATATATAGTCTTTAAAACATTTGTTGTTGTTTCTTGTTTTACCGTCTGTACTGCTAATTAACGGATGTGTGCTTCATATAAATCAACTTTTGACATGTTGTCTCCTTCAGAAATAATGCAAATAGAATATATTAAATTAACTGTTCTCCACAAGTTTGTTTTCTTTTTCCATTTAATTATTTAATTCCGACTTCATGCGATGTATTGTTATAGTAAGTGAATCTACAAATGTCAAGCGTAGCCTGCCCAGAGGCAATTAGATGCATGTCAGATTCATACTTCCTTAATTGATACACAGTGGAGATGTCGGGACTGAATGGGTACTATTATTCCTGAAGGTGTGAAGATCGGTTATTTGCTGCACCTATCGGTGTTGTTAAAATATCCCTTTTATATAAGAGTAAAACTTCACTGTGACCGCTTAATGCAGGTATTTTAGCGATTTGCAGCGCCCTCAATAGTTTAAGAAGTAGCAGGCTACAACAGTGATGATAGCAGGGGGCCCTCCCCAAGAAACATTTGAAAAATCGAACCTCTGAGATGCATTCTCATGGCCTCTAATCGCGTTTCAAGACAAATAAACAACTATTTTGGCACCTTGTTTGGATCCCTTTTGTAGGAGACTTTATTAAAGAAGAGAAAGCACTTTTTTTTTACCATCAACGAAAAGTAGGCGGCGGCAAAAGCTGTTTCAGGCGGCGATTTGCCGCCGGAGACCGGGTACTTTTGAGGGCTCTGGATTTGGGATCCGATTTAGGTGGCCGCTGGCCGCGTTAGACAGGTGACCGCTTATTACAGGTGCATTTACATTATAAATCGTTTGGGAGCAAAAAAGTGGCCGCTTAAGGCAGGTGACCGCTGAGTACAGGTGGCCGCTAGGACAGGTTTGACAGTATATATATATATATATATATATATATATATATATATATATATATATATATTTATTATATGGTCTATATATATATATATATATATATATATATATCGGAAGGTGTTTTGTTGCATTTTTCTTAGTGTCTATCTAATTGGGAAAAGTTAAAAAAAAGAAGAGATTTTATGCTGTTAAAGTGGGAATTTAAAAAAGGGGGATTACTGTTAATGTGTTTTCCACCATATCTAAGTATATAAAATACTAGACGGACATGTGTAGGAACGTCCTATACAGAGCTGTCATCACTCTATATATATTTATATATCATTATTATTATTATTATTTAAGGAGTGTCTGTTATTTCTTTTACGTTCATCAGGGTATGAACAAAATAAATCATTCGTAAATTGTGTGAATTGGCGAAGCCGTTCTCACATAAGTTTGCGGATGAAAATTTTTTTCATACCTAGATAAACGTAAAAGTAATGACAGACAATACTTATAATTAAATTTGAAACATACTGAGTAATAATAACATTAAAAGTTCATTATATATATATATATATATATATTCTGTTGAGTATTGTCCGAAATATACATATATTTTCTGTATATACAAAATAGATATTTATTTTATTTTATTTACTGTTTACTACCATATCTAAATAGAGAATACTAAACCGCCCTGTATAGGAATGTTCTGTACAGAGCTGTCCTGACTACATATATTTTTAATATATTTACACACGCACACGTTATATATTTTATTGAGTATAATCCGAAATATACATATATTTTCTTTATATACAAAATATATATTTATTTTCTTTACTGTTAATGTGTTTTCCACCATATCTAAGTATACTAGACCGCCCTGTGTAGGAACGTCCTGTACAGAACCGGTAAGGTTTTGGTCCCTTATGCGTTCACTGGCTTCCCTCCTACAAAATGTGCCGAACAAACCCTCGTACTTAGAGTAACATTAAAATCGTTTTCTACGTGAAACGATTACCCACAATCGTTTCCGATATCCATTGGCTGGATATCGATAGGAGGATAACGAATTTCCCGGACATATGCGGTTGGAACAGTTTATAATTGAACAATGGTCGTGGCCTCCCATTGCTTTTGCCCCCCAATTTGCAGATAGGTCTATTTTGGCGAGATCTCGCAAAATCTCGCGGTTTGCGTCCTCGAGTAACTCCGCAACGGGCACATGCGCAGTGGAATGTGAAAGAAGTCTATTACAAAAATCAATATTCAACTGTCTTGGAAAATGTTACCTAATTGTTCCTACTGTTTAGATGATGGAAATGATGTAAGTATGCTGTGGTTTGTACTTTATTTCTGGTTTCTAGGGTCTATCACACTGAATACAATAGGTACATGGTCATAATAATTCAAATCCATCTTATGTTGGTATAATTTTAAATAATTTTGTAAGTGAAAGTTGATTTGGTTCGTGCAAACCGACTATAACCATTTACTGATGAAATTCCAAAATGAAATTGACCGTGACATCCAAATTTAAAATTAAATGTAATGAACCTGTTGCAAATATGTGCAAATGTTATGCTACCTACAATACCAAAAAGAAGAAAGAAGAAAAAAATATCCAAAATTCTGAAATATTAAGTGCAACTTAAAAAAACATTTAAACAGGCAATGTTAAAATAATAACTGGGACGGGATCGAAATGATAATTCAAATACAGCACATTCTGATGACCACAATTTGGGAATCATTTCAGAGTCCTCTATATATGAAGCATGTCGATGATATAGAGTAAAACAGATTCGATAGCCACCCCGATACACTTCATGTTTGTATAATGCAAGATGTGTAATAAACTCGTATTTGGAATATTTGTTAGAATAAGTGGAGGCACTCTCCCCCATCACCACCATAGCATGTGCTTTCCTCTTCACGTCATTTCTACAGGCCCAAATTTTCATGTGACATCTGTGATGCAATACAATTATATATGTTAATAAGACTCCATCATATGCAGTCATGTGGGATACAAAAAAGTATATCCAAGGTGGTGGAAATTTCGACCCTTGCCGAGTCCCAGGGTCAAAATTTCCACCACCAAGGGTGTACTTTTTCTATCCCACATGACCGCATATGATGGGAGTCTTTTTCTCCCATCCATTTGATAAATAAACCACTATTTTACACGAACAAAGATGGCTGAAAAAATAACTTCTTTATTTCATCGTTTATCAAAAATAAACTATACTATCATATTTTCCGCATCTGTTTCATGTACAGAACACTATAAATTAACAAGATAACTTTTGTAATGGAGATTTTAATTTTAAAAATTTTGATCTAAAACTACCAACTAGTATTAATATGACATCATATATTACCAACACCGTAATACTCCCCATGTTAAATTCAATGAAGTCATTACTCCCCATGTTAAATTCAATGAAGTCATTACTCCCCATGTTAAATTCAATGAAGTCATTACTCCCCATGTTAAATTCAATGAAGTCATAGCCCATGCAAGACAGATTTATTCCGTATGGACTGATGTCATGGAATGGGTCAGTCTTGCATAGCTAGGGATGGGAGAAATATATATATGTATCAATAAAACTCCAGCAAAACACTTGGACGACGAGAGGCAATATCAACTTCCAATCGACACAAACAGTTTCAGTACTTATATCAAAACATTACATTAAACTTTATGTTTTTGCAATGGCACTTAAAATATTTGGACGACATTAAAAATTTGTAAGCCAAAAGCTGTGGTTGATATTTTGAATCAACTAAAAAGTAACATATCTAAATATATATATATATTCTTTTTAAATATAGGATTTCTAACTGACAAATATTTTAACCGAGACTTAGTCTATGTTTAAAAAGTTGAATAACATCATAGTACTGTTAACTTTCTATTATATTACCTCGAAGTGAACTGTCAAAGTGTTGTGAAGGAGCTCGAATTCCTAAAGTCTCGAACACACCTACAGTATAAAGATATTGTTACATGAAATCGCTGGACAGTTTGGTCACATTGTGATCGAAAACACCATCTCTCTACCATAAAAAGTGTAATAACCATCTTACATGGACATGAAGATACAGTAAGCTACATTTCCACTCACCTTGGCTGTAGACTGGAAATACCTCCAGCATCTCTCAATAAAACCATATTACAAGAATAATGTTAAATATAACAAAAAACATATGGCTTACAAAATCGGCGAAATGAACATGGATAATTCAAACTTCAGGTATCACCAGTGTTCAGAGACTAGTATATCAAAGGTTGTGGTATGTACACTCCTGTCTATGAGGAACTGAATATAAAATATCCTTTTCTACTGATGAAAAATGGTAGTGGGCTTTCTCTGCAGACTACGCCAGAAGAATTTTCTGCCACATCCAATAGCCGATGATTAAAATTCACGTGCTCCAATCATGTTGTTAAGACAAACATTCAAATGAAGTGTTGTTAAGGACTTCAATCAAGATAACCCGTCCAATGTCAAAGAAGCCGACACACTGATATTAAATGTAACGAATTCACAAATTCATATTTACCGACCTTCTTCACATGTGATAGTTAGCAATAATAAAAGTGGAAATAGCTTTGATCAAGACTTAAATTCATGACTTCTTTTATTTTCTGTGGAAATGATTTTCGGCGAGTATTTTTGCTTGACAACAATAACAAATGTTGTTTGTTTCCTCCAAAACATTGTGATCAGTAATACATAGTGATTGGGAATAATGACCATAAATACTGCACACCAGGCCACAAATGCAAACTTTATTGATTTATTACACAATGTCATGTGCTACTCCAGCAGGACTAACTAACATACCGAGAATATAATTGTCAAATGAAAGATGTTTTAAGGTCATAATAGGCATGCTTCAGTTTTGAGAAGGAAGCAATGTAAGAATCAACTGCAGAGCAGCGACATTTTATAAATGTTTAATTAAAAAAAAAATTCCTACAACTTTTCCCAAGTTAACAGTTATGTAAGTAGAAGTTTAATAATACAAGAAATAGAACAACCACTGGATGAAAGATACACATAAAATGTTCAAAGGAAACTCACTCTGCTGTCCAGCTTGCCGAGCTGGTCCAACCACTGCAGCCGGAGCATTTGGACCACTAGGGTTGCCTCCCCTCATCATTCTCTGGATGCGCTTCTCATCCAGTTCCTTCTGTATTTTGTAAATCTTTTCAGCCAGCAGATGATAATACTCTTCCTGTTGTAAATTATAAAATACAATTTTAAAAACCTGTATGTTTAGAACTGGTTATTTTCACCAATTATATACTATTTCATTCAGTTTTTAAAATTAAATGTCGCTCAAGAGACAGATAGATTTCATTATAAATATTGAAGCATTTGTGTATGAGAGATCAAACATATTTCCACAATCTATAATCTGTCCTATCCTCCTACGAAAATGTTTTGGTTTTTAAAAAAATAATTGATGTTTTGTTTAACATAGAAAAGTAAAAGTGTTTTGGAAATAACAAATAAACCAAACTAATTATGTGTGCAATTTAGAAAATAATTGGCTCAGAAATAAATAACTTGTAGTAAATTCCATAGCATGAAAAAAGGCATTCCCTGTGGAACAGACTGTAAGTATAGTTACTCTCAAACCTCATTTACAATCATCTAACTGTATCTGTACAGTTGATTTACTAATCCACTCTCACTTGGTATGGAGATGATTTTTTTTACTTACTCGACTGTTGGCAGTTTCATACATGTCTCCTTCTACTTTTCGAGCATAAGCCACTAGATTCTTCATGCGACTGTCTTTTAATGCAGCAGGTTCAGGGGTAGGGAAAATAGCTTGAACCCTGAAACAAAACATCCAATTATAAACTTAAAACTTGTATTTGGCTAACACTAAGTGAAAGAGTACAAGCAATCCATCTGGTTTAGAGAATTTCACCACTATTTTGAATTACTTTATTGCAAACAATTTCAACCAAATATTTTATGAATGCCAAATCATAATTATCAAATATGTTTGAAATTATGTTAAAATAATATTTGGTACACTTAGCAAAATATTTACAAATATTAGTGAATAAGACTTGTCAGGACTTAAAATATTATTTTAAAAATTACTTGTCCAAGGGTAAGTAAGGTTTGCTTTCTTAATTGACATTATTTTTAAACTTGACCATCTAAAAACACCTACCCCTCTCCCCCAAAAATAACAACAATAAAAAATAAGTGAACAAATAAAATATTATACATGCACCAGTAAATGTATGATAGAACCCAGGGCTCGCACTGTCGGTAGCCAAATTAGCCATTGGCTAATTTTTACAAAAAATGGCTAATAAAATTTGCAAATGGCTAAAATTTTGGCTAAGCCATTTTCTATCTTCTGATGTGAACAAACCGTTACATAATCTATCCGACACCATAATAATAATACCAAATATTCAATTAGCGTAATAGCGATCTCACGACCAGTAACGAGAAACGATGTCATCCAGAATACAGCGTAGGCCTAATGAAGTTTGATTATTTTAATAATCACGGTTAGTAATTTTAACGTCATGTATTCAACATGTATAAAATAATAGTCTGTAACTTGTTATTTTAACTTTGTAAAGTCTTTGAACCAAAGTAATAAAAACAGACCGACAATGTGTCTCAATTTGAATACACATGCCAGTTCAAGGCCAAAAGCATGTAGGCTATCCAAAGGGCTGAGTTCAGCCAGACTGAGCGAAAAGAAAACGTTTGCTAGACTGGTTTGTGCGCTTCACGTTAAACCAAATGGACACAACGGACACCAATCAAATAGTTCGCGAACGTTAGGAAGAACGTTCGTTGGCTGAACTGAGGACAACTCTCGGCACGAATATACCGTATAACCGGAAATTTTCCAGGAGTTTTATTTTCGTGGGTTTCGAGGGTAAGTAGTCAGCATCGAAAATATAAATCCTTGAAAATATTTGAAAAAATCAACAAATTCTAACTAAAATATTTATTGTGAAAACCACAACACACTGACAATTTACCGGAACATTTTATTTCCTGTCATGCGCAGTCCACCGGATATGACAAGAGAATAGTATAGTCAAAACAACAAGTTAGAATTTAAAAAAAGTTATTGCGTGAATCTCACTGTTTGTAGAAAATAATGAAATATTTTAAATTTCGTATATTGTTTTTGTCAATGTCCGCCCGCACTGCATCAGAGATTCTGGGGTGGATGAATGCAGATTTCAACATTTCCTGGCATATTTTTAATTCTGCCGTAACTTTCATAATCCACCTTGCATGAATTGATTTTATCGCCAAAGTACGCATTTCGATCTTGATGTCCGTTACAACTTCGCCGTGTTTCATAGCCAGGGAAACCCGCTTTGAATATCATGTGGTAAAATTAGACTTCATGGCGTCCTTAAGTGCTTTGTTCACACATACGTCGTAATTGGCTTTACATAAAATCAAAGACTGTGATCAGTTGTCTATCGAAGAGCATACCGGGTATCACAGTGGCCAATTAGGCTACAGGTGACTGTTCTATTGTTTAACTTTACACGTCAGTAGTATCGAACGTCACGCTTTAGAGTCAGCTGACACCCACGTGTCAAGAGACATCGTTGCGGACATTAAACAATACGATTACACAGGAGTAAATCTTGATGTAAATTTGTAGAAAAAACAATAGTTGTTCGCAGTCAATGAATACCTAACTGCAGTTTCGGTTATTTCTTTGTCTTTGTTAATTTCGTACCCATGGTCGAGAGCACGCATGCAGATTGCGATCGTGGGAAATGAACATGCAGTATTTATACATATTGCAGTTAAACGTACACTGAATAAAATTAGTTGACAATAATCATATTTGTTAGATATAGATTTGTAAGACTGTGAGGTGAAATTTAATAAGTTAACTGGATTTTAAAAACACCGTAATTTATTATTATTTTTAATAACTAGAATATACTATGTAGTCAGCATTCTTAACCTAGGTATTTTACAATCAGAAATCAACAGCAACAACATGGCGCAAATTATGAAATTGCTGGGGGTGGGGAATTGATGGGTTACTTAAAAAAACAAAAATCAATTCAAACTAACATAAAGACGATAGCTATTTCAAGAAATAATGAGCTCTAAATTAAAAAAACAAAAACCAAGTTTTTTATTTGGGGAAAAAAAGGAAGAAAGATAAAACAACACCCTCCATAAACATTCACCCACCCCCATATTTTTTTATGTTTGTTAATTTAATGTCAAATGCTTTAGAAGTGGGGGCAGGTGTACGGGGTACTGGCTTCCAAATCTGAGATAATGCATCACCCCCTCCCCCACCTCGGAAAAATCAAGGTGATATATTAACTGCCCCTACCGGTGATATATTAACTGCCCCTACCGGTGATATATTAACTGCCCCTACCCCCATTGCTGTCTTTGATTTTGATCAGGTAAAACGGTTTTGTTATTCAGATTTATTCCAATTTGTACACAATTAGCTAAAAAAGATGCATTTTCATATTCATATATAAATACTCTATATAGTACTAGGTAAAACAATTTTGGCTAAAGCATTTTCAATATGGCTAATAAAAATTCCATTTGGCTACTATTTTGGCTACAGGTATTTTTGATCCAGGGTGAGCCCTGAGAGCCATCACCACTCTTGCTGATTTAAAATGAAGGGCTGTTCCTGAATTGATCATAAGGAATGAAGCAGTATTTTTTCACAAAGGTAAAAAGTCTACAAAGACAATCCTAATAGACCGAAATGCTTATCTCGGTGTGCAGCAATTACTGAAAAATACATTTTGAAAATTGTAAAACTTACAATTTATGCACGAGATGATTTCGAAGATCCTGGGTGACATTTTGGTGCCAATCATCCGATATTTGTGCATTTGGCTGCTGGACAGTAGCAAGACCATCAGAAAGCGGAGGCAGACTCTGAGTGGCATTTGCTGCTGGGTTGTTCAGATTTGGTTGTGTTGCCATAAGTTGTTGAATAGGATTCGATTGATTTGTTGAGTTTATTTGTGCTAAAAACAAATAAAACAGAAGAAAAAAAAAGATAATAAAATTAGCTTTGAAGATCAATTGGTCAATTTTCATAGCTATTTCGCCTGTTAACTCACATTTCAATTCTTAGATTAACATGCATTACCAACATCAACCAACAGCTAAATAAAGAATATATGTGGTAAGAAGTCAAAATTACACTGATAAAAATACAACCATTTGAATTAAGGTCAAGGTGATAAAAGCATTAGCTTGCCTAATATTAAGTACAATCAGAGATAGAATTACCAGTGAACAATAACATTAAAAAAAAAAAATCCAAACCCAATCCTACGATTTTAAAATATACACCATTATCTTATTTCATCTATCAACTAACATTTAATCAAGAACTTTTAGCACTATATATTTTAATACTGATCTTAAAGAAAAAAAATAAGTAAAAGGTATCAATCAGCATTTCATTTAATATAAATAAAAGCCATCCATCAGATTCAGTGACTAATATATATGCTTTATTTTTTTTTATGTCCAATTTATCATTCATAAAAAGCAAGCCACTTACCTGGTGCCATCCCTTGGTTTATCTGAGGGTGAGCAGAGGGTGCCAGGTGAGTTGTACCTGTGCTGTTATATTGCAGACCAAGTGCATCATATGCTCTTTTCATCGTTGCAGGATCAGCAGTCTTAACACCAACTGTAGTAGATACTGCTGCAGTTACAGTCTGGGTGTTAGATGGTGCCATCGAGGTGTTCTGGGCTGTAAACAAGAACAAACAGCCAAATTTTAAATCAATCTTTCAACTAGTTTTACAGAAGAAGAAAAAGGTATTTAAAACACACACATACAAACTGCAATATTAGCAATATTTTCAAATGACAAAAGTCAATTTAATTAAGAATTATTTTCAAGAATTTTTTTTTTCTTGTAAAGCTACCATCTTAAATTTCAGTTAATGCTTTTTCAATATATATATATTAAAAAAACAAAAAATTGTTTGACCACTATCAGTTCGTACAAATTGATCAATGATTAATTAGCAAGTAATTACAATGCACAATTCTTGTACTTTGGGGAACAATATAAAAACTTCGTTCGACATATACAGCACATCTTTCAATTTAAAGTTTTGTGGAAATAAACAGCACAAACCTGTTGTATTTCTTCTATCAGAAGCATGCTTTAATGGCAAACAAACGGGACAATCACTACGAGTACAATTCTTCCAATGAGTGATTATCTGTCTGGATGAAGCACAATGAGCAACTGAAAAAGTAAATTCATATGGAATATATTTAGTAAATAAAAAAAAGAGCTACATATCTATATATATTTAAATCCCACTGCCCTCTTTTCTTTCTCTCCTTTGCTCCCACTCTGGAAACTCACATCTTTCAACTCTACTGTCCACCTCCACATCCCAGTCCTCTCTCGAAACATGACAGGTGCTCATCTCTTGTGGCTATCCGTCCTACACACCTGTCATTTCCTATCAGAATTGTCTGTGGGTTTAGCCACATCATTACAGAGTGTTCAGTAGTTACTTTTGGCATTGTTAAGAGGTACTTGTAACCACCTACTGTATTTCTCTACTACTGGCGGTCGTTAATGCCGTGGGTCAAGACTAGTTTTGTTAGCGGCAGAGGGCGATGATACCAGGTGGGTTCAGGGAAGTACACACACTACAACTGTGGAGGAAGTTGAAACAGGTAGGTGATGGTGTGGACAGCTCAGAAGACCGTCGGAGAAAACTGACAAACAGGGTTGAAACAGATTGAAATCGTTGGAGAAAATGGAGGTTTTTTTATAATAAGATAATGAGAATGATAGGCAGAGGGTGATAGATGAGAAAGATGAACTAAAGTATGAGCTAGCTTTGACGGGATATGAACCACTGTCGTCAGCTTGATTGTCCAGCAGCTGATCCACTAGACCACGGAGCTCACCGTTACAGGTAATATTTGTTGTTAGCCATATAGAGCAATTCCACGAAAAATGATACCTCAGGAGGGAAATTTTATTTCACTGTTGTACCTTTATTTTTCCCATAGAATTATTTGTTGATAATCAATAAACCATAAAATACTCAGGTTTTAATTCAAAACTGTGTCATTTGACTTGGTGGCCATCTTTAATTTGTGCTATTTCCTCCTAAGAATAGAACCCAAATTGCACTGAAATCTTTTTTCAAAAATGTCATTAAAATTGAATGAATATGATAAAGGTAAGTATTGCACTTTGTTTCTAAGATCTTAATGGTAATTCCCACACCACAAATTAATAAATTTGGAATAGATTTTTATGAATAAAAACTAACTTATAGCATTACCTCGTTGCATCAGTTACCTTTTGAAGCTTAATTTTAATATTGACCTCCTACAGTGCTACCATATATATATATATATTTTTTTATATTCTCTTAGTTGTGCCATGGTTACACAACATGGCAACATAATAATATAAAGTGGGCACACCAAGAATTGAAATTTATTTGTAACGGACGTAACTTCCCAGTCAGTAACTGACGCAACACATTAACACGTACATTATTTTCCAGTGTTATATTTCTTGGAGGCATAATGTAAGATTGTGAAATGTGTTAATTCTCAAACTAGATTGAGTACTATATAAAAAATAATAATTTAAGTTTAAGAATTTTCTTGACCTTTGCACTTGTAAGTTTTATAATTTCTTTATTATCACATGTGTAAAACTATATATATATATATAAAAAAAGTTTTCAATAACTGCAAATACTGTCACTCCTAATTAGAAATTAATCTAAAGATGTCTATTTCACTAAAATAAAATAATCATGACTCAGTTAAAGGGACACGCCCTAGTTACGGCTAGTTGTTAACCATTACGGCGCGTTTTTCGTTATTAAACCCATTTTTCACAAATAAAATTGCACTTTACTTACATTTTATTATTTAGAATACACATTTCCATTTACCTGAAGTGCTTTTTGGTAATCCTGGTAATCCTGATGTTTGTAAAACCACGGAATGCATTTTTTGTATTTCTTAACAACAGGCATGCACTCGAGAAAAAAACGTTAAGCAAGCGAGGTCCAATCTATTTTTAGAGCAAATCTTCCTGTGTAAACGTCACAGACGTTGGTATACCACGTGACCGTTATAATTTTTGGTTCGGTTTGTTTTCTTGTGCACGGTTCGTGCAATCAACATCCGATTTGTTGTCGTTTGCTTGTTGTTCATTTGTGAGATTTTTCTTCACAGTTCGTGAACATTTTCAGTAACAATAAAGTTCAGACAAGTAAGTGTCTCAATACAAAACGTTACAAACCCTTAAAACCAATAATTTTGCTAAGTCTTACGATATCTGGAGAGGGGATACAACCAGGACAGAACAGATGGAACATGTCCAGGAGAGGTGAAAAGAACGCACCCCAAGTCTGTGCGCACTCTGTGAAATTTGTCGTGACGTAGGCATTGTTGTGCTTCGAGCGACATCTACCGGTGACATCAGAATACTAACTTTCAAAATTATTTCAAGCAATTGGGACATGGGAATTCCCATGGTATTTATCGATATAAAACCTGCTTTTTCACTCCATTTGATAAAAACGTGATCTAAGTGTGTTACAGGTTTGTAGATTAACCAAATTATAATTTATTTTCGCTGGATGGAACTAGGGTGTGCGGCTTTAACACTGTTTTTAAATAGATACATGTATGTAGATGATAGCAGTTTCACAAGCATCAATGCATATACCCTTATACTTCAAGATATATATTGTATAGCATTTGATATCAGATGCACATAGAATGTTTCAGTAGATATATTGTATTGCTTGTGATGTCAGAGGTAGACATTGTTTCATTAGCTTAGATTTATATATGTACAGCACCTTTTATTGTAAACAGTATCTATAATGTTCAATAATAATTACCAGTAACACAAATTTAAAATTGCAGTTTCACACATGTAGTGGCAAGTTACTTATTTTGCTATTTTTACATTTATTTATGATAAATAACTATACATTAGATGATTTCATACATAATCTTTCATAATTAACTTAGAAAAATAAATCAACATTACACCTTAGTGCCAGTGGCTTCCCATGAATTCTTAGCTGAAATTGTAAAGTACATAAACAGTTTGTATCAGTTATTCAACAAAACAGCCAATCCTTGGTCATTGTGCAATTGCAACTCAAATTCAAAATGTGATTTCACGCAATTAACTGTTGGTCACCTGAAATTAATTTTGTAATATTAATTATTTTTTTACCTATAAATGAAGTTATTTGGTTGTAGTAATGTTTTTTGGGCATATAACTTAAGATAAATAAAATAATAATAATAATTTTTGAAAATATATTATTCAACTCATTACCACATAGAGCCCTATTGTCTGCTGGCTGCTAAGCACCATGACCTACTTAGGCCCTGCAGGCAGCATCTCCATAAGACAATTTGCCAATTAGCAAATAACACCACACAACAAAGGAAATTAGTTATAACTTTTTATATATACATCCTAGAAAGAAAAAAAAAATAACAGCTAATGTAGAGAAAAGGATGAATATTTTTAAAATGTTACTTACATTGTCATATTTGGTTATTATATGTTTCAGGCAAAAATCACAATAGAAAGTCACAAAACAATAAAAAGTGTTCCACTGTATGAAAAAGAACTATAATAAAAAAAAGTTATGTTCTATTTACAAGTTTGAAGTGTTCCACTTGAATTTTGTCCTGTGAATGTCACTGAGTGTTATGGAATTTTGCATGGCACCCCTCCTTACACAAATGAACCCCACACAATTCACACCCATAAACAGTTTCTTTGCGCTTTCCACTTTTGCTGTGAACTTTGCACCTGCGTGCTTTGCCCATGTGTGTGTTGCAATGCAATCTCACATTTGCATTAGCAACGGGAATGTCCTGAATGTCACACATGGCACTTCTCTTTCTTGAAGTGAAGCCTCCAACCAGGGCCCTGGCAAGCTCCCTCCGGAAGTCCAAGTGCGTGAATTGCTTGTGCTGGGTTCTTCTCTTTGATGACAAACTGTACAGGATATATGCATTCACAATAGCACAGTTCACCAGAAAGAAGAACAAGTACTTCCACCACCGTTTGCTCTCCCTCGACACATCATACTTCAGGCGATACTGGTCGTGTTTGTCGACGCCGTTCATGTACTTGTTGTAGCTGTGTACAGAATGTGGCTGGTTGAGCTGCACCCGGTTGTTTCCAATCCTCCTGCTTGCTTCTAGGATGTCTTGTGGAGGACTCAAGCTACTCAGCATACTCACTTGCTTCTTGTCTTGCCAAATAACAGCTGTAATGTTTCTCTTTGAAGCCGACTGCACAATTTTGCTGTCTCCACGTTGCATTTCATCCGGAAAGTGTCGTCGGTTTTGTCGAACAGTTCCACAAGAATATATGCCGTCTTTCAATAGATCTTTCAGTAGTTTGACACTGGTGAAGAAGTTGTTAAAATATACATGGTGATGTTTTCCTCGTAGATCATCAGTTAGTTCAGTTACAACTCCGTGTCCCAGGCCATTTTCGTATGTCTTGTCTGATTTGCCCATGTAAAAATTAAACTTTGTGAGGTACGAGGTTTTGGATTCACATCTCATCCACACTTTCACTCCTCGTTTCACTGGTTTGGCTGGCATGTACTGTTTCATGGAGTTTCTTCCAGCAAATTTGATCATTCCCTCATCAATAGCCATCTCCCCGTGTGGTTTGTACGACTTAAAAAATGTTTCTTTGACAGTGTTCATGATGGGTTTAATTTTGAATAGCCGGTCATAGTTTGGAGATTGCGTTCTGGTTCACTTTGTCGGTCTGCCACATGAAAATACTGCGTTAGTTTTTCATAACGATTGCACGTCATTGTTTTTTTGAAACCAGCATTTCCAATAAATTCATCTGTTGACCAGTACATGTTGTAATGTGGCTTGGAATCGATCCCCATAAAGATGTTTAGTCCGATATACGCGGCCATTTCTTCAACGGTGGTAGCTATCCATTTTGGGTCATTTTCGCCGGATTGGGCCATTTTCCAAATTGCGTACTTGTTTGTGTGGTCAACAATATTAGCAAATAATGTCAAAGGAAATAACATGTAAAAATAGTCTAACGGCGAAGCAGTATTTACATCAAAATCTTCAGGCAGTTGAGGTCCAGTTTCTTCACGAAAATCGTTCACCACGAAAGTGTCGTCAAAATTGATCGGTCCAGTTCAGGTCACCGTCATCAGCGTCGTCGGACAGTTCATCGTCACTTGATTCAACATCACTTACTGATATATTTCCAACATCAATGTCAGAAATATCATCCCCTACTTCACTCTCATCAAAACCCTCAAATAATGACTCTCCATCGCTCTCTTCACTGTTTTCTTCCATGGTCGACATTTTTTAAAATTTTGCTACACGTGTTGTTAAAAACCGGATATAACTTGTTTTTATTTATAAACAGTCACGACATGGCTTGTGGGAAATTTTCATCAGACCTTGAACTTGAACTTCGGAAAAATACGTCGGTTTCTTACCGAATATTTACGAAGTTATAATCGGTTTTTTCCGTACTCGTCAAAAGACGTCTACATGGAAATGTGCTTACACGTCAAAAGACGTTTCCATGGAGAAATGTACCATACGTCAAAACACGGTTCTATGTGGTAATGAGTTAATAGTTCTAAATAGCAAATGTCCTTTCATTTGATAAATTGATTACTACTCCTAAAAATATCCCAAGTTGCTGATGTTTTTAGTAGAATACCTCCCAAGACAGCAACCTAGAAAATGAATTAGAATAAAGCACATTTGAACGAAGACAGAAAGAGGTTGGAGAGGAAAAAGAACAGAGAATAGTGAAAAATGGAGCAAGAAAAAAAAAATGAGACAGAACAGCATGCTGAGAATAAAAAAACCCAGATTTTAAAGAAAGAATATGGGTTATTTACAATATCTGCCTTATTCCCATCGATTTCTTACGAAATATTTGGTTCAGTTCAGTCATATCATAAGAAAGTGAATGCAGTATATATACTTGGAAACTGCAAAAAAAACCCAAATCATTACACTTCGAATCAAGATAAACATGTAAATGTAAACTGCTGTCTCATTGCTGAGGCATGTGTGCAAAACATTTTGAAGGGAGTGGGGGTTTAGACTGGCTGGCATCAAGGATGCAACTGCCCAAGTTATTGTGTGTGTGTGTGTGTGTGTGTGTGTGTCGAAAAATTGTGAGAACCATATGTCCTAAAATGCAATTTATCGCATTCTACAAGTAAAATTCATCATGACAAATGCATGTATATTCATATTAAAATAATAATAATAATTTGCTTTGAGCAGGGATAGGTTTGGGAAATGTGGGGGTTGACCCCTCAACCCACCACCCTGAACATGCCCCTATTGTTAGTTTTTTTTTAATTCCCTTTAAGATTTATGTATTTCTTACAATTTAGATGAACCAGTTGCCAAAGACAAATGTTTTATTATGTTTTTATGATTCGCAACTGTTGCGTCAGTTACTTTTAGTGTTACGTCAGTTACCCATTAATAAAAAATTCCTTGTAGAAAACTTAGTTCTCTTGTTCTAGTGATCATAGATTACCTGTGCGCTACACATTTCTGTATATACCTAAAAACTTAATACTTCAGATAATTTTGGCAAATTCAAAGACATGTCAAATACAAGTTACTTTTTTTGTTGCGTCAGACCCACACTTCATTTGTGATTGTAGTTGCGCTGAAATTGTATGCAATGAAATTTTCTTTTGACACGACCACATCTAATCAAATCCATAAATGTACTGGCTGCTTCTGAAAGTTCTGTCTAGAATGGAATCTATAGATCATTGTAAACTGACTGCGAGTGTGTTCTATGTTGTGATTGGTTAATTACATTCTTTTTCCGGGATCAAATAGACAATAACACCAGGAAAGCTAAAAACTCCATATGGTCATCTCCTAATTGGAAAGAAAGAAAGATATGTTTTATTTAACGACTCACTCAACACATTTTATTTACAGTTATATGGCGTCAGACATATGGTTAAGGACCACCCAGATTTTGAGAGGAAACCTGCTGTCGCCACTACATGGGCTACTCTTTTCGATTAGCAGCAAGGGATCTTTTATTTGCGCTTCCCACAGGCAGAATAGCACAAACCATGGCCTTTGTTAACCAGTTATGGATCACCGGTCAGTGCAAGTGGTTTACACCTACCCATTCAGCCTTGCGGAGCACTCACTCAGGGTTTGGAGTCGGTATCTGGATTAAAAATCCCATGCCTCGACTGGGATCCGAACACAGTACCTACCAACCTGTAGACCGATGGCCTACCACGACGCCGGTATCTCCTAACTGGAGTCCTTGTCTACTCCCAATCACGAGTTTGGTTTAGGGTCTCCATGAGTACTCGAGTATGGACAGTCTACCAAGACTCAAGTCCATTTACAGGACTCAGGTACCTGTGCAAGGATGCGCACACTCATTTAATTATATTTTTATGTAATTGTATCAATGTGCTTGCTGCCAATTACATTACAGGGCTATGAATTATAAAAAAAAAAAAAAGTTGAATGTGTGAATTATAGTATTATAAATGGCATGATTTGGCGTCCATGTTCAGTACTGGAATTAAGATGCATAATGCTATTTTACTTCATTCCTTAGTCTCATAATCATCTGTGTCGTGTACTCTGGTCCAGGTCGAGTTTCACCCTTGAGTATTTTGGACTCGTGGAGGCCCTAGTATAGTAGCCGTTGTTTAGCTACCAGTGATTGTATTCAAATATGACCTGCTTGGTATGCAGTCCTAGCTCTTAGTATATGTTGTAAGAGCACCTTTTGTGCGAGCTATATGATCTAGCTGCCTCACTTTGGCAAAGAGTACCTTCTTTGCCTGGTCCATCTCAGTGTTTTTGTTTGTCCTGTCATAAAGAAGAATTGACTAATCTTTGAAGCTGATACATGCCAGGCCACAATGTTTCATGCAAATCGCTGTTCTATTCATGTGTCGATTACGCAAAATTAAATTTACGCAAACCGCAAATCAGTTCTGTCGTGACCTGTAGACATTCGGAAATTAAAACTTGCAAACTTTAGTTTATTATACAGTTGAGCATTGTAATTTCAAGAACCTAAATTGACTAGTATTCCGACAAATGTTTTTGGACTGATTTTTAGATACCTGATGTGCAGCAAACCAGTAGAGAACGTTATATTGCAACAATTGTAACCTGCGACCAGTCTAAACTAAATGCTCAGTATAAAGTCAAGCCAAATGGGTTTTTTTTTAAATGGGCACGGCCTGCTGGAGACGGCCAAATTATCTACAGGTATTTTATCTCTAAAGGAATATATATTAGACAAAATATTTGACAAATGTTGAAAATTCAAACGTGTCACGAAAGTTGAAAAACACTAACATCGCAATAATGAGCTTTAAAAAACAAACAGTATAATGAGCTTTAAAAAACAAACAGTTGGAACATCATTGTAGTATAGAGGTACCATTGTTAAAGTGAAAGTAACTTGGCCAACGCAAAACGAGAAAAGGAATCTGGAAGTGTATCTATTTTGTTTCAGTAGTCAGGGGCCAATATTTAGTCCTTTTAGAATAGTTAACTTTAGCAAGCGTTAAAGAATCTGTTTTATAAAAATGTTTTGTTTTGTATTTTGTTTTGTATTTTGTTTTTACTTTATGTTTGAACTAAATATTATGTATTTAAAATATAATTTCAACACAAGTTTGAGGTAACCGATCAGTTAATCCACAGGTTATGCAAATATAATTCACGTAACCGAACAATTGGTTACCTAGGTAAAAACCATGTGAACCGACTTCCAGTTACCTCAGATTTTGAAATATTATCCCCTGCATGCTCTTATCTGTGATGCCAGTGGACAGACATAGACTTGGGACAGACACAGACATTTTCCTGTAATGTCAGGAAAAGCTGTACAAGAGTCCTATGCTGTTTTCCTCCAATACTAATTAACGACAATGTGTCACACCCATTGACCTCAGGGATAAAATCAAAGTGCCTTTACCGTTTGTTCTAGGGAGGCTGCAATATCATGAGATGGTATCCTATAGGTTCTCTTCATGGAGGATATAGCCAGTTTTTATAATTGGAAGTAGTCACTTGATAAAAATGGGTAAATATGGTTTTATTTCAGGCATTTTATAATCAGATATCCGACGTAATCAACCTTTTAGACTACTGGATCAATTATTATTTTATAAATACATAAAATAAAGTTCATATTTGAATCGGTAAGTATTATTTTTGTGGATTTTTCTACTTTTTTATGAAATTTTAGATCAGTTAATGTTGATTAAAATTAGGCCAAACATTGAAAAAGTCTCATTTACTTACTGGCATTCGTGACCAGCTGTCCAGTATTTAGTCTATTATCCATATAAAAATTAGAAAACCAACAAAAATAATACTTACAGATTCAAACATGAACTTTATTTTATGTATTCATAAAACATTTGAGTGAATATATGTGAGTAAAAATTGTAAACTTGTACCCACTCAAAGCAGTTTTTGTCAAAAATTAATCTGGTAGTCTAAAGGTTAAAACGAACTACGATTCATACCCCAATATTTGGTAATTTTCGTTGTTGGTAAAACAATTAAATTAGCTATTGATTCCCGAAAACTACCATGATGTGCTGCCATTGTTGTCAGGTGTATTTCCCACTGAAAAACGGAGACCTAAAGCAGCCATAGTGTCAGTGTTTCCTGTTTTGTATTTCCAGTATTTCCGGTGAGTGTTGTGTGCAAAACGGCAGAAAATATGAATTGAGGAATGCACTGTATGTTGACTGGCAAGATATCTCGCCTGCAGCAGTCAGAAGTAAGAAAATATTTTATTTAACGATGCACTCAACACATTTTATTTATGGTTATATAGCGTCAAACATATGGTTAAGGACCACACAGATATTGAGAGAGGAAACCTGCTGTCACCACTTCATGGACTACTCTTTTCGACTAGCAGCAATGGATCTTTTATATGCACCATCCCACAGACAGGGTAGTACATACCACGACCTTTGATATACCAGCCGTGGTGCACTGGGCCCACAGACGAGGATCGATCCCAGACCGACTGAGCACTTTACCACTAGGCTATATCTCGCCCATGCAGTTGTCAGAAGGTTAACTAGCTGTTAGATTTATCCTGTTAGATAAAAAGCATGCGGAAAAGCTATTATTTCAGCCATGTTGTACGATGACCTAGAGGTCAAGTGAGCGATTTTGTAATGTAGGTTATGAGTGGGACGTCACATGAGCTAGTAGCAGGATATGTCTTTGCTTTATCCGTCATCATACAGGGCATAAAAAATTTTTCAGACAACCAATATATTGTTTGTGTGATTTTATTGTTTGTAACACAAACGATTTTCTTCTATAGTTCAGATACAAATAAGATGAGCGAGTTTCATAGCTTTTCTCCTATTGTAAATACAAAAATATACTTTTTGTGTGCTTAGACGAACATAAAAATTAGTTTTTTGCCCTACCCACGAATATCGACCTGTGTCGAAATCTTTTTTGACCTCTTTTGGGGAAGATTTTTTTGTTGTTGTTGTAAACATTTAACCAATTTCAATTTAGACTTAAACAAGTATAATATTGATCTGTAGATGATAGTTGTCAAACATTTTAAAACCTTTAAGCAAAATTTATTAACGTCAGTTTAGATTCTGCAAAGAACTAGTCATAGTAACGAGAACATGATTTTCTTTTAACGGTGGCACTAGATCCTGCGCATCGCTGTGCATGTTTGTAATACATGGTGCATGCTCTTGTGACAGGCAAAATTTGTTTTAAACTAAATCAATCTAACGGTTTCTGCAGGTACCTTCGCGTGAGCCAGATGAGGCTATGTATTGGCATGCTTTAACAGTCACAAAGTTAATATCAGGGTTTCTGCTAGAGGGTAAAATGGGTATGGTGCCATACCCAAAATATTTTGCAGATTTTTTTTTTAAAGTTAACCTTTTGACAAAATTAATTACTCTCATCATTACTGAATGATTTTCTTAACCCTAACCTTAAACTTAACCCATTTTCTTTCTGGAGGAGGCTCCCTATACCCCCTGTTGACTGTAGTGACATACCCAAAAATTTCTTTTTGGCAGAAACACTGAATATTAGCAGTCATTTTGTCCGACACTAGCAGTAGGTATAATAGTTGCTAGAATGCCATAGTGTTCGCTATTAATACACATGCTTCATTCCGAAAGAAGCTGTACAAGTGTCGAACTCGGCGGAGAATCTGTAATCGGTCGACTTATTCTGATTGGCTTGAAGTGGTGCGAGATTTTTATAACACCTGTCTATAATTTTGTTTAACAAGTTTTCTTTTCATCAGTGTCATTAAATTGCATCGGTATATAATATAATATTCTAAGAAACTACCCATAAAGGTTCTGTGACTTGCTTCAAACACCTAATATCGTCAGGACTGTAAATATGTTGGTGGCGAGCTTACACCGGTAGCATTTTATTAATATTAACAGAAGTAGACTGTGGTCATGAAAGAAATAGAGATGTTAACGATGGAGAAAAAGCTGGTTAGAAATAGAACATTACCATCAAGCATATACGAGGTACATCTAGGTTAGGGATTTCCATTAATGATACTAGCCAACACACTTTTGTTTGGATTTTCTAACGAGTGATTAAAGCTTTTACACGAACGATGTGGACACTGGTTTTTCAGTATTTTTCTTACACTGGAAAGTAGCCTTATTTTCTTCCAAAAACCGTGATATTTTTTTTAAAAAGATTTTCTGACAAAAGATTATAGCTTTTACACGAACGATCCGTTGTTTATGTTGATATTGGTTTTGACAGACGAATGACAAAATCGTGCGTGCCAAATTTTATGCCCTGTCATATTTTGTCAATAGAAACGGTGGTTGCAGGATAACTGCATACATTCTTTTCCAGTTCTATTGGAAATGTGTAACACGGTTTACCCACCTTGACATGCTTTTCCTGCACTACAAGTAGTCATGTGATTCAAAACATTTTTCATTGTTCGGCAATATGGGAGGCTGCAAGCTTGTTCTCCATTGGTAGCCTCGCGCCTCTGACACTTATGGGCATGGAGCAGTAGAACAAGCTGCTGTTGAATAAGCTTGCTCTTGTCGGGATCAGCAGCTCCTGGGCGACTCGTTCCCGGCTGCACTGGTTGTCCAGGCTGAATTGGAAAAAACCCAAAAGTTTTACTAACAGTATTTTGTAACTTTAATGGAGAATTGTTATTATCAACTATTTAAGCAGAGTAAGTTTCAAAATTAATAATGTGTGCGTTATAGGATATAAAAATAAAGACTAAAAAAATATATGAAATTTTTTGGGACAAGAACAACACATCTGAAATGAGTACAAAAAAAAGAAAGAAAGAAAGAATTCACTGGTATTCTCTTCATGAATGTATTTCCTCGTAAATAAGTATATTACAAGTCATGAACTTTCATGTCTGAGTAAGCATAGTGTGTGAGTCTGGGGTTACTGACACTAAATATTAATCCCAAGGAATAATTAGATTTCTGTAACCAAGTAGATATAATATATAAAAAATGTCAGAGAAAATCTTATATGCACTGAACAAGATGATATTTAGTTTATACACAATTCTTATATTTCTTGCACAATATCATTCTATTAAAAAAGTAATGCTCCAATATGACAATGTTGGTCACCAGTGTGAACAAAACAAAAACAACTCACTAATTACCATTCACAAAGTTAAAAGAAAACCTAAATTAACTATACACTTACATTGGTCATAGTACTGCCTGCATTCATAGGGGAAGAAGTCATAGACGTCATTGCAGTTGAAAGGGGTGTAGTGAATGAAGCAGTTGAAGGAGGATGACCAGGACCAGGAGCAGAAGAGAAGTTGAATGCACTAGCACCACCACCACCTTGCGGGACAGACTGCCACACACAACAAAATGAGGTTTAAAATACTATACAAAATCACATATCAAGGGAGTCAAACACCACAAGCAAAGAATAATTACAAAATAAAGTTTTGACCCAAACATTGAAAGTGTGCAATAACATGGCTAGCTCTGGGTGAGCAGAAAATTTTGTCAAATAATCTGTTAATTTTTTTTAAATTGCAGAAATCCAGTTATTTTTTAAACAAAATATCAGTTATTTCAAGAAATTAAGTTGCCAAATAAAAAAATAAAATTTGCTAATTGTTTTTGAAATTCACAAATGGCGAAATTGGCGTGTGCCAGAGCTAGCCCTGAATAATCATAAATGACTTGTAAATGTTTTTTGTCAACTTCACAACAAAGAGTTGCAATGAGTACATAAAGTTGAGAATGAAAATTTAAAGAATTATTGTTTCGTTCATGTGTTGCTAACAAATATAATTTTTCTCTATTTGTTTTTGCATATAAAGTCATAAATGGGTTATCAGGATTTACGCTGTTGTTCACCAAATCGCCAAATGTGATTTAAAGCTGAATTTGGCAAATATGTCATTACCAATTCGCCAAAAAGTTAAATTGTTTGTTGTTTGTATACGAATATATATTTTTTAAATAATTCTATTAAACTGAATGTTATTTGAATTTGGCTAGATTTTCTATCAAATTCACCAAATTGTTGTTCATTTTTAGCATCCAGTTTAAATCCTAAGTTCTGCAAATGTTTAATTATCAGAGGCCTCAATGCTATAACCATCACAATTTATGCTTTTAAAATGTTGCCATTAGAAAGCAAAGCTAAGCATCTTTTTCAATAAACCAACAAAGAAACTTTTTAAAGAAAACTGAAGTATCTTATCCAATACACACAGGCAATTAATATTAAAGCAGGCTAATTAACCAACATACTTGAATAAGACCAAAACATTCCTGGTCACTGTAAGCTAAAGAAACTAAAATAACAGTCATGTGCACATACCTTGGCTATCTGTTGATGTGATTGAGCAGAATTTATTCCAGGATGCCCAAGATTCTGGTGTCCAGCTAACTGGGATATATTAATTGATTGTCCCATAACATTTCCTTGTGACATAGGCATAGCATTTGTGTTCCCAACAGTGTTCGATGGAACATTTCTTGCCTGACCTATACCACTTTGAGAATACGAAGGTCCATTCATCAAAGGTTGATTGGGATTATGCTGGCTCAAATTCACACCAGGGATCATATGCTGCTGCGGTGTCAGTGGTTTCATGTTCATTGAACTTGAGACAGCACCCAAATTTGTTCCCCCTGAACTTGTGACGGTGAAAGCAGCACTAGTGTTTATTAGATTTGTATCAGAAATGTTCATCATATGCTGTGGATTCAGAGTGCCTTGCTTTCCAACAAGCACTGAGGACATGTTCATGTGTGAACTTTTATTCACAACATTTAGGCCTCCGCCTGGAAGCTGCTGCACAAGACCTGCATTTCGTCCTTGGGTTGCATTTTGATTTTGTGGACTAGCAATACTGTTAGTGATTGAAATATTTGTTGATGGTGGTGTTGAACTAGATAAAAGATGTGACAATTGCTGGTTATTTTGTGCAGTACTGTCATGGGTTGACGTTGGCTGGTCACAGAGTGCATTATGATTTCCATCACTTGTACTTGTCAGTTCATCTGGAAGTTCATTTGCAATGTTAACTAGAGTCTCATAGCTGAATTCTGAAAACAAAAAGAGAGAAAAAAAAATCAATTACACTAGTTCAGTTTAGAAGATATAAAGACTGTTTGACATTCTGTGTGACGTTTTTATTATTTATGGGTTTTTGGTGGGTTAGGTGGTAATTTATCTCATAAATAGGTTATATTGCAAATTTTCTGTTCTGAGGTTGCTATATGAATAATTTTTATTACATAAAATCCAATTGTGGATTCAGTTTGAATTAGATACCATTTGATAATTTACAAATATTCGAAGCGTCTGGCAAAGAAAATTCATAAACTATTCTTACTTTAAATATATTGGTGCAGTGTCTTGTGAGGTGCGACATACATGGAATATTAAAAAAAAATTTTTTTATATCAAACAAAACATCAATTTATTGACAAAGTTCATACATATGATATCAATCAAATTCAATGACATATTTATTTCATTGACATTTTTATTATTTTCCTGTAACCATCAATTTTTTTTATACAATGATTTGATGAAAACTGCAGTTTTCATTTCTTATAATCCAATATCTACAATATTTAAGTACAGGATGCAATGTATAAAAAGGGGGAAATGTGCAGTGTCTGATACTAAATGTTTTTAGCATTATCCCAGCTGCATATTAAAATAAAAAAATCTGGTATCAAATAATATGTTGATATTTTAAATTAAATACCATTTTTTAAATTTAAACTTGTGCTAATTTGATGTAGTAATTGTAATTAATAAAATGTTTTCATTCTAGTTTAAGTATTTCACTCTGCATACACAGTGAAATTTGACTGGCTAATCAAATCAATTTGACAGAAAAACCAGTATTAAAGTGTCAGAAATTTAGGGGATTCCCCAAGAGTACTTTTGATCCTTTCTTAACTCTTATGATGTAATGCTGTTTATAAATGTTTGTGTGACGTTGACAGGAATTCCAAAGTAAGTAGTGGAAACTATGCCGAATTATGAATCTTTGATATATCGAGCACCTGATGTGAGGAGTATTTTGAATAAGTGAAATTGACAATAATGGTTAGTATTGTTAAAAAACACAAAATAAAATGCAAAAATAAAATTAGGAGCATCAGATAATACACCGGCAGGGTTAGCTCTGCATGATTAGAACATTTCACCAAATTATCTTTAAAAAAACCTAGGAATATAGCTATTTTCCATCAAAATATCAATTATTACACCAAATTAAAATTGTTTTTAAAATTTGCAATTGGCAAGTGGCACATTAACTTAGGAAAGTCTGTCCATGTCAATTATTTAGCTAAAGGGCCGGTTAAAATTTACAAAACAAAAATGAGGATATTTTGATATATGGGCCTGATAAAATCATTAAGGGACTCGTTTAAAAAAACAAAAACACAGTGGGCTGGTTAAACATAAAAATTTATTATTTAATCCGATTGCGATATAATTATGTTTTAAAGACAGAGACTTGAAACATGATCGCAGTAACTAGGATTTTGTTAACGCTGCATCCATTCCGAAAAATTCATATTTACAGATTTAATTTTTTTTTTTTTTTTTTATTAAATTAGTATGGGAATAACCATGTTGTATCTTAACCATTTGCAGACATTAATGCTGATTTAGTTACAAATATTTGTTTTATCACATGTGCTTTGCGTCACCAGTAAAACTCAATCTGCAACAGTAAAATCAGTATTAACATCTACAAATGGACAAATACAATGTATTTATTTCCTAAATTTATAACCATATAATAATGAGCCATTTCACGAAAAATGTTGCAACTGTGCACAAATATATTATGCTCAATTTAATTTTGGCTAAACTAAAACAAAATGTTAAATTACAATAAAAATTCAAGTGTGTTGGAGAAAAAAAATAACAGCTAATAGGCCTAATTACTAAAGCTGTTTTTCATCATTCCTGATTTATTTATTTTTGTTAAAACATTTTTTAATAAAGAGTAAAACTGAGATAGAAAATCGAAAAAAAGTGCTTGAAATTAGAAGATAAATTAGAACATAGCAACACCAACAAAACAATTGCACCTCGATTTTACCGTATCAGCCAATATATAATTGCACATACAGTTATGTCTAAAAAAAAAATTGTAGTTGTTTTTATATATATTTTTTTTTGACAGACAAAAGGCTGCAACTTCAGCATCATCGAACACTATTTGATCGAAAATAACAGTCATAGTGATCGAGATTTAATAATAAAGTTAATGTGTACCTGAACTGTCACTTGCTGGCGTAAGAGATGGCGATGCAAGATCTCTCCTCTGTCGTTTGGCCGCTGGGGCCCCATCCACAAGCTGGTCAGCCATGTTTTGTAAAAATTTCTTTACAGAAAAAAATGCAAGCCTACTTCACTGTTCAGCTGCGATCAGTTGGCTTCACGTGCTTCAGCAAAGACAACATTTGCCGCATGAGACCTACATCATGACGATGCGCATACACGTATCCAAACAACACACAGGGAATCCCTGAAATGCCCAAGCCTCCATGATTGCCAGTACAAAGCCGTAATCGGCGCAACTTTTCATACTAAAATACGATCCAGTTCGGCCCGTACATGACCATCCCTGGGCTTAAATTATTCCTTAGACGTCTATGAATATCCGTACAGGTTAGAAGATGGATAGAAATGTAAAGAGAATGAAATTAATCGTTTGAAACTCGTCGATCCATCGGATCTTCGATACCTAAGATGGCGGCTGTTGATGAAAAGTTTTACGCTTGTCACATAGGCCTCGAACACTTCCGAGTAATCCGGAATGTGCCGAATATTAATTATTCAAAACTGTATACATTTCATTTGCTCAACTAATCACGTGACAGCAGATGATTGGTAGGAACTTACGGACATCCCAAACCGAAGAGATGCGGAGGACTTCGGAATAACTGGAAAGATGAATTATGGGACAGTAATAAAAATACCCTCGAACCCCTGACGTCAAATGCTCCGAGCTCTGTCCAGAAAATTTCCAGGAATGGCTTTTCCGCACAGAATACGTGTTACACAGAACATTAATTGCTGTTTATTATTTGACACACTTTTTTTTTTTTTTTTTTTTTTTAAATAATTACTATACAACATTAATGAGCAAAGTATTATAATCAGAGTAATATAATTAAATATTCTAAACCCAGTTATAACCAAATTATTAGAAATGTCAAACCAAAACTGAATAGCCAAACTATCTCAATCAAAACTCGTTATAATCAAACTCATAAATTATATATAATGTACGTATATGTATGCATTTATGTACTTATGTACATTTATTCCGTAGATGTCTAGGGATATATATATATATATATATATATATATATATATATATATATATATATATATATATACATATATATATATATATATATATATATATATATATATATATATATATATATATATATATATATATATATATATATATATATATATATATATATATATACATATATATATATATATATATATACATATATATTCATTGAATGTCACCCATTATGTATGTATGTATGTATATATATATATATATATATATATATATATATATATATATATATATATATATATATCTATAATATATATATATATATACATACATACATACATACATACACATATATATATGAATGCATCCAGTGGTGGATTTAAAGTGTGTGTGTGGGGGGGGGGGGGGGGCAGTGCGACCTTAAATGGATTTTCTGGACCCGCCACTGGCATTCGTGTGTGTTGAAAGCCTATGAGTGGGCATGTTAAAGTTAGTTTTGTTCTGTTTAACGACACCACAAGAGCACATTGATTTATTAGTCATCGGCTATTGGATGTAAAACATTTGTTTATTTTGACGTGCAGTTTTAGAGAGGAAACCCGCTACATGTTTCCATTAGTAGCAAGTGATCTTTTATATGCAGCATCCTACAGACAAGATGACACACACCACGGTCTTTGATATACCAGTCGTGGTATATATGTATATGTATGTATGTATGTATGTATGTATGTATATATATATATATATATATATATATATATATATATATATATATGTATGTATGTATGTATGTATGTATGTATGTATGTATGTATGTATGTATGTATGTATGTATGTATGTTAATTTGTTTGGCTAGTACCATGTTTTGTTTATTAGCCTAATAAGATTTATTATGTTTAGGAAAAGGGGATAACAAATAAACCAACCATTGAAGAATGGACTGGGTTAGAGGGTTGCAGGCTTAGGCGGGCGGGTAGTCGTGTATAGTCTAAAATGTCCTTGAGACTCGGATTTGTTTTCCTGTATGCAATAACCAGAGGTGCTTTAATGTTGTTGTTTTTTTTATATCTGTTTGCAGATTGTAAATTGTTGTGGAAATAATTTTCTTTCTTTTTACGGGTTTGCCAAATTCCACATTGATTCCAAATTAAATTTGATTTCTTTCTTTTTTCTTGTTTTTTTTGTGTGTCTTTAATGGACGAATCCAGAAGGCCTTTCATTCGAATCTCAAGAGATATGTTTCGTCTTATGAACCAGTATCGAGGGTTGTTCAGTTTAATTTATTTCAAAATCTGTAGCTAATAAATAGTCAGGTAGATTGAAGTTACTGACGACCGGGGTGTCGGCTTCATGCCGAATATCATACTTGTGACAAACTGCTCTAATTCTCAGTTGATTTTGCGTTTGTTAGATTGGCGTTTGTTCTATGTAGGTGGGGTTTTTTTTTTTTTTTTTTTTTAAATTATATATTTTTTGTTATACATAAATTACAGGTGATTAGAAATATATATATATATATTTTTTAATCACAGTTCAAATCTGTCCGAATTTGATATTCAATTTTGGCCTGTTGACTTTTGAAAGTCGACTGCGTTTTAAATAAGTTGTGAAATCTGTACCTGGTTTTGTTACAAGTAACAGACGAGCCAGTGCTTATCTGGGGTGGTTGATTAGCCCGAAGTTTGCATGGGTTATAGGCTTCAGTTGCCCTAAAATGGTTTCCTAATCCTCGAACAGCTTCAGATTTAATTTTTCTTAAAGACCGTGTTCAATATGCCCTAGGTTTTAAAACACTAATAAAAGTGAACAAGCCTCATTGAAATTATGTTTGTTATTCGACTTTCTGTGAAATCTAATAATATGATATTTAACATTATCTTGAAAGGTATGGCGTGGGTGTAACGACTTGCAGTGGAGAAAATGTGTCTGTTGGTTTCGGAAAAAACCCCGACTTTGTAGTCGACGTAACCTGATGTTTCAAACTATGTACCGTTATACATTGTTACATCTGATATGGTGGCCTTAAGTTCGATATTGTCATCTTGTTGTTTTAATAGCTAAAACAAAAGTTCAAATTTTTTTGTTTCGAAGTATATCGTCGAGATGTCTAAGGTACAAAACAGGAATTTTACTTAATTTCTTTAAAGGGGCAGGATTATTCAATTGGTTGAGTGCTCGCTTGAGGTGCTTGCGAGATCGAACCACGTCGGTGGATTCATTCAACTAACTGGGTTTTTTCTCTCGTTCCAACCAGTGCACCACAACTGGTCAAAGGCCGTGGTATGTGTTTTGATGTCTGTGAGAAAGTGCATATAAAAAATCTTTGCTCCTTTAGGAAAAATGTAGCGGGTTTCCTCTGATGACTACGAGTCAGAAGTACCAATGTTTGAGATCCAATAACCGATGATTTATTAATCAATGCGTTCTAGTGGTGTCGTTAAACGAAACAAACTTTAAAAATGTTTTAAAGCAACCTCTTCCCATTCGGCGACATAGATAGATGCAAAATTTGGACTAACACGTTTGCCCATAGCACAACCACACACCTGCTGATACATTTCTTCCCTCAAACGAAAAATCATTTCCTTTTAGGTTTAATTTTAACAGCTCAGTAATGTTTTTAACCGGCCTCGGTGGTGTCGTGGTTAAGCTATCGGACATAAGGCTGGTAGGTACAGGGTTCGCAGCCCGGTACCGGCTCCCATCCAGAGCAAGTTTTAACGACTCATTGGGTAGGTGTAAGACCACTACACCAACTTCTCTCTCACTAACCACTAACCCACTGTCCTGGACAGACAGCCAGATAGCTGAGGTGTGTGTCCAGGATAGCGTACTTGAACCTTAATTGAATATAAGCACAAAAATAAGTTCAAATTAAAAACATGTTTTAATCTGGTCTGCCTGAATATAGATACTTATCAAATGCTCTCTTAACTGAATCAATGTCCGCATCAGTATTTATGTTGGTCTACACGGAGTCAATATCAAGGATAAATAAAAATGAAAGTTCGGGGATTTTGGTTTTTGGTAATTTTGATAGTGACGATTTTCAATGTTTTTCCACAAAACTTTCATGTTTATTTGCAATTAGTTTTCAATGAAAGTCTATATATTTCGAAATGCTGTACGATTCTGATCCACAGTCTGAAATGATTGGACGATCGGGTGGTGTGTTAATATTGGTCCATGTATTTACTGGCTTGTGGAATTTTGGAAGTACATTTCCGGGTTTGTAATCGTAACCTGGTTTCTAAATATTTTTACTTTTTACAGAATTAATATGTCCCTGATCTTTTTGACATAGAATAATTGCATTTGACTTTTTACAATTCTCAAGCAAAATAGCTTTGTCTAAATTTGTTGTAGTTCCTTGAATTATTAAGCTGTCGATGGACTTCCCGGATATAGTTCATCCCCGATAGAATGACACTAGTAGTTGACCCATTGAATTGTCTGCCGATTTTTTATAACAATTTTGCGGTTTTTACCTAATTTGGTGAGATGACGACGTTCCACCACAGAAATATTTTGATGATTTGTGATATCAGTCATATCACCCACTTTTTTCATTATCCTTTTTTTTAAAAGTTTTAATTTTAGGATCGACACTAGAGTTTGGGGGTAACCAGCCTAAGTTTTTCGCGAATGGCATTTTTTTCTCCAGTTAAGTGTCGAAAACAGTCGGCCAGTTTTATGTTTTGGTGAAGAAAAACAACCCTGCCGTATCCATTACAGCACTGTCAAGTTTAGCCTCTAAGCCTATTTTTGGTTGAGGGTGTCCAGTAATGATTTTTCAGTGGGTGTCAGAAGGTTAGGGTCACCAGTTAGGTTAACAATGTTAGTTGTTAATCCTAAATCGTAATCCTAAACTCTCTCCCGGCCTTAGTTTAAATTTAAGTACCTCATCCAACTGCGGTGAAGTTTATTGAGTTGTTTCTGTCCTGTGCATGTTGTCCTGCCCATCCTCAAAATCATATTCGGGAACGCAGGTATAAATTTGATGTGCTTCATAATTTTGCAGTCAACTTTATTTGGGCGGAACATTATGTATATATCATGATGCACGTATGCATGTATGACTGCATGTATGACTGCATGTATATATGTTTGTGTGTGTGTGTGTGTGTGTGTGTGTGTGTGTGTGTGTCTGTTTGTGTGTGTTTGTGTGTGTGTGTGTGTGTATGTGTGTGTGTGTGTGTGCATGTGTGTGTATATGAATATCAATACCGGTATATTGTATGTATGTATGTATTTATGTGCGTATGTTGTTGATTCAAATAAATGATATTTAAAAATTGAACAAAAACATAAATTAAGAATCCCTTAAAATGTTGCTAAATTAGTTATTGCTTCTTCAAACGATAGACTTGCCAATGTAGCCAAACACCATTATTCTTTAAATACATAACGCCACAGTACATACCACGGCCTTTGGTGTACCAGTCGTGGGAAGTGGTTGGAATGGAAAAAACCGAGTCTATCGAGGACGATAGATCTTAAGTCCCATCACACCTTAGATGAGCAGTTGTTTGCGTTTAAAGCATACATGAACTGTTTAGGAACTCGGTGAGAGGCGTTTCTTAATGGTAAATATAACGGTTCCTTGTCATCATGTCACAGTTTGTTTACGATGTCGTTTCCTAATGATAAATATAACACTTTCTTTTCAACATGTTAAGTTTGTTTACGATGGCGTTTCTTAATGATAAATATAACGTTTTGTTTTCTTCAACATATTACAGTTTCTTTATGATGGAGTTTCTTAATAATAAATATAACTTTTCCCCCCAAAATGTCACAGTTTCTTTACGACGGCGTGTTTTAATTGTAAATAGAACGGTTTCTTTTCAACATGTCACAGTTTGTTTACGATGACGTTTCTTAATGGTAAACATAACGGTTTGTTTTCTTCAACATATTACAGTTTCTTTATGATGGCGTTTCTTAATGATAAATATAACTTTTCCCCCCAAAATGTCACAGTTTCTTTACGACGGCGTGTTTTAATTGTAAATATAACGGTTTCTTTTCAACATGTCACAGTTTGTTTACGATGACGTTTCTTAATGGTAAACATAACGGTTTCTTTTCAACATGTTAAGTTTGTTTACGATGGTGTTTCTTAATGATAAAATATAACGTTTTTTTCTTCAACATATTACAGTTTCGTTATGATGGCGTTTCTTAATGATAAATATAACGGTTTCTTTTCAACCTGTTAAGTTTGTATACGATGGCTTTCCTTAATGGTGAATATTCGTTTGAACGTGTTAAGTTTCTTTACGATGGCTTTTCTTAATGATAAATATAACGACTTCTTTTCAACATGTTACAGTTTCTTTACGATGGCGTTTCTTAATGATAAATAGTTTCGTTTGAACATGTTAAGTTTCTTTACGATGGCTTTTCTTAATGATAAATATAACGGCTTCTTTTCAACATTTTACAGTTTCTTTACGATGGCGTTTCTTAATGGTAAATATTCTATGTAAATTGTCAACAATCATTGTAAACAGATTGGCGACAACAGGTAACATATTTTTAATGAAAGCACTCCTGGTAATGACAGATGAGTTACGATTTTTTAAATATTTATTTTAAGTGAAGGTAATTTTATCCAAGCTAGTCATTCATCATATTATTGCTGAATATACTAAAAACTGATTTTGAAGATTTTACATGATAATACACGCAGATGTTAAAAAAAAAAAAAAAAAAAGAGAGAAAAAAAAAAAAAAAAAAAAAAAAAAAAAAAAAAAAAAAGAAAAAAAAAAAGGATTTTTAAAATTAAAATAAATATTAAAAAAAAAAAACCCAACCATAATTAAAACCTAACAATAACATTAAAAACTTCAATTCGAAAAAACCCCGTATAAACAAAAATTTCTCCATTATCTATGTTGATGAGGAACGGATATAACCGTACGGGACGAGAGTGGAGTAAATTACCTATTAGTACAAAAACAATGAGCAAAATGAGCTGACCTGAAAACGTTTCATCATTCTGTTGTGGTGAATTTGGTGGTAAAATGCAGGAGATTACATTTCTGGGCCCTCAAACGTGTCTAGAATTGAAGAAATCGCGTTATACCAAGAAAAAAATACAGTGTGTTATGTTTAACGTCACCACTGGAGCACATTGACTAATTAATCATCGGCTATTGTGATTCTGATTCGTAGTCAACAGGGAAACCCGCTACATTTTTTCTAATGCAGTAAGGGATCTTTTATATGCACTTTCCACAGACAGGATAGCACATACCATGGCTTTTAATATACCAGTCGTGGTGCACTGGCTGGAACGAGAAACAGCTTAATGGACCCGCTGACGGGGATCGATCCCATACCGACCGCGCATCAAGCGAGTGCTTAACCACTGGGCTACATCCCGCCGCTATACCAAAAATGTCAAAACAGTTTAGTTAATTTTGTAAATATGGTTATAGAGTCTTACATTGTAACTTGAAAATAATACATTGCAAAATGATAATTTTATTTTTCATCTGAACTTTCATCTGAATTTTAAGTCAGTGTGTGTGTGTGTGTGTGTGTGTGTGTGTGTGTGTGTGTGTGTGAACATGCCTCCATAAGCGCGTAAAATATTGTTTTCTTAGACTAACATTGTCAAGCAAAACATTTCTGTTTTATACTTTAATGCTCAACAGTTGTATACTTTGTAGTAAAAATGCGCAGTGATTCTTTTGGAAATTTGTATAGCTGTTTGGTAGTAATTATTTGCAAATGTTAATAAACGTTGTTCTTGAGATTGTGGCATTTTCGTTTAAAACCTGCCTTCACCCCACCCAACCTCTCTGTGACTGAAATATCCATCGAATTATCAGTATCTGTTAGCATGAGTGTCCATCCCTCGACACAAGAGATGTCCGTTGTACGTGATAAAAGTGTCACCTTTCGATAAAGCCCGTTCATTGACATTTCGACGTGTGAAAAATTGCAATCTAATTAAAATTAGCTCCACAATTACATGTGGATCTAACACCAGCCAGTTGGAGCTCATGTCCACCAATCAAAACCTTACTTGCAGAATCCTGCCAGTGATTTAAAAATAATTTGAAAACATTCCGAATTATCCTGAGGGTATACGACATGTTTCGTGTGAATTACGAATGCCTTAAAACATGTTTTATTTTATAAAATAAATAATTTGTAATGTAAAACTGAAGACTGATTTATTTGGGGGGTTTTATAAATAAATAAATAATTTTTAATGTAAAATTGAAGACTGATAACCCACCCCGTACGTATTGGTATGGTTCGACAAACATAGAGCCCTTGCAGTCAGAGACCAAGCGATGTAATTTTCGGGCAATCGCTGCCCACAAAACGGTAGTCAAAGATTCCCGCTCTAATACCACAACAATCCTATATTTGACGTCAAATACCTTTACATCGATAATTTTCGAGTTACTTGATTAAAAAAATCCATTTATTAATCACTAATACACACACTACATAAAGAAATCCGACAGCACCCACATTCAGCTAACCTTCGGCACACTCCGACGTCAGAATTCCAAAGCTCGCTGACCTATATCGTGACGTAGATCACGTGATCGACCACTCGGTAATTCTGCTTTACACAAAGTTACAAGGGCAGTCTCACACCAAGCAAGGTTACAACATGGATTAGTTTTGTTTTGTGTTTTTGTGTTGTAAAGACAATTTGGAGCATAAAAGTGGACAGTTTGGGAGACTAGGAATTTACACACAATTCAAAGGTGGGCCAGTGCTCCATAGACATTAAGTGATGTTTTTGATGTAATGTCACTTCCGAAAAAGAATTATTCGTCTTTGTCCAATGTAGTTTGACGATTCGTTCCTTGGACACCGACCCCTCCCCCCCTCCAAAAAAATAAGAAATAAAAATGTGGAGACAAAATTTACAAAAGTAAAACCCCCCAAACAAAACAGGCTCATACATAACCACACAACTGCCAGCCACCCCAAGTGCCCAACAATCACAGAACAGAACAGAACTTTATTACACTCAGGCCGTTCCACAACGGCGTTAGAGGAACATACATAATAAATAGTATAAACGTGACAAGATGGTTTACAGGAGGATGAAATAATAACATATGATAATACATAATACATGCATTTACTTGTATATGATATCAATTGATAATAACTGTAACAGTAGTAGTATTAGTATTAGTAGTATTAGTAGTAGTAATAATAATGGTGGTAGCAGTAATGGTAGTCGTAGTAGTATAATAATAGTAATAGTAATGGTAGTACATGGTACAGTAATAATAATAATAATAATAATAATTGTAATATAGCTAGGAAACAGTTTTGATTGTGACATCGAGTTATTCAGTTACAAGGACGTTTAAAAACCTGGCAAATTACATTTATAAATTTCGCCAACTTCTTTAATACACTTATTTTCTTACTGCTCATTAGTTCTTTGAATTTGTAGGTGCTTGGTCTAGTATAATAATAGGGATGTAAAAATCTTACTCGGGAATTATGAAAAAATATACATACAAATAAATAATGGAATTCATCACCAATGTCACTTGCATCACATAAAGTACACAATCTGTTTTCAAATAATATGTTATTCCACCTTCCAGTTTCGACAGGTAAACAGTGATTTGATGTTCTAAATTTTATAATTAATCTCCACAACCTTTCGGGAATTATATTTAAATATTTTTCAAAAATGAGTTCTTCTTTAAAAAGTGAGTTCTTCTTTAAAATAGTAAATGATAGGGTTTTATCCAAACATCGCCTCTAAATGTTCCAAAATATGTTTAATACTAGTGAGCCAATTATGATGACATTGAAGAAATGGTAATTTTGATTGTTTCCCTGATGCCCAGTAACAAACCATTCTATTATTCCATATTTGTAAATATTAATCATTTTGCCTAATTTTAATTTGTTGTGAGAGCCAAGTTTAACGATAAAAATACATAGGTGTGTGATAATCCAAACATCGCTCATATCCTAACATGTTCCAAAATATGTTTTGAAAATAATACTAGTGAGCCAATTTATGATTTATTTTATTTGTAACATGATCTGTCAACATAAAGTCTGTATAGAAGAAACGCCAAGCAGGCATGGTAATTTTTCACCTGATTGTTTCCCTGAAAAATAATGCGTGATTTAAACCCAATATTGCTATGTGAATGTTTTGGAATACATAATTACATATTTTAAAAAGTTTTTAAGGGGGACACACACAAACTACTCTAGTGACTAATTAATGAAATTTAAATTTAATTACGTACTCTTTGAATATTTAAATTCCACGGGCACTTTCCCCAATTCTCCGTATAACATAAATAATGGGGTGGATTTTTTTTAGCGAGCTTTGGAATTCGGAGTGGCAAGATGTGTCGGAAGAAATTTATTTGAACAATGAATCGCATATATCGTTTTTTCCATATCCCCAGTACTTCTTTCAACCGTATAACAAGATAGAAAACGTGGGAGAACCATTGATGTTCAAACATTTTAAGTTTACACCGCCTATATACAATCGATAGATTATTGTCGTATTAGATTTCGCCAACAGTATTCTTTAAAAAATATAACAATTCCTATCCTAAACCAGCTGTTATGGCATATTTTGCATAATAATGAATTTGACAAAGTGGAAAATGAAGGTGTTTGTGATCCAGATGTTAAATGTTTTTGTGTACGACTAACGATAAATTTACCTATAGATGCAAAGGCCTAACTAGTCGGGATCGTCGACGTTTACCATGCTTAGGTTACTAAAATATATTAATGTATAAGCCTATTATCATTCAGTACATGTTTTTATTAATTTTAATAAAATATATACATGTATATATAAATTTCTCTATTTACCCTACGTCGCAGAGGACGGTCAAGCGTTCTCGTTTTGACACTGCGGTTATTCGGGGGATGCCCGTCACATGACTCAAAAATAATACGTCACACCTCTGCTCTCCAAATAGCCGTTATTTTCTCTGAATTATGGACCGTCGACATAATTCAATTATGTTCATAAAATATCAATAATAAATGGGATATGGTGGTTACGTAGATGATTCAGTAAAGTACTTTTAGGTACAAATCAAATGTGTATATTTTCAGATAATACTTTGTTGTGTCATTAATTAGGTCAACCATCCGTGACTGAGTGCCTTTAAGGGAGCGAACATCGAAAAACTATCTCGATCAGTATGCAAAAAGAGTAGCCCACGAAGTGGACAGTATGTTGATACAACAACAAAAAAGTTATATTTTATTTACGCAAATGAAAACATTTGATTTTTTTTATGGATTCGGCCAACCTCCGACTAAAACGGGTTTTCTCTCTTTATATCTGTGTGGTCCTTAATGGGCTACTCTTTTCGATTAGCAGCAAGGGATCCTTTATATCCCACAGACAGGATAACACATACCACAGCCTTTGATATACCAGTCCGAGCGCCAATGGGCCCATATTCCAGACCATCGGGCGAAAATCGTAGCTAGCATGGGGGTCAAGGGAGGCAGTTATCCCTCCAGAAAAAATTCGGAAAGCATTATAGAAACTTAAAGAAAAGGAGTTTTAGATTATTAACTACTCAGTTGCCCCCCCCCCCAAACAAAAATTCCTAGCTACGTCCCTGATAACCGTAAATAAAATGTGTTGAGTGCGTCGTTAAATAACACATTTCCTTCCTTGCTACAAATAGTGTACAAGTAGGAAGATTCGCTTGTTTGTTTGTTTTGTTTAACGACACCACCTGAGGACATTGATTTAATAGTCATCGGCTATTGGATGTCAAACATTTGGTAATTTTGACATAGATTCTTAGAGAGGAAACTGTTAAACCGCTACATTTGTGCACAAGTAGCAAGGGATCTTTTATAAATATGCACCATCCCACAGACAGGATATACATACCACGGCCTTTGATATACCAGTCGTGGTTCACTGGCTGGAACAAGAAATAGCTTAATGGGTTCACCGGCGGCAATCGATCGCAGACCGACCGCGTATCAAGCGAGCGGTTTTCCACTATAGTATGCTAAGTCCTTCCCCCATAGCATGAAGATATGACTGACAGAGCACATATTCCAGCAATGTAGGTCTACGGGTGTAAGAAGACCTATATATTGAATTTTTTTGTAAAATGAGATTTGTTTAATATCAAAATTTATCAGTAAGTCTAAATTCTGTAAATTAATGAATGTCTTAAATTTCAGGCTGTAAAATATACACATTTTCAATCTCTAATTGTATCTATTATACTTTATATTCAAAGTAGTGGTAGAAATGAGAGTTCTGGCTTACTTTGGCCCATTCACTTAACACGCGAGAGGTGTCACCCTCTCAGCGTCACCCTCCCAAGAGGGGACGTTGATGTCACAGCCCAGATGAATTTTCATTGGCTTACTAATGGCGATTTAAAAAATGGGGAAATCCCATATCGCACCAACTAACCAGAAAATAACCCCATCCACCCATCCACCCATATTGTACACCAAGTAAAGCGTAAACAATAAGAAACCATTCCATAAACACTACCAAGACATGAGTATGTGTTTGGTTATTAATGGTTTGAACTGCGTCAACATGAAGATGTATTAATATAAATGATGGCTATTGCGCTATTAATAAACAACATAAGACAGAAATACATTTTCATTATTTATTTCCCCATGTTCATCGTGAATGGATCACAGGTTATGGGGTCCTGCGTCCACCCTTACAATCTGTATATTGGTCTAATTCTATGCATGCTATTGGTATTTACAAGTGTTCAACGTCAGATGCCTGCACCCATGAATTGAATTTCTTGGGCCAGTTTAGCCATTTAACATAGTGTTGTTTGTTAACACCACGTCCTCTCGTCTTTAAAATCATTTCCACTTTCCAGAGATCGTCTTCCTTTACGTCAACCTTTTGGAGCTCGGACTGGTGGAAGGTGCCCTGGATTTCCTCGCCATCGTAGTCCTTCACTCGATAGAGGGGTAGTCCACCACGTAGTAGCGTTTGGCTGATGGTGAAGATTTCTCCTGTCCACTTCTCGTCGTATTTTCTTGTGAATATGTTTCTCAGATGAGTGAGTCGAACGTGGTCCCCGACTTTGAATCGAAAACGTTTCTTCACTGGCTTCACGTCTTTCTTGGGCCAGTACATTTTCCATAATATAGATGTTTCCTTGTGTTTGGAGCCATACCGATGGTTCTGTGATAAGTGTTATTATAGCTGTCGGCAAACGTCTGCAGACGATCGACATACTCGTAGGACTGTTTGTAGGTGAAGTACCGATACAGCCGTCCCTTAATGGTTTTTAAGACTCTTTCTGCCACTGCTGCCTTAGTTTCGTTATTGGTAAGCAAATGTTGAATTTTCCGTTGTTTAAGAAGCCTTTGGACGTCCCTGGCTCTAAACTCCATACCCCAATCCGTGCGAATTCGCCTCGGTTGTCTTCCCTCTTGGAATATATCTTCCATGGCTCTAGACACAGTCTGTCCCTTCTTGTCTTTTAAAGGTCTCAACCACAGGTATTTGGAGAACACGTCGATCACGACCAACACGAAGGTGTAGCCTCGATTATAGTTGGCAAACTTCACCATGTCCATGAGATCGGCCGACCACTGGTCATCAATTCCCATAACCATAATCTTGCTTTTGGCAAATGTTCTTCTGAGTGGGCGTTGTAAACTATAAGCTTCTTGTCTTTGCAGCCATTTTCTGATTTTGTATTTGTTGACAACATATTTTCCCGCTTTCCTGACATATCTATAAAGTTTATCAGGTCCTGAAAAACTTGCTGGTGAGGCTGGGTTGAAGTATATTTCCTTCAGATAATCTTCCCAAGCAGGCATGATCCGTGTGCATCAAATGTCAAACTAATTATGAGTCACTATATTTACAAACTGCACTTATATACACTTCAGTCTTGCTCTTCATCCGTTTCCACATCTGATGTTTCTTCATCTTCTGATTCTTCATCTGAATCATTGGAGAGTGTTTTGAGGTAAACATATGAAACAATAGTTGGGCGTAATGGTTTTATCAGGAGTTCAATTTTCTCATGGACATGTTTCCCCTCAACGTCTAGATCTGTGTAAGGATTCACCTTTCTGAGCTGAGCAAACAGAGGGTCAAACAGCGGTCTACATGTGAAATAAAGACAACCTGTTAATGTGCCGATCAGTCTATCCAGGAATTTACTCTCCCATAGGTTCTTCATTTTGTTCTCAATCCAATCCACAGATTTACCATCTGCCTCGTATTTAGCTCTCTTTGCAGCCATCTTGTCTTTATGCTGGTTTACAACACATTTCCAGAGGACATGAAGACCAGCATCTTCCCAAAGCTTGCCATCGCCTGCGTTTCCTTCTTCATTCCTTTGTCTTTTAATACGAGGTTCTTCATCATCATCACCACTTTCATACTTTCGACGTGTTCTCCAAATACCTGTGGTTGAGACCTTTAAAATACAAGAAGGGACAGACTGTGTCTAGAGCCATGGAAGATATATTCCAAGAGGTAAGACAACCGAGTCGAAATCGCACGGATAGGGGTATGGAGTTTAGAGCCAGGGAAGTCCAAAGGCTTCTTAAACAACGGAAAATTCAACATTTGCTTACCAATAACGAAACTAAGGCAGCAGTGGCAGAAACATATTCACAAGAGAATACGACGAGAAGTGGACAGGAGAAATCTTCACCATCAGCCAAACGCTACTACGTGGTGGACTACCCCACTATCGAGTGAAGGACTACGATGGCGAGGAAATCCAGGGCACCTTCTACCAGTCCGAGCTCCAAAAGGTTGACGTAAAGGAAGACGATCTCTGGAAAGTGGAAAAGATTCTAAAGACGAGAGGACGTGGTGTTAACAAACAACACTATGTTAAATGGCTAAACTGGCCCAAGAAATTCAATTCATGGGTGCAGGCATCTGACGTTGAACACTTGTAAATACCAATAGCATACATAGAATTAGACCAATATACAGATTGTAAGGGTGGACGCAGGGCCCCATGACCTGTGATCCATTCACGATGAACATGGGGAAATAAATAATGAAAATGTATTTCTGTCTTATGTTGTTTATTAACAGCGCAATAGCCATCATTTATATTAATACATCTTCATGTTGACGCAGTTCAAACCATTAATAACCAAACACATACTCATGTCTTGGTAGTGTTTATGGAATGGTTTCTTATTGTTTACGCTTTACTTGGTGTACAATATGGGTGGATGGGGTTATTTTCTGGTTAGTTGGTGCGATATGGAATTTCCCCATTTTTAAAATCACCATTAGTAAGCCAATGAAAATTCATCTGGGCTGTGACGTTACCGTCCCCTCTTGGGAGAGTGACGCTGAGAGGGTGACACCTCTCGCTTGTTAAGTGAATGGGCCAAAGTGAGCCAGAACTCTCATTTCTACCACTACTATTCAATATGTGGGATCGATGTAAGGACGTACAATGGGGGTGTGGGGTGTGTGTGTGTGTGGGGGGGGGGGATCCGAGGAATGATGAAACGTACAAAATGCATACATGGGAGTGGGGGGAGGGGAGGAGGAGGTAAACATCCCACATTGTTAGTGTACGTACTTTAATGATAGCAGCAATACATAGACTCTACTAATAACGTTTTACACAGGCTCTTTGGAACGATGTCTGGAATGTGGGTGGGTGGATGGGGGCACACCCTCTAATAGAGGAGGGGGCAAGCCATTGATTTGCCAATCTCAGTTGTTCTGTAAAACTATAAGTGTGTGCGTATGTGTGTGTGTGTGTGTGTGTGTGTGGATGTGGATGTATGTATGTATGTATGTATGTGTGTGTATGTGTGTGTAGATGTATGTGTGTGCATGTATGTGTGTGAGTGAATGTGTGTGTGTTGGTGTGTGTGTAAGTGTGTGTATATGTGTTATACACACACACTGTCACACACACGCACGCACCCACACACCCACACACACGCATGCACGCACGCGCGCAACACACACTGTCACACACACACACACACGCGCGCACGCACAGACGCACCCATGTATGAACGCACATACACAACACACACGCACGCACAACACACATACACACACATAGTCACAGACGCACGCACGCACGCACAACTTATTTTCGTGTTTATATCCAATTAAGGTTCAAGCACTCTTAAGGTTCAAGCACGTTCAAGCACGCTGTCCTGGCCACACACCTCAGCTATTATCTGTCCAGGACAGAGGGTTAGTTGTAAGTGGTTAGTGTGAGAGAAGAAAGTGTAGCATACGCGTACGGGCGTAGGAGGCCAGGCTGATTTGTCTCCGAATTAAACGAAAATGCTCGAATCTGGATAACAAGGTGTTTTTGTCATCTTAGCCTTACTGTCAAACGGCTATATAGGGTTGCAAACGAATCACTACGCCATTTTTACATGAATTGCAATTAATATTGCGGGTAGAATGATGGAAAAAAATGGTAAAAAAAGCTTCAGGTTATTAGCACATTTTGCTCAAATACCTCTATTGTTTTTGCCCGAATTTAAGGATTTGTTCCTGCTCCCTGTCTCGTACGCTTATGGGATGTAGTGGTCTTACACCTACCCACTGAGTCGTTAAAACTTGCTCTAGGTGGGAGCCGGTATCGGGCTGCGAACCCAGTACCTACCAGCCTGATGTCCGATGGCTTAACCACGGAACCAGCGAGGTCGGAAGAATTCATCTGAAAATATCAAATAAACTTGTCAAACAGTTACTAAGTAAGGTTAATTATAATTTTATTATTGCAATTATACTTACATATTTAGTATTGGAATTTAAAAATCATGATATGATATAAAGAAGTGGCTTTCGGACTATTGCGTCAAAGTTTACATCTGCTTAATAAAATAATACATGTTTCATGCTAGCTAATATCTTTCTTTCTTTTACTTATTTTCGTGCTTATATCCAATTAAGGTTCAAGCATGCTGTCCTGGGCACACCTATGAGCTATGTGGGCTGTCTGTCCAGGACAGTGGGTTAGTTGTTTATTTGTTAGTGAGAGAGAAGAGGGTGTAGTGGGTGTACCTAACCAGTGAGTTAAAACTCGCTCTGTGTGGGAGCCGGTACAGGACTGCGAACCCTGTACCTACCAGCCGTATGTCCGATGGCTTAACCTGTCATGGACGCAGGTGCCGGCCTCGGCTGACTCCTCCGCCCAGGTCAGGAAAAGGGTAGGGGTGGGTGGGATAGGGGACGGCCCGCACTGGCAAGTGCAAGGGAGCACTAACAGCCCGACCGAGGTCGGTAGCGGGCGGGAGAAATGTTGATGCTATTGAATTTTGAATATCCCGTCAGATTAAGTCAAAAAAGAAAAAAAAAGCGCAATTTCTTTGTAGGAATTTTGGCGCATTTTTGAACGGTTCACCGAAAGATAAAAGTGGAGAAATAATATTGTAATAATTAGCTTATAATATCCCGTCAAGTATAACAAAGGGAGAGAACTGTACATTTCACTCTACAATATTCTTGTATTCGTGAACACATTTGCTTCCCTTGGATTATTTTTGCTGTGTCCTGAAAACGCCAGTTGACGATCGCTCGTCGCAGATCGGTGGCACGCACACACCTAATTTTGTTGCATGGTGTACTGCCGATCACGATACGATATGCGATAAACGATTAACGGTTGTAGCACATACCTAAATAAAATGCCGATAAACTGTACTGAACTGTGAACGTAATGGTACACATGTTTCTACGTATTCGAAGCATATTCATAGTAATTTTAAAATAGTAAGTTAGCAGATGAAACAATTATTATTACATATTAGTAGTAATATTATTACAGGTGTCGAAATATTTGGTTACAGACTAATTGATCGGATTTATATCAGAGTGGTCATTTGGCTAGCCTACTCTCCTTTTTAGCTTTCTTTCAGGGCCGTACCCTTCGGGGGAGGGGGCAAGGAGGGCTGATCCCCCCCCCCCCCCACCCCGAGAATCTCACCTTTTTTTTCTTCTTTTTTTTACTCCAGAAAATAGCATACACATCTCAGGGTTTGTATAGTGTTTCATTTGTTTATAAAAAAAAGTGGTGCCCCCCCCCCCCCACTAGGATTTTGATCAGGGTACGACCCTGTCTTTAATCATCTTGCTCCAAACTGGGTGAGATCTAAAACTATGAATACGAATAAAGTAAGTGGACAGTAGTCACTGTTTTATGTTTAATGTAAAAATATGAGCAACGCAGACAGGTTCTTTATAACTCATTACAACATGCATGCTCAGTTTGGCCAGCGATGAAGTTAGACGTGGTTTCATGCGCTCTCAACTTACCCCCCCACCTGGGGGGACTGATCGCTAGTTATGGATCGCTGTTGGAGTACCGCGTCGCGTACACCGGGTCACGGGCAACCGTGACCTTGGTGTATGGCGACGCGGCTACAGCCAAGAGGAAGGGAACTAGGAAGAGGAAACGTGCGCCAGGGGCGGCTCAGGCGGGGACAAAGCTGGCGGCTCAACCGCCAGTGGCGGTCCCGTCTGCGTCGCCGCCCCCACCACGACCAAACCGGACGGATCGACGGGAGGCGACTCGCCAACCAGCCGGACCGACTGTTCAGATGCGGGAAGTGGAGCAGCCAACCAGTGCACCGCGACCAGCGTCACCTGTTCCCGCTCGTCGTTCGTCTGCGTCGAGACCCCACCCACGGGGGACTCCGCGACGGCGACTCTGGATGTTGGGGCTGTCAAGAGGAAGGCCGTGACCCCCCCGGAGGACCAACCAGCCAAGACGCGGCCTTCTACTTCCTCTTCGGGTGACTGGAGAGTGGCAGCGCGGAAAATCAAAGGCCAGTACTCTAAGTACTTGGTGGGAGACGTCACGGACCCCGACAGACTGCCAGGCGGGGTCTACGAAGAAAACTTCAAGACGTTTCCCGATGGCCACCAGGTCGCCATCCACACGGTCAAACTACGGGGAGTGGAAGCTATAGTAGTGACGTCGCGCCGGGATGATCTTTACCGACAGGGATTCCTCAGCCATGACATGGATAACAACACCATCCACAGAATCATGAAGATCGTCACCGGCGCCCAGTACCCACAGATGGTCCACTGCCTTAACACCCACAGCTACAGGAGACTGGTGCCTCACTTTGAGGAGAGGAACAACATCACCTCCCCGTAGATGCTGTGCACCCAAACGGCCTTAACGAGGCCACTCGCGTGGACATATCGATCGGACTTTAAACTTTTAGATCTGCGTTCAAAATTTTATGTCGAAATTACTTTTTTTTTTTTTTTTAAATATTATTAAATAGTCCGATCCTCTCTTCTTTCTCTTATTTAATTTTGGACTGTCCTTCTAAAATGCTCCAAATTATATAAATATTCGACCGAGCAGTCAATTCTTTTTTTTTTTTGGCTTGTAACCTTTTTATTTTTTTATCTATTAACTTCTTTACTAATTGCTATTTTCAAAATTCTGCCCAGTTTCTACACCCCCCCCCCCCCCCTCCATCCCGAGTCAGGCCACCGATCTTATCGGAGGTCGGACTCGGGATGGGCGTGTTCGAAACCCTAGTGGTATATGGGCACGTTAAACTAGTTATCATCATCAGCATAAGTTGTAACAACCAATACATTTACAACTGCTGTTATATGAACGAAATGGGCCTACCTTAAAGGGACATTCCTGAGTTTGCTGCAAGTTTTAAGATGTTATCGACTAACAGACGTTTTAACGACTGTAATTACACATCAAATATATTTTTCTTCATAAAATATTAGTGGCTGTGTATTAAACGTGTTTCTGATCGGTCTAATATTTGCACTAGGTTAAATTTAATACAATTTCCTAAAATGTAGTTTTTTCGTACGTACGAAATTATTTGAAGACAAAATCCAGTTTGGGCTTCTTATTAATATTAAGACGACCAGAAACACATTGAATATACAGACACTGATATTCTGAACAAGAAAATATATTTAATATGTAAGTTTAATCGTAGAAATATTTTATTAGTTGGAAACATCTTACAATGCAGCAAACTCATGAATTTCCCTTTAAGTTATGTCAATAGTAATAATACTTTTGTTTTATTTGTGTCCAAAAATTTATACAACAAACACATCGTTTTGATTAAGAAGAGTGTAATGGTTTGACTGCACATGTACTGTCTTTGCTTCGAGTTTCTTTCAAAATCCTGTCGTATATAATATTGTCTTTTCCTCAATTTGATATAGAAATAAATGTGTATATAAACTTTATATTTACATATATGTAGACATTACTATTATACTGTTTTAAAAAATACGAATTGGGTCACGTTTAAATTAAGATATACACCTTAAAATAGAACACCAGTTGGATTGACTAAATACATTGGATCTCCACGATACAGAGTTTGGATCAGATCGGTGTGTGTGTGTGTGTGCGTGCGCGCGCGCGCGCGCGTGTATGTGTGTGTGTGTGTGTGTGTCATATCGCTTACCACAGTTATTGCAAAAATGTTGGAATGAAAGTTTCTGTTTTTGCTGAAATATTAAGTTATTTGGTTGTTATTCAGGACTTTTATAAACTGATTTTTATGTATTAAAATATTTTCATGAAATGTCACAGTATGTTCTACTTCGACAGAAACCTAATACACTGCACGAGTAAATAAATCATTGCTGGATGTCACCCGAGAAAGCACCCGTGTATTTAACTGTCAAGTTACTACATTTTGGTATCACATTACTGTGGAGGTGAATTCGATCTTAACAGCCCCAAATTCAGCCAGCAAACATTTCGCTAACGTTTGCTAACTATTTGATTGGTTCCCGACGAGGCCATTTGGTTTACCGTGCAACGCATAAACCAGTCTAGCTGACGTTTTTCTGCTCGATCTGGTTGAACGCAGCTTATATGTTATCGTGCCACCCAGCAAGCGGGGGTGGGGAGGGCTCTACTGCCATACATTGAATCTAGTGCCACTCACTGTCTGTCCAGCACAGTTCGTCATGTGGCAGGGTGGGAAGGGCTCTACTGCCAGACATTGACTCTAGTGCCACTCACTGTCTGCTCAGCACAGTTCGTCATAGGGCAGGGTGGAAAGGGCTCTACTGTCAGACATTGACTCTAGTGCCACTCACTGTCTGTTCAGTACAGTTCGTCATAGGGCAGGGTAGGGGTGGGTGGGGTGTTCTACTGCCAGACATTGACTCTAGTGCCACTCACTGTCTGCTCAGCACAGTTCGTCATGGGGCAGGTTGGGAAGGGTTCTATTGTCAGACATTGACTCTAGTGCCACTCACTGTCTGTTCATTACAGTTCGTCATGGGGCATGGTGGGGGTGGGGAGGGCTCTACTGCCAGACATTGACTCTAGTGCCACTCAGTGTCTGTTTATTACAGGTCGTCATGGAGCAGGGTGTGGTGAGGTGGATAGAGCTCTACTGCCAAACATTGACTCTAGTGCCACTCACTGTCTGCTCAGTACAGTTCGTCATGGGGCAGGGTGGGGAGGGCTCTACTGTCAGACATTGCCTCTAGTGCCACTCACTGTCTGCCCAGCACAGTTTGTCATGGGGCAGGGTGGGGGTGGGTAGGTGGCTTGGTGGTGGTGGGTGGGTAGGATATATCTACTGCCATACATTGACTCTAGTGCCACTCACTGTCTGCTCAGCACAGTTCGTCATGGGGCAGGGTGGGGGTGGGTGGGGGATGTTATACTGCCAGACATTGACTATAGTGCCACTCACTGTCTGCTCAGCACAGTTCGTCATGGGGCAGTGTGGGGGTGGGTGGGGTGGGGGGGGGGTGGTGGTGGTGGTGGCTCTACTGCCAGACATTGACTCTAGTGCCACTCACTGTCTGTTCAGTACAGTTCGTCATAGGGCAGGGTGGGGAGGGCTCTACTGTCAGACATTGACTCTAGTGCCACTCACTGTCTGTTCAGTACAGTTCGTCACGGGGCAGGGTGGGGAGGGCTCTACTGTCAGACATCGACTCTAGTGCCACTCCACTGTCTGCCCAGCACAGTTCGTCATGGGGCAGGGGGGGGGGTGGGGTGGGCTCTACTGCCAGACATCGACTCTAGTGCCACTCCACTGTCTGCCCACGTCAGTTCGTCACGGGGCAGGGTGGGGAGGGCTCTACTGTCAGACATCGACTCTAGTGCCACTCCACTGTCTGCCCAGCACAGTTCGTCATGGGGCAGGGTGGGGGGTGGGGTGGGCTCTACTGCCAGACATCGACTCTAGTGCCACTCCACTGTCTGCCCACGTCAGTTCGTCACGGGGCAGGGTGGGGAGGGCTCTACTGTCAGACATCGACTCTAGTGCCACTCCACTGTCTGCCCAGCACAGTTCGTCATGGGGCAGGGTGGGGGGTGGGGTGGGCTCTACTGCCAGACATCGACTCTAGTGCCACTCCACTGTCTGCCCACGTCAGTTCGTCATAGGGCAGGGTGGGGAGGGCTCTACTGTCAGACATCGACTCTAGTGCCACTCCACTGTCTGCCCAGCACAGTTCGTCATGGGGCAGGGTGGGGGTGGGCTCTACTGCCAGACATCGACTCTAGTGCCACTCCACTGTCTGCCCACGTCAGTTCGTCACGGGGCAGGGTGGAGGGGGGGGGGCGGGTGGGGGCTCTACTGCCAGACATTGAATCTAGGGACGCTCACTGTCTGCTGAGGACCTCGCTGACGAAGAACCATGATGATGGTGCAATACAATAATAGCTGTAAACTTAGTATTAGACCAAACTCACACTGCAACCATCGGATTCTTTTTATCACACAAACGTATTGACACTGGCATCTAATTTTGTTTTAAATATACATATATACATACATACATTCATATATATATATATACATATATATATATATACATACATACATACATACATATATATATATATATATATATATATATATATATATATATATATATATATATATACATATACATACACATATATATACACATATACATACACATATACATATACATATACATATATATATATCTACAGTGCTAGCCCTGGGTGGCTATTTTTGTTCGCCAAAAAATTCGCCAATCTTCAATTTCTTTCGCCAATCTAAATATGTATTCGCCAATTACATTTTGGCATTTCAGTTAAAATATTTTGTTTTTAATCCTGTTCTTTATGATAATGTAGTACATGCTAAGATGTACTTATTATTCAGTTTAGGTCTTGTATGACACTGTTTTAGGGGATTATTTTTTAGCAGATGTTTCAACCTGAAAAGAAAAATTAATTAGATCTGCTAGAATTTTAGTATAAACCATCCGCGTATTACTATTAGACCAAACTCTGTGGTTATCGACGGCAGTGTGTAACCCCGCCCCCCCCCCCCAAAAAAAAAAATAATATCAAAAGAACAAAAAAAAAAAAAAAAAAAAAATCCCGATGAATATATGATAAAGCAATGAATAAATGTTTTTATTAACAAAATTAAAAAAAAGTGAGAAACGACCCTACATGGGGGCGAACCGACTCAGTTAACAGTACAAATGAATCCGGGTCGAAACGACACGATTGATCTAGTAACAGGGGCGAAACGACCTGTTACCAGTCACACCAGATACTGTGCTACCCCTCCAGAGTGCTCCAAAGCCACCGGCCTATATGCATATATCTTAATAAATAGATGTATTATTGTATATATACTCTTCAAAAGAAGAAACGCAAAACCACATTGTCGTAACATTTGGAGAATTGATTTAATTATTGAATGGTGAGTCCGATAATTACCAAATGTTGCAGGATTGTTCACAATTCACTCTAGTCCATTGTGAGTAAGTGATAGGACACACCACCAAGGTCAAGGTCATCTGGAGTCAATACCGGGTGTGGCCTCCGCGTGTGTTGACAACTGCCTGGCACCGCCTGCCCATTGAAGCAACCAGAGTACGGATGACGTCCCGGGGGATGGTGGCCCACTCGGCCTGCAAGGCTGCTGCCAGCTCGGGCAGGGTATGGGGCTGTGGTTGTCGCTGTCGGAGGCGTCGGTCCAACTCGTCCCATAGATGCTCAATTGGGTTCAAATCCGGTGATATCGATGGCCAAGGAAGGACATTAATGTTGTTGTTCTGTAGGAAAGCCGTTGTGAGACGTGCTGTGTGAGGCCTGGCGTTGTCATGTTGGAACACTGCGTTGGCGTTGGCCATAACTGGAACGATGTGTGGCCGGAGGATCTGGTCAATGTAGCCCTGTGCATTCAGGTTGCCCTGCACGTGGACCAGGTCAGTTCTGCCAGTGTGTGAGATGGCTGCCCACACCATGACACTACCCCCGCCGAATCTGTCCACTTCCTGCACGCAGTTTGCCGCATAACGTTCCCCACGACGCCTATACACGCGACATCTTCCATCATGACGTCGGAGCAGAAATCGGGACTCGTCACTGAACCACACCTGTCTCCATCGCAGTTGAGGCCATTGTCGATGAATCTGGCACCACTGCAGTCGGAGTCGACGGTGTTGTGGTGTTAAGATGACACCTCGAACTGGAGGCGGTTCCGTACGGTCTGGTCGGATATCCTGCGCAAACCTGGTATTGCTGCGGCTATGGAGGTGGCAGTAGTCAATCGTTCCCGAAGGTGGCGTACCCGGATGTAGCGGTCCTGCCCGAGGGTAGTGACCCGTGGTCGACCGGATCTAGGGAGGTCACGTGTTGATCCATTTTGCTGGTAACGGTCCCACAGTCTGGAGATGGTGCTTGGGGACACATGGAATGCCCTGGCAACGGCCGTTCTGGATTCGCCTGCGTCTAGTCGGCCGATGGCATTGTTTCTCTGCGGTTCACTGAGACGTGGCATGTCCTGGATTGTCAACTGTCGGCCAGATACAGAGGCCAGGCAGCGAACACCCTGCACTTTTATACTGTCGGTGTTCATGTTGCACGTGCAGACAACGCACGTGCAGTGGTGACATGGTTTGCACGTGGCTGCGTTTTTGCGAATATTCACATTTTGGAACTTTATTGTAGAGTAGCTGCGTTTTATCGAATGTAACCGTGGGAATGTGTTTGGGACATGCAATGACCTTATATTCACAAAGCATGAACCGGTAGGAAACATAAAATCGGAGTTATAACCCATTTGTACCCTTTTGCGTTTCTTTTTTTGAAGAGTATATAATAGACAAATCTTCCCCCGAAACCCTCCAGAATTGATGTAAACACATTATATATATATATTACCAAGGAATTCAAATCGATTTTAACACACACACACACACACACATATATATATATATATATATATATATATATATATATATATATATATATATATATATATATATATATATATTACTGAACAAAAAAAGAAACTTCCGATTTGTACATATAGTATTTGTTGTGTTAAAGAATTCGTTGTGTAATGAAATTATATAGGTAGTATTAGCCTTGAGCTGTATTATCAGGATTCATGAATTTTATCGATTATTTTTTCACTGTTAATCGTCAAAAACGTGAAATTCAATTTGCACGTGCATGCATGGTTCGACATGTCCCGTGTAGTATACGGTCAATTTGTTTTACTTGTCTTACTGACATTGTTGTCAAGTGAACGAAAAAGCTTCAAAATTTGTAAAAAAAATAACGTTTTTTACATTGTAGCATTTTTAGTATGCCAAGAATACCCAATAATTTACGCGAACGGGCGATTGGCATGCTTGATGCTGGCATGTCGACAGAAGACGTTGCAAGGCATGTTGGGAGTTCTAGTCGAGCGATACGAAATTTTCGCGTAAGATTTCGAACGACAGGAAGCACCAACGACTTGCCACGTCGTGGACGTCCGCGTGTTACAACGCGTGGTCAAGACCGCTATATCATGAACACGCATTTGCGCAATCGATTCCAAACTGCCACTGCTACTGCTGCTAACACACCTAGGCTTCATAATAACCGAATCAGTGGGCAAACTGTTCGTAATCGTCTGCGGGAGAACGGTTTACATGCACGACGTCCTTACGTCGGATGCGTTTTAACGCAACGTCATCGTCTAAATCGTCTTAATTGGGCACGTGTACACACTCGTTGGATACGGCGACGCTGGAATACCGTTCTTTTTTCGGATGAATCCAGATTTTCTTTACAACGTAGTGATGGCAGGGTGCGCCTCTACCGTAGGAGAAATGAACCCTATGCTGACTGTTGTGTTCTTGAACGAGATCGTTTCGTGGGTGGGGGTTCTGTCATGGTCTGGGCAATGGTTATCCTTCACCACTAGTCGTCATTGATGGCAATTTAAATGCTCAACGTTACCGCGATGACATTCTCGCTCATCACCTCATTCCTCTGTTCCATAACAACGCCAACATCTCGATTTTTCAGCATGATAATGCCACCTCTCATACAACTAGAGACACTGTAAATTTTCTTAGGACAAATAACATTGATTTCATTGATGACTGGCCCGCTAAAAAGTCCTGATCTCAACCCCATCAAGCATGTCTGGGATAGTCTGGACAGACGATTGAGGCGTCGTCCCAACCCACCCGCTAACGTCAACGAACTTCGTCAAGCGCTCATTCAGGAATGGAACAATATTCCACAGGCAGAAATCAACACTTTAGTCAATTCTATGCGCCTGCGATGCACTGCAGTGGTCAATTCAAGAGGTGGTCATACCCGTTATTAAGTGGGTGTTTTTATTTTTAACCCCTACCACACTTGGTCAAAATTTCTCCCAGTTTCTGTTAACCTATGACCATGATTTTTGCACCAAACGATGCATCATGGAACACTCTTTAAACGCATATATAACAATTATTCCCCCGGTTTGTTTTCATCAAGTTATATTCAAGCAAAGTTAGCGGAAGTTTCTTATTTTGTTCAGTATATATATATATATATATATATATATATATATATATATATATATATATATATATATATATATTACTAGTCAGACAATATTTTGTTTGATCTAAAATTGCTCCAAACTAAATTTTAAAACTAATCGTTATTAATTTGTTTTATTCAGTACCAATAAGCTCCCAAACCTTGTGAGGTTCGAGTTAGTGTCCATGAAATACGTGATTGAACAATTAGTAGATGTAAGAACCTATCGAATGGTTGATGTGATTATATTTGAATTGAGCTGGGTTCAGTTGTATGGTATGGTATAGGGGTTTACGTGCACATCCAGAGCAAGCTGTTTTAGCGCACGCCTGTCATGGACACAGGTGTCGGCCGGCCGGCTCCTCCGTCCAGGACAGGAAAGGGTTGGGATGGGTGGGTGGGAGAAGGGACCGCCTGCACTGGCAGGTGTAAGAGAGCACCAGCAGCTAACGTGAAATAGGTGCACAATTTTGAATGAAGGAAATTTGGCGCATGTTTGACCTGTCCGTCGAATTGGAAAGTGGGAGCTATATATGTTTTGCAACTTAGTAAGCTGAGAGTACTCGTTACTGGGATCTAGTTGGTGTTGAAATGTCTCCCTAGGGCTCTTAAAAGGGCCTGATCTGTTTAGATCGGGTTGAGTTGTATTGGGTTGGTTTAGATATAAGTGTTGTGCGACTGGACAGATTGGTTTTCTCCGATGACTACGTGTCAAAAGTTACCAAAATTATAAATTAATCAATGTGTTTTAGCGGTGTATGGTAAACAAACCAAACTTTTTTAGGCATCTGGATAATATTGAGTATAATGAATCTCTAGCATCAATTTTTTTTTTAATGTATATATTACTAGTGAGACCATATTTTGTTTGATAACCTGTCTAAAATTGGTCTAAAGTGTTTTATTTTTCATACAGTTTGGTCCAATCGTGGATTTTAAATTCTTTCCCTGTGTAGGACACTGTCCGAGTTAAAGTGTCCATGAAAATTAATATCCTTGAACAGGCAACACGCAAACAAAAATTATCAAATTTTCCCAAATAATACGAATGAGATTAAGACGAAAATTGGGACATCAGAAATGGTCATGGTTTTAATGATATTTACCATTAAATATAAGAACCCAATTTCCCAAAACTGCAATCAAAGCCAGGGTTCTATATATAACCAGTGATGTCCGCTTCAAGCTACGTACGGAACGCGACAGCTTTAACAAAAGTAACAAGAAAACTAGTTTGAACATGATTCGATTCACTGAAGCATCACGGTGTGCATATTAATATATGCGTTCTTGTCCAGATGCTCATAATATAAATAAAAAATATTAAAAACCCCACACATTAATTACTTTATTACGTCGGGATTTTATTTCGAAAATCACGCCAACGAATGTTTATTTTAAAGATCAACCAGATCTGCGAAATGTCCGACTTTGTACTAAACACATGACCGGGTGACCTGAATTATGGGGAAAAACAGCCATTGTATTTGTAGTGCGTTCTCCTGGTTCTGGTCTAGTGCCTATGTCAGTCTTTAAATAACACTCTCAAGGAAGGACCCATATACACAACGTTTAAACACATCACACAAAAGGCACACTTTACTTTAAACCATAATGGATTTTCTTACTCAAATTGTATTTATTATATAATTTAATAATATGTGCGTGTTTTTGTGGTGTGTGTGTGTGTGTGTGTGCGTGTGTGTGCGTGCGTGTGTGTGTACGTGCGTGCATGCGTGCGCGCGCATATATACATACATATAAAGATAATTTTATTTTAGGAAAAAATTATTCCATAGCAATAAAAAATACCTCTTCCACCAACCATTTACCCCTTCCCTATCATGGGCAGAATTCTCTGGCGAAGTTAAAGTTGTCCTACGACAGACGTGCTTGAACAATTTTCTCATGGAAACGACCTTCATTTCAATACGTGTTTCGCACAGAACTGACCATGAACGTGCACCATCTTGGATATCTCAGAACTAGATGTGTGCACGTTCATGCCAGGCGCGAACAACATGTAGTTTACCAACTGGAACTGCAGTCGGTTCTTTTTTGTATCAGTATACACCTGAAGGCACGGATCTTTGGATAAGTATAAAAACGTTACCGTACACTTCCCGGTTAGTAAACGTACCCATGACAAAAGCATAGGAACACCATAACGGCACAAGTATCGGGTTACAGAGTCGCCGGCTGTATACGAATTCAGATATAGTTCAGGGTGGGGTTAGGTGGAGTGGGTGGGTTTGGTGCTTCATGAGATGGGGTTGGGTTGGGGCTAAATGATCTGGTACGTGGTAGGACGAACGTCGTTTTCTCCACTATTCAAGAAAATTGAATTGTTTCTTTCTTTAAAAACATAGATATTCATGTGATGAAATGAAAAACAATGTTTATTTGTTGTTTTTCTGTTATAACTGTATTTAGTTTTGGTAATGAACAACATGTTTTTATTTTATTATACTATTTATATAGCACATGCATCTACGAGTAGTTAATAACGTATGAACAGCTCGTAAACCATATTAAAACGATCACTTCATTTCAGCTTATTTTCCTGCTTATATCCAATTACGGTTCAAACACGCTGTCCTGGACACACACCTTTGGGACAGTGGGTTAGTTGTTAGTAGTTAGTGAGAAACAAGATGGTGCAGTGGTGTTACACCTACCCACTGAGTCGTTAATACTCGCTCTGGGTGGGAGCCGGTACCGGGCTGCGAACCTTGTACCTACCAGCCCCATGTCTGATAGCTTAACCACGACACCACCGGGGCCGGTTTGAAACGATCGACTGGGGCTGTGAATATTATGTTAACAACTTCTATAACCTCAAAGTGCAACTTCTCCCAGGTGGATTGTGCAGTACATAGAAAATATTACATGAGTGGCCGTTAGATATGAAAAACACTGTTTACTTAAAGACTCGACCATAAAATGTAATGAGCTCGAAAAAAAGTTTTAACAAACATGTGTTGTTAACATATGACCTTGACCTTTAATTTGTTTTAACCACAAAATAACAGCAGCTAGCGGTATCCCTAGGGATCTTGAGACCCTGGATAAGATAGTTGCTGGGTTCCGCTGAATTTCGAATTATTCTCTGATCCATAACAAGAGATAAAGATTTCACAAGCATGTCGGAAAGTTTGTTACATAACCATGATCTTTAACCTTTCCTTTTTAAAATGACCGCAACCAATTGTCGCTTTACTAGATTCCGTAGAATTTAGAAATTGATTAGTGTCTTTAATCAGTTTAGCAAGTTAAGGATTTCGTATTCCAATTTATTAACCTATCCACGAAGCTGCATTGTATCTGAAAACACGTGTTTCAAGTTTTCATTAATTGGAGGGCGAGGCGTAGTCCAGTGGTAAAGCGCTCGCTTGATGTGCGGTCGGTTTGAGATCGATCCCCGTCAGTGGGGCCCATTGCGCTAGTTCTCGCTTCAGCCAGTGCACCACGACTGGTATATCAAAGGCCTTGGTATGTGCTATCCTGTCTATGGGATGGTGCATATAAAAGACGCCTTGCTGCTAATCGAAAAGAGTAGCCCATGAAGTGGCGACAGCGGGTTTCCTCCCTTAATATCTGTGTGGTCCTTAACCATATGATAATATGTCCGACGCCATATAACCGTAAATAAAATGTGTCGAGTGCGTCGTTAAATCAAACATTTCCTTACTTCATTAATTTGTTATATAAAACGTCTTTACCCAAAGAAACATTGTTTTCCCCGAATAAAATTGTAGAGCTCTAAACTGTGGGAAGATTTACTCTCATTTAAACCAATACTTCATCCACTATATTGGTATAGAAATATTTTCACACCCCGATTAATGCCCCACGACTGGTATATATATCAAATGTCCCTGGTATATACTGTCCTGCCAATTAAAATCTCACTTGCTACTTATATTCTCAGCAGGTTTCCACTCTTTTTGTCTATCATGTGTCGAAATAACCGTATGTTAGACATCTCAAATAACCGTAGTTTAAAATTTGCTCGGTTGCTGTTAATCATTTCCTTTCCATGCGGAGTATTGGTCATTGCCAAGTAAATGTAATAACATCATAAAGTTGTTTTGATTAACGACACCACTAGAGCACATTGATTTATTAATCATCTGCTATTGGATGTCGAACATTTAGTACTTTTGAGAAAACCCGCTACATTTTCCATTAGTAGCAAGGGATCTTTTATTTGCACCATCCCACAGACATGATAGCACATACCACGGCCATTGATATATTAGTCGTGGTTCACTGTCTGGAACGAGAAATGGGCGCACCGACAGGGATCGATCCTAGACCGACAGTGCATCTGGCGACCACTTTAGCTCTGGGTTACCTGCCGCTCCCTGACTAACGTCTTAGTAATCTGAAAAAGCAACTCTTAACCCCCTCGGGTTTTTTTTCCTGAAAATATATCTTACCATAAAACTACGAATATCCTTGCAGTGATTTTAGCACTAATGTATGAACAATATGTGAGTAAGGATTTACTCATTCTCCTCCCAAAAGTCCTCTAGAATACCACACACCTCACCCAGGCAAAATGTAGGTTACGGGCCTAAAACGATATACATTCGTATTAACGCTTGGTTAGTTCAGTAAGGTTTTTGATTTTCTGACTAACAGTTGTATCCGACATGTTTCTTAATCTATTGTGTAGCTGGAAAAAGTAAAACTTCAGCGAAAAAAGAACCCAATATAAGAAACATGAAAATAATTTATCAATTAACAGTGGAAGTACTTTTTGTTTTGTCGATAGCTTTCGGAAAAAGTAAGTAAACTAATTTACTCAGTTTTTGTGTGTGTGTGTGCATATCTTAGATAGGTGCGTACATGTAAATGTATGGTGTAAAAATTACCTTCTGTTTGAAAACTCTTTACCATTTTACTCTCCAAACTATTTATTTTATTATTTTTTATTTTTGTATTATTCAACTGGGCGTGAGATCATAATACTTGAATATGAAATGTACGAAATGTAGAAAACAAATGCGTAAATTGCTTAAATTTGTTTGTAAATTTACAACTTTGTAAATTGCAAACGAGTTTGCTAACTTACATGTCCTGCACATACCTGACCTTTATAGACAGGCTGCCTTGATATACCGGACACATACATGTATATTGTTTTCATTACAAAATTACTTTAATGTGAAATAGATCAGTATTAAAAGGTTAAATCGTGTGGGTAGTAATATGTCCAATATAGGTATGTTAATCCGTAGTCTGATAGTCAGTACAGGGTCTGTGTAAAGTATACAGGTAGACCCCGACATTACGCAATTTCTCTGGAGCAATACCGTTAGAATTTAAGGTAAGTTACATAGATACACTTGTAATTACATGTACATGACTTAGGCAATAACATCTAAATTACGTAGGTAGTAATTTGTGAATTACGAAAAGTCACTGACCTTAATTTTCGAGATCCATACTTTTTTCATTTAAAAACTGCATTTGTGCTACACAACGACCAGAAATACGTTGTATCAGTTATTTAACGACCCAAATTATTTAATACTTTTTGTTTTGAAATATAAAGAATTTATCTTCTATACACACAAAAACTACAACCAAATAATTTCATTTAATAGCAGAATGTTTTTTTGTTGGATTTTTTTTTTTTTATTATCCTACTGCCCCCTTTCTTTTTCTCTTCTTTTGAATACCATCTCATTTCTTCCCGATCTGGCAACTCCTCCTATATTTCAACTTCGTTTGCTGTCCACCTCCACATCTTAGTCCTTGTCTCTCCAGGTGCTTGTCTCTTGTGACTATCCGTGCCACACACCTGCCATTCCCCATCAGTTTTTAGCTGTGGGCTTAGTCTGACCACTTCGGGTTACTATAAGAGGCACTTGTAACCACCTACTATACAACCCTACTACCGGCGGTCGTTAGTTAGTATCGTGGGTCAGACCACCTTTATTAGCGGCAGAGGACGAGGGTGCTAGGTGGGGGCAGGACATTTAGAGGTTAGTGGACAGATTAAGCGCGTGACGTCGCATTTATTTGTAGTTTTGATTTCCTGTTATTTTTGATTGCTAATTAACACAGATAGCTTTGTCTGTTTACTTTTCCCCCCCCTAGAATTCTTGAGGCAGCTCCTGTTTACGCCGAGCGTCAGAATATAACAATTTTGATATTCTTCTGTTAATTATACTACCTGTATATTCATTATATGTGTGGTGGATTAAAAGGGAAGATTTTGGAGTTAGACATGAAAAACGTGTGACGTCACAGTTGTTATATCGCGTATACATTCCCCACCTACTAAGAACACGTTTCTGTTTTGATGGACATACATATTTCCTACTTACTTTTTATTTTAAGTTTACTTCAGGATTCTTGAAGAAGCCGCCATTTACTTTGAGTAGGAACACATGCCAATTTCGATATTCTTGAGATAATGCAGACGTTTTGTCTGGGATAGATTAATCAGTAGGGTTTTTTTTCTTCACAAATCGCGAAATATGTCACTTTCAGTTTTAAAAATGCACATTTAAGTTGCAGTTATTTATCACAAATAAATGTACAAACAGCGAAATGTGGCACTTGCATCTGTGAAAATACCTATTTAATTTATAGTTATTTATCACAAATACATGCACAAATTTGGCACTTGCGTCCATGATAATTCACCTTTGTGTAGTAAAATGGAAAATGAAACGTCTTTCTGTCACGTATACTTAAAGACTTCGAATAATTCTGGGTAGGTGTAAGGCCACTACACCAACTTCTCTCTCACTAACAACTAACCAACTGTCCTGGACAGACAGCGCAGATAGCTGAGCCCAGGACAAAGTGCCTAAACCTTAATTGGATAACAAAAATTATTAAAAATTAAATAACATGAAATGAAATCATTTAATGTACCTAGCAGGGGTAGGCACGAGCAAATACTCCGGGAAAATACGAAAAGTGCCGTATTTAGTTTAAAAGTACAATACACTTCTTATTTCTATCTTAGGGGGAAAATTGTTTTGTTTAACGATACCACTAGAGCACATTGATTTATTAATAATCGGCTATTGGATGTCAAACATTTGGCAATTTGACATATAGTCTTAGAGAGGAAACCCGCTACATGTTTCCATTAGTAGCAAGGGGTCTTTTATATGTAGGCCCCTACCTGTCAGGATAACACATACCACAGTCGTGATAAAAAACAAAAACTATTTATACCAAAATATCCAAAAATATTTAAGGGTGATTAGAAACAATTTGAACGGGCGCCAGGCCCCGACTCCCCAAAAAACAACAACAACAAAAACAACCCAAAAACCAACAACAAAACACCCCACAAAAAATACCCCACCCAAAAAACAACCAGCGATAAAACCCCCAACAACAACAATAACAAAAAGGCCCAACATATTGTTATCTACATAATTACAAATATTATTTAAATAATGTACATATTACCATGTACGTAATTTACATATTATTAACATTACTGTTTACATTTATTTTACAGGGTCAGGTGACGTATATGTACTTTTCACAGACAGTTCTGCCAAAGAAATATGGAAACTGGATGTTAGCAATTCCAGCTACTCCAATATTGGGATAGAAAATCACGAAAACCCCATCGCCATCGACTATGACCCAGTGATGAACAAAATATATTGGACAGACGTCGGTGGACCGGATATCAGAACGTGCGGCTTCAATGGGGAAGATTTAAGATTAGTGCGAACACTAAAGCCAGGTATTTGGTGAACATTAAAAAAAGAGGATTCTATTGAAGTACAACCCCCTCTTTTTTAAAAGCAACGACTATCCTAATAAAATCCTGGACATGAGTTTATCAGTATATATTATATACACAGGCAGAGGGATCTAGGAGGGATGGGGGGGGGGGGTGCAGGGGCCCCCCATAATTTTGCGATAGTTATAATTTTATTATATATTAATTTTAATTTTTGTTACGATTCCCCTTCAAACCTCCCCCAAAGTTCCCTTGGCATTCCTCCTCATGTCACTGCCCCCCAATGGATTTTCTGGATCCGCCACTGACAAGCGTTCGGGTCCTGGGGCCCATTTCACAAAACTTCGGTAAATTTACGTCTGTGACTAGCAGCTATGTGAATTTTATTGCAGGTTTGTAGACTATTTTGGGGAACAATATAGCAAAAACAAAAATGTAGAGTTCAAATAGCATAGTGGATTAATTTCTTCAATATAAGTCTATATCCATAATCAACTTAAAAGCTACATTTAAGCATTCTATAGTGATACTTTGTTTAAGTAGTTTGTCATACAACTGAAACAAAATGCAAGAGAAAACATAGGAAATTGCTTAAAGGGACATTCCTGAGTTTGCTGCACTTTGTAAGATGTTATCGACTAACAGAGACTTTTTAACGATTGTAATTACATATCAAATATATTTTTCTGCATAAATTATTTTACTTTGTGTTAATGAATGCTTGAACCTTTTGGAAACGAAGATCGATCAGACACAAACCCCCACTCGCTAAAAACGACAAACATAAAAAAACACCTTTACACAATAAAACATATATTTATATATCAGTCGATTCTTAGAATGATAATCTTTCTAACTATATGGTTTAACGATATTCATTAAGTAATTTTCATGTAACATTCACCGAACACTTGTGCAACGTCGTCTAAAAGAACACTTGGTTCCTTAAAAAGTGAGTTTAGGCACCGCCCATCGGCCTTTCATGAATACAAATTAACATTACCTGGTTATTATTTGCCTTGACATAGTTGAATAGTATCCAGGTACAGCATTTCGGGCAAATGAGCAGGCCAAAAACCTTTTCACCGTGTATTTCCATCATTTTACTCCGATACAATATTGGTTGTAATCCATGTAAAAAATTGTAGTGATTCATTTGCATCCCTGTATAGCTATTCAGGGTTGTAGCTAGGATTAAAAAAAAATGGGGGGGGGGGGGGGGGGGGGGGGGGGGGGGGGGGCAGATGAATTCTTAGAACCATTGAGCATGGAAGGCGCAAGAACTCTAGACGCTCTGAAATTCCATTTTGCAGCCATTTCAGGGAGGTTACTTACTTAAAGCATCAATATCAATAACCAGTAAATTTATATTTTTCTTACCGGATTTTTTGTGGGGTTTGCTGTTTGGCAGTAAAGCTTTTATGAATATTTGTTATTATCCAAATTCGAGGAATATCGTTTAACTCGGGCAAAAATCAGCCTGCATATATATATATATATATATATATATATATATATATATATATATATATATATATATATATATATATACACATATACACACACACACACACCACACACACACATATATATATATATATACACACATATATATATATATGTGTGTGTGTGTGTGTGTGTGTGTGTGTGTGTATGTGTGTGTCACGGGGATCCTATAATACCCGTAACTGAATGAAACACGATTGTCCAAATATCTCTCCTAACTGTATATCTATTAGATCTCTCTGTAACAGGCAGTTATACCCGCTGTGGCTCGTCTAGGTATGATCAGAGATAAGATCTTATATAAAGTATATATTATTATAGCACGTTTAGTTCACAAGAAAACACAACAAAAACACAATACACTTTGGAATCTGTATTAACCTACGCTGACAAATGTACTGCCGCAGTAGTTAATTAACAACAACAAATAATAACAACCCAGAACTGATCACTTAATTAGTTAATCTCTAGGTGTCTAGTTTACACAATATGCTAATCACTTCACCGTGACACAACACCCACACGTGTGATAATTGAGAAACGCTGCCAGGGGAACTTAATTAATAAAGGAATTACAACTCTATTCCTAACTGGTTAATTTTTAATTAACCTTTAACTACTCATTCAGTAACCTTGTAACACAGAATTAATACTGGTACCTATCACAATAAAGACAATAACCTACAGTTTACCTAGGTCCTCTAGGATGACTGGTTAAGCTTTTTATAATTATTTAGGACAGTGAGCCTACAGATTACTGCGTCAGATGACCGGCAGCACCGTCTAAATAATATTGGTATAATACAGTATTAAAATATTTAAAGTCACATCAATCACATCAAGGTTATACACAGAGCAGAAAATATATAATTACCAGTCCGGACGGACTAACGTTCCCCCTGGACGCCTTCCAATATGTTTCTCCCCGATATTTCTAAAACCCTAGCTATTTATTCAAAACTCTCAGAGACAGCGAATATCGCCTGGGGACACAAGACGGTACTGAATCTTATCATGTGGATTTTCCACAGCCACCACGCCGGCATATCTTTCTCTGATCGTCAGACTGGCTGTCGCCATTCCGCGAGCAATCCCCTGGTCATAAACAGCACTAGCGGAGTTACTACGTAACTACTGGCCACATGGCCTCCACACCTGCGCTAGGTGTGTATTAGAAAAGCTCGACGACCGTCGCGCAAAGGTATCACGTAACAAGTTGCCCATCTGGGCTAAGTGCATTTGGAACTGCACACGGTCCTCTAACGGGATGGGGAGGGTCGGTGGGGGCGGAATGGGGGCAACCCCAGTTCTTACGTGCCTGAGTGTATCTAGAACCAGTCCCAGCCTTCACTATAAGTGTTTTTGTCATAAATTATAATTCGGCTTGACTAGGAAAAACAAAAAGGAAATTTTCATATTTAAATAAAAAGTTCTTTTCTTGTGTGCTGTTTGTAAAAACATCTGCCGTTATGAATGAAATAGTATATTACATATCCATAGTAAAATGTCATCTGTTTAATGAAGAATGGAATTATATTTTATTGACTGGTTTATCCTACTAGTTAATAAAACATATATCCATCTATTATATACTGTATATGATACTATATATGGACGGATTAAAACAATGCTTCTTTTTTACGGTATCCTATACTTTTAATAATATATAATGTACAATTGTGTTATTAAAAGACCCAATATTTACATTAAAAACCAATTTCTTTAATTATTTTTCTTTTCGTCACAATCAAAGAAAGAACGAAAGAAATGTTTTATTTAACGACGCACTCAGCACATTTTATTTACGGTTATATGGCTTCAGACATATGGTTAAGGACCACACAGATTTTGAGAGAAAACCCGCTGTCGCCACTACATGGGCTACTCTTTCCGATTAGCAGCAAGGAATCTTTTATTTGCGCTTCCCACAGGCAGAATAGCACAAACCATGGCCTTTGTTGAACCAGTTATGGAACACTGGTCGGTGCAAGTGGTTTACACCTACCCATTGAGCCTTGCGTAGCACTCACTCAGGGTTTGGAGTCGGTATCTGGATTAAAAAATCCCATGCCTCGACTGGGATCCGAACCCAGTACCTACCAGCCTGTAGACCGATGGCCTACCACGACGCCACCGAGGCCGGTCGTCCCAATCAATGCCCCACGGCTGGTATATCAAAAGCCGTGGTATGTGCAGCCCTGTCTGTGGGAAACTGCATATAAAACAACTCTTGCTGCTAATGGAAAAATGTTGCTGGTTTCCTTTCAAAACTACATGTCGAAATTACCAAATGTTTGACATCCAATAGCCGATGATTAATTAATCAATATGCTCTGATGGAGTCGTTGAAGAAAACAAACTTTAACTTTAATGTAAAGGCCAACCTGCCCAAAGCAGACCCCGATATTGCAAAAATGAAGTTCATGAGCACTGTTTGACTATAATATTTCCAGATTTACAACCTTATGGCCTAACGCTGGATCCAGTCTCAAGACTGATATTCTACACCGACACAGGAAATGACGTCATCGCTCTGATGGACATGACCGACTACTACCACAAGACAATAATTAATACAAACTTAGACGAGCCTCGAGGAATAGCGCTTGACAGAACACAGAGGTAAGACGACAATTTGTAATTGGTATTTCGTATGGCCAGTGCACCACAACTGGTATTTCAAAGGCCGTGGTATGTGCTATCCTGTCGGTGGGACGGTGCATATATAATATCCCTTGCTACTAATGCAAAAATGTAGCGGGTTGGCTCTCTAAGAATATATGTTAGAATTACCAAATGTTTTACATCCAATAGCCGATGATTAATAAATCAATGTGCTCTAGTGGTGTTGTTAACAAAGAGACGGGATATAGCTCGGTGGATGAATGGTCGCCCGAGGTGCGGTGGGTCGCAAGATCCATCGAGCTAAGGGAACTCATGTTTTAAACAGCCCCCACCTGTGCCCCAACAAGAGTCATGATATACCCTGTCCTATATGGGAAATGCATATAAATGATCCCATGCTGTTTTTAATATCTTTCTCTGCTGATCAAAAGTCAAAGTAAATATATTAAAACTCCAAAGTAACCGTAGCTCAAAATGTGCCGAGGTGTGGTTAAACCAAATATTCTATAGCCATGTTACCTTTACTTCAAGGGCAAACATTGATTTGTACAATTTAAGGGTTTCACACAATTTGGAAATGAAGTTAGTTGCTTCTTACGCATGTCCTTTTGAAGTAACGTCTGTCACGCACATATTTCTGATTACCCACTAAACCATAACTATTTCTAAGCACCTTTCTCTATGGCTTCAAATGAGACATGAACATTGGCAAGTATCATAAACAATACCAATTTACTGGGGGTACCACTCTAGCAACCAGATCAGTTGGAATGACCTCAAGCCTCTCTGAATGTAACGTCTGTCACCGTGGAATTGGCCATGATAACAGTGCATCATTTTTGTCGATGGATGATTGGTTTATCAGCTGGCTAATATTACAACTCTTGCATAGTAATGCGACTTTAATTCTACATTATTTCTCACTCGTCTGTTAGTCTCTCACGAGCTGTTATATTCTAAAGCGTTTTCTTTCGTAGAATGATGTACTGGACAGACCGGGGAGCAAGTCCAAAGATAGAGAGAGCAACATATTCAGGAGAAAGCAGAACGACGCTGGTTTCTGCCGGGCTGGGATGGCCAAACGGAATAACGCTAGACACTCAAGGTAATAGCAAATGAATGTGTGTTTAATCACACAAAATTATATTTTATTTAAAGAATATGATAACATATAATATAATATATTATAATATAGTGCAGTACAGTACAGTACAGTACAGCGCAGCACAGTATAGTATCGTATCCTATACTATATATACTCTGTTAAAAAAGAAACGCATAGGTGATAGGGAAAGAAGAAAAGTGTTTGATTTGACAAAATATAGTTTTTTTGTACAATGTTGCTGAATGACCATGTCTGTTAATGTTCCTGGAATGGGACAGCATTCCCAAATGCACCCTAAAACAAATTTGTGGCACGTTGTGCGACAATTGCAGGAAATCGGCGTGAAATGGTCAGATTTTGGCGAATGCACGTGAAACTCGGGGAAAAGATTGGTGTAGTGATGGGTATTTAAAGCTGCAATGCTCGCAATGATACCTCATTACCATTTCGACGTAGCCGGGTTACAAGATGCCAAGACTAAGCCTGCCGAATCGAAACATTGCAATAGGCCGCCCCCCAGTTGGGTGAATGGCAGTCAACAGTCGCGCGCCACATGAACGTCTATCAGAGCACCTATCACGTCTATAGGACAGGTACCAGCAGTTTCAATGAGCTGAAGACCGGCCCAGAAGTGGAAGACCTCGCATAACAACTGCAGCACAATATCCCTACATCCGGGTCCTGCACTTGCGCCACCTAATTGCCACAGCAACGAACACTGCTGGACGCATACCTGGTTTGAGAAGGGTTTCTGCACAAACCATTCAGAACCGACTTCGAGAAGCTGGAGACCGTATGTTGATCCCGTCCTGTGACGTCAACATCGACATTTACGTGTTCGCTGGTGCACGAATGTACAGGGGTGGAACTTGGGGAAACTGGCGGCGAGTATGGTTCAGCGACAAGTCACGTTACAGACGCCGCAATGAACATTTTGCCAAAAACTGCGTCGCCCAAGTTGACAGATTCGGTGGAGGGAGTCTCATGGTGTGGGGAGCCGGCAGAAGTGAACTTGTGTTCATACAAGGCAACCTGACAGCTGTACGCTACCGGGATGAAATTCTTCGCCGTCACATGCTTCCCATTTTGGATCGACAGAGAGAACTCTTTCAGCAGGACAATGCCAGGCCGTATACGGCACGTGCAACAATAGATTTCCTACAGAATGAGAACATTAATGTGCTGCCATGCCATCAATATCGCCAGATTTCAACCCCATTGAACATCTATGGGACGAACTGGACAGACGTGTACGCCAGCGTGACCCGAAGCCTCCGACGCTTCCGCAACTGTCACGTTCACTGCAGGAAGAATGGGCTAGGATTCCAGGTGCTCGGATTCAGAGACTCATTCAGTCTATGCCAAGGAGATGTCGCGCAGTGATTGCTGCTGCTGGTGGCCATACAAGGTACTGATTTCAGCGCCCTCGTGCGACGCTGTTTGGTGACGAAACCGCCTCCAACCTATAGCAAGAACATTGTCACATACTCATGTCAAATTTGACTATGATACGATCATAAATAACGAAATTATGCCACTTTGTATTAAAGAGATAATTCCATGAATATTTCGCCTATGCGTATATTATAGTAGTGTAGTGTAGTGTAGTGTAGTGTAGTGTAGTGTAGTGTAGTGTAGTGCAATCGCAGTTCTTTAACGTGATATGTTTTTGTTGCTATGGAAGGAAATGTTTTTATTTAACGACGCACTCAACACATTTTATTTACGGTTATATGGCGTCAGACATATGGTTAAGGACCACACAGATATCGAGGGAGTAAACCCGCTGTCGCCACTTCTTGGGCTACTCTTTTGGATTAGCAGCAAGGGATCTTTTATATGCACCATCCCTCAGACAAGATAACACACTGGCGTAGGAAACGGGGAAGGGGGGGGGGCAGGAGGGCATGTGCCCCCTTTTCAAATATTTTGCTTTACATTTGCGTTATAATAGTGTAAAAGTATGTAAATATAAGTGTTCCCCCCCCCCCCCCACTTTTAGGCATCTTCCTACGCCACTGTAACACATACCATGGCGTTTGATATACCATTCGTGGTGCACTGGCTGGAGCGAGATATAGCCCAATGGGCCCATCGATGGAGATCGATCCCAAACCGACCGCGCATCAAGCGAACGCTTTACCAATGGACTACGTCCCGCCCCTTTGTCGCTATGGAATAATAAACACAAGATATTCACGAATGGCACAGCGCACAGCAACGAATAAGATAGCTTTAGAACGTGATTTACATATACATAGGCAGATCCAGGAGGTCTGACATACCCACCCCGCCCATTTAAAATTATGAAATTATAGGGTCATCACACAGTGTACTAAAATGAAAAGTGTGCTTCCTTTAACAATGACATTATGACTTAGTTGTTTTAATGAAAATAAATATAATAGAACCAATTTACAATACATTCGTAACCAATGACATCGTACATTCTAGAATGGAAACCCACTTTTGCAAAACTCTGTAGTGGTCAGTTGTGTCATGGTTTGTGGAGATAAATAAATAGCAATGTCGTTATAGGTAGTACTAAACCAAATAACTTCCGGATGGGTCAAAGTTCAAGGGGCAACCAACGTTTGATAGAGCAGTTAATATCACAGGCCCTGTCATAGGCGATAAATGTGAGTGTGTTTGTTGTAAAAAAAATAGTTTCATCTGGGCACAATGTTATCTAGTACCACTTTGTCAAGTAGCCTTGTAAAACAAAAATACTCAAATTGTGTGCGGATCAAGGGTAGTCATAGACGCTACCTGTTATCTCTGAAATGAGCAGCTTGACCTCCAATTGTTTTCTGATTTACTTTAAGGGTGAGGGGTGGTAGTATTTATATCCGTGGTGTATATGTCGATTGATACGCTGCAGGTAGGAGTTTTAACCACATATGTTACTAATATTGTCTATGAGATTTGATTTGGTGGTATACACCCTATATTGTAGTACATCGTTCATAAAAGGACTGAAACAAAATGGAACTGTTGGGAAGAAGTTGTCGAAGTCACTGATATAGGGTATTTTTCAGCTAAACAAAAGGACCATTGTTTCACTACCACGCTTGCGTGTTACGGTCACCGGATAGGATGCCTATGTAACATTTATACAAGGCAGAGGAAAGGTATTGATATAGATTGTTTGTTTCATTTTTATTTGTATATTCAACTAGGACAAAAGATGTATTGGTGCGACGCAAAAACCCAAGTAATTGAAGTTATGAATTTTGATGGCTATAACAGACGACGAATGGTTCACGGTGAAAGATTCCAACCTTTCGACGTATTTCTCTTTGAGCAGATCATATACACCACAGAATGGAATAGAACGTAAGCAAGACAACACAGAAAATGTTTACAGCGATCTTTAATTATGACTAAGTCACATCTCCACCGATTCAGGATAAGGCGCCCGTACCGGTCAAAATTTCGGGTAAAATTGTCAAAATCTCACGGCGGCCGCAAGGGTGCCGTGGCTATCCTGCTGGCGCCTTGGCGTTCTTTTCTTGTTGTAGGGCGGACTGGAAGCTTTTAGCGCGGAGTTAAAAGTTCCCGATGTGTTTTAGAATTTTTACTGGCCCGTAGACACGTCGTAGACAGCATCGCACGGACACCGCACGGGCTCAGTACGTTAATATCTATGTATATGATAATCAAACCCGACATACATACAATATATACATACATACATACATCAATACATACATACATACATACACACACATACACACACATACATACATACATACATCAATGCATAAACACGTACATACTAACATACATATATACATATGCATATTTATTGAATTATGTATAAAACCCATGAAATGTTTATTTATTATACATAATACCTGAAATTTAAATTAATTTTATACATATTCCCAGAAATTGTTTTATCCATTATTACAACTGAATTGTTTCATCTTGCTGGTAACTTAAAATGAATGAATGGAAGTTATATAGTGTTTAAGTATGGAGTAGTATGACAGACACAAAGCTGCAGCTACAATCAGGATAGATGTGGCAGCAATGATACTAGATTTTGATCTGCTACTAATGGCTGTTATTAGTAAGCATCCCATAAAGAAATGAAAGTCAAGTAAAGATGGTTAAGTAAATATGTAATCGGCTATTACTGTTTATAGTTAAATAGAGATTATTTATGATCTGAATTTAACGTGTTGTTACTGACACTATCACTCGCACAAAAGATGGATCTTGCCTTTCTTCTCACCGTTTGCATATGCCTTGATAAATCCTTCATATTAAATATGACACCAGGCCTTTATGGAAGGCCTCCGTTAGAAGGCAAAACAAAGAGAAATTTATATATATATATATAAAAACAAATCACACACCTTCTCTGAAATCCTGCCTCTCTTGTCCGTGTAATGAGTTCTCACTATGGGTATAAACGTGTACATGATCGATGTATTGACTTGCAAGGTCCCAACTGTTACCTGTAATGGCTGTCCTCCTCATCTCTGATGTTCCGAATCATATATTCAAAAAATTAAAAATAAACGTATTGATACCTCACTTGTGCAATTCAGTATATATATCTATATATCGGGTGCCCCCCCCCCCCCCCAAAAAAAAAAAAAAAAAAGAAGAAGAAGAAGAAGAAGAAAGATAACCCTTGTGAATATGGAATTGGCTAAAAGTATGGGGTCTGTAATTTTAATAATTCACACTCATTTCTAAATAGACATTTGCCACATTCAGTGAAAATCGTAGTCTCATATGTCAAATATTTTTAGAATAGCAACAGATTCAAAATTGTAAGAAAAACAATACGACGCCAAAAGCTAAGTGAAATTTTATCTAGATTTTTTTATTTTATATAACACGTCAATATTTACGGAGAATGAATAAAAAGAAAAAAAAAGAAGACAAAATCACGTTGGATAGGAAGAAATATGAAAATCGATTTCCTTGTGGTAAAACCCCCCAAACATTTGAGGGCAGTCTCCAAGCAAGGCGGTAGACACAATAACCACCTTTTCATGTAACACAAAAGTCGATAGATGGATGGAAGGAACGTTACTAGTTACATTGCTGAAAATCAAAAATTAGTTTTGAATATGAATGTCCAGGTGAATTCCTCAGACGTTTTTTTTTGTTGTATGCATATCAGGAGAATATATCACATATATCTGGATGGAAGGAATGTCACTTCGTGGGACGGACGCCGTTTTAAACGTCTTAATGGCATACACGTTTTTAGAGCCGGCGCCTTTCAAAATGGTAAGTAGTACAAAATAGTCGTTCTTTATTTTCCATAAACATATGTTTTAGTTAAAAACAGTCCACGTTACATTTAGAACATTAAACGTTACATTAAAAAATAGTGCTCTACGTCGTTAAACAAACTTTAGTTTTTTTTAGTTTCTTTCAAAATCATAACATTATAGATTTAAAAAATTATTATTATTTAATTATGTTTTTAAACGTAATTATATTTTGTAATTATAATCATGGAATCGATAGCATAAAATACATGGATTACTTATATTCTGTGATATAATACGTGCAAAACTGTTTTAAAAATAAAACGTGTAATAGCGAGTGCAAAAACGTTTATAGCGAGGTCATATTAAATATACTGATTGAGTTCCTACATTATGCGATTGTTCTTTTAAAGAAAGTAAAACTGCGTTAAAATGCCAAAAGACAAAGTAGATAATTTAACGGATATATAATAAGTATAAGCATTAATTCATGAATCTTTATCTTACATAAATACCATACACAATTTTGTCTAAGAAAAAATAAGATAATGGTAGACACGCATATTCATTGTAACAAAAACAAACGAACACTTACGGAGTGTTTTGGCATAAAATGTAAAATCAAATACATGTATATTCTAATCAGTTTACGTCAATGCCTAAACAACCTGAATGAAAAACAAATACATTCTAGTAACAAATAATGGATCTCCACCGAAAAAACGTCTTAGGTTTCAAATTTCGATTGATTTACTATTTTAAAATTAAAATATAATATAGCACATTACTTTTATTTTCTTTACCCAAATTCATTTTAGTCAATCTGTCCAAAAACGGCCTTCGTTTTCCAGTCAATTTGAGAAATTACTGAAAACTTAAGCAATTTGTAAATTGCCCGCTTTACAAATTGCCTGGAATTGTTTAGACATTTTACAATGTGACCGAATTTAGACATATGGACTGAATGTACAAAGCCTGTTATGTCTTACACACGTGTAACTATATAAATTTACAATGCTTAAACACCCGTGTTCAAGAAACACAAGCTTCGTAAATTCGGCCCATAGTGTAAGTAACAATCATATTCTTACAGATACGAATGCCTGTACAACTGACAAAGGTGGCTGTGAACAGATCTGCATACCGACTTCTGGGGGAAGACAATGCGCATGTGATGATGGCTACACACTCACAACAAACGGACTGAACTGCACGGGTGAGGACAAGGAATCTAGTTTTGTTGCCACGATATGTTCTCAACTATCAAGACATCCACCAAAAAGGATGCTCTTTAACTCAACCATATGCATGGGGCCTACAAGCTACGCGGTCAATCCCGCTTACGTGCATGAAACAGTGTGTATGTGTATGTGTATGTGTATGTGTATGTGTATATGTATATGTGTATGTATATGTATATGGCATAGCATAGCATAGCATAGCATAGTATAGCATAGTATAACATTGCATAGTATAGTATAAATACATTTATTTATTTATTTCAGTAACTAGTGCCTGTACAATTGATAAAGGCGGCTGTGAACAAATATGCATAGCGGACATAATTTGAAATGGTACTTTGATAAAGAGCCTAAACAAATCATGACTGGTTGTAAAACTGATGAAGGCCAAACAAAAGAAAATAGACTGCTCTGCCAAAACATTTTAAGCAATTAAGAAGGGCAGCCAAAATAAAGTTTACCAGGCTGTTATTAACACCACTACCACCAACAACAAAAGTAATAATTAAAAATAATAATACATTAATACATGTAAATTAATAATAAAACAGTAAATAACATTTTCAAGGGTTGTCTAAAACGTTGAAATTAAGATAACACTATATGTTCCCAAAGGTGAGGTCTGAGTGGTCTTACTGTGGCGACAGCAGAAAACCGATATGACTGTTTTTGGCGATAACACCACCTTTCCACTACTATAACCTTTTCCACTCCAGGCGACTGTCCATTACCTATACTTCTGCATATAATATTTGAAAGTTACAGGTATTTTTTTATTATATTAATACATCTGTAGTTGATGATTACGGGTATCTATATAATACGTATGTAGTTGGTGTATAATATATCTGAAGTTTATTTAAATCTATATAATACATCTGTAGATGATAGTTACTTATACATCTGTACGTAATATGAAGTTTATAGGTATCTAGCTATATTATTATTACAAAAAGAAAATATATCTGTATTCGTTTTGGTAAAAAAACAAGTCACATGACCTTCCGTAAGTAGTGATATTGCCCTGAGACGGTCCCACCGGTCCGATCAAAAGTGATAATGCCCTGGGAGATTTAACCAATGAAAATAAAAATGAGACAGAATTATGTTGAATTAATGAGTAGGTAACGTAATGAAACGTCAACTGCTAATTCGAATTAAACAACCACAAACTTGTAACAAAACGCTTTACTGAGTTTAATTCCGCAAATACGACAAAGACAAGGTCAGTAATCGTCAAAGTATGTAAGGATTATCTTGCAGATTTAGAAACGTACATAATATATCAAAACGCAGATGGAATCGGCAATCTCAGGATTTTATGTTACAAACAAAAAATGCATTTGGAAGTAATCGGAAACTGTTCAGTATAAATTACCACATTTTGTATTTTATTTTGCTGTTAATATGGTTTTGACACTCTTGCTGGTTATGAAAAAAAAGTAAAGTTTGTTTTATTTAACGACGCCGCTAGAGCACATTGATTTTTTTATCTTATCATCGGCTATTGGACGTCAAACATATGGTAATTCTGACACTGTTTTTAGAGGAAACCCACTGTCGCCACATAGGCTACTCTTTTTACGACAGGCAGCAAGGGATCTTTTATTTGCGCTTCCCACAGGCAGGATAGCACAAACCATGGCCTTTGTTGAACCAGTTATGGATCACTGGTCGGTGCAAGTGGTTTACACCTACCCATTGAGCCTTGCGGAGCACTCACTCAGGGTTTGGAGTCGGTATCTGGATTAAAAATCCCATGCCTCGACTGGGATCCGAACCCAGTACCTACCAGCCTGTAGACCGATGGCCTGCCACGACGCCACCGAGGCCGGTTGCTGGTTATGAAGTCTCGAATTTAATTTTTGTCTTGATAATGTTTCAACTGTTTATTTTCTCATTCCTCTACTTGTTATGCAACGCCATAGGATTACATGACGTCACTAAATTCCACCAGTTTTAACGCACTGTGGGAAATTATAAGCATTGGCGTATTTCGATTCTGATAAACAAAGCAGGAATGTACGAGCCTTATGGATGGCATTATGTAATAAAATAATTATTGACCACATTTCAGTCAATATCATGTTTTTATGGACAGAAGAAATCGGTCAATATCAATTTCTTCTGTCCATAAAACATGATATCAATAATTGATAAGTAATACATCTGGGTCCCGTTCCACGAAATAATTATAGCTAAGGTTAATTGTAGTGACTTAAGGTGAGTTTTACAATTGGCATCGTAAACTTTACAACCGTTTCACAAAGCAACCTTACGGTAGTCGTAAGTGCCCCTTTAATGATTAAGATCCTCTTTGCAAAGAAGTGCGAATTAATTAAATGACAAATTGGTTACCGACTTTTGGGAACACCTTGGATGCATTCATTGGTATCGGACATCAATGAAGTAACTTTGTCAGTGTATTTGCTAAGTGAAAATTGCCGAATGCATAAGACATGAGAGTTATCTCTCGTATTTTCGTGTGAAGGTCGTATGACCTAGACTGTTTTTCATCGAACGCCGAGTTTCATAAAAGGTATTTAGTATATACTAGAACCATTTTTACACAAAAAGTTAGTATCCTTGTTGGAAAAATTATCAACTCCTCATCTAACTGCCATTTGACATTTGGGACTACTTGACAGGTTCGTGCTCTACGCTTGCTGTCATTTTATCTCGGTATCACCCGAGCCCGGGATATACGGAACCTGCAGTGCATGCCGGGTAATCATCCCCCATGTGGGGTGATACACTCGGGAGGCACACCCATAATCACACCCGTGAAGTGGGTGAAACTCGGTGTATGTAGCCTTACGGTGCACTCACTCTGGGTTGGAGCCGGTACTGGCATAAAAATCCCCCATTGCCTCAGGTGGGATACGAACCCAGTACCTACCAGCCAGAAGTCCGATGGCATAACCACTACACCACCGAGGCCGGTTAATTATGTATGTGACGATTACCTACATCTGTACATAATATATCTGTATATCCTTTATAGGTATCTCTATAATTAACCTGTATGTGACGATTACCTACACCTGTACATAATATATCTGTATATCATAATATATCTGTATACTGGTTTGTTATAGGTATCTACATAATTAACCTTAGTTGACAATTACCTACATATGTACATACTATATCTGTATATCATAATATATCTGTATACTGGTTTGTTATAGGTATCTACATAATTAACCTTAGGTGACGATTACCTACATATGTACACAATATATCTATATATCATAATATATCTGTAACTGGTTTGTTATAGGTATCTACATAATTAACCTTATGTGACGATTACCTACATATGAACATAATATATCTGTATATCATAATATATCTGTATACTGGTTTGTTATAGGTATCTACATAATTAACCTTAGGTGACGATTACCTACATATCTACATAATATATCTGCAGATAACGTCTAGAGGACTTTTATATGAACATTTATTAAATGAATTTAGATTACAAACATATTTAAGATTGCCAATGGAAACGCGTTATATAAAAGAAATATGTAAGATTAGAATATGCGCTCATAAATTAAATGTAGAATCTGGCAGGTATCGAAACATTGAACGATCAGAAAGAATATGTACTCTGTGTAACGCTAATGCCATAGAAGATGAATATCACTTTGTAATAGAGTGTCCACAATACAAAGATTTGCGTTGTAAATATATAAAAATTTATTATTATAAGCGGCCAAGTGTGTATCGTTTTATACAGTTATTAACCACCGGTAACAATAAGGAATTGAATAACCTAGGCAAATATTTAGTGCAAGCGAATACAATTAGAGATCGGTTAATGCAGGATAATAGTTAATGTAATAAATGTAACTTATATCACTTCATTTGTCCATGATTATATATAAACCACACCCACCATTGGTTTGCACGTGTGTATTTTGTATAACTATGTTGTATTATGTATGTTATGTATCCAGCTGATGAGTTGTAAAACTCAAAGCAAATAAAGAACTTGAACTTGAACTTGAACTTGAACTTGCAGATGTTGGCAGATCGGAGACACCGTCATTTCCTATCAGCATACCAATAGTGGGAGCGGCAGCAAGCGGTGTTGTAGTTGTCATAGTCATCATCATCATCGTTGTCGTGGTTGTAGGTGAGTGATACACATGACATCTTGTATTCTAGAATACCACACTAATAATAAAGAAATAAGTAATAATAATAAATGCTTGTGGCAAAAGAAGAGACACTAATTAAATGTTTGTTGGCGGCAGTTCAAGTTAATTTAGTGTTATGACCAGGTTACATTTCGTAACCAAACATTAAATGTTTAACAGAAAAAAGTAAAATAATTTTACCTGCCTTAAAATATTAGCAGATCACTGTAGTAAACATTTGTTTATTTAACGTTTTAAAAAATATATAACCATACATAATCATACATACATTTGAAAACACAAAAGTGTCATTTGGTAGAATTCGAACCTATTGCACATATTCATATGTTAGAACATATACATGTGTGTGTGTGTCTGTCTGTGTGTCTGTGTGTGTGTGTGTGTGTGTCTGTGTGTCTGTGTGTGTGTGTGTGTGTGTGTGTGTGTGTGTGTATGTGTGTGTGTGTGTGTCTGTGTGTGTGTGTGTACATACATACATATATCGTTTTTAATCCATGCAATGTTTTGGCGCCATAATAAACTTTTGGACATGGTTTCCCTTCCCATATAAATTTAAAAACTTTCTTTTGAAAACCCTGTATTACATTAATAGATGGGTTCAGAATGACCAGAAATAAATGATTTAGTTTTGAAAGAAATAAAACAGTTTTTCTTGCCAATGGTGTTAAAGGTCTACAGTACCAAATATTCACGAGAGTTTCAGTAGCATGTATCAGTATAATTAATTTTAACAATATTTTAAAACTCACTATAAAACATAATTCCCAATAGATTAAAATGTTCTGTTCAATCAAATTTCCATTCTTTACATAATTTATATCAATTTCATTTTTTTTATATCCAAATCAATTTAGTTTCACTTTAAGTCTTGAAAATCTAGCGTAAAAGCTTTTTTCCGTTCTATTCAATAATACTGTTGATTTGTCTGCATCTTCAGTCAATATTATTACACAAATGGTTCAAAATATCTTGGTTCTTAACAAAGTGTTAACCCCCCCCCCCACACACACACACACACTAGAACGTCAAGTAGGATGTAACAATTCGACCTCATATAAATTAAAATCAATTATGGGTAATAATTAGAATATTAAACTCGCTACCATTTCGTATCATGTTTATGTCCCTCGTGAAAGGCTTGTCATTGTCACTTTTGATATATATATATATATGTTTTTTTTTTTTTAACAAACTGGCTACTATAGAGAAAAATATATATGGAGATACTGGATCACCCTGTCTACATCCTTTCCCAGGCTAAAGAAGGATGAGTCAAATCCATTACAAGGACATTATACAAGAAAATAAATAAATCCATTTCCGAATAGATTTTCACCTCCCCCCCCCCCCCCCCCGAAACTTTAATATGATTTTCAAAATCAATTAATAATAGCAGGCCTGGGATGTTATGCTCTTCCGTATAATTAATAATATCATATATCAATCGTGTCACGTCACTATAGTAAACATATTCAATGCACATGTATTTAAGAATTGGACCAAAAAGGATCACGCAGAAGTATGAATTTGAAAAGGAATTTTGGAAACACAACCATATCCGCAAAACCATGAAAGAATATTTTTTAAGCAGAGGATAAACTTAAAATTACAACATGTTATGGTGAACCTTCGCTCCAGCGTCATTGTATATTGTATGTATTGTTCACATGTTGTTTTTATATAGTTAAACGCCGAAGAACAAAGAAATCGGACTCCGACTATGATGAGTTGAATCGAAATCAACCAGTAGCGAACAGAGAACCAGTCTTCAACATAGCCTATGGACTAGATGACGACTCCAGAAATGACTCTCCTCAACGACCCACTTGCACCAACGAGGGTGATGTCCATGGACCCTATAGTAAACTGGGGGCCGCTGGTGCACAACCACAAGAAGAGGTGTATGACGTCATTGGCCCAGAACATTTTGGATCGCCCACGGATCTAGATTACATTCATCCTTTTCATTACTATACAGGAAAATAAACTTGAAAATAGTCGGTTATATCACCGAGTTCTTCCGCCCAAACCTTTGTTTTCCTTTCACGTGTTTTTAGAAATATTTTAGTGGTTTGTTGTACGGTTATTCATTGGTAAGTAATTCAGCGGCGGTTACGGATATTGAGAGTGAGTAACATCAAAACAGAGGGACTTTTTATAATCCTTGTTATTTTTAGTAGCGAACATTTTAATTACATTTATTTGTTCAGTTTGTGACCAGAGATTGAAAATTAATTTTGATGGAATGCGCGAAATCATACAAATACATTGTAGACGTGATAAGTGAATAATACACACAAACGTCATACTAACATTGTATCAGATTCTTAATCCTTATTAGAAAAAAAATAACTGTTCATATTATGTATACCTTCAAGACAATTTCTTTTTATTCATTCAATTGTCAGACATAATGTGGTTCAAGCGAGCAGAATGTGCTCGAGAAGGTGTGGGGTCATTCGATAATTACGTAACTCTCTGGAGGGAATGGGGGAGACGGGAGAGTAATTATGGAACATAGGAATGGGTGTTTTTCATGATTTAGGTAACGTTTTCAGAATTATGTGTCATTTTATGCATAACTTAAATACCGACAGTTTGGCCAATTTTTCTATGACATATCACTTATTTAGTTATAGATATAACTTTATTAAGTCCTGTGCAAGTTTGGGTTTTCTAAGCTAGTCTTAAGAGTGGCAGTCCTAATGCGGTCGGTGTAGAGGGGATGAAACATGTTTTACGGATCTCCTATGGGAGTGGCGCTCCTTCAAAGGATGAGCACCTGATAGTGGATCATGGCAGCAATCACCACTTTGCCTAACATGCTTTCGAATCTGCCTCGTGCCATGATAATGGAGTACGGTTTTGTTGTTCAGATTTAATAATACCAAATATTTTTGTTTAATACAAACAGAACACTGTCACCAACGCTACATGAAGAAACCCGACGCCCCTATACGTCACCACAATAAAGTACAGCACAAGTATGATACGTTGTAAAAACCTAAAGCAATGAAGAATTTCAACTTTTGCATAGGAACGTTGGTTTTTTTCGTATAGCGTTGGTACTGTATAAGAAACATGTAAGTTTAATGTCATGACAAGACTCAAGAATAATCAAACTAAATGTGGCTTCAGATTTAGGAAAACATATGTATTTTAGACACAGTAGCTTGCGACCATTTGGTTGTCGACGATTGCCAAAGCATTACCTAGAGTGTCCTCTAGCCTTCCCCTACATATCAATATCAATAAGGGGAGAGCTAGAAGTGTCTCGAGCTATAGAGAACATTGATTTATTAATCATCGGCTATTGGATGTCAAAGAGATTTGGGATATTTTATATGCACTTACCACGGCTTTTTATATACCAGTCGTGGTGAACTAGTTGGGACAGGGGAAAAACCCAATCAGAGAATGGGTCCTCCAAGGTGATTCGAACCTACGACGCAAGCACCTCAGGTGATTGAGCTGAATCCCGCTCCTTCAAAATGAAACAATGGCAATGGAACAAAGTACGAATAGTCCCTTTAACATTGTTGGTGTATGGTATACACATTTTAAACACAGCATCTAATGGTAGTGTCAAATGTGACGAGATGGTAATAAGTAAAAGGATTCTGTTAAACATTACATCGAGTAATTATCAAGTGTATTCAATGTTTGTTATTCCCATGATTTACATTAACACATTTCGTGTGTACTTTACTTACTTTATTTAACTCGTTAATAAATGTTGTTTCAACTAAATCACTTCATGCATTTGTTATAGTTTGTATACAAAACATATTATGTGACTACAAACACGAACATTTGTGTAATGACATCTCAGCTCACTAATAACTGAGCTTATTTGGCATCTAACATAGAGGGTAAGTTTCAAAACACCTTTACATTCCTGGGAGTAAAATTTAATGTTGACTTAGACCAAATTGTAGATTTAAATTATACAGAAAAAATTAATGAAATTTCCAATTTGCTCAACTCCTGGTCCAAACGACAGCTTACCATGTTAGGAAGAATTGTAGTTGTAAAATCATTAGCTTTGTCAAAACTTATTCATCTTATTCTTGGCATTCCTAATCCAGACAGAAATAAATTAATGTTTGGAAGAACTCCATAGACCGTATAGCCAGAACGACCTTAACACAACCAAATTATTATAGTGGCTTGAAGATGATATATCTAGAATATTTTTGTAAATTCTCTGAAATTAACCTGGATAAGAAGATTAATAAATAGTTTTTATATAGAAAAAGACTATGGTTGTTTGTTTTACAATGTTGCTGGTTTGGAAAAAATACTTATTTCAGCTTTCTTCCCTTTCTCTCCTTGCTCCATGGTATATTCTGTGTATACTTGCTATATACGGTAATAATCCTGACATTATCTATTGTTTTTCTGGGGCAATATGACATTTATTTAAAAAAAAAGGAAAAAAAAAAGGTCCTGAACCATTGCAGTCCCATTTGCTTCACTGTCAGTTACCTTCCAGAAATGCATTAATTACTAATATTGGTGATGACTATCACAGGCAGTGCAGTAAGAAGATTTCAAATACGTTTTGGAAAGAGGTGTTTAACACTCTTGCGTTTTTAAAGAACATAGTGACACTTGAAGAGGAGGATGTTGCCTCTGAACCACTTTGGTACAATTCATTGATAAAAATTAATAATAAAACTACATATTACGCTAATTGGAATTCAAGAGGTATTACAAATGTACACGATATGTTTGATCCAGATGGTAACCTATTCAGTTATGATACCTTTTGTGAGTTTTATGGGTTTGATCCTCCATTCACAATTTTTGAAGGGTTAAAAGCTACTGTACTTGAAAGATGGCCATTTCTCTCTTCTAAACCCCTATCAGAAAAATTCCTCTTTTGATCAAAACATGTCTATATTATTTTAAAGAACTAAAAGGGATCACGGCATATATATAAAAATTACGTTAGGAACTCGTTTTCATGCACCAAAGTATATTAGTAAATGGGAACGTGATTTGGCTACAGAATCGAGGCCACTTTAACGTGCTGTGTGAGGCCTGGCGTTGTCATGTTGGAACACTGGTTGGCGTTGGCCATAACTGGAACGATGTGTGGCCGGAAAATGTAGCCCTTACAGTCTTGTGTTTTAACATTGTCCACACGGTTTAAAGTGGTTTCGAGTAGCAGAATACTCGTCACTGAACACAATCGAGTTGAGGCCATTGTCGATCTTCCGACAAGTAAGTTTTGGTGTTTGATATTCGAACTGGACGTCTGGTACGAATAGTCCTAACGTACTGTACGCTGGTGTGCAATGATTGCTGCAGTTAGTCAATCGTTCCCGAAGGTGGCGTACCCGGATAGCGGTTTGCCCGTGGTCGATCTATTTTGATCCATGTTGTGGTACGGTCACAGTCTGGAGATTGCTTGGGGACACATGGAATCCCTGGCAACGGCCGTTCTGGATTCGCCTGCGTCTAGTCGGCCGATGGCATTGTTTCTCTGCTGTTCACTGAGACGTGGCATGTCCTGGATTGCAACTGTCGGCCAGCCAGGCAAGCGAACACCCTGGGTATGTTGCACGTCTGTGGTGACATGGTTTGCACGTCGCGTTTTTGCGAATATTCACATTTGGAGTACAGTAGCTCGTTTTATCGAATGTAACAATGTCATGCAATGACCTTATATTCACAAAGCATGAACCGGTAAAAACATAAACCCTTTTGCGTTTCTTTTTTTGAAGAGTAAAAAAATTACGTTAGGAACTCGTTTTCATCACCAAAGTATATTAGTAAATGGGAACGTGATTTGGTTTTAACTGGTGGAAAAAATATCACATTACAAAGGTTAAAGTGGTTTCAGTATAGAATAACACAATGAATTCTTCCGACAAATAAGTTTTTATTTGATATTAAACAGGTAATTAGTCCAAACTGTTTTTGCAATGAGTCAGCATTTGCAATTTTATTATTGTACTCATGTTCAGTCTATATTTAAAAGTTTGCAAAATGTTAGCCAATGGTATTTGTGTGTTTCTCGAAAGAGTTTCTTCTTGGCATAGAAAAACAAAAAAACCAGTTTATATATCACTACAAAAAAAACCCTGCATAACATAAAACATAATTTTAGAAAGAATATCATACTGTAATAAAAATAAATATGAATAATTTCTGAACAGATGGGATATCTGGTCTAATCTGTTCTTGCAGCTTGAACTAGTCTAGACAGAAACACATTGTTTGTATTATATCTTGAGGTGTGAATCGGTAGATGTTACTATATTAACTGCTTTTGGTGCTGGTGTCACTTTGTAAAATGTACCTTTTTAAATGTTGTTACATATTGAAGATGGTGAACAAAATATTTAAATTTAAAAAACCCCCAAAACAAACAAAAAACCCCATAGATGGTAAGTTCATACATCCCTTTGTCACCAATGCTTGCTAAACTGGGTCCCATTTCACAAAACATCGTAAGTTTACATCTGCTACTAGCAGTAATACCGGCCGTGCGGTTACAGGCCCGTAGCTTGGTGAACATTATGGGGGGGGGGGGGGGGGGGGGGGGGGGGGGGGGGGGGCTAACATTTCAGTTTGGGCTTCTTACAGATATTAAGACGACCAGAAACGCATTCAATATACAGACACTGATATTCTAAACAAGAAAATATATTTAATATGTAAGTTTAATCGTAGAAATATTTTATTAGTCGGAAACCTCTTACAATGCAGCAAACTCGGGATTGTCCCTTTAACTTTCTACCGAACCGTTTAAAATTCAGCGCCTAAACTTTTCTCATGTAGCCCCAGTGGCTGTAGCACTTTTATTAATTTCACCAGGCCATTAGCAGTTCACAGGAAACATTACCTGCCTGGGCCCAATGAACACTCAAAAGGACGACCTCTGTTGTCCAGCTCTTTTCCGCGTTATATCAATGTAAACAAACACACGTGGGCTAAGGAACAGAATCACATCCATATCTGTGCATTTTACACAAATTTTACATGACTTCAAGGTGCTCTGGGGGACAGTATGCAGTATCCAGTGTAAACAAGTGCACATATTCACTAACTGCATCCTCTTACCTGTCAAACCCAGTGTAACAATCCAGTATACAAAGCCGCTCCCCAGCCATTAATCACATAACAAGATAACAAGAAAACTATATTTTCTCGCATTCGTTTCGTTATCCGGACAACCAAATGAGTGGATAACTCTAGTCTGATGCCAACTGGGATGACGGCCATTCTGCAGAATACCACTCTACCTGTCTCGAATTACACGGCAGACATACATCTTAAAAGAACACCAGTTGTACTTTAAAGACACTGGTTGGAGCTCCACGAAACCAATTAAGATGTCCAGGGAATGTTATGACACTGCTGGCCACTTTATATAAACAATATTGAAGCCAGTTCCCTTCTCCAAAGAATATGCAATTTGATATCCTGACACAGAACTTTTGTCTGCTTTTTTCATGGCAGTCTAAGTGAAATAATGTTCTTGTTAGATGGATAGAAATAAAAAGTTAAAGTTTGTTTTGTTTAACGACACCACTAGAGCAAATTAATTTATTAATCATCGGCTATTGGATGTCAACCATTTGTACTTTTTTTTTTACATATAATCTTAGAGAGAAAACCCTCTACATTTGGGTCCACCAACGGAGATCGATCCTAAAGCGACCATGGGTCGGGACGTAGCCCAGTGGTAAAGCGTTCGCTCGATGTGCGTCTGTCTGGGATCGATCCCCGTCGGTGTGCCCATTAGCCTTTTTCTCGTTCTAGCCAGTGTACCACGACTGGCCGTGGTAAGTACTGGGATGGTGCATATAAAAGATCACTTGCTGCTAATCGAAACGAATAGCCCATGAAGCGGGTTTCCTCTCTCAATATCTGTGTTGTCCTTAACCATATGTCTGATGCCATATAACCGTAAATAAAATGTGTTGAGTGCGTCGTTAAATAAAACATTTTCTTCCTTCCTAAAGTGACCGTCTTCAGGTTAAGTTATAATGTTGTACAATATGCCACATGTGTGTGATAAATTAATGGTTAATTTTATTTGTTGTTTTTCTAATGATTAAGCAGCCTAGTGTAAAACGTACATACGCCACCTCCACAATTGCCGCTGTTTTATAAAGTTAAACTGATTTTGTTTAGCCTTGCATATGTTTATAATATTATTTGTGTAAAGTTCCTTGACAGGTGCGTGGCGTAGGAATTCAAAGTTTCATTGATAAATAACTAAATGAAAGTGACCACAATATAATGTCATTTTTCCCCACCGGTCTTTAATCTGTGCATTTTCATGTTTTGTTTAATTATTTTGCAAGTTGTTATGTTATGTACGGTGTAATATATGCAATACTATACTCGTTCTCGTGTGAGACCGTTTATATTACAACTCGTGTTTTTTCAAACGTACATCGCTCACCACAGTCATTACAATAGCCTTGAATGCAAGTGACTGCTGTGACTAAAAGACGATACAACGTCTCCATATAGGTTTCTTTTTTTGTGCCAACTATTCAGTTATTTGGTTGTTATTCAAGAAAATAATTGCTAAAGCAAGGATCTTTTTTATAAACTGATTTTTATATATTAAAGGGACTGTCCTGAGTTTCCTGCATTGTAAGAAATACGCATTAAATATATTTTCTTGTTTAGAATATCAGTGTTTGTATATTTAATGTGTTTCTGGTCGTCTTAATATTTGTAAGAAGCCCAAACTGGATTTTGTCTTCAAATAATTTCGTACGTACGAAATTTTCTTTTTATGAAACAAAATGAAATTTAACCTAGTAACAAAACTAGAACGATCAGAAACACGTTTAAAATAGCCAGTAATATTGTATGCAGAAAAATATATTTGATATGTAATTACAGTTGTTAAAAGTCTGTTAGTTGATAACATCTTAAAATATATAACAAACTCAGGACTGTCCCTTTAAATGTCACAGTATGTTCTCGTTCGACAGTTACCTAATCCACTGCACGAATGTGGTATTGAATATCACCCGAGAATGCACCTGTCTATAAAGAATTTTTTTTTGTTTAACGACGCCACTAGAGTAAATTAATTTATTAATCATCAGCTACTGGATGTCAACCATTTGTAATATTTTTTACATATAATCTTAGAGAGGAAACCCGCTACATTTTTCTATTAGTAGCAAGTGATCTTTTATATGTAACATCCCACAGACAGGATTGCATATACCACAGTCTTTGGTGTACCAGTCGGGGTGCACTGGATACAGTAAGAAATAGACCAACGGAGATCGATCCTAAAGAGACCATGGGGCGGGACGTAAAGCGTTCGCTCGATGTGCGTCGGTCTGGGATCGATCCCCGTCGGTGTGCCCATTAGCCTATTTCTCGTTCCAGCCAGTGTACCACGACTGACATATAAAAGGCCGTGATAAGTACTGGGATGGTGCATATAAAAGATCACTTGCTGCTAATCGAAACGAATAGCCCATGAAGCGGGTTTCCTCTCTCAATATCTGTGTTGTCCGTAACCATATGTCTGACGCCATATAACCGTAAATAAAATGTGTTGAGTGCGTCGTTAAATAAAACATTTCCTTCTTCCTAAAGCGACCGTCTTCAGGTTAGGTTATAATGTTGTACAATATGCCACATGTGTGTGATAAATTAATGGTTGATTTTGTTTGTTGTTTTTCTAATGATTAAGCAGCCTAGTGTAAAACGTACATATGCCACCTCCACAATTGCCCCTGTCTTATAAAGTTAAAATGATTTTGTTTAGCCTTGCATGTGTTTATAATATTATTTGTGTAAAGTTCATTGACAGGTGTGTGGCGTAGGAATTCAAAGTTTCATTGATAAATAGCTAAATGAAAGTGACCACAATATAACGTAAATTTTCCCCCACAGGTCTTTAATCTGTGCATTTTCGTGTCTGGTTTAGTTATTTCGGAAGTTGTTATGTACGGTGTAATAAATGTAATACTATACTCGTTCCCGTGTGAGACCGTTTATATTACAACTCGTGTTTTTTCAATCGTACATCGCTCATCACAGTCATTACAATAGCCTTGAATGCAAGTGACTGCTGTGACTAAAAGACGATACAACGTCTCCACATAGGTTTCTTTTTTTGTGCCAACTATTCAGTTATTTGGTTGTTATTCAAGAAAATAATTGCTAAACCAAGGATCTTTTTTATAAACTGATTTTTATATATTAAAGGGACTGTCCTGAGTTTCCTGCATTGTAAGATGTTTCCGACTAATAAAATGTTTTAACGTCTAAAATACGCATTAAATATATTTTCTTGTTTAGAATATCAGTGTCTGTATATTTAATGTGTTTCTGGTCGTCTTAATATTTGTAAGAAGCCCAAACTGGATTTTGTCTTCAAATAATTTCGTACGTACGAAATTTTCTTTTCATGAAATAAAATGAAATTTAACCTAGTAACAAAACTAGAACGATCAGAAACACGTTTAAATTATAGCCAGTAATATTGTATGCAGAAAAATACATTTGATATCTAATTACAGTTGTTAAAAGTCTGTTAGTCGATAACATCTTAAAAATTACAGCAAACTCAGGACTGTCCCTTTAAATTTCTTTTCCTGAAGTGTCACAGTATGTTCTCGTTCGACAGTTACCTAATCCACTGCACAAATGTGGTATTGAATATCACCCGAGAATGCACCTGTCTATAAAGAAAAAAAGAAAATTGTTTTGTTTAACGACACCACTACAGGGCCGTAGCTAGGATCTTTTTTTTTTGGGGGGGGGGGGGGGGGAGGGGGGGCCAACTGAGTAGTTAATAGTCTAAAACTCCTTTTCTTTAACTTTCTGTAATGCTTTCCGAATTTATTTATTTTTTTGGGGGGGGGGGGGGGGGGGCAGTTGCCCCCATGCTAGCTACGGCCCTGCACTAGAGCACATTGATTTATTAATCATCGGCTATTGGCTGTCGAACATTTTGTAATTTGTATATATATTCTTAGAGAGGAAACCCGCTACATTTCTTCCATTAGTAGCAAGGGATCTTTAATACGCTCCATCCCACAGACAGAATAACACATACCACGGCCTCCAGTGGTGTCGTTAAACAAATCAAACTCTAAAACAAACTTTATACCACGGCGTTTGGTATACCAGTCGTGGTGCACTAGCTGGAACGAGAAGTTGCCCAATGAGCCCACCGACGGGGATCGATCAAAAACCGACCGCGTATCAAGCGGACGCTTTACCACTGGGCTACGTCCCGCCCCTGTCTAGAAAGAATGTCAAGTTACTAGATGTTGGTATCACACTACCGTGGAGCTGCATCCGAGCTTAACACAATTAATGTGACCATCCAGCAAGAGTCGGTGTCATTCACCATTCATATTTACTTCATTGGTATTCAGTGCCAATGCTGTCTCTTCCCCTGTGTATGACACAGGTTGCGTTCAACCAGACCGAGCGGAAAAACGTCCGCTAGACTGGTTTAGGCGCCTCACGTTAAACCAAATGGCCACGTCGGGAACTAATCAAATAGTCCGCGACCGTTAGCGAAACGTTTGCTGGCTGAACTTACGGACAGTCTCTGGCGATGTTTGACTTCATTCACTGCCTGCCCGAGACCTTGCTGACAAGAGATCATGGTGAGGGTTCAATATTACAAGAATAGCTGTCTTCATCCATCAGATGTTTTAATCAGACAAACATTTTGGCAATGACATTTCAAAAAAAAATTATATTACCAGTCAAACCATAATATTATTTAGTTTGATACCGGGTGAGCTGTATCCCGCTTCTGTAACAGACAATCCCAGCTGTGACACCTGTATTTTGTGGTAATCTGATAACACAATCTGTTATTAGGTGTTATCGGGCCAGTAACACGATAACAGTTTGAGTTTGTGGTTGCTTACACTAGCTCATTTCCCATTGATGGTAATGTTATTTGTTTTTCAAAAAGTTAAAAGTTTGTTTTGTTAACAACACCTCTGGAGTACATTGATTTTATTACTCATCGGCTATTGGATGTCAAACATTTTGTAATTTTGACATATAATCTTAGAGAGGAAACCCACTACATTGTTCCATTAGTAGCAAGGAATATTTTATATATAAACCATCCAACATGGTAGCACATACAATGGGTAGGATCAATGGGCCCACCAACGGGGATCGATCCCAGACCGACCGCACATCAGGCAATCGCTTTACCACTGGACTACATCCCTCGACTAGGCGTATATGTGTATGTATATGTCTGTCTATCTGTATGTCTGTCTGTCTGTGTATGTATGCATGTATGTATGTATGTATGTGTGTATGTATGTGTGTATGTATGTATGTGCGTATGTGTGTGTGTGTGTATGTATGTATGTTGTGACGGTACATGCTCTTAAATTTGTTTCGCCTGTGGCGATTTTAATTGTGTTAGAGGGCCGTGTGCAGTTTCATTGCCCGTAGTCCAGGTGGGCAACTTGTTACGTAATACTTCGCGCGATCGGGCATTCCAATACACACCCTTAGCCAGGTGCGGAGGCCATGTGGCGAGTAGTTACGTAATACCTCTGCGAGTGCGGTTTCGACGACCGTGATTTTGGCGACCAAGGCGTCAGTAAGTCTGACGATCAGAGAGAAATATACCGACTCTAGTAGAGGTGAAATATCAGATGATAGGGGGAGGTACCGCCTTGTACCCCCAGGCGTATTCTGATTTATAATAAATAGCTAGGATTTAGAGATATCTAGGAGAACCAGAATAGGAAGGCTCCCAGGGAACGTAGTCCGTTGGACTTTGGTAAATATTTTTATTTCTGCTCTGTGTATAACCTTGATGTGATTGATGTGACTTTAAATATTTTAATACTGTATTATACCAATATTCTTTAGACAGTGTCTTCGGTCATCTGACGAAGTAAATCGTAGACTTTTTGTTCTAACATTATACGAGTATTTGGTAATATAAAGCTTAGCCAGTCATCCTAGACGACCTAGGTAAACTGTAGGTTATTGTCTTTATTGTGATAGGTACCAGTATTAATTCTGTGTTACAAGGTTACTGAATGAGTAGTTAGGGTTAATTAAAAATTAACCCGTTAGGAATAGAGCTGTAATTCCTTTATTAATTAAGTTCCCCTGGAAGAGTTCCTAAATTATCACACGTTACTGAACGAGTAGTAAGGGTTAACTAAAAATTAACCAGTTAGGAATGGTGTTGTAATTCCTTTATTAATTAACTTCTCCTGGAAGCGTTTCTCAATTATCACACGTGTGGGTGTGGTGTAACGGTGAAGTGATTCGCATATTGTGTAACTAGACACCTAGAGATTAACTAATTAAGTGATCAGTTCTGGGTTGTTATTATTGTTGTTATTAATTAAATACTACGGCTGTACATTTGTCAGCGTAGGTTAATACAGATTCCAAAGTGTATTGTGTTTTGTTGTGTTTCTAGTGAGCTAAACGTGCTATAAAAATATACCTTATATAAGATCGTATCTCTGATCATACCTAGAGACGAGCCATACTAGGGTTTAACCGCCTGTTACAGAGAGATCTAATAGATATACAGTTAGGAGAGAGATTTGGATAATCGCGTTTATTCAGTTACGGGAATTATAGAATCCCCGTGACAGGAGTAGAAAATTGGGGCGCTCGTCCCGGATCTGAAACGGGACATGCATATTTAAAAAAGTATTGTTTATAAATGGGGGCTTTATAAATTAATTTTACAAATTAACCAGAAGTAGCACGTTGTTCACTAGAAAATTAATTAATAATAAGTGCGTCATATCTAAACATGGATAAGAATTTGCTGGATAGGCCTACGCTCAGTGTAGTGGAGATTAAGCGAGCACGTAAGGCTGAGTTAGTTGAAATCGCGGGTGAGCGAGAAATTGATTTAACATCAGCTAAAACCTTAGGAGATATAAGGACAATTATTATCCAGGAAGTTTTTGGTGATAGTCCTGTTATGGAAGACAGTGAGATTGTTCCAGAGATAGAGATAAATGAGTTAAGTGTGGAACAACAATTAGCTTTTAAAAGACTTGAGTACGAAAGAGAAGAACGTGCATTAGATAGAGAGAGAGAGAGAGAGAGAGAGAAAGAGAAGAGAGGGATAGGGAAGATAGAGAGAGGCATAGAGAAAGGGAGAGAGAGAGAGAGAGAGAGAGAGAGAGAGAGAGAGAGAGAGAGAGAGAGAGAGAGAGAGAGAGAGAGAGAGAGAGAGAGAGAGAGAGAGAGAGAGAGAGAGAAAGAGAAGATAGGGATAGAGAGAAAGAGAGAGAAAGAGAAGATAGGGATAGAGAGAAAGAAGAAAGGAATAGAGAATTCCAGTTAGAAAAATTAAAAGTGGAACATGAGTTAAAGTTGAATACTGAAGAAGTTAGACGTGAGGCAGGAAATGGTTTTAACATGTCGGAGGCTTATAGATCAGTGCCGGTATTTGATGACCAGGAGGTAGATATGTTTTTCCAACTTTTTGAACGGGCCGCTAAGCAGCTAAATTGGCCGCAGTCTAAGTGGACATTGTTAGCCGTGTCTAAGTTTAAGGGGAAGGCTAGTGTAGCTTATAATTCAATGAGTGATGAGCGAGCAAGTCAGTACGACCTAGTTAAGGCTGCGGTGTTGAGGGCGTATGAATTACGACCTGAGGATTATCGTTTACGGTATAGCGAGTTGAGAAAAACGCAGGGTCAGTCTTATAGTGAGTTTGTGGCTAAGAAGGCAGGGATGTTTGATAAATGGGTGGTGTCTCATCAGGTAGAGTCATATACCGAGTTACGGGAGTTGTTGATCTTACAGGACATTAAAAATGGATTACCAGTTAGCTTACGTATTCACTTAGAGGTTCGTGAAGTCAAAAAGATAGAGGAGGCAGGCATAGTGGCAGATGATTACGTGTTAATACACAAAGCTCAGGCAGTACCGGGTAGCTCTTTACAACAGGGTGATAAGAAGAAATTTCAGCCAGGTTTTTCCCGGGAAAGTAACTATCGGGGAGAGTCATCTAGTTGGTTAGCTAGTCAGGCCAGGAATGCACCTGGTGGGCAAAGTAAGGATAGACCTGCATTATCAGCCAATGCACGAACTTTTCGTCCACATTGCAGTTACTGTAAAAAGGATAACCATCTTATCGAAGACTGTTTTAAAAGGAAACGCGATAATGCGCAAGTGGTCGGTTTAGTGAGGTCAGCTCCGTTAGCGAGAGAGTTAATGGTTAGTCCCATGGCAGAGAAAGTAAACCCGTATGTGTCCACTGGTATGGTTTGTGATGTGAACGAAGAATTGAGTCCTAAGGCAATATCAGTCTATAGAAATACCGGGTGTAGTCAGAGTCTGATAACGCAAAAGTGTTTAGCTGGTATTGAAAATTCAGACATAGGACGTAGTTTGGTTTTAACCTCGGTTACTGGAGAAAATATGGTTGTCCGGTTACATAAGGTTTTCTTGTGTTCGAAGTTTGTGACGGATCCAGTCGTTATGGGTGTTGTGAATGATTTGCCTGTTGAAAACATAGGAGTTTTGTTGGGTAATGATTTGACTAGTCAGTGTTGTCAGCCGAAATGTGACCAACTGTTAATTAAAGACAGCACGTTACCAATAGAAGAGTGTGAGGTTGATGAGATTAAATATCCTGCGTGTGTAAAGACTAGGGCTATGGCCAGTAGGTTAGCACAAGACGCAGAGGATATTTGTGATTTGTCTGATACGTGTGTGAGCCATGAAATTGGAGTGGATGAGGTTATCAGTAAAATGGTAGATAAGTCAACTGACAAATTAAATGTGGTGGAACCTGTTGATCTTCCGCAGAGGGGAATTGAACCAGTTGTGTTTGATAGAGGGGATTTACCTTGTAATAGACAAGAGTTAATTCTAGAGCAGGGGGCTGATCCAAAATTGTTGGCAGTTCGCACTACATTGTTAACTGAGAGAGTATTGATGAATAAAAGAGTTAGGGATAGGAGGTTGCCGGCAACCGAACTAGCTAGGAAGCAACTGAGCCATGATCAGAGCAAAATAAGATCAGTGTTTGATAGGAGGGCTAAGAGTCGGGAATTTAAACCAGGGGATAAGGTGCTGCTGTACCTTCCCGTTAAACGGGGTTCTGTGCAGAACAGGTATTTCGGGCCCTATGTTGTGCACAAACGGGTTAATGAGACAGGGTATATGATAAACTCTCCTGATAGGGTTAGGAAAAGTAGGTATTGTCACATCAATTTGCTAAAAGGTTATTTTCACAGACTGCCGATAGTTCCAGAGAGACCGGTCCAAATTGAGAGACACTCAATTTCCTGTGATGACGTCAAGACTGCGGAGATCAAGTTGGCCAACAGCCAGATTCTAGCAGACTTGAACCCCCAGCGAGCAAAGCTGACTACATTGATACAAGACAATGTTTCCATTTGTCGGGACCTTCCAACGGTTACCAATACCTTAAGCAAAGATGTGCGCTTGGAACCCAACGCTACACCGCGTCGACAGCATGCCTATCGGAGAAAACCTGGAAAACGTGCGACGCTGAGAAAGAAGGAAACGAAGTTCCATTGGTCAGGTGAATGCGAGAAGTCATTCAAACCGTCTCAAGCAGAGGCGCTACTCGTCTCCCGTGATGGCAGCACCAGACTACCGAATGCCGTTCAACGCTAGCTGTGGGTGCCAGTAACGTGGGTGCTGGAGCTGTGCTGTTCCAAGAAGACGAAGACGGACTGGACCATCCTAATGAAAGCCTCCAACCAGAGAGTTTTGAGATGGAGTCTTCTTGTGCAAGAATACCCAATTACCATATCAATCCAATGTAATCGCTGATGCCCTGTCCCGAAGTTGAACGTTATGATAATGTGTTGACATTCTTTAATTCTGTTTTGTTTATATATATTTTATTTGTATACCAGGGACTCCGAGACTCAGTGTGATTAGTGGTAGTCACCTTATTATTACATGTGTTATAAATGCCCGTATGCGTCGGTTAACGCACCCTTTTGTTTTAATGTAGTATATTTTCCTATTCCTAGAGTAGAGGAAAATACCTTTTTGAGGTGGGGGTGTATGACGGTACATTGCTCTTAAATTTGTTTCGCCTGTGGCGATTTTAATTGTGTTAGAGGGCCGTGTGCAGTTTCATTGCCCGTAGCCCAGGTGGGCAACTTGTTACGTAATACTTCGCGCGATCGGGCATTCCAATACATACCCTTAGCCAGGTGCGGAGGCCATGTGGCGAGTAGTTACGTAATACCTCTGCGAGTGCGGTTTCGACGACCGTGATTTTGGCGACCAAGGCGTCAGTAAGTCTGACGATCAGAGAGAAATATATCGACTCTAATAGAGGTGAAATATCAGATGATAGGGGGAGGTACCGCCTTGTACCCCCAGGCGTATTCTGATTTATAATCAATAAGCTAGGATTTAGAGATATCTAGGAGAACCATAATAGAAGGCTCCCAGGGAACGTAGTCCGTTGGACTTTGGTAAATATTTTTTATTTCTTCTGCCCTGTGTATAACCTTGATGTGATTGAATGTGACTTTTAAATATTTTAATACTGTATTATACCAATATTCTTTAGACAGTGGTCTTCGGTCATCTGACGAAGTAAATCGTAGACTTTTTGTTTCTAACCTTATACGAGTATTTGGTAATATAAAGCTTAGCCAGTCATCCTAGATGACCTAGGTAAACTGTAGGTTTTATTGTCTTTAATTGTGATAGGTACCAGGTATTAATTCTGTGTTACAAGGTACTGAATGAGTAGTTAGGTGTTTAATTAAAAATTAACCCGTTAGGAATAGAGCTGTAATTCCTTTATTAATTAAGTTCCCCCTGGAAGAGTTCCTAAATTATCACACGTTACTGAACGAGTAGTAAGGGTTAACTAAAAATTAACCAGTTAGGAATGGTGTTGTAATTCTCTTTATTAATTAACTTCTCCTGGAAGCGTTTCTCAATTATCCCACGTGTGGGTTTGGTGTTAACGGTGAAGTGATTCGCATATTGTGTGTAACTAGACACCTAGAGTTAACTAATTAAGATGATCATTTCTGGGTTGATAATATTGGTTGTTATTACTTAAATACTACGGCTGGACATTTTGTCAGCGTAGTTAATACACGATTCCCATTGTATTGATGTTTTTTGTTGTGTATTTCTAGTGAGGCCTAAACGTGCTAATAAAATTATACCTATATATATAGATCGTATCTCTGATTCATCCCTAGAGACGAGCCATACTAGGGTTCTTTTACCGCCTGTTACAGCGAGAGATCTAATAGATATAACAGCTAGAGAGAGCAGATTTGGATAATCGCGTGTATATTCAGATTACGGGAATTATAGAATCCCCGTGGCGATATGTATGAATTGTAGGTGTGGTGTATGTAAATGTATGTGTATAGATGTCGTTTGTGTAGCTAGTGTGTGTGCGTGTCCGTATGTATGTGTGTACAGGTGTATGTGTGTGAAATTACTCTCGCTCTCTCCTCATCTCTCTCTCTACTTCTCCTCTCTCTCTCTCAGCTCTCATCGGCGCTCTCCTCGCGCTCTGGTGTGTGTGTGTGCGTATGTGTGTGCGTGTGTGTGCATTCGTGCGTGCGTGGTGTGTGTGCCCCACCGATCTACAATGAGCTTATTGTCGGGATTGTGTCTTCCTGGTTCAACGAAACGATTCAGTGACACAAATGCGTAGGACAACCAGAAGAACCCTAGTATCATGTTACAGAGGGGCAAGAGCGGCATCGGCCGGCTGTAAATACAAAGTTCATATACTAGTTTCAATGGTGGGGTTTAGGTGGAGTGGAGTTGGGTTGGAAAGTAATAGTTGTTAATTACCGACGCAACTCATCACATTTTATTTACGGGTTTTTTTTATATGGCGGTCATACATAGGGTTTAGACATACAGCAGATGTTAAGAGACGAAACCGCGCTAGTCGCCACTTCAATTGTGGGCCATACTCTTTTTCGATTAGCAGCAATGGATCTTTTATATGCCAATGCACCAGCACACCGAGACGGTAGTCTACCAAATACAGCGCCTTTGATAGACCAGTCGTGGTGCACAACTGGCTGGAACGAGAATAGAGCGCAATGTGTTCCATCCGACGGGGATCGATCTTACCCCGACCCCGCGTATCGAGCGCGCGCTGTACCACTGGGAATACTTGACGCCCGCCTGGTGTGTTTGGTTGTTTCATGAGGATGGGGTTTTGTTGGCTAACATGATGGTGGTAAGTGCTAGAGACGGAACGGTCGTTTTCCCTCTCCACTAGTTAAGCAGAAATTTGAATTTGTTTCTTCTTCTTTTTTATATATATATATATAATATTATATATATTAATGATATATATATATTATCTCGTATCAGCGTGAGGAAATAAAGGGAGCCCTTTCATATAAATTGTTAGCACGCCGAAGTTTTTTCAAACATGGTCACTACGCCCCTTTTCCATCAGACCTCATGGTAATATAGGTATATATAATATATATATATATATATATATAATATGTGGTGTGTGTGTGTGTGTGTTGTTTGTGTGTTGTGTGTGTGTGTGTGTAGTGTTTGTGTGTGTTATTCTTTATCACAGAAGAACAACAGCTACCAATAGTCCCTAGGGCTCGGCTTCCGAGTGAATTTCCGAGTGATGCGAAATGATCCATGACGCGAATTACCAAACAAGAGGATAACGGGTTTCACAAACTGCTCCTACACTTTTTCTACGATCACGCGTGGCCTTTTAACACATTTTCTCTCTTACAAAACCGACCACAGCCCAGGCAAGAGTTTGATTTTGGTTGAACACCAAACCAGCTAGAACACATGTGATTTATTAACTCATCAGTCTATTGGTGTTGTCAAACATTTGGTTATTTTGATATATATCTCTAGAGAGGAACCCGCTATAGTTTTGTCACCATTAGTAGCAATTCGGATCTTTTAAATTAGCTCCACTGCCATAGATATGTAGCACATACCACGCATATGCCGTAAAAGTCGTATGCGAACAGGCAATAGTATTAACTGGATTCTGTAGAAAGTCGGACTGCAGTATTTTCTTTCATCAGCGTTGTAAGTCAGAGGATTCGTAATTCTGTAAGAGCATCTTATCATCAGCCACCTCGATATGCTGTCGGATCTTTAGTTAGCAGTTAGTAAGTCGTACTGTACCCCTATGAGTGCTTTTCCTGACCATTATAAATACTTAAACATATCTACTGCGTGAATCTTTTCATCTCTCTCGGTCAGCCACCTCCATTGCGAAATAACCTCGGGGATATCTACATAGTCGGTGTGGCAGTGTGCACAGTAGTATCATTGCAAATACATTAATGAACTCGTATCGTAAAACTACGATCGCAGGGGAAAGTGAATCATAAGCATTTGGTACTTATAACATTCCACTGATCAAGTTGACTCGTTTGCTTCGACATGCTATCATTAACCAAAGACTCGTGCCCCCCCCCCCCCCCCCCCCCCCCCCCCCCCCCCCCCCCCCCCCCCCCCCCCCCCCCCCCCCACCCCCTCCCCCCACCCCCCCCCCCCCCCCCCCCCTCCCCCCCCCCCCCCCCCCCCCCCCCACCCACTCCTCTTAGTCGACCACTATTCTGGCAACTAAAAAAAAAACACCTTTTTACTTCTTGTAAATCAATATGTTCTAGCGGTGTCGCTTAACCAAAGAAACTGCAACCACACACCTCACCCAAACAAAATATTGGTTACGCACCTGAAACAATACATTAATACGCTTGGTTAGTTTATTAAGGTATTTGGTTTTCTGTGCGACTGTTGTAACTGACATGTTTCTTTACCTATGGTATAGCTTGAAAAAGTAGAACTCCAAAATATAAGAAAAATGAGTAGACTTGTTTTGTCGATAGCTTTCGGACAAAGTAAGTAAACTAATTTATTCGTTTTTGTGTGTATGTATTTTTGTTATGACATCTTGTGTATCTGTGTTATGGCAAAGGATCGTGTACTAAAAACGTACGTTTGAAAACTCTTTACTATTTTACTATCCAAACTATTTGGTTATTTGATTTAATATTTGATTTATTAAACAGAACATGAGATCATACTACTTGAATGTACGGAATGTACAAAACAGTTTGTTAATTATTTGAATAGCACAATTCAGAAACGTGTTTGATAACTTACGTCCTGCTTCATTGCCCCATGCATAAAGATTTGAGGGAGATTTTATTTATTAAATGTGTAGAATTATGGGATGGTTTTATCACAGCTACAGATCCATAATTTTGTTTACATATCTTATCGAGTTATACTTTATACAGATTAAGTGCCAAGACCTGAAAATTAATTTTAGAAAAGCGTCATGGTGTTTTACACGTTAACGGAATATATTTTTTTTATATGTTAAGTGTATGATACTGTATAATTAGGGGTTTTAGTTAGATACATCTTTTATATATATTATTTCATGTTAAATGTTTTAAATGTTTTTTAATATAATATTTATATATTTTATTATGTCATTTATTAATATTTTATATTCTCTCGTAACTCCATATGGAGTGGCTCGGTGCTATTTTAGATTTTATGGTGTTTAGTGATGTTTTATGTTTTAACTGAGGTGAGACTTTAATAAACAATTTGTATATCTCTCTGTCTTGTCCTACACAAAACTGGGCATAATATGACTTCTACGGTGTTTTTACATGGGTTCGTGCATTTCATCTAAATTACTTTCCCTTGCTTGTTTACAAACTAGTAACTGAACGACCTTCTCATTACTGTTAGATAATCTGCAAGTGAACTAAATTGCCAGGCCAAACTGTACTTTCTAATAGTCATAAAGCTTTACTATTGAATATAAGAATTTCACCAAGCTTTTCCTTTCAAGAAGTGAACAGCAGATAAATGTAATTTAAATGTTCGCTATCGGAAATATGGGTTGCCGAGAAGGGTGTAAAACGCAGTCGGTATCTGTTATTGTCAATGGCTAACATGTACACAGATGGGCTATACTCAGATTTCAGCTGGTAATTTAAGGGTTGGTGCTTAGGGAGTGTACACCTTACGTAAGTATACTTTAAAATAATGTAGTGTCTCGTTTTGGCGTTTTTTTCTCGTTACAACCAGTGCACCACAACTGGACAAAGGCTGTGGTATGTGCTTACCTGTCTGTGGGAAAGTGCATATAAAAGATCCCTTGCTGCTAATCGAAACATGTAGCGGATTTCCTCTGATGACTGATTCATAATGACCAAATGTTTGACATCCATTAGCCGATGATTAATTAATCAATGTCCTACAGTGGTGTCGTCAAACAAAACAAACTGTAACTTTTTGAAGTTGCTCTTTTTAAACATCTAACACAGTCCCTGAATTATCCACCAGAGAATAGGGTTTTAAGAAACTGGTAAATGTTTCTGAAAACTCTTGAAAGGAAACAACCAGTTTAACGTAACCATTTTATGATATGGCCGACTATTTTACAAGTTTATTTTTCTGTACGAGAACTAAATGGTTAATCGAAATCAGTAGATGACTCAAAAAGTGTTCCGTCAATGACGTCATACACGCCGTTTGGGAGTTGTACAGCCTCGGCCCCCAATTCACTATAGGGTCCATCCACATCACTCTCGTTGGTGTAAGTAGGTCGTTGAGGAGAGTCATTTCTGGAGTCGTCTTCTAGTCCATAGGCTATGTTGAAGATCGCCTCCCTGTTCGCTGTTGGTCGACTTCGATTCAAGTGCTCATATTCAGAGTCCGCTTTCTTTGCTCTTCGCCGTTTAACTATATGAAAAAAACATTTGAATAACTAATAAAATATAAAATAACAATGAAGGAAGGATTCAGCGTATCGTGCAGTAGTTTTATGTGATCCTCTATTACCTTCTTAAACACTGAGTCGCAGGTATGGTTGTGTCTCTAAAAATTCACTTTTTAATTCATATTTCCGACATGATCCTTTTTAAAACAATTCGTAAATCGGTAATATACTATAATGATTGAAATTATAATAACAAACGCTATAATAGAAGATGCCATTTCAATCACTCACCTACAACCACGACCACGATGATGATGATGACTATGGCAACTACAGCACCGCCTGCTGTCTCCCCCACTATTTGTATGTTGATGTGGCGTCAGCTCTGCTAGCTCCTACAGATATAAGAAGGAAGGAAGAAGGAAATGTTGTATTTAATGACGCACCCAACACATTTTATTTACGGTTATATGGCGTCAGACATATAGTTAAGGACCACACAGATATTGAGAGAGAAAACCAGCTGTCGCCGCTTCATGGGCTACTCTTTTCGATCAGCAGCAAGGGATCTTTTATATGCACCATCCCACAGACAGGATAGTACATACCACGGCCTTTGATATACCAGTCGTGCTGCACTGGCTGGAACGAGAAATAACCCAATGGGCCCACCGACGGAGATCGATCCAAGACCGACCGCGCACCGAGCGAGCGCTTTACCACTGGGCTACGTCCCGCCTCCCTCCCCCCCCACACACTACAGATATATTATATATTCATATTATTTACAGATATATAGGTAACCATCAGCTACAGATATATATATTCATGGAATTCTCTCTTTAATACAAAGATTTCAGTAGTGTGAGATTGGATATCGGTAACACGGCTAACATCCTGACACTATGGCTGAGGGGTTTAGTTGCAGTTACGTTTTCCTATCTTAGTGTAGGTATGATCCCTTATTTCTTTCCACCAGCATTAAACGTTCAAGTTTACTTGTTTTTATTCATTCCATTATCATACTTTATGTAGTTCTAACTAGCAACTTGCTAGTAGCAGAATAAGAACGAAAGGGTCGTTCAACAATTACGTAACTCTCTAAAGGGAATCGCGTATCATGGAATGGTTTTTCAAAATGTTGAGAAAGAGGAGAGGGACGTATCATGGAATAGGTTTTCAAAACGTTGTGGAAGATGATCTTAGCGTTAAGATCTCTTCGTGAAACGGGGCCTAGACCATACCTGAAACAAGGTCAGAGGTTTTGGCCGGAAAACACGTGCCTTCTTATGTGTGTAAATATTGTTTGGTGTTCGGCACTAGTGGAACCGCACACTGAGCTCAGACGAACAAGAAACATTTTGACAGTCATTCGTGTGCACCTAAAATAGTGATTATATTGTCATTGGAACCAATATTCCATAGCTTGTACTTTCAAATGTTATACAAACAGCGAAAAAATTAGTTAATTGACGGTCATTTTGAATTGTGACTTCACCTGGCCAACAGGGTTGGTCCTATATCAAGTTTTACTCTACACATGATGGCCTAACAACATGCAAAGTGGCATGTTAGTATCACATTTTGCACTATTTTCATACTATATGTCACAACTCTACTACACTATTCTCTACTCTGTTTATGGTCTCATGTCTTGACCTAGAGGTGTTGTAGTTTTAATTGTGTTTGAGGTAAAACAAGCAAATGTGATCATTTCGTTTTATTTTTACTTGATGTTATCCATAAACAATACCTGGTGTTTTTGTTTTTGTTGTGTAGATATTTTACCCATTATCAGCAGTTACAATAGTATTTATATATTGGTATTATTAGTGGCAATATTAGTGGCATATTTTTATATTTTCTACTAATGTTTATAATAAAATAAAAATACCAACAGTTATAATACTGTTTTAACGCTCGTTTGGTTTAGCAGTACATAATTTATAGTAGATAATTTACCCTGCATTCACTAAACATATTATAAAGATCTGACAACTAGATAAACTTCTACATTTTAGGCCACTGACCACAAATACAGCTTTTTGGGACGGAACTACCTTTACAACTAGCTATCAGCAAACGAATGTTGTATTGTTCAGTTGATTTCAGTTGATTATTTTTAGTTTTAATAATCCATTACTGATAGAATTTTTATTTAAAAAATAAGAAATAAATGGTTATTTAAGAACTATTTTGTTCTGGTGTATAGATATTGTAGGGGACAAGGCATTTAACACGTGTGTGCATACTACTCTGGCAAATGGTACAGTTGTGAAATAATTTGGTTCATTTAATTAATTTTTCGTTTTATGTGGATTGTAGGATAAAATAACTGGTTAATGTCTTAAGATGTGCGAAAGCCGATATCTTAAGACAACAATAAGTGATTATCTATATATAAACTTTCGTTTTGATATCACACTGCCCCAGCATTGGGTGTCCTGATACGGAATGGAAGATAACCGCGATACATGGACGATATTAAACTTATCTTTGTCTGTCATTTTTTTCCCCATTTATTTGTCTATTAGTATGCAATTATAGGGGGGTAGGCATACATACATACATACATACATACATACATACATACATACATACATACATACACACATACATATACATACACCATACACATAGACATAGACAAACCTATGTATATACAGTTACAATTTCATATTAATTACATTTTTTTAAATACGTATATCTGTATGTTCAATGCGTTTTAGTTGTTTGTAGGCTAGTACTTTAAACTGCACTTTGCTTCCTAATATATAGTTATAATATGTATGAAATTATTGAGAGGAAAAGTTTGAGCTACTATAAACATTAGGGCGACCTGAATATAGGTACGCTGGTATCTGAAATACAAAATATGTGTTCAGTGTGTAAAGTTAGTCACCAAGAAAGCTCTGTTAGTGGAAAGAAGGTACAATGGCAACAGTTGTTGTTGGTGTATGTCTAAATAAATTGTATACACCGCACCTAATAGTAGTATCAAATGTGACGCGATGTTAATAACTAAAATGTTTGTTAATAGATATTACATTAATTAATTGTAGGAAGTATTCAATGTGTGTTATTCCAGAGCTTTAAAGTAACGCATTTCCGGTGTACTTTTTATTATGTAACACATAAATAAATGTTGTCTCAACTGATATGCATCATGTGTCTGTTGTGCTTTATATATAAAACATATTACGTGATTACAAATACAGAAAGAAATATTTGTTTAATCACACCGTATCATATTTTAAACTACAGCCAAGGTCAAGGCCCCTTACAAAAAAACCTTAATAGACGCCACGGCTCTAGCAATGTCATTTCTCATCCCATTTTTATGAAACTCCACTTATAGGAGTAGGATCATGGCAACTTAAACGACTTCGCGTTTCGCCTCTATTCTTCAAAGGTCAAGGTCACTGTTACTAAAAGTAGAAATTACGACATAGTCACTCCGGCCACTTCGTTTCTCAAACGATTCTCATGAAACTTCACATATAGGAATAGGATGATGACAGATTGAAGGAGTTCTCGTTTCGCCTCTTTTCGTCAAAGATCAAGGTCACTCTTACTAAAAATAGAAATTACAACGTCACTGCTCTACTTCATTTCTCATCCGATTTTCACTGAACGTCACATCAAGGGATAACATCGAGATAACGACGTTTGTCTGTAGTTAATCCTGAACAATATGCCATAGAACTATTTATCGACATTGATAACAGAGTTCGAGATAACAACGGTTGACTATATATTTAACAAAATGTGGCATCCGTGTTTAGTATAGGTATGAAAGCAGCGCAAATCCTAGGAAGTGTAGTCCTATCGGACATTCATACCTAGTTTATTTTTATGAGTTTTCTACTATCATTTTATTTTTATAGTCACCAGGACGTTCATTCCTAATACTCCTAGTCACCAGGACGTTAATTCCTAGTATTCCTAGTCACCAGGACGTTCGTTCATTCCTAATATTCCCAGTCCGCTGGAATTTCATTCTTAGTATTCCCAGTCACCAGGACGTTCATTCCTAATATTCCCAGTCAGTTGGAATTTCATTCTTAGTATTCCCAGTCACCAGGACGTTCATTCCTAATATTCCCAGTCAGTTGGAATTTCATTCTTAGTATTCCCAGTCACCAGGACGTTCGTTCATTCCTAATATTCCCAGTCCGCTGGAATTTCATTCTTAGTATTCCCAGTCACCAGGACGTTCGTTCATTCCTAATATTCCCAGTCAGCTGGAATTTCATTCTTAGTATTCCCAGTCACCAGGACGTTCGTTCATTCCTAATATTCCCAGTCCGCTGGAATTTCATTCTTAGTATCCCTAGTCCATAGGATGTTCGTTCATTCCTAATATTCCCAGTCGGCTGGAATTTCATTCTTAGTATTCCCAGTCACCAAGACGTTCATTCCTAATATTCCCAGTCCGCTGGAATTTCATTCACAATACTTGTAGTCTTTCAAACGTTCTATGACGTATGTGTAATTGTGTTAATAAACACATGTTCACATTTTAAAGTACTTACATTTACAATGACTGAAATCTTAAAGTAAATGATATGATGAGTTCGATCTAAGAGACCACTGCGCCTACAGCCTGAGATGTAGGATGATAGGGAAAATGGAGATTTAAAGATTTGTAAAATGGACAATTTTATTGTCAAACACCAGAGAATTATATATTCGTCAATAAAGAAATTACGACTCGTATCCCAGCAGGTCAGGACATTTATAAAACAATAGAATGAAACAAGACGTAATATAAATAAAGATCACTAGTAAGTTTAATACAATCGTCATATCTGTATTCAAAATTATTGTACACATAATACATATACATAAAATATTTTGGAATAAAATGAATGAATGAATGAATGAATGTTTATCGACACCCCAGCGCGTTATTGGGTAAATGAAAAGGAATAAAATGCGACACCAAAAATTAACCTTAAGACTATAAATTTATATTTAAAGCAAATATCACTTTTGTTTTCTAGTTGAATTATTATTTTTAAATGCTTGTGCATATTTTAAGAGATCATTTTGTTTGTTTCTGGTATTGGCAAGTTATAAATCTACGTGAATAGCGATAACATTCATTGAAAAATGTTGAAATGTTTCAAAAATTAATTTTAAATGTTTAAACATTTACCAGTTGGAACAACATACATTGAATAAAGGTCTTGGTTCAGGTCTAACGTAATAAGAACAACACAATGAGTGTGTGTATACATACATACACACATATACACACACACACACACACACACACACACACACACACACACACACACACATATATATATATATATATATATATATATATATATATATATATATATATATATCTTAAGGGCTCAATGGGTAGGTGTAAGGCCACTACACCCTCTTCTCTCTCACTAACCGATAAGGTGTGTGCCCAGGACAGCGTGTTTGAACCTTAATTTGACATAAGCACGAAAATAAGTTGAAATGAATTAAACTCCGATTGTATTCCTATGAGTCCGAGAGTCACAACTATTCCTACGGACTAGATGATCTACTCTATATTGTACGGTACCCTAGTGTTAAAAACATATCTGACGACATGGGGCTTTGAATAAGTGTTAGCTTTACACTTCCTGGTTGATATAATCAGAACAACGTACAATCCGGTTACTGCGTCGCCAGCTGTATACGAATTCAGAGGCAGATCAAGGTGGGGATATGTGGGAGGGGCGGGGTTGGGGTAGATTATCATGGGATGGGTTTGGGTTGGGACTTGGTAGGATAAGCCTCTTTTGCCCCACAATTAAACAACGATTTATTTTATTTTCGTTAAATGAAACATTTGTTTCTTCCTTCCTTCTTTCCATTTGGAATAGATCATTCAGTTTAAGTGTTTCACCACGAAAGCCACCTGCATTAAAATAAGACGCCTTGTATGAATGAATACTGGCTTAGTCTGACATCTAGTCTGAAATTTAAACAAGACAACTCTCAGTCATCCCTCTTTTCTGAAAATCATATCACATTATAGAAGTACGAATGCCCTCTGAGAGATTTTGGCACAGATTTATGATCACTATACGAGTAAGGAAGCCCAATACCACTCGCCCCACAGGTTGTCGGATGTGTAATTTATTTACACACCCTACCCAGGACAAATTTAGGTTTCGGACCCGAAATGACGCGATCATACGAATCGTTGTCATGCTTGATTGGTCTTGTCTATGTTTGCAGTGGCCGACATGTTGCTCTCACTCTCTGTGGTAGACCTGGAAATATAAAAACCAGGCAGCACAGGGACACAATATATAAGAAACAATGAGTGGAATTTATCAGTTAACAGTGGGAGTACTTTTTGTTTTGTCGGTAGCTTTGGGACAAAGTAAGTAAACTAATTTATTTATTCGCTTGTGTATGTATATCTCGAATATGTGCGTAAATATCAACCGATGAGGTGGAAAAAAAACCCACCTCCAAAAACTCAAACTTACATTTGAAAATCTATAAAGCTCCAGACTATTTCGTTATTCGTTTTAATTTTTTTTAAATTAATCTGAGCTTGAGATGATAATACTTGAATGTGAAATGTATGAAAGTGTTTGATAGCTTACATGTACTGTACAAAAAGCTGACCTTTATATGCAGGGTTGCCATCATACACTGCACACACACACACACACACACACACACACACACACACATACATACATACACATATATATATATATATATATATATATACACACACATACGGTTAGGTCTGTATATATGTATATATATATGGTAATTCAACATAGTGGAACATATAACAGCGGTATTTACAGTTAAATCGTGCAAATGGTGATACAAGCATCGAATGTATACAGTACATCCCATATGATATAACAAATCTACCCGATGGCCATTTAAAAATTTGTCCTCAATGATTTTTCACAAAGACTTGGACGATCTAAATGATTTTATTAGCCCCCCCACCGGTCCAACCGGAGGTGACTATAGGTTTCATATCCAGCCTTCCTGTCTGTGACCTGTCTGTCCGTCCGTCTCTCCCACATATAGTTCTTTGGATATTTTCACAAAAGATATTGGTGTGGAATTTTGTGCATAGCTTTATCATATACTGCTATAGACCAGGTTTGACTTTCATGGCGATTTACTCATTTGACAGAGTTACAGCCCTTGACCTTAGGAGATATAAAAATACGTTGGACCTTGTATGCTAATGAATTTACTGTAAACAAATTTGTATTAAGGATTGAGACGCCACTGTTTACGCAGAGAGGTGGCACATTACAATTAGTAATGCAAAAGATAAATGTGTGATACATTAATTAGTATTTATTTATTTATATGCAAATAGTGTATGTAATAACATGCAACGTAAATATCAGTATGGAAATTCAATGAAACATTTTATTCCATTAGGCGCATGTGCAGGAATTTAGAATTTATGCAGGGAGATCTAGATTATAGCGAGTGAAGTTCATACGGGGGGAGGAAATATATTGAAAAAAAAAAAAATCTACCTATTTTTTTTAACTTGCTCTATGATTCTGGCGATAATTTTTACAATCTTAAAGGAGAACAAAATGCAATATTTAAGAAATTATTAGTTTGTTTGTTTTGTTTAACGACACCACTAGAACACATTGATTTATTAATCATTGGCTACTGAATGTCAAACATTTCGTAATTTAACATATAGTGTTAGAGAGGAAACCCGCTACATTTTTTTCATTAGTAGCAAGGGATCTTTTATAATGCACTATACCACAGATATGATAGAACATACCACGGCCTTTGATATACCAGTCGTGGTGCACTGGCTGGAACGAGAAATAGCCCAACGGGCAATGTGACTAAAATTATCTCTACTGGTCTACACCAGTGGTGCTAATTTTAATCAGATTGTCCAATGGGCTCATTGACGGGGATCGATCCTAGACCAACCGCGCATCAAGCGAGCGCTTTACCACTGGGAAATGAGAAAAGAACTATTGCTTTCATTAGTTAATATACTTTTGACATATAAGATCAACGGTAAAATCAGTTGAATGTTTTGAAAGAATCCAGAAGAATGCCTCTCTGTCGTTCAATACAAAGTGCATTCAATAAAAATATAAAAATAGTTGTTTTATTTCAGGTAACATACACAGCTACATGAAGTATCAATACTAATCCCAACTCTGTGTAAATAATATGTAAATTATGCAGACAGCAATGTACAAATTATGCAGGAAGTAATATGAAAATTATGTTGGTACCATTGAAATTATCTAGGTACCAATATGAAAATTACTGGTAGTAATGCAAATTATCTAGGTAGTAATATGAAAATTATATAAATAGTAATATGTAGATTATGAAGGTAGTAAAATATTACTTGTGTATGTAGTAATATATAAATGATCACGGTAGTATTATATATTATGTAAGTAATAATAATATACAAAATATATGTCGCCTATATTAAAGTCAAGCTGCAATGGGATAACTTTTTAATTGAAAGTTACTAACTTCTCTTAAACCACTGCACGGTACATATAGAATACCAGGTTACTACGTTTTGATATCGTGGTTATTTGGAAGAGGTTTAGATAACGGTGTAACAGACTTGCGTCACGCTCGTCTGTTACTACATTACAACGTTATCGAACGTTATCGAACCGAGCCAAATAACCACGTTATCAAAACGTCGTAACCCGATATTTGTTTTTATCATGAAACCATGCTTCCTGTGACCCGTTGCTAGCATGATAACCTTGCGTTGCTGTGTGTTATCCGGTCACTAGGGAATGAATTCTGCGCATGACAGTGGGTTAGCAGGTTAGTAGGAAATTACTTCTGCGCATTACGTTTTTGTTTTTTTGCTGTTTTTTCAAACATCCATTGTGAACACCGTATATCAATTACGGCTGCATATTTCAAAAGTTATGAATTAAAAATATAAATAATTTATTTTGGAAAGACTATATTAGTGATTTCTATGATTTCTCTGTAGCTATTAAAGTAACAACGTTCGAAGACGTTTAATCAGAACTTGTTGTTTACAATTCCCATATACAAACCGGCCTCGGTGGCGTCGTGGTTAGGCCATCGGTCTACAGGCTGGTAGGTACTGGGTTCGAATCCCAGCCGAGGCATGGGATTTTTAATCCAGATACCGACTCCAAACCCTGAGTGAGTGCTCCGCAAGACTCAATGGGTAGGTGTAAACCACTTGCACCGACCAGTGATCCATAACTGGTTCAACAAAGGCCATGGTTTGTGCTATCCTGCCTGTGGGAAGCGCAAATAAAAGATCCCTTGCTGCTAATCGGAAGAGTAGCCCATATAGTGGCGACAGCGGGTCTCTTCTCAAAATCTGTGTGGTGCTTAAGCATATGTCTGACGCCATATAACCGTAAATAAAAATGTGTTGAGTGCGTCGTTAAATAAAACATTTCTTTCTTTCTTTTTTCTAAAAGTGCATACGCCTGTGCATTATGACTCCGCAACGTCATATAGCACTAGTATGTGTACCAGTTATAAAAAAAAGTTAACAGATGCTTCCAAAATTACCAGAATTTAATAAACTGTATTAATATATAAAACAATACATTATAAATGATCAAAGTCCACAATGTCGTTCAACTTTCCGCTTTAATCAAGGGAGTCTGTATGGTTGATGTCATGTGCGATTTTCCGACGTTTGGGTTCACTCTGAAATGCAGAGCAACTGTTTTCACCACAAAAGTTATTATTTATGGTGCCACCATAAATTGGTGATGAAAAGATTGATGTTATATGATTAAGAGATGCAGAAAGTGTAGTGGAAGAATTCATGTTGGTAAAGCGCTCGCCTGCTGTGCGGTCGGTCTGGGATCGATCCACGTCGGTGGGCCCATTGGGCTATTTCTCGTGGTATGTGCTATTATGTCTGTTGGATGGTGTATATACAAAATATTCCTTACTACTAATGGAAAAATGTAGCGGGTTTCCTCTCTAAGATTATATGTCAAAATTACAAAATGTTTGACATCCAATAGCCGATGAGTAATAAAATCAATGTATTCCATTGTTAAACAAAACAAACTTTTAACTTTTTGAAAAACAAATAACATTACCACCAATGGGAAATGAGCTGGTGTGAAGCAACCACAAACTCAAACTGTTATCGTGTCACTGGCCCGATAATACCTAATAATAGATTGTGTTATCAGATTACCACAAAATACAGACGTCACAGCTGGAATTGTATGTTTACAGGAGCGGGGTCCAGCTCACCCGGTATCAAACTAGTAATATAGAAAATTTAAAATGCCAGTGCCAAAATGTTTGTCTGACTAAAACATCTGATGGATGAAGGCAGCTATTCTTGTAATATTGGACCCTCACCATGATCCCTTGTTAGCAAGGTCTCGGGCAGGCAGTGAATGACGTCAAACATCGCCAGAGACTGTCCGTAAGTTCAGCCAGCAAACGTTTCGCTAACGGTCGCGGACTATTTGATTGGTTCCCGCGTGGCCGTTTGGTTTAACGTGAGGCGCCTAAACCAGTCTAGCGGACGTTTTTCCGCTCGGTCTGAACGCAGCCTGTGTCATACACAGAGGAAGATACAGCATTGGCACTGAATACCGATGAAGTAAATATGAATGGTGAACGACACTGACTCTTGCTGGATGGTCACATTAATTGTGTTAAGCTCAGATGCAGCTCCACGGTAGTGTGATAGCAACATCTAGTAACTTGACATTCTTTCTAGACAGGGGCGGGACGTAGCCCAGTGGTAAAGCGTCCGCTTGATACGCGGTCGGTTTTTAATCGATCCCCGTCGGTGGGCTCATTGGATAACTTCTCGTTCCAGCTAGTGCACCACGACTGGTATTAGGAATTAACATCCTGATGACTAGGGGTACTAGGAATTAACGTCCTGGTGACTAGGAATACTAGGAATTAACGTCCTGTGGACTAGGGATACTAGGAATTAACGTCCTTATGACTAGGAATACTAGGAATTAACGTCATGTGGACTAGGAATACTAGGAATTAACGTCCTGGTGACTAGGAATACTAGAAATTAACGTCATGATGACTAGGACTACTAGGAATTAACGGCTTGATGACTAGGAATACTAGAATTGAACGTCCTGATGACTGGGAACACTAGGAATTAACGTCTTGATGACTGGGAATACTAGGAATTAACGTCTTGATGACTAGGAATAATAGGAATTAACGTCCTGATGACTAGGAATACTAGAATTGAACGTCCTGATGACTGGGGAATTACTAGGAATACTAGAATTGAACGTCCTGATGACTGGGAATACTAGGAATTAACGTCTTGATGACTAGGGATACTAGGAATTAACGTCCTTATGACTAGGAATACTAGGAATTAACGTCCTGGTGACTGGGTGTCACGGGGATCCTATAATACCCGTAACTGAATAAAACACGATTATCCAAATATCTCTCCTAACTGTATATCTATTAGATCTCTCTGTAACGGGCGGTTATACCCTAGTGTGGCTCGTCTAGGTATGTTCAGAGATAAGATCTTATATAAAGTATATATTATTGTAGCACGTTTAGTTCACTAGAAAACACAACAAAAACACAATACACTTTGGAATCTGTATTAACCTACGCTGACAAATGTACTGCAGCAGTAGTTAATTAACAACAACAAATAATAACAACCCAGAACTGATCACTTAATTAGTTAATCTCTAGGTGTCTAGTTTACACAATATGCTAATCACTTCACCGTGACACAACACCCACACGTGTGATAATTGACAAGACAAGACAAGAATTTTATTCTCATAAACTGCACCGAGTGCAGTATGGAGAAAATATAAACAAAATAAGTTACAAAGTGTTTACTGTAGTGGTAATGGACATACTATTTAAGTAATATTAACCCGGAAGACTGACCCTCTCAATGACAATTTGCAAATATTTACATAGTTTACACAAAAGTGATTTTTTGAGAAACGCTTCCAGGAGAACTTAATTAATAAAGGAATTACAACTCTATTCCTAACTGGTTAATTTTTAATTAACCCTTACTACTCGTTCAATAACGTGTGATCATTGAGAAACGCTTCCAGGAGAACTTAATTAATAAAGGAATTACAACTCTATTCCTAACTGGTTAATTTTTAATTAACCCTAACTACTCATTCAATAACCTTGTAGTACAGACTTAATACTGATACCTATCACAATAAAGACAATAACCTACAGTTTACCTAGGTCCTCTAGGATGACTGGTTAAGCTTTTTAATAATTATTTAGTACAGTGAGCCTACAGTATACTGCGTCAGATGACCGGCAGCACCGTCTAAATAATATTGGTATAATACAGTATTAAAATATTTAAAGTCACATCAATCACATCAAGGTTATACACAGAGCAGAAATAAAATTATTTACCAGTCCGGACGGACAGCGATCCCCTGGAGCCTTCCTTTTGTTTCTCCCCGATATGTCTAAAACCCTAGCTATTTATCATAAAACCGAATATCGCCTGGGGGTACATCGCGGCACCTCCCCCTATCAAGTGATATTTCCACAGCGACTACGCCGGCATATTTTTCTTGGATCGCCAGACTTACTGACGCCTAGTCGCCAAAATCACGGTCGTCGAAACCGCACTCGCAGAGGTATTACGTAACTACTGGCCACATGGCCTCCACACCTAACTAAGTGCATATTGGGATGCACGGTCGCGCGAAGGTATTACGTAACAAAGTGCCCACCTGGGCTAAGTGCATATTGGAACTGCACACGGCCCTCTAAAACAATTAATATCGCCACAGGCGAAAAGAAATTAAGAGCATGTACCGTCACACTGGGAATACTAGGAATTAACGTCTTGATGACTAGGAATACTAGGAATTAACGGCTTGATGACTAGGAATACTAGAATTGAACGTCCTGATGACTGGGAATACTAGGAATTAACGTCCTGATGACTAGGAATACTAGAATTGAACGTCCTGATGACTGGGAATACTAGGAATTAATGTCCTGATGACTAGGAATACTAGGAATTAACGTCCCGATGACTGGGAATACTAGGAATTAACGTCTTGATGACTAGGGATACTAGGAATTAACGTCCTGATGACTAGGAATACTAGGAATTAACGTCCTGATGACTGGGAATACTAGGAATTAATGTCCTGATGACTAGGAATACTAGGAATTAACGTCCCGATGACTGGGAATACTAGGAATTAACGTCTTGATGACTAGGGATACTAGGAATTAACGTCCTGATGAATAGGAATACTAGGAATTAACGTCCTGATGACTGGGAATACTAGGAATTAACGTCTTGATGACTAGGAATACTAGGAATTAACGTCCTGATGACTAGGAATACTAGAATTGAACGTCCTGATGACTGGGAATACTAGGAATTAACGTCTTGATGACTAGAGATACTAGGAATTAACGTCCTTATGACTAGGAATACTAGGAATTAACGTCCTGGTGACTAGGAATACTAGGAATTAACGTCCTGATGACTAGGAATACTAGGAATTAACGTCCCGATGACTGGGAATACTAGGAATTAACGTCCTGATGAATAGGAATACTAGGAATTAACGTCCTGATGACTGGGAATACTAGGAATTAACGTCTTGATTACTAGGAATACTAGGAATTAACGTCCTGATGACTAGGAATACTAGAATTGAACGTCCTGATGACTGGGAATACTAGGAATTAACGTCTTGATGACTAGGGATACTAGGAATTAACGTCCTTATGACTAGGAATACTAGGAATTAACGTCCTGGTGACTAGGAATACTAGGAATTAACGTCCTGATGACTAGGAATACTAGGAATTAACGTCCTGATGACTAGGGATATAGCCTGTGCAGATTGTAGTGTAATAAATTGGGCGGGACGTAGCTCAGTGGTAAAGTGCTCGCCTGAAGGCCGTGGTATGTGCTATCCTGTTTGCTACTAATGGGAAATTGTAGAGGTTTTCCTCTCTAATACTATATGTCAAGTATTATCAAATGTTTGGCATCCAATAGCCAATGATTAACAACTCAATGTGCTCTAGTACTGTCGTTAAACAAAACAAACAAACTTTATTCAAAATATTGTTAATTTTACCAATCTTTAAAACCTAATTTTACCTATCGTGCCACATGTCAGACTATAAGCTCTGTCATCTCTTAGACCAAACACAATTATCCTGAAAGGTTTTCAATAAACTTTATCAGTTAATAGAAATATCATATATAATAGAGTGTTTTAACGGCTCGACAGAGAAAAATAAGGCCACTACACCGACTTCCCTCTCACTAACCACTAATACTAAGCATTAACACCCCCTGTTTATGAAAAAGGTGAATTTCATAACTTAAAAGAATTTAAAGAACTATACGAATTAAGGGTGTGTTTCGTATAATACTACAGTCATTAATTCACTTAGATCATATTTAACGAAACTGAAAATGACACGACTAGACAGAAGCATATCTTTAGATGACTCGCCTGTTCAACGTAAACTCTGCTCTGCTAAGAAAGGCTCCAAATTATTTTATTATACATACCGCTATGTCAAAATAGCTATGTCATTTCACCATGAAGCTTAACTGGTCTACTATTTATCTAAAACCATTTATAACCACGGAGGAAACAAAATTAAGATGGTTCCAATATGGAATATTACACAGAATATTAACTACTGACACATTTGCCTATAAGTTGAAACTTGTGGATAGTGAAGCGTGTAGTTTTTGTCATGAAAGTAAAGAATCTATCATGCATCCCTTTTGGGAATGTAATATTATTCAAAAATTCTGGAATACATTTTTAAATTGGTTACTGACATCTTGTAATCATATAATTAACCTAAAACTCTCTCTTGAACATGTTATATTCGGACATAAGAAGAACATTAGGACAGCGTCTTTGAGTTCTTATTACTTTAAGGAAAACATTTTATATATCGATGTAAAGTCCAAAATATACATCTAGACATTACACATTTTAAATGTGAAATTAAACAATGATACACTGTAAAAAATATATATGCACTTAAGTAACAACAGTATCAATAAATTCTTTACTAAGTGGTCCATGTACCATTTTTTCTTTGAAAACATAACTTGATAATTCATGTATTCGGTTATTTATTTATTTGTTTATTTATTTATTTATTTATTTATTTATACGTTTATTACACCCTCCTTTCTCCCACCTCAACAGTTCATAAGTTAAAGTATGAAATGTTAGTAAAATAGGATCGCAGTATCTCAGAACTGTGCAAGACAGCACAAGAAATTAATAATATTTTCAAAATTACAGTGTATATGAAATATAAAGTATTTTTAACAGTAACTTCGTGTACGTACAGGTATATGTGAGTTAGTGAGTGATTGAATGTTTGTGTGTCAAAGTCATTTCTATTTGTTGCTTCTTGTTTTAAAATTATTATTATTATTATTTATTAATTTATTTATTATTATTATTTATTTATATATTTTAAAATTATTATTACTATTTTCTTTAAATTTACTTATTTACTTTATTATTATTTATTTATACTTATTATCTTGATTCACGTATTTACTTCCTCTTCTATAACCTAGACTGACAGAAACCATAACAGCCTTTTATTATTACATTTATAAACCATTGTGTTATTATTTATCTTGTTTTGTTTACAGAAACAAGACATGATTTGTATACTTTATATATGAAAGGTTTCTTGAAATCTAATAATTATGTCATGTACTGATTTTATCCACAACTCATGTTTTGTCCTCAGCATGAACTGTGTGTCATGTAAATGAGGGACTGGAATAAATATTTAAAAAGTGAAAAAAAAACCCCAAACAACATAACCCCCCCCCCCCCCCCCCCCCCCCCCCAAAAAAAAAAAAAAAAAAAAAAACCCCCACCAAAACCACCACCACCAACAACAAACAAACACAAAAATAAACCCGACTGTACGGGTGAAATCATTTAGGTTACAAACCCTTATTCACTGCGAAATACTAGTTTTAAAAAAAATAACGTATTATGATTCGATGAGATAAATCTCATATTGCGCAATGCACACTAAAGTAGTGTCGGAAATAGAATAAAACTGATTTTCGTCGAATATGTCTTTCATATTAAACTGACAAGTAAATATTTTGTGAATATCTATTTAATGATACTCTACCTAATTTAGCATTTACTTGTTTGGGTTCTCATTGATGTACAAGGTTGTGTTTACTCTTGAAATTAAAAGAAAGATGTCAATAAACAGGTGATTTGTGCTCTTTATTGGAACAAACTACAAAATAAATTGATTGACATGTGTCAATTTCATTGCTGTTGCAATATGTGAGGGACTGTCTCTGATGATGGTTTACCCCTATTTCTCTCCAAAACAAAATATTTGTAGACATTTCTTAGTAACTTTTGAGCAAAACTGCCAAGAACCATTCTGAGTGTGTGATCTATTATACCGGTATTAAATGTGCTATGTACATGTATTAAAGGTGCTATCTCCAGGTTGTATAATCACAGCTATTGCAAATAAATTAAAAAAAATTAAATTTTGCTTTAAAATTTAAAGACTACACCTTCAACTATATGCCCATAAATGATTCAAACAATATAATTTTATCTAATAGTAGAAAATACATTTTTATTGGAGACTCTTTATCACAAACAGATGCTCACATATAACTGATATAGCACCTTTAAGTGGTTGCAAGATTGTGTAAATTTCTAATGTACTTATATTGAATTCATATTCACTAAATATGCTGATCATAATTAATAACTTATGCTGCAATTCAAAATACTCAGTTAATTTGCAGTTTTAAATTAAAAGTTTGTTTAAAGATATATGAAACTGACACATGTCGATCAAAATTTGTTATAGTCTGTTCCAATAAAATACACAAATCACTTGTTTATTGACATCTTTCTTTTAATTTCAAGAGTAAGTACCACCTTATACATCAATGAGAGCCCAAACAAGTAAAAGCTAAATTAGGTAGAGTATCATTAAATAGATATTTACAAAATATTTACTTGTCAGTTTAATACGAAAGACATATTCAACGAAAATCAGTTTTATTCTATTTCCGACACTACTTTAGTCATGCATTCATACATAGTCATTCATACATATTGGCGACATTCCAGATATTTGTTATTATAGGCTCTTCAATACAAACAGGCTTTACTGTATGTGTTAAGGCTACGGTTGTGTAATTTGTTTTGCTTTACTGTCTTGCATTATGGAAAGGCGACATACTGTTTGAATGCTTGTGGATCTATACTACAACCAATAATGTGGTAACATTAATGTGAAAAAAGTGGTACATTGATGTAATTAGTGTCAGTAATGTAAAAGAAAAAACAGATTTGTTTTAAAAGAAAGCACTAGAGCACATTGATTTATTAATCATCGGCTATTGGATGTCAAACATTTGGTAATTTTGACATATAGTCTTAGAGAGGAAACCTGCTACATGTTTTCGTTAGGTCAGGTCAGACCAGGTCAGGTCATAACGTGCACATTCAGAACAAGCTGTTATAGCGCACGCCTTTCATGGGTGCAGGTGTCGGCCTGGGCCGGCTCCTCCATCCAGGACAGAAAAAGGGTTATGGTAGGTGGGAGGAAGGGATCGCACGCGCTGAAAAGTGCAAGAGAGAACCAACAGCCGGATCGGGGTCGATAGCGGACGGGGCTATTTTTGGTACTATTGAATTTTGAATATCCCGTAGGATTAAGTCAAAAAGGTAAAATTGTGCGCAAATTTCTTGAAGTAATTTTGGCGCATTTTGGAACAGGTTCAACGAAAGAGAAAGGGGAATTTTTCCATTAATAGCAATGGATCTTATATATGCACAGACAGGATAGCATATACCAATCTTGGTGCACTGGCTGCAGCGAGAAATAGCCCATTGGGCCCACCGACGGGGATCGATCCTAAACCGACCGCGCATCAAGCGATCGCCTTACCACTGGGCTGACTCCCGCCACCAAAATGGTCCAATAATATTACAATAACATTACAATGTAATAATAAATTTGATTAGTTGATAGCGTAGGATATTATAGTGAACATATAGATGATCGTGTATGATTGACGCCGGCTGGTCGAGATTCCGTTCAGTCTTCTACCCAGGACAAGTTAAACTTTGTTTTGTTTGACGACACCACTAGAGCTCATTGATTTATTAATAATCGACTATTGGGTGTCAAACATTCGGTAATGCTAGCATATAGTCTTAGAGAGGAAACCCGCTACGTTTTCCCATTAGTAGCAAGGGGACTTTTATATGAACCATCCTACAGACTGAATAACACATACCACGACCTTTGATATACCAGTCGTGCGGCACTGGCTGGAACGAGAAATAGTCCAATGGGTCCACGGACAGGGATATACCATAGACCGACCACACATCAAGCGAGCACTATACCACTAGGCTACGTCACGGCCCCTATCCAAGAATGCGTTCAGATCTATAATATACAGGTATTCTAATGTATATAGGGTGATTCATAAAAAAAACCTCTTCCTACGCGCTGAAATTGAATAGCTGAAACAGTAGTCAATACAGAGCACTGGTATTTTTCACAAAACCAGTATATTATGTCTATTAGTGGTAGAATTTTCATTATAAAGTATAATTTTGTATTTAATATGGTGTGTCTAGTTAATTTCTGGTAAAATGTTTTATAAGCGGCCAAGTGTGTTTTGTTTTATACAGTTATTAACCACCGGTAGCAATAAGGAATAATAATTGTTTTGTACGTGTGCATTTTATATATATAGTCCTGCAGCAGAGGCCCTCCAAAGTGATGTATACCGGGGCCGGAAGTATAACATTTGTCACCATGGTGGAGATTAATCTCTGGGGTGCAGAGTTCATGGAAATATAAGATGACATTTTGTAAAGTTGGTGCGAACAAGATGATGGCCATCGATAAAATTGTACATATTTAGAACTACAACACTTAGAAAGGTGATCTTGATGTCCAAACTGATGTTTGTGGAGTAAATAAGTTCATCAAAACGGTTTGTTATACTGTCAGATAATTGGTTATCAAACAGTTAAAATGGCTGACGAAAATGGCATGAAAATCTAATAATTTGTGTTGAAAAGATACTTCGTATGTTAAATATTAAATTTTAATGGTTGCTAAGTTTGGTTGACATGAAGAATATTAAAACAAAATTTAACCTAAAATTGTAACTGTTCGTCTAAAATGATAAATCAAGATGAGGTATATATGATATACCATTGATCAATTCATTGCTCATTGAGTAAGCATTGTTGTCATTATAGAGCTATTAGCACTCTCAAATTACCACAACTCCAGTACCAAATAAATTAATGAATGAATGGATGGATGAATGAACAATGAATGAATGAATGAATGAATTGTTAACAAATCCATAACACGAAAACCACTGAGGGTAATATATAAATTACACAGTGCTATGAATACCACTGTCATACTAGATATCATCTGGTACACTGGCGGCTCACTATCATCTTCACATACAACATATTCTGGTTCATTTATTGACATGGTTATCCATTGTTAAAGCATGATCACTTTGAAGCACAAGAAATGGGCAGTCACTTTCGTATCAGGTTGTTCAGCAATTCTGGGCAACATCAAACCTGGTTTATTAGTTTGGGTACCACATACCCATAAAACATTTTTCTTTTCAAAACCACTCTTGGCAGCATTTGCAAACTCACGTTTGTGTGTGGTGACGTGTCGTGATGTCATCAGCCGGTAGAGTCATCACTGCTATGTAGGTTAAAACTATCTTCATTTTGGGTAGCTTATTTGCTGAATTCCATTGTGACTTATGGGACATTTGATCAATAATTCCCAAAGTATAGGACAACATTTTAAAACTTTAAACAGATAATGGTGTGGTTTATCACATATTAAATGGGAAGTATTTATCTTTCTGAAAATTATAAAACCTTATGGTAACTTGATTCGTCTTGTCAAGAAGACATATTGGACGTTTACGGAAAACGTCTTTTGACAGAGTGTACTGAAGTTGTAATCACTATCTCAGCTAGAAAGACAGATTTTTGTATACAACCCTTTTATTAGCTACATATTGCAATTCTGCATTAAGATCCGTTTTGAGAGAAATATCTCATTCACTTTTAATACTGCTTAATTTTCTAGTGTAACTTATGGGACAAAACCACGTGACTGACGAGATGCTATTCCATTCCTCCTGTAAGGCATGTGGTTTGTCAATATTCTAGTAAGCCATTGTAAAAATGAACTGAAAACTATGTTTGTTTCAGAAAGTTGAATCATTGTACATTTCATTTATGTGCATCAGTTGTCAGTGAACTAAATTTGAAAACTTTGTGAAAATTTAACTTTACCATGGAATTACCATTTGCAAGCACACTATTCATACTGACAATCTAATATTGAAGATTGTTCAGCGAAGCGCAATATGCATTTTCATACAGGGACCCAACATTTTGTGGCGTCTAACTTTTCTTTCTGAAACAATATCCCTTTTGTTCCCAAGTTTGCAATCAACTGCATCTGTTCAACTTTTCCGACGCCATATAACCGTAAATAAAATGTGTTGAGTGCGTTGTTAAATAAAACATTTCTTTCCTGTTCAACTTTCTTCATCATTAAATAGAACATTTTCCGTGCCACAGCCAAATAATGATACTGTATTATTTATTCCTTAGCTGATCATAAATAGCATGCGTTGATGAAAACCAGTTAAGACTGGCATATATTGTTTCCATATATGAGGAGATATAATAATATTTCGTTCACTCCAATTATAATATTAGACAAAGCCCGCATATTATATTATACCTATACAAAGTACATGATCAAATGTCTAGGTATCAGTCTGAACGGCACGAAGATGTTGTGTCTCAGTGTTAGGCTGACAAAATGTACTTCAGGAAAGTGAACACAGTACATTGTAATAAGCAGCGACGTTCTCGTATTGCTTCTGTATTATCGTAATACGAGTATAGTTAGAGTAAAGAAAATAGTTGTATACCTCCAAACATGCAATGAAAGAACATATTCCAGTCATACCTGGTATAAACCAGCACTTGCTATGTATGATCAGCTAAAGCGTATGCAGCACTGTAATAGGAGTTCTGTATCCTGCCTATAACTGGCTACAACAGCCATGGTAAACACTAAGTTTACTGCATAATAATGAAGAACGTTGAACAGTGTTAGTCGTTCCCAACCTGGGAACACAGGAAATATTGTTTTAGGAATAAAAATGGTAGCTACCAGGTTTCTTGGGCCCTGTTCAGTAACGCTGACTGTGCATTGTCAAACAATATTCAGTGAGACATTGTCTATAAGAAGAGTGTCTTTGCAAAGAAATGGCCACCAGCTGAAGACACGTGCACATGCAGACTGCATTCATACCAGTTGACATAGCGATAAACACCAGGCCCACGAATGAGGATTCCACCAAGTTTGATTTCGAGAAAACACTCAATGGATAGGGTTTACCAAAACTAATAAAACAGACTATATGCAAAATTGCTGAACATCCTGGTGTGCACCAGGCGACCCTTTTTATATACACATGTGATCATGTTTGGATATTGGACAACCTTGCACAGCAGCATGCAGATGTATCGAAGGGATGCAAAAGATTTTTTTTTGCATGTGATCCACCAACACAAGTAGCATGTACTGTGTATTATGTACAACACATTGAGGTTGTTTTGTGAGCAACTTTCAAGGTTTTTTGTACTGGAGTTTTACTAAACATTCTTTCATTTATTCATTTATTCAAACATACACTCACTCATTCACTCACTAATCCATCCATTCGTGTATTTATTCAGGATATAGTTGTTAGGTGTTTGTGGATGCTGATAGGTATATAATTACAGCAACACTTTTTTTACTGGGGAACCATTGGTCAATAGTATGACATATGTCGGTATCTTGATCTATTATTTCATACAATTATTTACAATTATTTCATACAATTATTTACAATTTGCAGTTATATTTATTTTAATAATTTTTAAAACATGCTAACTAAACTTAGCAACAATCTAAAACTAACATTTGACATAAAATTAGGTATTTTAGGTTTGTATACCATAATTACCGTCCTTTTAGTTAGCCAATATCTGACAGTATTAGAAACAGTTTTAATTAACTCACTGAGCCCATAAACATCTATGTTGACACCAAGATCACATTTCTAAGTGCTGTAGTTTTGAAGATATACAGTTTTTATGATGACTGGCAGCCATTTTGAAAAACAGCCCCCATCTTGTTTGCACTAACTTAAAACAATTTCGTCCTATATTTTCATGAACTCCACACCCTAGAGATTAATTTCAGCTACAGTAACAAATGTTATACTTTCGGCCCCTGTTACTAAAAAACTAAGGCTCTTTTTCAACCTCTGCTGCAAGAATAATAGCTATGTTGTATTATGTATGTCATGTATTCAACTGATAATAAAGAACTTGAATTTGAACGTTAAAAACCCCTCAACTTAATTGAATCTGGCACATTAAATCTCATAACTATTAGGTTTCTATAATCGCTAATCAACTGGGACCTACACGAGTGAGCATTACTTACCATTGAACGAGTTTACGAACCAGAGAAAGCTGTTGGGTTGTTTTTTTAAACAACGAGTTGGTAGATGAATACTCGTATCTAACGGACACTAGTATAGTGTTGTGTTTCTTACAAATCCTCAGAAATCAGGTTTAAAAGAAACGGAAAGGTATTTTTTAATTACAAAGTATTTCGGTGGCGTATTTTACAGAACAGTTTCACCAGTGGTCATGTGATTGGATGGCATAGGTTTGGTGTCCAGGTCATTACTATGGAGCAGCTATTCATATAACTTTAAATCACCGTATGTTACCAAACATGTCACAAAATGTTCTCACCAATAGGTGTGTAAGAAAAGAGAATACCAGACAGTCTAGTCCACAGATGGGTTTGAGCGCGGATAAAAGATTGGCCAGGTTTTTAAATAAGAAAAGGGTACCAAAGGGTATTTTTGCAATCTGCATAATTTATATATTCAGGGCGGACAAGAGGGCAAATGCTCCCCTAGAAAAATACGGGTAGGCCTAAATGCTTTATTTAGTTTTAAACTACCGGTACTAGAACCCCTTGTCTAGCTTAAACAGTCCATATATTACCGTACTCTGATTAATTGTCACTCCCCCCTGTTATTTCACACTACGTATGTATTTTTTGTACTACCTTTTACTACTGATTCAGTTTACATATTACTACTGACATAATTAACATATTATTATTACGGTCATAGTCATTCTATTTACGTGCCGATATCAAAAAAAAATTCAGGCACAATCCAGGGCACAACTTCCGACATCGCCAGTATCTGGGTCCGGGACAACATATTATTGTTATTATTATTATTATTATTATTATTAGTAGTAGTAGTAGTAGTAGTAGTAGTAGTAGTAGTAGTAGTAGTAGTAGTATCTAAATAATGTACATATCACCACTTACGTAATTTACGTATTATTTCCATTTTATTAACTTGTAGTGATGGGTATTGCCAAACATTTCGTAGTGCATATATAGCGATACAGGAACCCGAATTGCGATACATACCACGATATATCGCGAAGACCGATTCTCAATTATTAGAAATTATTTCAAGTGTTAAAATTCCAGTTTGCTTTTATTTTACAGGGTCAGGTGACGTGTACATACTTTTCACAGACAGTTATGCTAAACAAATATGGAAACTGGATTTTAACAATTCCAACTACTCCAATATTGTGATAGAAAATCACGAAAACCCCATCGCCATCGATTATGATCCAGTGATGAACAAAATATATTGGACAGACGTCGGACGGCCGGATATCAGAACGTGCGGCTTCAATGGAGAGAATTTAAGCTTAGTGCGAAAACTAAAGCCAGGTATTAATTTTGGTGACAATGTTGTTATTTTTATAACATCATAGTTCTGGGGATGTACGACGCCCCCCCCCCCCCCCCCCCCCCCCCCCCCTTTCCAAGAACAAGGAGTATTCTAATAAACTCAGGCGTGCAAGTTATGATCATCTAACCAGAAAAAACAAAAAACAAACAAACAAAACCCCCAAGACCCCACCCCCAAAAAACAACAACCCAAAAACCCAAATAATACAATAAAATAGTTAGTGGTGACGTTGGTTGCTAGTGGCAAAGACCCCCGTCGGCCCCCTCAAAAAAACGAAAAAACAACAACCCCCAAACAAAAAACCCCAACAAAAACAAACAAAGCTGTACCCCCCTCTTCGTCAATCATATAAGTAACAACTTGGAAAGTATTTAAACCAGGATACTATTTTGCACCTGATATCTTAGGGGTGTTACCCATTTGTTGTAAAAAAAAATGCAATTATGCGGGTCGAATGCCTTTATGACTAGTGCCACAATCAAAACTGCATATTAAAAGAACTCATGTCAGAGCTACGTGTGGTGCACAGAGAGAATATCTGTTAGTCAAATGCTACCTGTCAATGAACGAATGAATGAATGAATGTTTAACGACACCCCAGCACGACAAATACATCCGCTATTGGGTGTCAAACTATGGTAATGCAAACAAATAAAGTGATGATCAACACCAATATAAGAATTCAAGATTTACATAAAAACAGTGTAAAGAACTGTACAAAAATACAAATATGACAGATAGATACTGACTTTTACTCAAAATTTCAATTTTGTGCTGTATTGGCCATTCTCAAAGAGAATGTTACACCCCTGCACAACGGTGAGTTACAGCATGCGCAGGGAATGCTACTTGTCAAATGCAGGTGGCCAGTCCGATTATGTTTCGACCTATTTTCACTGAAAGGTCTCTCATAGTACAAATTACTCCTACGATTTTTCAAAAGAGTGTTCCATGACTGTCACAAAGCTATCACTGAAGCTTGCTTTACTGAAAAGGGATGGAGAGCAAAACGACTTTTGAAGGAATGATTTTGAAAACATTGAAAGAATAGTTCTGTAAAGGTTACACACCACTATTATTTACTCCATTTAGTTGAATACAATTTCTGTCAGAATATATTCTGTGAAACATAAAACACTATCGAGATGGTCATGCGACTACTAATTTTAGGGAGTGCTCTCAACTGACAGGTACCGTACACAAAAATCAACATTGGTCGACCACGAACGTATTTAGTTAACGGCTGACCAGCGTCTCGTATTTCTGTTATACAAGTGGCACTATACCACTTGCACAGTTGTTATCAGTCAGTACTGGGTCATTCTACAGAAAGCGTCACTTTTCAAAATACAAATTTAAGATAAAACAATTAAGAGATATAAATATTTATTGTTAACTTTTGGAAACTAAATGAACAAAGAAACATAAAATTATATCTGGCCACGCAGAACTGTAATCGGTCATTGGTGTTACCGGACAAGTGGGGTAGTTCAGCAGTGTGATCCAATTGTTTTATAGTGATCAAGAGCACATGGATGTGTTATTTGAGTGTTCCTAATAACATATATGGAATAATTTTAGAATTAAAAACTATCCAAGGATGTAATTGTGCATTTCCAAACGGATATTCTGTATGTGACTTAAATTATACAGTGGCAATTTTAATTATTTAAAAATATGGAGTTTTTCCAAATAAATTTCATCAAAGTCATAAAGGTAAAAGATATGCTTTCCTAAATAAACAGTTTAAATTTCAAACATAAAGTTTTTTTGAGAAATGACAGCTAAAATATCCTTGCGTAACACCACTGACAAAAGAAGTAACACCAATGACAGTGTGTAACATCAATGACATTCAAGACTGTATCCTGGAAATACTATTATTCTTGAGACTACCACTACACTACTTGTTAGCAAAATTATGTAATTAATATTTCCTTAAATGTTGTTTTGTCTGTTTTTTCTTCTTCAGCCTACAACTATTAAAAGGCCTATTAGAATAATTGTGTGTTTCCGTATTTATATTATAAGATACGGCCGGTCAGACAGTTTTAAAAATATACTAAATTAAGATACAGAATTTTAATTTTGTTCAAATATTAAATTAAATATTTATTAATTCACTAATTTATGTAGTTATTTTCGTGTTTATATTAAGGCTCAAAATCTGTTTTACTGTATACTTGTATTCCCAATAACGAGTAAAAAGTTGTAATCCTACTTTTGCTTTTACGCAAGCGCTGCAAAAATCTACGTTAAATGTTCCAAATATTTTCAAAAAAGGAGGACGCCTTATAAATACGTGATATCATTCTAATGTTTTCAGTACATACACTATACAGCAAATATACATCAAATAAATCATAAGAACTACGTCATTATTCAAAAGAGTGAACTATTTCCTTTTAACTAAAAAGCTATTTTAATGCATGATATTCAATATTTAAAACAAAAATTAAATTTAAATAGCCTTTATTGAAAATGAAAACATACGTTATGTAATTTTCCGATATTTGACTACAACTTGGTAATACATTTTCGGTATGTTTATAACTTTTCTTTATGATAAAGTTAACCTCTTAAACAGGAAAGGTTAGTAGTTTCTAACTGCGTTTAGCATTTGGAAAAATAACGTTTTCACTCCACGTGTACATTGGTTTCATACTGTGGGCACAACCTCACTTGGTTTGCTGGTGGTCCTAAATGCGTTTAAAGAATCATACAAATTATCAAATATACTCATTTTGTATTAAATTTTAACATTTGATTAAAATACATTGAATATTTGCACAAAGGGTGTATTTATTTATATAAATCTACTTATTTAGACTTGATTAAGATATAAATGACCTTGCAATGAACACAAAACAGTCATACTAATTGTTACTCCTGCCATATTTAACTCAATCTGTGTGCCCGAATACACGTCTAGACCAAATGGTTTTCTGGAATAGGTTCACAAACACACCGTCTGTAATTTCCAACAGTTTCCAGCCACCCCAGTTAATGCTAAAGCAATAATTAGATTATAAATAACATTGATAATCAATCAATATTGCAATAATTTCGCATTACAAACATTTGAAGTTAAAAACTCGTTTATCGATGGAACTATTATTCGTCATTGGTAAGTGGTTTCGTTCGCGTCCGCGTGGTACGGCTCCGTTAATAAATTGTTAACAATTATTGTCTGGCGTTATTTTGATTATTTGGCTATATGGATTAACATGTCGGCAAGATAAATTTGTTGTTGAAGCATCTCTCGGGGTATATGGCTTTTTATGCTCTTTTACAAGAACACACAGAGGGTACAGAAAAAGCCATATATCCCTCGTGATGCTTCTACAACTTATAATGATATCAGGTGCAAAACATTATCCTGATGTAAGTATTTTCCAAGTTATTAATCAGAAACAGTGGGTACATGTTTCTGAGGGGCCATCCGATGTATCTAGAGAGATATGTTAGATTGATTGAAATATATTATATTATTCCATTTGAAAATAAATTAAATGGGCAAAACGTTCTAACTTAATGGGACCTCTCCATAACATATACTATCAGCGACCATATATAGTTTTACATTTGCAATGTTAAATTAAAACATACTGGAATAATCTATAATGAAGAGAGAGACAGACATACAGTGAAAGAGACGGACACACAGCAGACAAATATACATACGGACAGAGAGAGAGAGAGAGAGAGAGAGAGAGAGAGAGAGAGAGAGAGAGAGAGAGAGAGAGAGAGAGAGAGAGAGAGAGAGACCCGTTGCGAGGGTTTGCTAATGACAACGTAGGCTTTTATTAACAGCCACTAAGAGGATTTAAGATACGGTTTTTTTTTCACTTCGTGATAATTCAACTACATGTATGCACCAAACAATACAAACGCTATACAAAGTGAGTTAGTCAAGTGTGAACACTTCATAAAAGACAGGGGATTTTCTACTGGCAACCACTGTGCGCAGTAGCCAATAGCTAAACAGGTGTTGATAGTTGTTTTGGGTTGTTTTTTTGCAACCCGGAAGATCACTAGTATTGTATGGTGCTGTTAGAAATGGCCACCTAGGGGTGGGAAGGATAGGATATAGGGATTTGACGAATTTATCGCCAAGTGTTCCCCACTACAGAATTAATTTACATTTATTGTTTTACGTTATTGTAATGACACTTCTAGAGCGGATTCCTAATAAAATGTGAATATCGGTCAAATGTACAGTTATTATGGTATAAAAAGCATACGTTCACACATATTTTTGTTTGCTTGACTTTTGCCAGTAATTACAGATTGACTTGACTTGACGTAAAGTTAAAAGGAAGAGGATTTTCAAGTGTTTTGGTTTACCAAAAGAGATCTCCAACTATTGTAAACTATAATAGTATAAAGGGACACAATAACAAAATAATAATCAAATATTTAAAAAAAATGCTTTTATAAGATATAATGCAGAAATGTTTTATTAAAGGGACATTCCTGAGTTTGCTGCGTGGTAAGATGTGGTAAAAATATTTCTACGATTAAACTTGCATATTAAATATATTTTCTTGTTTAGAATATCAGTGTCTGTATATTCAATGTGTTTCTGGTCGTCTTAATATTTGTAAAAAGCCCATACTGGATTTTGTCGTACGAAAAAAAGAAGTTTTTGGATATAAAATGAAATTTAACCTAGTACAAATATTAGAACGTTCAGAAACACGTTTAATATACAGGCACTAATATTTTATGCAGAAAAATATATTTGATATGTAATTACAACCGTTAAAATGTCTTTATTAGTCTATAACATTTTAAAACGTGCAGCAAACTAAGGAATGCCCCTTTAATATATCAGAGAGAGAGAGAGAGAGAGAGAGAGAGAGAGAGAGAGAGAGAGAGAGAGAGAGAGAGAGAGAGAGAGAGAGAGAGAGAGAGAGAGAGAGAGAGAGAGAGAGAGAGAGAGAGAGCAATGTTAATGGTATCGAACGCAGTTGTGAACAGCCACTATCAGGATTTATTAGTTTGTTTTGTTTAACGACACCACTGGAGGACATTAATTAATCTATTGGATGTCAAACATTTAGTAATTCTGACACGCAGTCATCAGAGGAAACCCGCTATATTTTTCTAATGTCAGGTCAGGTTAGCGCACGCCTGTCCTGGGCATAGGTATCGACATCGACCGGCTCCTCCGTACAGGACAGGAAAGGAGTGGGGTTGGACTGAGGGGGGAACCGCCTGCACTGGCAGGATGTTTCTAATGCAACAAGGGATCTTTTATATACACTGTCCCACAGAACTGACTAAGAGGATTTATATGCATAGAACTACCGGGTTCTTTTCACCGAGTGACAATTAAAATACGGGTATGCACCCAACAAAAAGTATGCTGTAAAGTTAGTTCATAAAAGATGGGGGATTTTTTTCTGTCCACTGCTTTTCTCTATAGCCAATAGCTAAGCAGGTTTTACTTATTTATTTATGTTTCGTTTTTTTTGTCTGTGTGTGTTTTGTTTGCAACAAGGGATCTTGTATATGCACTGTCCCACAGACCTGACTAAGAGGATTTATATGCATAGAACTACCGGGTTCTTTTCACCGAGTGACAATTAAAATACGGGTATGCACCCAACAAAAAGTATGCTGTAAAGTTAGTTCATAAAAGATGGGGGATTTTTTTCTGTCCACTGCTTTTCTCTATAGCCAATAGCTAAGCAGGTTTTACTTATTTATTTATGTTTCGTTTTTTTTGTCTGTGTGTGTTTTGTTTGCAACCCGGAAGATCGCTAGATTATGTATATTGTATTGTGCTGTTAGAAATGGCCACCTAGGCTGAGATAATTGGGGTATAGTAATTTGATACATTTATTGCCAAGTATCCATTAACACAGAATCGTGTGGGGTTTTTTTGTTGTTTTTTTGGGTTTTTTAACGTTATTGTCGCAAAACAACATTTCAGTAATCACACTTCTAGAACGGAACGGATAAAAAGTGAATATCGGTGAAGTGTACTGTTATTATGGTATAAAAAGCCAGCCTTCAACCATATATTTGTTGGCTTGACTAACTACATTCTTACTGATGACATAATGTACAATGATTTTATTAACGGACCCGATGTTTGAATTAAAGGTTTATCGTCACGGATTTAAGGACTTATTTTTCAAAAACAATTGATTATAAATCACTTTGAATACCAAACCTTGCTATTGTATCATCAAAACAATGTTATTGAACCACAATGGATGGAAATTCACGTCAACCCTTCGGCAATTTTCATTATTGATTTTTGAAACTTTACTGATTTGAACATAATAGACAATTGTAGCAGAAACGAATGACGCCTACTTAAACATCGACTAGTATACCTATATGTACAGTTTTAAAATGGAACTATTCCTAGACCATAGTGAATAGGCCTACTAGATAATATAAGTATCATGGAACTATAGTATATTTAGATAATTATGAATTCGACCCCAGACCGACCGCGCATCAAGCGAACGCTTTACTACTGGGTTACGTCCCGCCCCCAAGGTGGAAAATGAATACGTACAACTAAATATAAATTTCTCGACTAGTTAAGCATATACATGTACTGTTAATGTGGCATTCCATTTTGCGGTTATAAAAAGATGAGTGTCACGTGACTCACAATACAATATGTCCTATGTCTGTTATTTTTCTCTGAATTATGGACCATCTGCATATTTCAAATAAGTGTGAACGGTGGTTATATAGGTAGTATTTTATTGGGCCATTAAATAGGTCAATGGTCTGTGACAGTATACCTTTAAAGACAGACCCCGATGTTGAAAACATAACGAGGTTCATGAGCACAGTCTGACTGTTATATTTCCAGGCTCAGTTCCCGATGGCTTAACTCTGGATCCAGTCTCAAGACTGATATTCTACACTGACACAGGAAATGACGTCATCGCTCTGATCGACATGGCCGACTTCTACCACAAGACAATAATTAATACAAACTTAGACGAGCCTCGAGGAATAGCGCTTGACAGAACACAGAGGTAAGACAATCGTTTGTGATTGGTGTTTTGTGTAATGATTTTAAGATTTTGTAAACACATTGATAGCAGTGCATCATTTCTGTCAGTGTTTATTTTGATAGTCTTTTTGTGTCTGCCTGTCTCTGTGTGTGTATGTGTGCATATCTGTGTGTGTGTTTTTGTTTGTTTGTGTGTGTGTGTGTGTGTGTGTGTGTGTGTGTGTGTGTGTTTACAAGACTATTATGATTTAGTAGGGTAGGGGTTTGTGATTTCCCGCCATATAAAAATGTTGTCAACATAGTTGTGCGAATTTCTAGCACTGTTTCTCTCCGGCGGTACATCTCTATGTCCGTTCGTCTGTCTATCAATTTGTTTAGGTTTTTTTTTCTTCTCTAGAATGATGTATTGGACAGACTGGGGTGCAGAAGCAAAGATAGAGAGAGCAACATATTTAGGAGAAAGTCGAACGACGCTGGTTTCTACCGGTCTGATCTGGCCAAACGGAATAACGCTAGACACAGAAGGTACTGTAATAGGAAAGCAATGTGTCTGTAACGACAAACAATGTTGTTTTTATTCAACAATAAATACATCTCTATTATTATTTTAAAATATTTATTTTATTTTATTGTTATTATATTTTATTATCCCAGAAAGTATTTGGTAATGTCAGGTATGGGGTCCTGATTCATTTATTTTCAGCGGCTAATACAGTCTAGAATATGACTTTGGAATTATAGTCATTTCAACTTTAAAGGGACATTCCTGAGTTTGCTGCATTGTAAGATGTTTCCGACTAATAAAATATTTCTACGATTAAACTTACATATTAAATATATTTTCTTGTTTAGAATACCATTGTTTGTATATTCAATGTGTCGTCTTAATATTTGTAAGAAGCCCAACTGGATTTTGTCTTCAAATATATTTTAGGAAATAAAATGAAATTTAACCTAGTACAAATATTATAACCATCAGAAACACGTTTAATATACAACCATTAATATTTTATGCAGAAAAATATATTTGATATGTAATTACAATCGTTAAAAAGTCTCTGTTAGTCGATAACATCTTAAAAATTGCAGCAAACTCAGGAATGTCCCTTTAATATATTCGTCTAATATTTCCAGCTAACCACCAAACAGCTGGGAAAGACTATCGATTTGTGAAAAGCACAAATTGAATGGATGTTTGTTAGTGTTTAGATGATGTTTTCTTCATAAGGTTGCTGCAGTAGTCAGTCAGTTGATTTAAAGCTAAAGTTTGTTTTGTTTAACGACCCTCTAAAACACATTAATTTAATTAATCATAGATTATTGGATGTTAAACATTAGCAAAAAACCCTGATACATTTTCCTTTAGCAGTAAGAGAGCTGTTATATGCTCTTTTCCACAGACTTGTTGTTTAAAAACGTATCAAACTCGTTTTCGCTCGTTAGATGCATTTCAAAACAACTCGTTGTGAGAATAATGGTATCTAACGGCCACTCGTGTATTATTCTCTATATAAACAGAAGTCGGGTATCGAATTAGTTTTAGTTTTTGTTTCATTTTGACCTGCATGTTCTATTATTACTATTATTATTATTATTATTCTAGGACAAAAGATTTACTGGTGCGACGCGAAAACCAATGTAATTGAGGTGCTAGATTTTGACGGCAATAACAGAAGACAGATCGCGCACCGTGACAGTTTCCATCCTTTCGACATATTTCTGTTTGAGCAGGTCCTATACACTACAGACTGGACTTCAAAGTCAGCAAGTAAACAGAAAATCTTTAAAGCAATATTTGGTTCGTAGATTGAACATATACCTGTAAGCGTACGAGATCGGGAAGGGGGGTGGGTGTGTGGGGAGGGGGGGGGGGGGGGCAACTGCAACACCTCAAATTCGGCAAAAAGTATAGATATATTCGGGCAAAATGTGTTTTACCATGTATTTCCATCATTCTATCCTAAAAATTAGTTGTAATGCATGCGTAGTGATTCGTTTGCAATCTTATATAGGTATTTGATAGTAATGCTAATATAAATAAATGTTGTTATTCCGATTCGGGCAAAAATAAACCTGTTACCTCCTCTACAAAAATAGGAGCCCGTACGTCTATGTATATACCTTCGAAATTTCTTAACTTAATGTAAATTAGAACCATGCAAACTACTAGTATATAGTTCATGGAACTATCTAAATTCTAACAAAAAACCTGCTTCAAAGGTCAATTTTAATCCGTAACAGACATGTTAGTTTTGAGAGTTTTCATTGAAACGAATTCACAGTGTATAGAACATGAATATGTGAAGAACCATGAAGCTGATCGAAGTCTACCCCCAGTGCCGACCTTCTATCTTCTACCCCTATTTAGTCACCAAACTTTCAAAATGCCAGAAACGATGTCACGTGTCTTGTTTACTGCAACGTTACGTATTTAGCACGTAGTTGTTTGATTTCTTTTTTCGACGAGAATGATTTAACTCTAAGATTATTGTGTTAGTTATATTCTAGAATTTAAGCCTGCACGACTGTTAAACAGATATGTTTAAAGAACTATTTGCAAAGAACTCGTTAATAAATACAGTTTCAAATCAACATGCTCGATGAAAATAAAATTCTAGTTAAAGAGTCAATCGCAATTTATTTTATTATTATTATTTATTTTAAATCAGGTCAATTTGCTATCTTCTGACCTCTTCTAAGCGGTTATGTTCATAATACAAATGAATTTCAACATAAATGTTCAGATTAATTCCTCAGACGCTATTTCTTTTCTATATATATATATCAGGAGAATATATCAGGTATATCTGGATGAAAGGAATATGACGTCATTGAATGGAAGCCATTTCAAACGTCTTAATGGCATACACG